>NC_135723.1:55802237-56467674 GCF_964656455.1 Halichoerus grypus
ACTTGAGAAGCTACCACTTGAGTGTTTTTCCTGGGAAGTCTCAGATGACACTCATAAGTAAGGCAATAAAAAATGTAACGGTGAAGAGTGTACTGGCAACTTTGAGAAGCGTGGCTGTGGCTGACCTCTATAGGCTAGAATTGATGGTAGCAGATGCTGCCATGATCCTGGGCTCTTTGATATCAGCGTAGATGATGGGATACAGAAAGGTGGAAGGCCAAGTTGTGGAACCTAACTGTGAGATGCCCAATGAACATAATTAATGGGTACCAAGGCATGGATCTGTGAAGGAGTTTAAGATCATGATGTTCCAAAGGGCAAGATAGAAGGACAGCTGATTAGGATGCTACTTGACTTGTATATCCACTTGTATAACTACTAGCAACTAGTTTTCAGATCTCAGGCACTGACGGAAGGGAAAGCTCAGAATCCCTTGAGGAAGGGTCCTCAAGTATATATGATAAACATCACCTTGATCCTTCCCCAAAGGAGCAGCCATTTACCAGGGTAACTATGCAGTGGAGAAAGAAGAATACTCAGATTTTTCAACCAAGGACTTTTGGATATAAGGTCTGAGCTAATATGGATCCCAAAGGACCCAAAACACAATTGTGGTCCTCTGGTTTTATGCAAGCCCAGTGATAAATGGAGTCCTGACCAAAGTCCATCCCAGTGGGTATAATGGGTGTGGCCCCACTCTTTATTTCTGAAGTAACTAAATATACATAATTGGGATAGATATACTTAGAAGCTGATAGAATCCTTGGACCTACATTGATAGCTCTTGCTTCATGCCCCAGATACTTCTCAGATGTTGCAGGCTTGGGTCAGAGTTAATGACCCAGGGGCCTCCCTTGACCAAAGTGTTATGTAGGCCCAAAGTCAGTGAGGCTTTAGAAGACTTGAACAACTATTAACCAACTTTGTGTAATTGACCTTTATAGGACACTCAACCCAATAATTGAATACCCATTCTTTTTTTTTTAAATGCACAGGTAACATTTACTAAGACTGACCATATTCTAGGTCACAAAACAAGTCTCAGTACTTTTAAGATGATTCAGATCATGATGTCCTCTGACCACAATGGAATTAAATTAGAGATCAATAACAGATATCTGGGAAATCTCCAAAAATTGCAAAGTTATATAATACATATCTAAATAATCCATGGGTCAAAGAAAAAAAATAAAGGAATCAAAGTACTTTTAATTGAATGAAAAGAAAACATAACAATATTTGTGGGATTCAGCTAAAACAGTACATAGAGGGAAATTTATAGCACCAAATGCCTATATCAGAAAAGAAGAAAGATCACAAATAAGTGACCTCAGTTTTCACCTTAATGAACCAGAGAAAGAAGGGCAAATAAAATAAATAGGAAAAAGGAAATAGTAAAGACCAGAGCAGAAATAGAGAACAGAAATGCAATAGAGAAAATGAATAAAACAAAACACTGGTTTTTTGAGAAGACCAGTAAATTGGTAACAGCTAGACTGATCAGCAAAGGATAGAAAGAGAACACACAAATCATCAATGTTAGGAATGAGAGTGATGACATCACTACATATTCTACAGATATTAGATGGATAATAAGGGAATGTTATAAATAACTTCATGCCAATGAATTTTACAACTTAGACGGAAATAGATAAATTTTCTTGAAATACAAAAACTTAAGCTCATTCAATAATAAATAGATAACCTGATTACTGTATTGTATACTATTATTCCATATATCAATTAAAGAAACTAATTTGTACATAATAACTTTCCCACAAAGAAAATTCCAGGCCCAAATGGCTGCACTGTAAATTTTATCAAATATTTAAGGATTAAAGATTACTAATTCTATATAGCCTTTTCCAGAAAATTGAAGTTGGGAATTCTTTACATCTTACTCTATGTGGGCAGCATTACTCAGATATGAAAACCAGATGAAGACATAACAAGAAAAGAAAGTTTCAGATTAATTCCTCTCAAACATAGATGCAAACATTCTTAACAATTTTAGCAAATATAATACAAGAGTATGTAAAAAGGAAATACATCACGATCGAGTGGGTGTTATCCAAGGAATAGAAGTTTGGCTTAACATTTGAAAATTAACGTAATTCATCATATTAACCAACTAAAAAGAACTACATGATCACTTCAATAGGTGTATGAGTATTTGACAAAATTTAACACACATTCAAGATAAAAACTCTCAGCAAACTAAGAATTAAGGTAATTTCTTCAATCTGATAAAGGGTATTTACTAAAAACCCACAATTAACATCATATCTAACGCCGAAAGCCAAATGCTTTCCTCCTAAGATTACGAACTTGGCAAGGATGACTGCTCTCAGCACTTCTATTCAACCTACTGGAGGTTCTAGCCACTGCAATAAAGAAAGATAAAAGAAATAAAAGATACCCAGATTGGAAAAGAAAAAAGTAAAAGTCTTTATTTGCATATGACATCATATATGTAGATAATCCTATTAAATATATTAAAAAAGAAACTCACTAGAAATAATAAGTGAATTTAGCAAGGATGCAGAAAATAAGATCAATGTACAAAAATTATATTTCTATATACTCACAACAAAACAACTAGAAATTGAAATTAAGAAAATAATACCATTTACAATAGCATAAAAAATCCTTAGGGGTAAATTAGACAAAAGATGTACAAAACTTTTATATTGAAAAATACAAAACATGCTCAGACAAATAAAGGAATATCTAAATAAATGGGGATATATACAATGTTCATAGATCATAAGACTCAATATTGTTAAGATGTCAATTTTCAAACAGATGTATAGATTCAATGTAATTCCAATAAAAATCTCAGCAGACTTCATGTGTGTATGTAGACATTGACAAGTTAATTCTAAAATTCAAACAGAATTGCAAAGCTAAAACAATTTTGAAAAAGAATAAGATTGGAAGTCTTTCAGTACCTATCTTTAAGACTTATTATAAAACTACAGAAATCAAGATGATGTGGTTAAAGAAAGATTAAAGAAAGCAAATAGATCAGTGTAATAGAGAATCCAGAAATAGTCCTACACAAATACAGTCAATTGATATTTGACACTGATGTCAAGGCAATTCAATGGAAAAATAATAGCATTTTCAACAAATGGTGCTGGAAAAACTAGCCGTCCAAATGCAAAAATATACACTTTGATTCATGCTTTGCATCTTATACAAAAGTGAACTCAAAAAGGATTATGGATCTAAACAAAGCCTAAATTAAACATATAAAACTTCTAGAAGGAAATATAGAAAACGTTTGTGAATTGGGTTAGCTGGTGATTTCTTCTTTCTTTTCTTTTCTTTTTTTTTTTTAAAGATTCTATTCACTTAGAGAGAGAGTGAGAAACAGCATGAGAGGGGAGAGGGTCCGAGGGAGAGGTAGGCTCCCCACCGAGCCGGCAGCCTGATGTGGGACTCGATCCCAGGACTCCAGGATCATGACCTGAGCCGAAGGCAGTCACTTAACCAACTGAGCCACCCAGGCACCCCTCTGGTGATTCCTTAAATACAACACATAAGCATGATCCATAAAAGACAAAACTTATAAATTGGACTTCATAAAAATTAAGAACTTCTGCTCTTTGAAATACCATTTTCAGAGAATGAACAGATAAGCTACAAACTGGGAGAAAATATTTGCAAATTTGAAGGAGTTATATCCACAGTATAACGAACTGCAAAACTTAGTAAGAAAATAGTTCATTTAAAAAATGGGAACAAGTTTGAACAGACAATTTATCTAAGAAGATGTACGGGTGGAAAATAAACACTAGAAGATGGTCAACATTTTTAGTTAACAGAGAAATACAAATTAAAACTACAAGGAGATTCCATTGTACATAAATGTCTGAGCTTAAAAACATTGAACATATAAAATGATGGTGAGGATATGGAGCCACTAGAACTCTTAAAAAACTCTTAAACTTTTATATGTGCACATATAAAATAGTAAATCTACTTTGTAAAAACAGCCTAGCAGTTTCTTTTCTTTCTCTTTTCTTTCTTTCTTTTTTTTTTAAGTAGGCTCCACACCCAGTGTGGAACCCAATGTGGGATTTGAACTCACAACCCTGTCTACCAGTTTCTTAAAAATTTGAACACATAACGATATCACTCCACCATTCTACTCCTAGGTATTAACCCAGGAGAAATGAAAGCATATGCCCATACAAAGATTTGCACATGATTGTTCATAGCAGCTTTATTTGAAACAATCCCAAACTGGAAACAATCTTAAGTGTCTACCAAGGGGCACCTGGACGGCTCAGTCCCTTAACTGTCTAACCCTTGATCTCAGCTCTTGATTTCAGGGTCGTGAGTTCAAGTCTGGTTTTGGGCTCCACGATGGGCATGGAGCCTACCTAAAAAAAAAAAAAAAAAAAGTTAAAAAAAAGTCTAATCAAAAGGTAGATAAATTGTGTTATATTCATGCAATGGAATAGTACTCAGCAATAAGGAGCAATAAACTGTTGATACACATGACAAAATGGATGAATCTTAAGGCTGATGAAAGAAATCAGAATGTACTTGCAGCATGGTATCATTAACATCAAATTCTAGAAAATTCAAACTTTAGGGTGACGGAAAGCAGAACCTGTCATATGGGGTAGGTGGGGGAAGCCAAGTATTTTACAGGGGCATGAGGAAACTTTGGGGGGTGTGTGTGAAGGAAATGATTGTTACCTTGTGAGGATGTATACATATGCTCACTTATCAAATTATGCAATGTTAGTTCCTGCAGTTTATTGCATGTCAATCATACCTTAATCAAGCTGCTAAAAAAAAAATTTGTTTTTTCAAGCTGCTAAAAATGAACGGAGATAATTTTCAACTGTTGTGCAAGGTTTGCCACAAAGTATAAGATCTGCATATAACTGCACAGCTAAGCTATATTACTTTTTGTCCCTTAGTGTCGTGAAAAAACTGCAACATGAGAAGGCTCTGATGCCAAGGTTGGGCTGAGAAATGCTTGTAAAGCTACTAATCTAAAAATTACATTTTCATTTACTGAACTCACTTTCCATCTTGTAAAACGAGTGTTGGGGATAGTTCTAATTTGGCTCTTTTAAAATCGAAATCAGCGTGAGCAAATTAGTAAAGACTATAAAATCCAAACCACTATCTTCCGTCATAATTTGAAGCCTTGTAAATTAAAGCTGCCATCAAGCCAGCTCGTGAGGTGCGAAGAGGCCCAGAAGTCCCTCGCCTGCACAGACTCTGTGCAAAGCTCTCCACGTGCGTGGCCCCGCCCAGCGCGCCCCGCCCAGCGCGCTCCACCCCCCGCCCCGCCGCGCCCCCGCCCAGGGCCCCAGGCTTTGTGACCACGGGAACGAAGCGGCGGCTCCCAGCAAGCACGGGTGATGGCGCAGCGCCGTGCGCGCAAGCGCAGCGCAGACCCTGAGCGGCCTCTGCGCGCGCGGTAAGTCTTTGCACGTGCGCGGCAGGGGGCTGACGGCTCCGGCGGTGGCAGGCGGAGGGCTGAGGGCCCAGTATGTGGGGCCGAGGGCACTTTTCTAGAACTTCTGTGGCGGAAAGTGTGAGGTCAGTAGTAGTCATTTTGGTAGGTTCGATGGCGGCCGCTTCAAGTACCGTCTTTTACCCATGGTTGCCGTTTAAGTCTCCCAAGTATGGGGCGAGGCCCATTTCCTGGCCTTCCTCAGGAAAGTTTTTGAGATGAAACTATAGTTTCTTGGGATTTCCAGACATTTTCAGTTTTACTAAATTTAAGGCAATGGCGTCCAGAGAAATGTAGTCTCTCCAAGCAGATTCCAACTTGGTATTACAACTTTTTGCTCAACTAAAAAAAAAAATTTTTTTTAACCATTAGTGGAGGAACAATACTTGTTTTGAAGATATACTCTTGGTGCTTAATGTATGTGAAAAAAACTTTTTAAGGTGTAACAAAAATCAGAATAAAAAATTTTTTCTTTGACTTTTTTTTCTGTCACAGTTAATTTTTCTCTTTCCATAGTTTAGCGAGCATTTGAAACTTTGGTGTAGCACTGTTCTTAACTTTTAAAGCTCTTAAAAAGTCTGTATTTTCAGTTTCCTTCAAAGAACTAACACTTAGGCACGTAAAGTGCAGTATTTTAGTGTATTAATGATAAAATCATAAACTAGTCACCATTTATTTTCAAACATTTTGGAGTTGCAAAGTATATTATGTAATGAAAATTAGTTTTGATGTAATAAGGGCAAAATTTGATTCATTTTGCAGCCTTTGATTGCAGGGTATTTTCAAAAGTAGACACCACTGTACCTTTTAAATAAAATTGATTACCAGTCTGAAGCATTTGTTCTCTATATATTTGCAGTGTTTCTTTTTGTTTGAATTGTAGAAGTCCTGCTCTCCTTTTGGGAGGGCATCAATTATTTTTAAAGAATATGCACATTGTTCTGAAGTATTGATTTATGTAACTGATCACAATATGCCTGGATATCCACTACAGTGTAAATTTGTAAAAGCTTGGCTGAAGAGAGAGTTGTAAAGATAGGTTGTATATGATGAAATTGCAGAATATAGTATATTCAAATTTTATTTGAATTATTTTATTTGAATTAATTATTGAAGAAGATCTCTGAGGTCATTTTTGATAGAGTTTGAAATTTGATTATTTAGGAACAAAGCATACTTGTAGGAATTCGAACATTATATAGTCTTTATTCACTGTGAATGGACAGATTATTGAACTTAATTCAAGGTATTGAATTGTTTTAGTTTTTCAGGAATTGTCCAGATGGATGAAGATATGCATTACAATAAAGGTACTGACACAAAATTATTTTTGGATGTAAGAGCTACATGATCTTGATTAATTTCTAATTTTCATTGCATTTTGATTTGGTTTTAGTTGAAGATGTGGTTGGAAGTCATGTGGAAGATGCAGTAACATTTTGGGCCCAGGTAAATAGCCTGGTTGATTTCCTCCTCCCTCCATTTCCTCCCCTTCCTCCACTAATCCAGGTCCTGCCCAACAAAAATAAAAACCCCAGAATATAGATACCCTTGTCATTCTCAGTGCCTACTTATTCTTTTTTTTAAGTTTTTAAATTAACATGTAATGTATTATTTGCTTCAGGGGTACAGGTCTGTGATTCATCAGTCTTACACAACACCCAGCGTTTACCACAACACATACCCTCCCCAATGTCCATCACCTAGCCATCCCGTCCCTCCACTCCCTCCCTTCCAGCAACCCTTAGTTTGTTTCCTAAGATTAAGAGTCTCTTACAGTTTGTCTCCCTCTTTGGTTTTGTCTTATTTCATTTTTTCCTCTCTTCCCCTATGATCCTCTGCCTTGTTTCTTAAATTCGGCATATCAGTGAGATCATATGATAATTGTCTTTCTCTGACTGACTTATTTCGCTTAACATAATACCCTCTAGTTCCATACATGTCGTTGCAAATGGCAAGATTTCATTTTTTTGGTGGCTGCGTAGTATTCCATTGTATATATATACACCACATCTTCTTTATCCATTCATCTGTTGATGGACATCTGGGCTTTTTCCATAGTTTGGCTATTGTGGACATTGTTGCTATAAACACTGGGGTGCAGGTGCCCCTTTGGATCACCACATTTGTATCTTTGGGGTAAATACCCAGTTGTGCAATTGCTGGGTCATAGGGTAGCTCTATTTCCAACTTTTTGAGGACCCTCCATACTGTTTTCCAGAGTGGCTGCACCAGCTTGCATTCCCACCAGAAGTGTAGGAGGGTTCTCCTTTCTCCACATCCTTGCCAACATCTGTCATTTCCTGACTTGTTAATTTTAGCCATTCTGACTGGTGTGAGGTGGTATCTCATTGTGGTTTTGGTTTGTATTTCCCTGACGCTGAGTGATGCTGAGCACTTTTTCATGTGTCTGTTGGCCATTTGGATGTCTTCTTTGGAGAAATGTCTGTTCATGTCTTCTGCCCATTTCTTGATTGGATTATTTGTTCCTTGGGTGTTGAGTTTGATAAGTTCTTTATAGATTTTGGATACTAGCCCTTTGTCTGATAATGTCATTTGCAAATATCTTCTCCCATTCTGTCAGTTGTCTTTTGGTTTTGTTGGCTGTTTCCTTTGCTGTGCAAAAGCTTTTTATCTTGATGAAGTCCCAATAGTTCATTTTTGCCTTTGTTTCCCTTGCCTTTGGCGATGTTTCTAGGAAGAAGTTGCTGTGGCCGAGGTCGAAGAGGTTGCTGCCTGTATTCTCCTTAAGGATTTTGATGGATTCCTGTCTCACATTTAGGTCTTTCATCCATTTTGAGTCTGTTTTTGTGTATGGTGTAAGGAAATGGTCCAGTTTCATTCTTCTGCATGTGACTGTCCAGTTTTCCCAACACCATTTGTTGAAGAGACTGTCTTTTTCTGTTGGATATTCTTCCCTGCTTTGTTGAAGATTAGTTGACCGTAAAGTTGAGGGTCCATTTCTGGGTTCTCTATTCTGTTCCATTGATCTATGTGTCTGTTTTTGTGTCAGTACCATACTGTCTTGATGATTACAGCTTTGTAATAGAGTTTAGAGTCCAGGATTGTGATGCCACCAGCTTTGGTTTTCTTTTTCAACATTCCTTTGGCTATTTGGGATCTTTTCTGGTTCCATATAAGAGTGCCTAATTGTTCTTAGTATTATTTAACACAAGACATTATTAGAAGACAAATGGCCACAGCTGAGACTTACTACCTGAGTTACGAGTAGTGTACTCATAATACACTGACTTAAAAAAGAAAGCAAGATTATAATTGTGGTTTCAGAATTACACTCAATTTAATACCAATAATCTAGGCTGCATAAATTACTGAATATGCCAAGGTACTTGTATTTGTGAAGTTACAGCCCCATCTAGGGGTCTTTTATAATATTGTTTCTTAAAAGATACTATGTGTTCAAATGTCATTTTTTTAATGACTTAATTCTGAGTTTGAGATACAGAAGCTTTTTCATCATAAAATTGGAAGCACTAGTGGAACATTTATAATTTCCTACTGTCAGACTTCAAGTCAGATAACTTTGCTTAGTTTTAAATATAAAGCAAAGCACCAAAATGCTTATGTTCCAGAATTTAAGAAGGTGAATCCCTCTAATACAATTACTCACTAATTTTTAATTTTGTCAACTACATATTATGTGGGAGGGAAGGGAATGACATTTGTCTATACTTCCTGTGGTATAAGAACTCTTGTGGGGTGGAATGATTTGGCAATATGGGAAATAGAGTTTGTGAGAAGAAAACTTGTAGAAGAATATGATTAACCCAGAGTTTTTACTTCTATATAGAAAACATCGTAGAAGGCTGATACTCATAGAAAACTTGTGGTAAATATGTCTCTGCTTATGCAGATATTTTCTAAAGGGTGCGCACATATTCTCTGCCTGTTGTCACTGTATTAATAGCAGCTGTGTCCCAGGTTAGATGATCAATATGTTTAAGCTCATAGCTTAAATAAGATTTTCTAGGGGCACCTGGGCCACTCAGTCGGTTTAGCGTGGACTCTTGGTTTCGGCGTTGTGAAATCTAGCCCCGCATTGGGTTCCATGCTGGGTGTAGAGCCTGCTTAAGATTCTCAAGGGGCGTCTGGGTGGCTCAGGTCATGATCCTGGGGTTCTGGGATCAAGCTCCGCATCAGCCTCTCTGCTCAGTGAGGAGCCTGCTTCTTCTTCTCCCTCTTCTGCTCCCCTTGGTTGTGCGCACGCTCTCTCTCTCAGATAAATAAATAAAATCTTAAAAAAAAAAATTCTCTCTCTAAGGGTACCTGGGTGGCTCAGTCGGTTAAGCGACTGCCTTCGGCTCATGTCAGGATCCCAGAGTCCCAGGATCGAGTTCCGCATCAGGCTCCCTGCTCAGCGGGGCATCTCCTTCTCCCTCTGACCCTTCTCTCTCTCTCTCTCTCAAATAAGTAAATAAAATCTTAAAAAAAAAATACCAAAGTTAAAAAAAAAAAATCTCTAACCCTCCCCCATCTCTTACAAAAAAAATTTTTCTAGATCATCACTGTTCAGTAGAAATACATGAGCCACATAAGTCATTTGAAATTTAGCAGACATAAAAAAGTAAAAAGAAGTAGGTGAAATCAGTTTTATTAAATATATTTTATTTAACTCAGTATATCTAAAATATTTCAAAATGCAGTCAGCACAGATATATTTATAGATGTTTAATTTTCCTTTTTCATATTATGTTTTGAAGTCTGGTATGTATTTTAGACTTATATATCTCAAATCAGACCAGCTCTATTTAAAGTGGGTATTGGCTGTTGTGATTGGTCAGTGCAGCTATAAACTTTAATTTCAACTGACTGCTATGTGAAGCTGTTGATTGAATTTGGAGCTATTATTTAAACCAGGAGTCAGCAAACTTTTCCTGTAAAAGATTAGATAGTAAATATTTTAAGGATAGTGGGCCATATAGTCTATAGCAACTATTCAACTCTGTCAACTCTGCTGTTGTAGTGCAAAGGCATCCATAGATAGTACGTAAACAAATAGATGGAGCTGTGATCCATTAAAACTTTATTTACCAAATCAAGTGGCAGAGGCCAAAATTTGCCAACCTCTTATTTCAGCCACGAAGTTGAGGACTTGTAGAAATGTAAACATTTTAAGAAGTTAGGAAACATGTTATAAATGGATGAGATTAAGGGTTAAAACTACTAGTGGCATTCACATGAATTGAATGATTATTTCAAGAAGCAAATTGTAAAATTTTTTTATTTACTTGAGAGGGAGGGAGAGAGCACAAGCTGGGGGAGCAGCAGAGGAAGAAGCAGGCTCTCCACTGAGCAGGGAGCCCGACGGAATGGGGCTCCATCCCAGGACCCTGGGATCATGACCTGAGCCAAAGGCAGATGCACAAATTGTAAAATTTGATTGGAGTTGGAATAGCTATAAATAAAGAATAAATAGAGATTTACTAATATGTGGAGGCAGATCAAGATGAAGATCTGCTCATGTCTATTCTCTGCTTTTCTGCCACTGGATTTCTGCCCTATAAGCCACTTATATGAGTACACTGCAGAATTTTTGGTAGGCCCAGTGGGATGAGTAGCAGCTGAAGGAATCGTAAGTGTTTGACCTTCACCTTTATTTGAAAGAAAGAGCTTCCATTTATTTTAGTCCAGATAGCTATAAGATCTAATTATGCAGAATATTTTGGTGTATTCTGAACTTGAGAGAGTTAATTCTGGGGTTTTATTCACAAAGGCTGCTTGTAATGTGTTTTGGATCAGTTTAAATTCAGTTCCCTTTTTTACTCTGTGGTGATACTGATACTCATCACGACATCTTTCAGAGTTTCTTTTCAGTCATCAGAGATAATCATGTTCTTTCTAGCCTTACTGAATATTTTGCTGATATATTTTTTAAGAACATATATATATATTTAATTATTTTGGGATAACTTTAGACTTACAGGATGTTCGTAAAATTAGTACAGTCTTTTTAAAAAATTTTTTTTATTTAAATTCAGTTTAGTTAACATATAGTGTATTATTAGTTTCAGAGGTAGAGTTCATTGATTCATCAGTCTTCTATAATTCCCAGTGCTTATTACTTCATGTGCCCTCCTTAATGCCCATCACCCAGTTACCCCATTCCACTTATCCCCAGCAACCCTCAGTTTGTTTCCTGTGATTAAGAGCCTCTTATGGTTTGCCTCCCTCTCTGTTTTTATCTTATTGTATTTTTCCTTCCCTTCCCCTATGTTCATCTGTTTTGTTTCTTAAATTCCACATATGAGTGAAATCATATGGTATTTGTCTTTCTCTGACTTATTTTGCTTAGCATAATACCTTCTAGTTCCATCCACGTCATTGCAAATGGCAAGATTTCATTTTTTGATGGCTGAGTAATATTCCAGTGTGTGTGTGTGTGTGTGTGTGTGTGTGTGTATGTATGTACATACATATATATGGGTGTACATATATATATATATATGTATGTATATATATATATCACCTTTATCCATTCATCTGTTGATGGACATCTGGGCTCCTTCCATACTTTGGCTTTTGTGACATTGCTGCTATAAACATTGGGGTGCATGTGCCCCTTTAAATCTGTATTTTTGTATCCTTTGGGTAAATACCTCATAGTGCAATTGCTGGATCATAGGGTAGTTCTATTTTTAACTTTTTGAGGAACCTCCATACTGTTTTCCAGAGTGGGCTATACCAGTTTGCATTCCCACCAACAGTGTAAGAGGGTTGCCATTTGTCTGCACCCTTGCCAACATTTGTTGTTTCCTGAGTTGTTAATTTTTGCCACTCTGGTGTGAGGTGGTATCTCATTGTGGTTTTGATTTGTATTTCCCTGATGCCAAGTGATGTTGAGAATTTTTTCACGTGTCAGTCGTTTTGTTAGTACAGTCTTTCTTTATATTCTTCATCTAGCTTCCCTTACTGCTGACATTTTGCATAACCATAATACAGTTATCAAAGCCAGGAAATTAACATTGGTATCGTGCTATTAACTCAGCCCTTATTCAGATTTCAGCTGTTTTTTTCATTGCCTTTTTTCTGTTCCAGGATCCCACATTGTATTTAGTTGTCATGTATTTTTAGTCTCCTCCGGCTTTTGATAGTTCTTTTATTTATCCTTGTCTTTCATGACTGACATTTTTGATGAGTATTGGTCAGTTATTTTATAGAATATCCCTCAGTTTAGATTTATTTGATGGTTTTTCATAAATAGATTAGCAGTAATACTACAGAAGTGATACTATGTCCTTGTTAGTGTATCATATTGGGGATTCATGATATTGATACATCATTTTGATGATGTTGAGCTTGCTCCACTTGGTTAAGGTGCTCACTGCTGGGTTTCTTCACTTGAAAGTTACTGTTCTTTTGTAGTTAATAAATGCTTTAGAGGGAGATACATTGAGATTATCTAATCTTGTTTTCCTTCAACTTTTCATCCACAAATTTTATTATTTATTACTATGGTCTTTGCCTAATTATTTTCTATTTCTCTCATTCCTTCTGCATTTATTAGTTGGAATTCTTCTGTAAGGAAGAGCTGTATCTTCTCCACTCATTTATTCAATTATTTAAATTAGTATAGACTCATGGCTATTTATTCCATGGGTTATAATCCAATACTACCACTATTTTGTTGTTTGAATTGTTCTAGCTTTGGGTATCAAGAGATTGTTCACATTGGCTGCTGTGCCCTTTAAACATGTCCCCATTTCATTTTTGAACATTTCTTTACTTTCTGGCACCACCAGAAGTTCCAGGATCATCTTTTATTTCCCTGTCCTAGTCCTGAAATCTACCACTCTCCAAGGAACTCTGATTCCTTTTGTTGGAGAATGGTGTTTTAGAAATCAAGATCTGGGCCCTGAGTGTTCTTATTGGTCCTGGAGTGTCATTGCTTTTAGGCCCTCTCAGCAGACGGAGCTGGGAAATATATATGTATAAAAACTTACACATATACACATCTATATTTTTGTGTGTCTTCCTTTCATATATGCATATATATGCACACAAACATGTAAACACACACATACACGCATACTATGAATTCATACGAATACCTTCCAATTCTAATCTAACGGTGTAGGCTCATAACTAGCCTTTCCCCCTTGATTGTAATTTCTTCCTCCCGGCTCTCATTATCTGTGGTATATTTACTTATTTGTTCAATCCTAGTGTACACCTAAAGGAGTTTCAAATTGTTAGCCTATATCCATGAGAAATGATTTTATTTAACTAGATTGCAGGATTTGTGTATAGAGGATTATACATTATTATACATTTTGAATTTTTTTACATCTGTTTCCTTTATAAGATAACAAGTATATGAGAAGACTCACGTCATTTGACTAAAATATACTGTCCATTTTGAGCAATTAGAATTTGATCTAAAGTACAATCCAGAGGTAGTTGTTTAAAGTTACCTCCTCTTATGATTTAATAGTATTTGGTATCTTAGTTTGAATTCCAAGTAATTTGAACTCACTGCAAAGTAAAAATTTTCTATACCTAGAACCATTTCTTATAAAGAACTCATTTGGATTATGAAAAATACTGCTGTAAGAATTTGATTTAATTTCTAAAGCTCCAAAATCTTTTAAGTATTAGTCTAATAGAACTCTCAATTATAGGGGCACCTGGGTGGCTCAGTTGGTTAAGCCGCTGCCTTTGGCTCAGGTCATGATCCCAGGGTCCTGGGATTGAGCCCCGCATCAGGCTCCTTGCTTGGCAGGGAGCCTGCTTCTCCCTCTCCCTCTGCCTGCCTGCCGCTTCCCCCTGCTTGTGCTCTCTCTCTCACTATCTCTCTCTCTGTGTCAAATAAATAAATAAATCTTAAAGAAAAAAAAAGAACTCTCAATTATATAACACTGTCCAATAATAATTTACTGAATCTTATAATGTAGCTATTCTTTCTTCTAGAGTATGAGTAGGAATAAGGACATTATGAAGATTGGTTGCTCATTGTCTGAAGTTTGTCCCCATGCCAATTCAGTTTTTGGGAATCTTGATCCAAAGAAGGTGAGCCATATTCTTGGATATAATTATTCCATCCCTCTTGATAGCTTTATGTCTTAGATTTTATAATTGTTGGAATTTTTGATGTATTTGAAAAGAAGAGGCAGATTTTTAGAACTTATGTAAACTGTAGTCATAGTAAATTTATTCTTTCAGAAATACTTACGGACTATATGCTATGTACCAGGTACTGTCGTAAGCACTGATAATACAGTGGTGAACAAGATAGAATCCTTGCCTTTGATACCGATTGACAAAAAAATCTGTAAAAGTAATCTTTATGGAGAAGAGTTTGATGATCTTTTTCTCTTTTTTTTTAAATTGAGGTATAACTTAAATACAGTAATGTGTTCATGTCTTAGCTGTACAACTTCATGAATTTTTACGTATGTTTGCATCTATATAATCACCAGCCAGATCAAGATACTGTTCCATCTTCCTGAAAAATGCCTGCAGGTCTTTTCTCAGTCAATTCTTGGACAGTAGTCCCTCTAACAAGAGTTAGTTATTATTCTGACTTCTGTCACCATAGATTCATTTGCTTGTTCTTAAATCATACAGTATTTACTCTTTTGTGTATATCTGGTTTCTTTAGTTCAACAGAATTTCTGAGATTCTTCCATATTATTGTGCGTACTTGTGTATTGGTAGTTTGTTCTTTTTTAAGCTATGCAGATTTCATTGTGTAAATACACCACAATTTATTGTCCTTTGATGGGCATTTGGATTGTTCGCAGTTTTTGGCTGCTGTGAATTAAGCTACTATGAAATACTTACATAGGCTTTTGTTGGATGTATTAACTTAATTCTTTTGAGTATATATCTAGGAGTAGAATTGCTAAGTCATACAGTAGGCATGTTTTACTTGGGTAGATACTGGCCAAATAGTTTGGCAAAGTATTGAACCAGTTTTCATTCTTACCAGCAAAGTATGAGAGTGATGAGGAGGCATTTAAATTAAAATTAAAATTTAAGGAGGCACTCTAAGGCAAGAGTGAGTGCCTCTTTAAATTTTGTGCCATGAATGCCTTGTTTGCATTACCCAGCTCAAAGCTCTGGTTATTTATTTATTTTAAAAAGATTTATTTATTTGAGAGAGAGAGAGAGAGAGAGAGAAAGAGCGTGTGAGCAAGAGTTGGGAAGGGGTAGAGGGAGGGGAGAAGCAGCTCCCCTGCTGAGCAGAGACCCCCCCACGTGGGGCTCTATCCCAGGACCCCAGGATCATGACCTGAGCAGAAGGCAGATGCTCAACCCACTCAGGCGCCCCAGCTCTGGTTATTTAAATGAGAGGGCTAGGTTTTATATTTTGATATGGAATTAGGTGGTTAAAATAGTGTATGTAAGATGACCCCATTTGTGTAAATAAAAAACAAATATATCTTAGCATATATGTAAAATTAGTGTAAATGTAAAATTATTTTCAGCAGTCCATGTTGAGTGTTGGGAAGGAAGTCTTATCGTTTATCCTTTTTGATGTACTTTGATTTTCTTTTAATAATTTGCTTCTATTTTTATTTTAAAATAATTAAAACCCCAATGGTATATATAAAAATATGTAAAAAGAAATTAGAAGGAAAGAATGTAGCTGAACATTAGAATGGATAAGGGAGTGTAATTTGTAAATTTTTAGTTTTTTTTTTTTTTAAAGCATCTTTGTAGCCTATAACTGTGTTTAGTAGTGTTACAAATTAAGACATAACCACTTTTCCTCTGTTGAATGCAAAATACTTGCTTTACAAAAAATTCAAACTAGTTTAAATAATGGATTTCTTATTATAAATGATTACTCAGCCACCTCTGGTTACTTATGAATGGATTATACTTTATAAATTTTCCATAGTGATTGACTGGTTCTCTTCCTCTCATCATGTAGGCAGGTCATGGGCTATAAATAGTGGAGCTGTGAGAGAACAGATTGGAACCAGGGACAATGGGAGTGAATATATGGTTGTGACTGTGTTTTATTTATTTATTTATTTATTTATTTTTTAAAGATTTTGTTTATTTACTTGTGAGAGAGAGAGCACAGATGGAGAGGGAGAAGCAGACTCCCCGCTGAGCAGGGAGCCCCATGTGGGACTTGATCCTAGGACCCCGGGATCATGACCTGAGCCAAAGGCAGATGCTTAACTGACTGAGCCACCCAGGTGACTCTCTGTGTTTTAAAGACAAATCTCTTTGGGATAGACTTGTATTTATGATGGTTGTGATTATTCACACTAACAGAGTCAAGAACTTCAGATTCTTCAACTTCGTTGAGTCCCAGCTCTATTTCTGGATTTCTAAGTATCTCCACCCCTACCTAGACTGGGTTGCAGTTATACCCCATTTCTGTCACTTGTCTTTTTTTTTTTAAGATTTTATTGATTTATTTGACAGAGAGAAAGATAGCGAGAGCAGGAACACAAGCAGGGGGAGTGGGAGAGGGAGAAGTAGGCTTCCCACCAAGCAGGGAGCCCAATGCGGGGCTTGATCCCAGGACCCTGGGATCATGATCTGAGCCGAAGGCAGATGCTTAACACTGAGCCACCCAGGCGCCCTGTCACTTGTCTTATATTGAATTGTTAAACTTAATGGCGTATTATTACAAAGTCTTAACTAAAGGTGATGTGACCTTTTGCAGAGTTTGAAATTGATTAAGGCTGTTGATTATCAGCTGTTTTGCTACTAAACCTTTTTGCTTGCTGAAAAATGTAGTTAGATGGTTGGGAGAGTGTACCATGCCATTTGTGTCCTCTCTTGACTGCCAGTTGTTGAGTGTTAGCTGAGGGAACCAGAGTTAAGTGCTAATTGAACACACCTGTCCTTTGTAACATTTGCTTTGTTAGATATCCATTTTGTCTGAATTGATTTGTACTTTGTTGCTTTGGGGAGTTGAGGATTTTTATATTTTAATATGTATATGTCTTTTGCTTCAGAATCTCTGAATTTGTCCTACCTCAGAGATACACCTAAAAGTAATTTTTATACTTCACTTAAATCAGTGTTCCTCAGCCTTTCATTATGCCCTTTTTTTTTCTTTTTTAAAGATTTTATTTATTTATTTGACAGAGAGAGAAAGATAGCGAGAGCAGGAACACAAGCAGGGGGAGTGGGACAGGGAGAAGCCGACTTCTCGACGAGCACGGAGCCCGATGTGGGGCTTGATCCCAGGGCCCTGGGATCATGACCTGAGCCGAAGGCAGACGCTTAACTACTGAGCCCCCCAGGTGCCCCTCATTATGCCCTTCTAAGGCATTTTTCCCTAATGGTTCTCCTCCCCTCAAGACATGTTAACACCACAGATACACTGTATATCTGTTTATGTTGTCAGGTGTCAGTTGTCAACTTTGAAGGGATACAAACCATTGTAATATTGAAGACACCCCCCACCCCTGAACCAGTTTTCACTCCTTGGGAATAAGATTTACCCCATTGAGAATGTATGATTTAAAGTGGTTATCAACCTAGGGTGATTTTGTATCCCCCACACTTGCCCCAGGTGATATTTGGCAATGTCTGGAGACATTTTTGGTTGCCACAACTGGAGGGGGTGCTACTGGCATCTAGGTAGAGGCCAAGGGAGATGCTGCTAACTATCCTATAGTGCACAGGACAGAGAGAGCCCCTGACCCCTTTCCCTGCCAAAGAATTATCCTGTCCCAAAATGTCAATAGTGCTGAGGTTGAGAAATTGACATAAGTATGTAAATTTTCCTTTGTTTTTTAAATTAAACATAATTAAATTAAAATATAAACTTAAATGAAAATTCAGTATTAAGGATATTATCTAATTTTATCCATTTAATAGCACTAGAGTCTTTATATATAAAGTAAAAAGTATAAAAATCTTTCTTGGCTGGTAGGACACGTGGATCCCAATGGTTGAGAATTAGACTTAAGTGGCATGTACTTGGCATGTTTATATTTTAAGAATAATTAATTGTACCATTTATGTCTTTAGACATTAAAACAGCATGATTTTAAGACTCTGATTGCTTATACTTTTTTTTGAATTTTGTTTTTATGTCTTTCCTCTTTTTTTGGGGGGGGGGGAAGCAGAATTGCATTATGGACTCTGGAGTCAAATTGCCTGACTTTGAATCCTGGTTCTGTTGCTTACTGGCTTATGACTTTGGGCATATAATGGTGAACACAATGTATCTGCCTGTTATGGTTGTGAGAATAAAATAAGTTATTATATATAAAGTGCTTATTGCCCAATAGTAAGTGCTTAATAAATGCTAACCATTATTCTCATCTACTTAACAAGCTTTGAATCATTAAAATGCTAAATAATTTTACTTTCTTTTTCTCTTTATAGATTTATGGTGGATTATTTTCTGAAGATAAATGTTGGTACAGATGCAAAGTATTGAAAATCATCAGTGATGAAAAGGCAGGAACAAGTGTTCAGTTTTTTTTTTTTGCCCTGAATAATGATTATTTTGGCTCCAAAATTTGATGCTTATTTAGCCCTTCATTGCTTATACATAGTAGTAATAAGATCTGGTTCAATTGAACTTATAAATTGATTAAACATTTCTTTTTCCCCCTAGTGAACAGAAAAGAAATGTATTGCTTAAAAAAATCCAGGTCAGATTCAGGAATATTCTTCTGAATTTAAGTTGTCATATAATCACCGAAGATTGTCCAAGAGTAGATTACATAATTTGTAGATTATGTTTACTGACCAATGGTTCTTTTTTTTTTTTTTAAAGATTTTATTTATTTATTTGACACACAGAGAGAGAGCACAAGTAGGCAGAGAGTCAGGCAGAGGGAGAGGGAGAAGCCGACTCTCCACTGAGCAGGGAGCCTGATGCGGGCTCCATCCCAGGACCCTGGGATCATGACCTGAGCCAAAGGCAGCCGCTTAACTGACTGAGCCACCTAGGCGCCCCTACTTACCAATGGTTCTTAATCATCATGTTTGGTTCTTGCTAAATAACTTTAAAAAAAAGTTCATCTATTAAGATTGAGTAAGAAAAGAACATTTGATCTGTCCTTAAGAAGTTCTTTTTATCTTTTGCTTAGTTGATTTGCATATTGTTGATGACGATTGACTTGCTGCTTTTAATGCTTTGGTTAAATGTGATGAATTTTCTTTGTGTTTAGCTATTTGAGTTTTTACATTATGAACTTGAGGGAGATTTTAAGGGGATTTGTGGAGATGAGATTCTGAATAGCTGGTGGCAATTGCATATTGCAGGCTGTGTAAAAGCATCTCTGTAAGCTTTCCTTTACTGTTTTTTCCTGTATCTGCTTTACTGGACTTAAAATATTTTCTCATGTGTATATATTTTATAGATATTTTTCTTAGTGTAATAAGGAGATGATAAGATGAAACAATTTGAGTAATGCTCAGAATAACTTTTTAAGAAAAATTTCATGATTTATTACTGTCCAAGGTAATGGTTTATCTTAGTGAAATAGACCTTTCTAATTAGATGTTTTCCTCACAGTTTGACAACTGGAGATGATATATTGTGTTTGCTTTAACTTTTTTTTTTTAAAGATTTTATTTATTTATTTGACACAGAGAGAGAGAGAGAGCACAAGGAAGGGGAGCAGCAGAGGGAGAGGGAGAAGCAGGCTCTGCTAAGCAGCCTGATGTGGGGCTTGATCCCAGGACTCTGGGATCATGACCTGAGCTGAAGGCAGCCGCTTAACCGACTGAGCCACCCAGGCGCCTCTTGGGTTTAACTTTTTTAAATTCAGGGGCAAGATGGCTTTTGACCTTGTGATAAGCTCCTTTTCTTTTTACTTTCTAAATGTAGAGCTGGATGTGAGGGTGACTTTGATACATTTCCTAGGTCAAACACCTGGGATGGGTTTAATTTTACCCAAGGAAGTTTGATAATTTTGCCTTTCTTTTCAGATTTTACTGTTTCCAACTTGAATTTAGGAATGTTAATTGATTTTAACATTCGAGATACAAGAAGCCATAAGCTTCATAGATTTATGTTTATTTACTAGCTGTTTAAAAAAAAAAACAACCATAATGAGAAATGGTACTGTTGGAACTAGTATAAGTAACTAATACTATTAGTTAACTAGTACCAAACAGAGATTACTGGGATCTCATGGACCATGGATTTTCTTTATTCTGAAGATATTGTTGGAGGTCTTGTTTCTAAATACATTTTATCAATTTGAGGTAAAATGCCCTGAGGTAATTACAGGTAATTAACAGAAAGCAGCAAATTGATGGTTTCTTTGGAGATGTTTAATCTAAGTTCCGTCTTAGTATTTGTCTCATTTTTTCCCAGTGTCTGGTGAGATACATTGACTATGGAAATACTGAAATTCTAAATCGATCTGATATAGTTGAGATTCCTTTGGATCTGCAATTTTCTAGTGTTGCCAAAAAATATAGACTTTGGGGACTACAGATTCCTTCTGGCCAAGAAGTTACCCAGTTCGATCAGGCAAGTCACAGATTTTAAATATTTTTGTTAATGGAAGTAAAGCTATGTATTTGACACAAAATATAAATGTAGTTAAATTCTGCTGATTTTTTAAAATATAAAAGCCTGTATAAATTAGTGAAAAATACGAATTATAGAATAATTAAAAGTAATTATGTAATTAAAATATGAATTATATAATGATTCAAAAGCAATTATTTGTACTCATCTTTGCTAGGTAAACATTCGTGATGATCAGAGTTGTATATGTGTATATATTTACATAATAAGTGTAAATAGTATCTTCTCATGTGAAAGCTTAGAAGAGTCTCTTATAATGGAGACTTGCTTTTGAGGCAGTATTTATTACATAAAAGTGATCTTTAACCTAGCCCTGGCCATAAATATCACAAAACTGAAATTAGTGGAGTTGTGAATTAATCAGATTTTTATCATTTTGGCAAGGGTTCATACTGTTTGGTGTAGTAGTTTTCAATGATGTTCTATCTAGATTCTAGTTTGTATCCATAGATTCTAGTTTGTATCCATTTCCATTAAAGTTTGGGTTAGTAACCTAATTCTGGCAGCCATCTGATAATTTCAGGGGTAGTCTTAATGGGAATTCTACCTCCTTTTAAATCTGTGCAATAATCATGTTCTTTTGGTGCGTGTTAATGCTGTTGAGATATTATTGCTAAGTAATCAGATTTGCATTTTTTTTTTTAAAGATTTTTATTTATTTATTTGACAAAGAGAGACACAGTGAGAGAGGGAACACAAGCAGGGGGAGTGGGAGAGAGAGAAGCAGGCTCCCCGTGGAGAAGGGAGCCCGATGTGGGGCTCGATCCCAGGACCCCGGGATCATGACCTGAGCCGAAGGCAGACGCTTAACGATTGAGCCACCCAGGCGCCCCCAGATTTGCATTTTTTTATTTAGCAGCTCAAATGACTTATGTGGAATAGTAAAATTCACAAACCTCTTTGCCTCTTTTTTTCTGTTTGTTTTGTTTTGAGAATCTTGGAGGTTGTTGGGCATAGTTTTGTCTGCAGTATAGTTACTTATAAAAAACATTTCTGTACTTGGAACTCAGACTTTCAGAAGTACATAGATATTATTGTAAAATTACACCCCTAAATTTCTGGTTTAAAATCTGAAGTTTTTTATGTTTTCCTTTAATCTAGATGTTTTGACCAAGGTAGGGGCTTGTTTTGAATTTCTTGTATGCCTAGAACCCTAGAATCTTACATTTAGTGACCTTAGAATTCCTCTGCTCTCACTCTGTTATTTTATAAAGAAATCTGGTCTAGAACAATTACATGACTAAGTATTTAAAGTCATGAAGCTAATTATGGCTGGGTGAGGGCTGGAACTCAAGTCTGTTGCTGTTCTCATGGTAAGGTGATACAAAATTTATGTTGATTGAAACAAATATGAATCAAGAATAAAAGGTCATTTTTAAAAGTTAGTTTTGGAACTGAGGAGTAAACTTTAGTTATTGGGAATGTTTTGTATGCGTCATAGATTCTTTACAGGTGGTATTATTTGTATTTGCATGCTTATGTTCGGTAAAAAGACTATTAGCTGTTTTCTGGAAGAAAATAGTTACTCTTGAATGTCTCTGCTTAGGAAGCCCATGTTTAGCGGTTAATTCTCAGCTCAAGGCTCAAATATAATTTCCTATCTAGAGTCTTTGCTAATACCCACCGCCCATTCCCCTGTAGCTGTTTATCTAGCATTTGAACAAATGAATGAATAGTAGGGATTTAGTTTAAGAGAGAGAGAGAGAGGAGAGACACTTCCAGAGGGTGACCTAGGCACTAAAATACCCTCAGTACGTTTTAAACCAACACTTTGATACCCATGTTATAGCACAGTTGAAATTGATACTCAGAATAGTGGTTACAAATGCTGAAGATCACATGAAGATTTATGCCCTAAATGCCTTCCTTATTTTGAAAATTTTATGTAGAATCAGGGAATGAGAGCCTAGAGATTGGAATTTGGGTTTGAAAGATTAAAGACTTTTTAGCCTGTTTTCTAATATATCCAGACAAGATTAGGTAAATTAAAATAGAAAGCAAGTGATGCTTTCTTGGTTTTGAATAAAGCTTACCAGTTTGGGAAACACAATGAGATATGTCTTAGAAAAATGACATCATCCTTTTTTAATCATTGAAAGCTCTGTATTCTAAAACAATGACCAGATTTATTTATTTATTTTATTTTATTTTTATTTTATTTTTTTAAAAGATTTTATTTATTTATTTCACAGAGAGAGACATAGTGAGAGCAGGAACACAAGCAGGGGGAGTAGGAGAGGGAGAAGCAGGCTTCCCGCGGAGTAGGGAGCCCGATGTGGGACTCGATCCCAGGACCCTGGGATCATAACCTGAGCCGAAGGCAGATGCTTAATGACTGAGCCACCCAGGCGCCCCAATGACCAGATTTATTTAAAAGATAAATCTTATTTATGCCTTTTAAATACCTAACTATGTTTTAAAAATAAATAAATAGATCTCTCTTTCCGGCATGCAAGATTTAATGGGAACTATAACACATTTCTCACTATAAAAATTAAATATTTGACATTTAAAAAAAGAATATGTAGAATATATATTTTTATGGTAAAGTATAATATTAAAAAATCCATGTATCATCTACTTGGTCATTCTTTTTGTTAGAATTTAGGAGAACTTAGAATTTATTCCAAGTTTAGGGTTCTGTCTTTGTGATTATGTATAATTCAGGGAGAATTTTGTTGAACAACTAAATGTGATTGGTGACAATAACTAAATGGAATTTGACTTCAGGGAAAAGTCTAAAAATCAGATTTTTGCATAACATATTTTAAACAAGGAGTAGTATGCCTTTAGAGCATTCAGCTTTAGGTAATTAGAACTCTTGTGGAAAGTAGATTATTTCCACTTAAATACATATGTTGCCCAAAGACAGAATTTCTTGAAATATTAAGAATTTTACATATTTCAGCAATAATTTTCAGACACTGTCACTTCCATTAACATTGGTTAGGAGTAGAAAGTTGTACTTGATTTTAGATAGACTTTCAGCATAACGGTGATGATGTGAACAAAGGCAAAGGAAAAAAAATTAAATTTCCTTAAAATTTACAGCCATTGACAAGTCCTTGAGACAGGCAGAGTGCCCTTCCTCTAGGAACTCAGCTGCCTCCATGTTAATACTTTGCTAAAAGCAAAAGGCAACCTTAGCTTCACATTAGCCTGACTTCCAAAATCCTGCAAGTCTCCTTTAACATGTAAAAATTCCTTTGGAAACTTCCTTTATCTCTACCCACCCCTTCCCCCCAAGATACATGTTAGCAATCATCCTCCAAGCGTATGGCCCACTGATAGACATCTGAAGGGTCTCATGACTAAGGTTTTACTAGACAGTAGCAAATGACCTTTTCCTAACAACAGCTAGCCCCTCAAGGTCCTGGAAACCTTGCTTCCAAATTCCTTAGAGAGTTACGCTTTCCCTGACCCCCTCCCAATTTGAAAGTATATAATGGGCCACTCCTCATGACCCCAGTGCAGCTCTTTTTGCCCATGGATCTTGTCCCATGCTTTAATAAAACCACCTTTTGAGAAGACATCTCAAAAATTCTTTCTTGACCATTTGCTCCTGAACCCCAACATTGTTACATCTGTTGAAACCAAGGGTTTTTGTATGAAAGAGGTTAACCCAAAACCACATTCTGATTGATCGAAATCTTAATCTGATATATTTCTATGAACTATATTTTGAGTTGGTTAGCTTTGTTTGCTTGATCTCATTTGTTGGTGATGCCTTTTGAACCATCTTTGCTATCTATATTGGTATTCTTGGTAAATTCAAGCCTCTCAGGATGTGTGTATTTAAAAATTTTATGATTTGAAAGATTTACAAAGCCCATGTTTTTGTAAACTTAAAATACTTTGTTATTTTGGTTTGTGGATTAAAAAAATTTTTTTTTTGGATGGTTAATGATGAGCATTTACCGTTTACCATCTTCTGCCCTTTCGGATGCACCCTTCTAGGTCCAGGGTTTCTTAACTTGGGGTTAAAATGTATCACAGTGCAATAATTTTCTTTGTAATTCTATGTATTTTTTATTTTATTAATTTATTTATTAAAGATTTTTTATTCATTTTTTTTGAGAGAGAGCACAAGCAGGGGGTGGGGAGGGGCAGAGAGAGAGGGAGAAGCAGGCTCCCCACTGAGCAAGGAGCTGTTGCAGGGCTCCATCCCAGGACCCTGAGATCATGACCTGAGCCAAAGGCAGACACTTAACTGACTGAGCCACCCCGGTGCCCCTGTAAAACTATTTTTAACGTTTTGTTGAATTTGAGTGCCTTTTCTAGATACCAGAATTCATTTTTATGTGCTATACTCCTCAGGACACCATTTCATTTCATTGGGATCAAAGTGGTCAACACCATCTGCTTGGTTTAAAACAATTATGCTAGGGTATTTAATTGGTACACATTTTAAAATTTATAGATATGGCTGCCTATACAGGTATTAATTCTACTTCTGGAAAGGAAGATTTCTCCTCTAAATGTGTAATTAGAATATATTCATACAAATGGAGAAGTATATTTGCATATAGCCAATAACAAGGTAAGAGTGCTTTTATAGAGTTTTCAGAATGAAGGAGTATGATTGTTTGAAAAACTGGGTAGAAACAAAATAAAGTGAAGAAAAACATGTTGGTGTAGTTGGTTTACAACTTTTTTCCTCCCCCATCTTTCTTAGGGCAGAACCTTTTTGGGGAGCTTGATTTTTGAAAAGGAGATAAAAATGAGAATTAAAGCAACCTATCAAGATGGAACAGTTATTGCTCAGGCTGAGTATGGCAGTGTGGATATAGGGGAGGAGGTGGCTAAAAAAGGATTTGCAGAAAAATGCAAGCTCAATTCCAGCACTAACACCTGTGAGGAAAAAAAATCAGATCCTGGTCAGCTTGTCCTCAGGAACCTCAAAAGCCCCATTCCCTCATGGGGGCATAGATCAAACCAGTCAGCCTTCACCCGGCCAAAGGGGCGCTTAAGGGGGAGGATGACTCTTGACCTGAAGAATGAAAATGATGCAGGAAATCATGTGACATTTCCAAAGTAAGACTGTCATGGGGTTTTTAGTCTTAACTAGTTTCTGATTCATGGTAGAAGCTCTTGTCATAGTAGAAGTCAAGGCTTATGTTTTTGGAGTCTTCATCTATGTCAGTGATTTTGAGGGATGGTACTCATTTCTATTTTTCTCAAACATGTATTCCTGTCTGCTTTTGCAGGAATATTTTCATTAAAAGCCATTTTGAAAGAAAAATCATGCCTCAGTTGTTTAAAGTTCACATACCAGCTCTTCATATTAATTCTTTTGAATATGTTTATCAAAAATAAAAATATACCCCTAAATCTGAATTATTCAGGCAAAGCTAGAATTTCAGATAAACTTTGAAGTTTTCCTATGGCTTTAAGAATATTTTAATGAGTTTTAGGGAATTACCTTTCCTTTTTAACAAAAGAGAAACTCTTTGTTCTTCCTGTGATAACTTGTTATGATGGAATTTGATTATTACAAAGGGAATTCACTTTTTAGACAATCTCAAATTATAAATTTGAAGCAGAAAGCCATGTTTAATGTTTCTAAGTACCAAACCATTTATAAACTTCTGTATCATGATCCAAGCCATGATGCCATGTCTTGGATTATGTAGCTGTTTTTGGGATCTTAGAAAAAAACTGTAAAATGGAGTGGGGTTGATGGGGAGGAGAAATTGGAAGAAACTGATAAAGAATGCTTTTTGCTGTATTTGCTGGAGTTGATATTGCTACAAGTTGGCATATATTTGAGTGTTGGCAGCATTGTTTTTGAAGTTAACTTTATATTATGGTATAAAAAGCTCAAGATGATTTAGTTTAGATTTATGATCTCTGTCAGCCTTACACAGTTTGGTTTTTAAAATGAGTGAATTTGTTTTTAATAGGGAAAATTTGACCGTTGGAGACTTTAATTTAGGGTCTAATGTCAGCCTGGCAAAAATTAAGCAGGACCAGAAGCTGATTGAAGAAAATGAAAGGCTTAAAACAGAGAAGGAGGTTCTTCTTGAAAGTTATAAAGTTCTAGAATCCAAAGTAGAGCAGACTGCCCAGGAGCTGCAGGTATGGTATGTTCACTGGTGTAAGGTAGAGAATGACCGTGTGGGTCATCGGTATACTCATCTGCTCTTTTTTGTTTAATTTGCTGTCACTTTTTGTTTTCTTCCCTTTCTCTCCTCCTCTCTCATTCTCTCTTTTCTTTATATTTGTTTACAGATGAAGTTTTTTCTTACACTCCAAACTAATCATCTTTGGATTTCATTGAATGAAAGATTAATGATTCCTTATTTATATTTCCTTTTATGTTCTTTTAAAAACTTTTAACTGTGGGAAATTTCAAACATACCAGAAGGAGAGAGTTGAATAATTAACCTTATGTATTCATCAGCCGGTTTTTACATTATTAGACACATGGGCAGTCTTTTAAAAAAAAAAAACTATACCTCCTGAGTTACTTCATTTTATTTATTTATTTATTTATTTATTTTTAAAGATTTTTAAAATTTATTTGTTTGAGAGAGAGTGAGAGAGAGAGAGAGAGCATGAGCAGGGGCATAGGGAGAGGGAGAAGCAGACTCCCCAACTGAGCAGGGAGCCTGATGCAGGGCTTGATTCCAGGACCTTGGGATCATGATCTGAGCTGAAGGCACATACTTAACCAACTCAGCCACCTAGGTGGCCCAGAGTTATTTTAAAACAAATCCCATTCATAATATTGTACTGTATATGTTTTAGAGTGTGCCTCTGGTAGAGAATAACTTCGAAAAAGACAACCGTAATACTGTTCATACTTAAAAATTAACAGTAATTCCTTAATATCTTTTAATATCCAGTGTTCAGATTTCCTGGGTTGTTCTATGAATGTCCCTTAGCTTCTTCCAGTTGGGATCCTAGTTTAGGCCTGTGCCTTGCATTTTGGATGATAAATCTCTTAAATTGCTTAATCTGCATCCTTGTGTTGCTTAAAGAGTCTCCTTTATCTGCATGTATTTCCTTTTATGGTAGTTAAATCTCAAGGTTTGCTCAGATTCAGAGCATTTTTTTCTCCCCCAAGAATATTGTGTATTTTTCAAATGTGTAAGTGTTTTCTTACACTAAATGTGCCATCCTAACACTGTGTCTCCAATTCACCATCACCAACTGGATGTCGTACCATTCATTTGTGATACTAAATACCCAGCAGTTGGCACAGACCCCACAAGTTAAGGACTCAGTCCCATACGACTTCTTCCACTTCAGATACCAGCCACAATCAGGTTCCCAGGCTACCTACACTTCTGCCTGTAAATTTGAGAGTTCCTGTGATCCCTACTCCCCTGTTCAATAATTCACTAAAACAACTCACAGAACTCAGGAAAGTACTCTACTTATGATTACAGTTTTATTATAAAGGATATAACTCAGGAACAACCAAATAAAAGGAAGAGATGCATAGAGGAAGTTATGATGGGGGTGAAAGGTGGAGTAGGGAAGCTGGGGATATTTAGCCTACCACTCTACCAGTACATGGGTTTGTTCACCAATCTGGAAGCTCCCTAAAACCTAATTATTTGGAGGGTTTTTTTTGGTTTTTGTTTTTAAATGACCATTTCATTAGGTCTGATTGATGAAATCATTGACCATTGGTAATTGAACTCAATTTTCAGCCTTTAAATCCATATGTGGCATTCTCCAGGGAGCTCTGCCTCATAAATCCATAAATCTTGGGTTCTGTCCATTATAACTAACCTTTTATTTTTATTTTTAAAGATTTATTTATTTATTTTAGAGCACACGCTCGAGGCTGGGGAGAGGGGAGGGGCAGAGGGAGAGGGAGAGAATCCAAGAAGACTCTCTGCTGAGCACAGAGCCCTGTCTCACAAGTCTGACATCATGTCCTGAGCCAAAATCAAGAGTCTGGATACTTAACCGACTGAGCCACCCAAGTGCCCCATAACTAACCTTTTATCTGGAGATATCCTACTAAGGAAGGGCATTTCAGAGATAAGGTCTCTTCTCCTTAGAAAATAGTCTGTTTCTTTAAAGGTCTAATTGATAGGGAGATTAGTCACCTGCCTTTTATTTTTTTTCTCTGGGGGTGTTCCCCTGTCCTCTTCCATCAAAAAGTGTAAATGGTTTACAGGACATCTGTTGTACCTACTCAAGATATAAAATGTTCAGTTCCACTTCAGAAAGTTCCTTGGTGCCTCCTTACAGTCTAACCTCTCTTCCTCCCACTCAAGGCAACCACTGTTCTGATTTATATCACCATAGTTTAGTTTTCCTGGTCCTGTACTTCATAAAAATGGAATCCTCTGATATGTATTCTTTTGGATCTGGTTTCATTCACTGAACATAATGGTTGTGAGATTTATCTATGTTGTGTATATTAGAAGTTTGTTCACTTTTATTACGGAGTAGTATTCCATTGTAGCAATATACCACAGTTTGTATTTAGGGTGTTTGTTCTAGTTTTTAGTTGTTATGAATAAAGCCATTGTGAATATTTTTGTATAGGTCTTTTTGTGGACATATAGCATTCATGTATCTTGGATTACGGAGATTCTTTCCTCAGCAACATCCAGTCTACTGATAAGTGCATCAGAATTGTTCGTTTCTGCTCTAGTGTTTTTGATCTCTAGTATTTCTGCTTCTTTATTAGAATTTCCATCTCTCTGCTTTCATTGCCCATCTGTTCTTGCATGCTGTCTAATTAAGTACTAGAGCCCTTAGCATATTAATCATATCATGTTGAAAATTTCTGGTCTTGACAGTTGAGCATCTATCCATGCCATGTCTGAGTCTGATTCTGATTCTTGCTTTGTCTCTTCCTCTGTGTTTTTTGTCTTTTAGTATATATTCTCCCTTTTCCACTCACCCTGCGCCATCTGGGTACATGCGCCATCTCTCTCTCTCTCTCTGTCAAATAAATAAATAAAAACTTAAAAAAATAATAGTTTCCCTGAGGGCAGATCTTGTTAAGAACAGAATACTCTAGTGTAAAATGCTTCCTTTCCCCCTTTCCCTTTTGGAAGCTTGAGAGGATTTTTCTCTTATATTTATACTGTGAGAACGTGGTAGGGATCCTGGGGGTGAAAGTAGAGGCATCCTGATGACCGGGTCTGCCTGGAGTTTTTAACTCTGAGTTGTTCACACTGAGTCTTCTGCAATTGTCATTTGAAGTTGAGGTTTACCTACTCCAGACTGGTTCCCTCAGAGGTTGCTGCTCCATATGAGTTGTGAATGGCTTTTATTTCCCTGTCTGTCTCTCCAGTTTTGGGGGCAGCAGTTTGCCCTGTGACCTCATCTTTCTTAAAGATCTAAGAAGGCTTGTTGATTTTTTAGTTTGTTCAGCTTTTTACTTGTTGTTAGGATGGTGTAGTGACTTCCAGGCTTTTTACATGCTGGACCAGAAACCTGAAGTTCTTAATGTTTTCAAAGTACTGATTTCTGTATCTGTTGGTTTTTAGAATTTATTTCTTTTTTCTTTTTCTTTCTTTCTTTCTTTTTTTAAAGATTTTATTTATTTATTTGACAGAGACGGAGATAGCAAGAGCAGGAACACAAGCAGGGGGAGTGGGAGAGGGAGAAGCAGGCTTCCCGCGGAGCAGGGAGCCCGATGTGGGGCTCGATCCCAGGACCCTGGGATCATGACCTGAGCTGAAGGCAGACGCTTAACAACTGAGCCACCTAGGCGCCCCATAGAATTTATTTCTTTTTTAATTAATTAATTGATTTTTTTACTTTATGATTGCCTTCCTTCCTCTTTCATTTGCCCTTTTATCTTCTTTAGATGGAAATTCATATTATCGTTTTTAATCTTTTGTTCCTTATAACATTTAAAGATACTTCCTTTTAAGTACTTCTTTATCTATAGCCCACAGATTTTGATACTTTGTTTTTATTGATTAAACATATTCTTAGAATTCTGTGATTTTTTTTTTGAATCATCAATTATTTAGAAGTATATTGTCTAATTTTCACATATTTGGAGATTTTTTTCCCCTAGTATATATATATATAAAGATTTTATTTATTTATTTGACAGAGAGAGACACAGTGAGGGAGGGAGAGGGAACACCAACAGGGGGAGTGGGAGAGGGAGAAGCAGGCTTCCTGCTGAGCAGGGAGCCTGATGTGGGGCTCGATCCCAGGACCCCTGGGATCACGACCTGAGCCTAAGGCAGATGCCTAATGACTGAGCCACCCAGGCACCCCTCCCCCAGTATATTTTTGTTACTGAGTTTTAGTTAATCTCTTGATATTAGCATACTTTCTGTGGTTTCAGTTCTTTTATTGTGATTTGCTTTATTATCCAGCATATGATTTGTCTTGGAAGTATTCCATGTACTTTAAAAAATTATGTGTAGGGGCGCCTGGGTGGCTCAGTCGTTAAGCATCTGCCTTCGGCTCAGGTCATGGCCCCAAGGTCCTGGGATCGAGCCCCGCATTGGGCTCCCTGCTCCGCAGGAAGCTTGCTTCTCCCTCTCCCACTCCCCCTGCTTGTGTTCCCTCTCTCGCTATCTCTCTCTGTCAAATACATAAATAAAATCTTTAAAAAAAAAAAGAAAGAAAAAGTTTAAAAAAAATAATAAAAAATTATGTATATTCTACAGTTGTGTGGTGAAGTATTCTGTAAATCAAATCGAATTAGCTGATAGTGTTGTTGAAGTCTTTTGTATCCTGACTGATTTTTCTGTCTACTTGTTCTATCAGTACCCAGAGAAGAGTGTTGAAATCTTCAGATATTATTGTGGTTTTGTCTGTTTCTTCCTTTTTTCTGTTAAGTTTTACTTTGTGAATTTGAAACTTTGTTATTAGTTGCATACATATTTAGAATAGTGTCTTCCTGATGAATCATCTTTATGTAATATCCCTATTTATTGCTGGGGATGCTCCCTGTATTGAAGTCCACATTGCCTGATATTAACATAGCCATGTTTGCATGGTATATCTTTTCCACCCATTAATTTTTATGTCTCTTTTTATCTAATAAGTGTGTCTTATGAGCAACATACAGTTGAATCTGAGCTTTTTCATCCAGATTTATAATCTCCTATCTTTTAATTGGAATGTTAAGCTAATTTTCATTTACCTTAATTATTGATGTGGTTGGGTTTGAATTTGCCATCTTTTCTGTTTGTCTTATTTGTTCTTTGTCTTAAAAACCATACTCATTGTTTTTATCTGATTTCCAGGTTTGGTGTTTTTTTTTATACAAGTGGACTAATAATCTCAAGATATTTGAGAACCAGCTTAATTTCACAAATCTTTTAGATCTAAATGATTCTTTTCCTCAGTATTTTATAGTTCTCTTTCACATACAATTCATTAGTAATTTGTATTAAAGATTTGTTTAATGTCTTTGTGAAACATTAAGTACATTTTCAAAGATTTAACAACTTTTTATTTTCCCACTCTTTATTTAATTTCTTAGATTTATATAATTTATAATAATTTATATAAATTTGGAGTAATTATAATAACAATTCCAGTGGCTATAAACAGAGTTAAGAACAAACATAACTGATTCTTCATGGTTATCCTACTCAAGAAAAGGGAGCAGAAGGGCATGAACATACCTGAGTGTAGCATACTAGTAATAAGCATAAGCATTCAGTATATTCTGGTTCTCTCTTTTTATTTAACTGAAGAATTGGAGAGAATATGAGGCCTAAGGAGCATGTTGTTCAAATACTGAGTAAAATTTCTGTGTTTATGTAATACCTGGTTTGGAGTATAATTAGACTAAAACTGCCAGGTCTTTATTCATATTACTGTTCTATACATTATTTAGATAATCATGGTAGACTTGAATTTGAGATACTACTCAGAATCAGGGAGCTTAATCTAGCTTGGGTCAAAGAAGTGATGTTTTTGATTGTTTTGTAATGTAAAATGACACAGGACTTTTTCAAAAAATAAATTGTCATTGATAATCTTTTGGTGTCTCTAGGGATCTTTTATCTTTTTAAAATTTAAGTATTAAGACATAAAATATGTGAAATTTGTTTCTGTTTGGCTTTTTATTAGAATGAAAGATGAGTCTGTAATCTGTGTGAAGGCAGAAGACTGGAATAGATTATCTTTTTCAGATCCCAACCAGTAGGGAAATCAGTTGTCCTGTGGTTTAAACATTTAAAAAAAACCCTTTTTAAAGGATTTATTTATTTATTTATTTTAGAGCAGGAGTGAGAGAGCATGAGTGGGGTGGGGGAGAGAAAGAATCTCAAACAGACTTCACACTGAGCCCAATGTGGGGCTCACTCTCATGACTCTGAGATCATTACCTGAGCCAAAACCAAGAGTCGGATGCTTAACCGACTGAACCACCCAGACGCCCCCCAGTTTTTTTAAAGTAATCTCTATGCCCAACATTGGGCTCAAACCCATGACCCTGAGATCAAGAGTTGCATGTTTCACCAACTGAGCCAGCCAGGTACCCCAATATTTTTTAACCTTTAAAATTTTAGTTATGCCTTAAAATCATTTAAGTGACAGTAGAAATATAGTTTCTTGTTTGAGATTCACTAGGATGTGCTTGTTTTTTGTTGCAGCAAGAGAAAGCGACTACCATGGATTTGACTAAACATTTAGAAAGCACTCTGAAGACTTGTGTAGGTACCAGAATGGAAAATCTGGCAGCTAAGGTTGAAATATTGAAAGAAATTAGGTAGGTAAAAGCATATTTTTGAGAAGGATAATTTTAATTTTTATTTATTTTTAAGATTTATTTATTTAGAGAGAGAGTAGAGGGAGGGGCAGAGGGAAAGGGGAGAGAGAGAGAGAATCTCAAGCAGACTCCATGCTGAGCACAGAGCCTGACTTGGGGCTCGATCTCAACCCTGAGGTCATGACCTGAGCTGAAATCAAGAGTCGGATGCTTAACTGACTGAGCTGCCCGGATACCTTGAGAAGGATAATTTAAAATAATTGCTAATTAATTAATGCTTTGTTGAAATTATATGCCCACCATTTTTCCTTTGACACTTAATCTTTATTTTTTTTATTTTTTAAAGATTTTATTTATTTATTTGACAGAGAGAGAGAGAAAGCAGGAACAGAAGCAGGGGGAGTAGGAGAGGGAGAAGCAGGCTTCCTGCCAAGCAGGGAGCCAGATGTGGGGCTCGATCCCAGGACCCCAGGATCATGACCTGAGCCAAAGGCAGACGCTTAATGACTGAGCCACGCAGGCACCCTAATACTTAATCTTTATATTTTTATGCCTTTAAAGAGAGAAACTAGAAATACTTCTGAGATAAGTTTTATAGTGTTTGTGTCAGCATTCCTTTGTCACTACATGGAGTTATATTGTTCTAAAGTCATCTATGAGAGTGAAATTAAAAAACACAAGTTCTAAGTGGTAGTTTTATGGGAAACTACTATGCCCATTGTATTGCTTGGTGTTATTTTTAGGCTTATACCAAAACTAAAGATTTGAAAGAAAAAAGTGGTTTTCGTACAGTCAGAAGAAAAGTGGTCTTCGTGGAATCAAGAGAAGAAATTGGTTAGCAAGTCTTGTGCAGAGTTTATTCAGCATTTGTCAGACTCTGTATATGATTTATTTAGGTATTATATTAATAGATGATTGCCTTATTGTTGGTTAGGGATAATTTGTCACTCTTTTCTGGAATGTGGAAAAAAAAATAGTTCTCAAGACAACCTAGTTCCCTTTTCATGCTACACAAAGAACTTAAATCAGTAATTCATTTTCTCACATACTTTGAAACAATAAGAAGATGGTCATCTGAATTAAAACTGTGTGTTGGTGTTTTGTCCAGTGGAAATTTATATTCTCCAGTATAAATCCATCAGTTGTCATCTGGTTTATAAGCCTCTAGATAGTTTGAGTAATTTTGTCCCTCTAGAGCCTGATCAACTTTTCATGCACTACCAAAAATTAAGTGGCTACACTGCCACAGCTATGAGACAGACTTAGGACCAAAATAATCCAATATGTTTTAGTACATTTTTGAGGAAATAATGTGCTATTAGAATGGTGGCAGTCTAGTTAGAAACTAGAGAAAAGAATATGGATGGACCTTGTTGGTTTTGCTAGCTGGCCTGCTTCTCCAATTGCTTTTTTTCCTTTTTTCAACTCCACAAATGCTAGTCTGCTTAATAGGGTACAAGAACTAATGTGCCTGCAGTCTTAGTAAACAAGATTGGCTAAGTCTAACGTTTTTAAAGAATTATTCAGAAATCTAACTGTATACCAGCATTGAAGGTGTATCTGATATCATTTAAAGTTCTGCAGACTTTTGAAGTTGTCCTTTATGTAAAAGTTTTTTTCTTTTTTAAGATTTTATTTTTATTTATTTGACAGAGAGAGAGCACAGGCTGGGGAAGTGGGAGAAGTAGGCTCCCCGCTGAGCAGGGAGCCTGATGCGGGGCTCGATCCCAGGGTCCTGGGATCATGACCTGAGCCGAAGGCAGATGCCCAACTGACTGAGCCACCCAGGCGCCCCTATGTAAAAGTTTTTGATAAAAGTTTTATTTGATTTTTTGCTCAAATGTATATATATTTTTAAGATTTATTTATTTATTTGAGAGAGAGTTTGTGTAAGCATGAGCAGGGGGGCAGGGGCAGAGGGAGAGAGAATGAAAATCTCAAGCAGACTCCCCGCCAAGTGTGGGGCCCAACGTGGGGCTCCATCCCATGATCCTGAGATCATGGCCTGAGCTAAACCAAGAGTCGGATGCTTGGGCGCCTGGGTGGCTAAGTTGAATAAGCGACTGCCTTCTGCTCAGGTCATGATCCCGGAGTCCTGGGATCGAGTCCCGTATCGGGCTCCCTGCTCAGCAGGGAGTCTGCTTCTTCCTCTGACCATACTCCCTCTTGTGCTCTCTCTCAAATAAATAAATAAAATAAAATCTTAAAAAAAAAGAGTTGGGGGGCACCTGGGTGGCTCAGTCGTTAAGCGTCTGCCTTCGGCTCGGGTCATGATCCCAGGGTCCTGGGATCGAGCCCCGCATTGGGCTCCCTGCTCAGTGGGAAGCCTGCTTCTCCCTCTCCCACTCCCCCTGCTTGTGTTCCCTCTCTCGCTGTCTCTCTCTGTCAAATAAATAAATAAATAAATCTAAAAAAAAAAAAAGAGTTGGACGCTTGACCAACTGAGCCACCCAGGTGCCCCATGAATCAAATATATTTTTAATTACAAGTTATACCAGTTAATTTATGATTTTATATAAGGTTTTAGCAAGTACCTCTTCATAGCCAATGTTGTATGTTTTAAGTTTAGACCATTATTATTTAAGTGCAACTTTTTCTCACATCAACTTGCAAATTTCTTAATCTTTTCCTTTTTGCTTATGTTTTTAAATAGACGTGTCAACATCAATGTTCATTTTGGAAATGACCTTTCAGATGCTATGCAAGTGTTAGATGAAGAGTGCTTTACTACCCCAGCTTCTTTGACTGAATTAGAGAGAATTTGGGCAGAATACAATCTTGCTCAGGAGAACATACGAACTTGTGAAAATGTGGTGGGTCAAGAATTTTTCTCTATTATGGTTTTATTTATTGATCATAAGGGGATATCATTTGAGAAAGAAGGATTGTAGATATTATAGTAATACTTTGTATGAAATATTTAATTTTTACAGCATCTTCATATTAATAATTTGATTCCTAATTTTATTGCCTTGTGAAAAAAAAATAGGATAGATAAATGGTGATTGTGGATAAAGTGTTAACAAAATCTTTTCCCCTTTTGCATGAACAATTGAACATTGGTCAATTCCTTCTCTTTTCCCTTGGTAATTTGGTAAAATGGTATTTCAGTCATGTTACTAGGCAGCATTGGCTAGGTAAATCTCCCTAGTTGATAATTTATATCTGGACTTGAGGAACTTTAAACTACAGATACTTGGTGGGGGCTCTTGCAACTGGGCATACCATCCTTGAGGAACTTTGGCAGCTATGCCTATAAAAGATGGTGGCTTTTGAGGGGGATGAAGCTTATAAGCTAGGGTGGCTGTGATACCTGCTAATGTGTCTTGTCTTTGGGTCTGAATGGTGTGTTTTATGCTGCAGTATTGGACTCTGCCTTACTATTAAATGCTATTTAAGTCACCCATTATTGAGAGGTGGTTATTAACGGGTAGGGGAGGGTATGAAGAACAGATTATTTCCTATGAAATCTTTATTAGCATAGGTACAAGTATATTTCCTCTCACAATTTTTAGTTTGTATTGAGCTGAACAGAACTCCTTGTTTTTCATATAAAGATACTTACCACAATCATAGCTTTCCATAGTACCTATGAGTTCTGTACTTGTGTTTGGAGTTGCCCCATTGAATTATTGGTGGTTTCTACCTCTGGGGATTGTACCCTGAAAGCCTTATTCTCAGTTCATACCTAGGTTGCTTAGTTGGCAACCTAGCTGACTCTAAGTGAGGAGTGAACAGAATAACTAGGCCTTTGGAAATGCCAGGAGTGTTAAATTTGGAGAAGGGATTATATTTGTGTCATTTTACATGTTAGACCCTAACTGATTATTTCTGATTATGTAAGAAAAGTGACAGAAGCCGTAAGTTTTGAATCTATATGAGACACAGGTAATGTTATTAGGTACTTTATAAACTTTTTCTTATACTTTTAAAATGGACAGTTTTGCTCTTATTTTATAAATGAGGAAATTGAGTCCTACAGGTTTTAAGGAATTTGCTGAAGACTACATAGTGCTAAATGTTAATATGGTATTTGAACCTAGGTATGTCTGACTGCAAAGTGTATTCTCTTTCCATTTAAACTGTATTGTCAATATTAAAGTAATTCGTGATGTATTTTCATGTAATAAGATGAAAAAGAACTGCATTTTAATTTTTGTTTTGTTGTTTTTATGGTTTGAGCATAGGAAAGTGATTCAGGACAGAGAGGGAGAGGGCTTAACATAGCTCCAAGGCTTGGTATTCTAATAGATTTTTTTCATCATTAGCCATCAGGGAAATTCAAATCAAAACCACATTGAGATACCACCTTACCCCAGTTAGAATGGCAAAAATTGACAAGGCAAGAAACAACAAATGTTGGAGAGGTTGTGGAGAAAGGGGAACCCTCTTACACTGTTGGTGGGAATGCAAGTTGGTACAGCCACTTTGGAAAACAGTGTGGAGGTGCCTCAAAAGATTAAAAATAGAGCTATCCTATGATCCAGCGATTGCACTACTCGGTATTTACCCCAAAGACACAGATGTAGTGAAAAGAAGGGCCATATGCACCCCAGTGTTCATAGCAGCGATGTCCGGAATAGCCAAACTGTGGAAAGAGCCGAGATGCCCTTCAACAGACGAATGGATAAAGAAGATGTGGTTCATATATACAGTGGAATATTACTCAGCCATCAGAAAGGATGAATACCCAACTTTCGCATCATCATGGATGGGACTGGAGGAGATTATGCTAAGTGAAATAAGTCAAGCAGAGAAAGTAAATTATCGTATGGTTTCATGTATTTATGGAACATAAAGAATAGCATGGAGAACATTAGGAGAAGGAAGGGAAAAATGAAGGGGGGGAAATTGGAGGGGGAGACGAACCATGAGAGACTATGGACTCTGAGAAACAAACTGACAGGGGCGCCTGGGTGGCTCAGTCGTTAAGTGTCTGCCTTCAGCTCAGGTCATGATCCCGGAGTCCTGGGATCGAGCCCCGCATCGGGCTCTCTGCTCGGCGGGAAGCCTGCTTCTCCCTCTCCCACTCCCCCTGCTTGTGTTCCCTCTTTCGCTGTGTTTCTCTCTGTCAAATAAATAAAATCTTTAAAAAAAAAAAAAAAAAAAAAGAAACAAACTGACAGTTTTAAAGGGGAGGGGGTTGGGGGGATGGGTTAGCCTGGTGATGGGTATTAAGGAGGGCATGCGTTGCGTGGAGCACTGGGTGTTAAACGCAAACAATGAATCATGGAACACTACTTCAAAAAAATATTTTTTAAACATTTTATTTATTTGACAGAGAGAGAGAGCATAAGCAGGCGGAGTGGCAGGCAGAGGGAGAGGGAGAGGTAGGCTTCCTGCTGAGCAGAGCGCCTGATGTGGGGCTTGATCCCAGGACCCTGGGATCATGACCTGAGGTGAAGGCAGACCCTTAACCGACTGAGCCACCCAGGCGCCCCTCTAGTAGATTTTTTAAAAAAAATTATTTAAGTAATCTCTACACTTAATGTGGAGCTTGAACTCATGACCCGGAGATCAAGAGTCATATGCTCTCCAGATTGAGCCAGCCAGGTGCCCCTGTGATTTTTTTTTTTAAAGCAGATATTTGTTTCTGCTGACTGCTAACATTTCAGGACTTAATTTTAGGCTTCATTGCCCTAAAGTTCATTTGATAGACTGAAGAGTGGATTATTAATAACAGCAGTTATAACTGCTGCTCAGAGTTGCCTTTTTTTTTTTAAAGAGGGGGTGAGGAGGAGCAGAGGGAGAGGGAGAGAGAACCTTAAGCAGGCTCCATGCCTAGTGCAGAGCCTGATCTCACAACCCTGACATCATGACCTGAGCTTAAATCAAGAGGTGGACACTTAACTGACTGAGCTACCCAGGCGCCCCACCATTTTATTTCTCTTATTGAACTTAATTTAGGTCTTAGTATTATTATTTTCATTTATGTATTTTGCATAGTACCTTAACTTGATTGCCATGTATTTTTTTGGTGAAGAGATTCTTTTCTTTTTTCTACATAGTTACAAAATGGTATGGTTGAGCTTACACAACAAAGAATATTCTAAAATTCAACCTTTTAAGTGTATGTGGCAGACCTGTTATAGGTAGCAGAGACACAAATTTGTTTAAGACATGATCCTCTCTCTTGGGTATGGGATATACATATAAATAGTTTCAATATAGCTTGATAAGTACTGTAATAGAGATAATGCATAGAGTTCTTGGATCTCTCTTATATGCCTATTTCCAAACATAGCCTCTTAGACTAATTGGAGGTTTTACCATGGTGGAGATTAACTGAATCTTGAAGGATAAGTAGATGAAGGAATTGAGGGTGGAACGGGAGTAGGAGGGAGGTAGTGTGTAAATAATAATAGGAACTTGTATAATTTTCTTAAGAAAAACAAAAATTTCAGTGTTGTACATATAATGGGAAAAATTAGAGCAGGATTATTAAATGTCTTATCTCTAAGGGAAAGAAAGCTCTTTGTGAGTTTGGTGATTTCAGGAGAGGGATATTTGTCTTAAAAACTACTGTGTTTGGAGAATGTAATGTTAAATTTTACTCACTTTAAGACATCAATTTTTTTTTGACATAAGTCAATGTGTAAAAAAAAAAAAACACCTGGTGTATTAATGATGGTTATTCTTTGTTTTCTTTCTCCAGAATGAAGGAAATATTTTGATTGCCAGAAGAAATGAAGTGCAACAGAAACTGAACATGGCAGTAGAAGTTTTTATTCTGGAAGTAGATGAGTTACCTCTTAATAAACGCTTGAAAACATTGCAGGTTAGAATTTGAAAAGATATATGTACATTAAAATATGTTTATCAAAAAAATATGTTTATCATTTGAGAGGTGAAATTGGCATTTACCTTGAGACTTCAGATAGTACTGATGGCTGCAAAAATTTTTCTTCTCTTTGATGAATTCTAATTTCTTTTTAATAGAATTGAAGTGTTACTTCAGTCTATTAAATACGTTTATGTATATATGTGTATCCTGCAAATAAGGTAAAATGGTCGGACACTTCAGGCTTGCTAGAGTGACATTCACTGGGAAAACTCATGGAGACAGAGGCAGTAGTGGGCATGTGAGTCCCTGTTGTCTGTTGCATTCTAGCAGAAAATCTGGTAGGGTCACATGTCAAGAGTTTAGGAGAGGAGTCCTGATCCAGGATCAGGGGCTAGACTACAATAGCTATAGGATGATGGAACCTTGTCTTCAGCCTTATCCTGTCATCTCAGCAATGACTTTAATTTGGAGTGAACAGGCATATGTGGCAGTGTTATGAAACATTCCACCTATTAATGTAATTTTTCTCTTCACTTATTCAGATCTTTTTTTTAATGTCCTTTAATGATGTTTAAAATTTTTCTCTAAAAGCCCTCTGGCATTTCTTCATTTAACTCCAAGGTATGTATACGTTTGGTTGCTTTTGTGGATATTATCTTACTTTCCATTTCTTATTTTTGGTGGTGTAGCGGAATACTGTTGATTTTTATTTATTATTTTTTTACTGTTGATTTTTATATATTGATGTCTCTGGCAACTCTCCTGAACTGTTTTAGTTCTCATTTCTCTATTAATATTCTTTGAACTTTCTTTATGGTCATATCATTTGAAAACAATAACCCTCTTCTCCATCTACTTTTATGTATCTTTGAACTTTTACTGCTTTGGTCAGCATCTTTAGAACAAGTTAAATCGTGGCTGTGCTGGTTGGCATCCTTGACTTATTTTGGACTGCAGGGAATGTGTTTGCTAGAGAGTTGGAGAAAAGGATATTCAGGGACATCTGGGCACTCTTTCTGTCTGCCTGGAGGAAGATGTAGTTTAGATGGTACCATGTATAGTATAAGTTCTTCCAGAATAGTGAAGTAACCTTTGCATACAAAAGGGGAGTGGTGTAGTAAGAATGTACCTGTCTACAGTGCAATTTTTACTTTATCCGGTAAAGGCTTATTTCTTCTCATGAACTGTTAGTAAACATAGGTTTGCAACCGAGATTTTTTTTTCTTTTAAAGATTTTATTTATTTATTTGACAGAGAGAGAGACAGCAAGAGAGGGAACACAAGCAGGGGGAGTGGGAGAGGGAGAATCAGGCTTCCTGCTGAGCAGAGAGCCCGATGTGGGGCTCGATCCCAGGACCCTGGGATCATGACCTGAGCTGAAGGCAGACGCCCAACGACTGAGCCACCCAGGAGCCCCTGGAACCGAGATTGTTTTAAAAACTCTATTCTTCTTAAAGTTTAATCTTAAGAGACTTTTTGCTGTATCTGGTTTGTTTCTCTTTCTGCTATTCGCCCCGGTCACCAGAATATTATTTGAACTTCTCTCTATTTTGGTGAAGTAGTTCGATATTTACTTATAGTCTTCAAGTACTTAAGAAATAAAACTTAACTTCAATAATGGAGGTCAAAGAAATTAAAGTTCATGATTTCTGATTTCCTCAACAGTTATTGAGACTTCTTTTGTGGCCTAAAGTATATGGTTGATTGTTCATGACTGTTCCTTATAAGTTAAAAAAGAAAGTACATTCCGGGTGTTCTTGGTGTACAGTTCCTGATTTATAGCTATTATTTTAACCCTTAATCTTCTGTATCTTTGCTTAGTTTTTGGTCTAATCAGTTTATCAGTTTTGAGATATTTTTGTTATATAGTCTAGTTCTTTAAGTTGTTAAAAAAAATTTCAGTGCTGTATTGTTGGCTGTTAATGTATTTATTGATTGTCACGTATTTTAAATTGTATTCTTTTTAACCCTTATGTAACCTTATTTTTCCTTTATAGTGTTAAAATATTGTTTCCTTTAAAAATTCCTTTTCTACCTGTTTTTTTTATTATTATTTGCTTTGTTTATCTTTTCTTTTTTCCCCTCTCTTTATTTTTAATTTTTATTTTTTTAAGGTTTTATTTATATATATGACAGAGAGAGCACACAAGCAGGGGGAAAGGGGGGAGCAGCAGAGGGAGAGGGAGAAACAGGCTCCCTGCTGAGCAAGGAGCCCAATGCAGGGCTTGATCCTAGGACCCTGAGATCATGACCTGAGCTGAAGGCAGATGCTTAACCAGTTGAGCCACCCAGGCATCCCTGTCTCAGGATATCTTATTTAAACATTTAAACAATTGCTTGCATTTAAGCACTTTAAACATTTGTTTCGTTGGCTATAAAATATTAGGTCCAAAGTCCATTTTTCTTTCAAACTTTTGACAATAATAATCCATTGTCTTTTTATTCCCATAGTTGTTATCAGTCTGATTTTTGTTCTTCTGTGACCTTTTCTCTCCACTGGAAACTTTAATATTTTCTCTTGACTTTGTTCCTAAGTTGCACTAAAGTTTAGATTTAATCTGAGTCAATTCAGTCTGAGATTTTATATCTTTCTTTAACTCTAGGGAATATTTGATAATTATTTCTTAAGATATTACCCCTTCTTCCCCCCCACCCCTTTACTTTTTCTCTTATCTTGGGACTTCTGTTAGATGGACATTTAGATTTCTTCTATCCTCTACATATTTTAATTGTTCATCCATTTTTTTTCTATCTTATCCTTTTCTGTGTCTTTTTCGGGGGGATCTGAAGAATCCTTGACTTAACCATCGAGCTCACTAAATGGTTCTCTAGCTGTATCCTTTTTGCCATAGTGAATGCATTATGTTCTTTATTTCAAAGATTATTTGTTTTATACCTAATAACTTCATTTGGTTATTGTTTATAAGCACTTGGTTTTGCTTTGTGTTTTCAGTATTCTTTCTTTTTGTTGAGAGTATTTGTTACGCTTATTTCGAGTTCTTGATTTTTGCTTCCTTTTTTATAAGGTGCCTTAGTTTGTTACATTCCATTCAGAGTTCTGTTAGTCACACATTTCATCCTCCTCTGTACCTCCCCTCAAAGATCTCTTATTCCCTTGGAGAACTATAAGCTGTCTTAGTTCTGCGCTGTTGTGTAGGTATGGGATAGGGTGGGATGAAAGCTTGGAATGTAACTTCAAAGACTTCAGGTGGGTTTAGGGAATAGGATGAGGTTATTTCTCAGAGCTTCTAGGGTTACATTTTGGGCTCAACTACTTCCTGTAGACTTTTCTTCTAGATGATCTTCAGTGGACCTCCCAGTCCCTCTGCCTCAGCCACTACTCTTTTTCAGGGGCTACTACCCTTGGGTGTAAATGCTACCTGGTATTCAGGGGAAAAGGGAAGAAAAGAAAATGCTTAGGGGATAGCCAACTTTTCTGTACCGGTTATCAGTTTTTGCCTCATCTAAGTTCCTGTACTGTACTTGTATAAAACATTGCCTCTTGCTTTGTGCTACTGCTTTACAGTGTGAGAGAGAAGGGCATATGAAGAAGGTTCTCTTTTCTCACATGCTGTTTTCTGCTGTGGTACAAGCCTTCTTCAGCTTTGCAGTGACTTGCTCATTGCTAAGCACCAACTATCTTCTGTCTTTCCAAAGGTATCTTAAAGTTTTGTGATAAAAATTTCTGGGATATTTTTAAGCTTTCCTCTGTCTCAGTGACATTTCTGGAGTTTTATTCCTAGAGAGAGCTACTAGGCTGTCTTATCTCTTCTAGTCCTTTCTAAAATGCTTTTTAAGTTCATATATATGTTCAATGTCTTCCTTAATTGGAATTATTTGTCTAACTTTTACTATTATAGTCCAAATAAATCGCCTTCTAGGTAGTTTTATATTTTTATATCTAATGTTTCTAAGTTTTATTTATAAGATTGTTAAGGATAGGGATTCAACATACTACTTTTTAAAAAAATTTTATTTATTCATTTGACAGAGAGCACAGTAGGCAGAGCGAGAGGGAGAAGCAGGCTCCCTGCTGAGCAGGGAGCCCAACGTGGGGCTTGATCCCAGGACCCTGGGATCATGACCTGAGCCGAAGGCAGATGCTTAACTGACTGAGCCCTCAGGCGCCCCTCAACATACTACTTTTCTGTCTCATAGATTTTAAGATGCTGCTTGAATCCTAATATGAAGTTAATAAACAGAAATATGTTTCTATAGGATTTGTCAACCTCTTTAGAGGCAGTATATGGACAGGCCAAAGAAGGGACAAACTCTGAAGAAATACTTAAGAAATTTTATGACTGGAAGTGTGATAAAAGAGAGGAGTTCACCAATGTTAGAAGTGAAACAGAGGTTTCTCTACAACGTCTTGTAGCATGGTTCCAGAACACTGTAAAGGTAATAAGAGCTCTTGCCCAGTGGTGTTGTTGGTGTTGTAGTGTTGTTGGCCCAGGGAATATGGGTTTTTTAATAATTTTCCAAGTATAATTTACTTCTTTTCTGAGGAGAAGAAAGGAAGAGGAAGAGAGGGATTGAGGGGAAGAGGCCTGGGATGGAGGAGTGAAGGATTTACATATTTGTATTCTCTAGGAACATATGAAAAATAGCTTCATAAACCATTGTAGGTATAAGATAGTATCACTGGAATTTATTACAAGTCTAGTGTATTTTCTATAGCTATAGTGCAGAGATAAGGGTCTTATTGTATATACATGTGCTTTAGATGGTAGTAGAGCTTTCTTCTTTGTTTAGTTTCTTTTTTAGCGAGACGTGTGTTTTAACATTAGTTGGCTAACTACTCATGCTGAAAATATGTTAATTGACAGTGTTTAAGTCTTTTAAGTTTTAGGTATCTTAAATATCTTAAAGATATCTAACATAAATGGAGAATACTAGTCTCGGTTGATACTAGATATTAGAAATGATATTTTGTGTATTATTCTTATTAGTTCTTATTTATTCTTATTTATTATTTTAAAAACACCATGTAATTTTTCAAAAGCTGTGGGGGCATGTAGTGTTGTGTTAATATACTTGGAACCCTAATTAAATTTCAGCCTCATTTTGTTACTGATTCTGTTTTCTCTGTTCTTCTCTCTGTTTTACAACCTTCTCAGCAAGGGCAAGAGACACCCAAGGTGTCATTTATCTGTGTGAATGACTTACATATATGCATTTCTAGCTTTGTTTTGGGGGAAAAAAGTCTTTAATCTCCCAGCTACCTCCAGAACTCTTCATTTTGGTACTTTTTAATGGATATATTAATTAAGTTATTTTTTTGTTGTCTTTTGTTATTGATCAGAATGTTTTTCTGCTTAGGTTAACTATCATGTATCCTTTTCTTTCATTTCCATAGCTGTTTCCCAAATCCAGATTTCCATAATCACATATCTAATCTCTGAAATCAAAGTGACTGCTTATGACTTTTATGTTCTATATTATAATTTGGGCCCATGATTTTATTCTATTTAACACTTTATTATAAAGTCTGTATCCTGGTAGAAAATACCTTTGTTTTCCTAAAGAGATGGAAGTCATCTGGGTTTAATCTTTAATTTTTAATCTCCAGATTCCTAAATACTTAGTAGGTCATCACTAAATACCAGGTATTTGATTATATAATTATACCTGGTATAATCATATACCTGGTATTTTTTATTAAAGAGCTGACATTGTCTGCCTACTACCTATCAGATTTAAACTTTTCACCTAAGCATTTAAGGTTCTTACCAGCTTTTAGTCAGACTGCTTCTTTTACTATCCTCACAAAGTCTTGGTCTTGTTTCTGTTTTGTTGGGTTTTTTTTCATACTTTTCCTCTTATGTCTCTTAACCACAGATTATGTTAAAAAGTCTGTGTTTTATGTGTGTGATATGTGTGTGCTTTTTCTTTTTTGATGTGTAAGTTTTGGGAGGGCAGTACTTTATCTTTCTTGTGTATCCTTACTTCCCCCACATTGCCCAGTGCATAGGCTAATGCTTTGCTCTAGGTATAAGGACACAATACTGATTGAAATAATTAAATGAGATACTTTCATGTTTTAATTTTTTGCATATGAGGCTTTTGATCTCTCTGTGAAAGAGTCACGAACTTCTGAAGACACAATCAGTAGTCTTGATGAAATTCTAGAGAAGACTGAGTCAAGTGTCTGCAAAGAGCTGGAGATATCTCTGATTGTGAGTTGATATTCTTTATTACTGCTTCCTTTGAAGCAATATGGTTTTTCTTGCTAATTAGAAAGTATGAAGACTGATCTTAGTTTTCCTCTTACAGACCTATTTGAAATAGTAACATTGTCAAGTTCTAATCCAAACACAATGCAAATTTTTATTCTTCCACAGAGTGATAATTTCATTTTTTTTAAGTTTTTATTTTAATGCCAGTTAGCTAACATACGGGGTTATATTAGTTTCAGGTGTACAGTACAGTTAATTCAGCACTACTGTACATCATCCTGTGCTCATCTTGACAAGTGCACTCCTTAATTCCCATCACCTATTTAATCCACCCTCCCACCCCCTTCCCTTCTGGTAACCATCATTTTGTTAAATGATGTGTACTTTCTTTTTTTTTCTCTTCCAAATTTTTATTCAAATTCTAGTTAGTTAGCATATAGTGTAATATTGCTCAGGAGTAGAATTTAGTGATTCATCACTTACATATAACACCCAGTGCTCATCATAACAAGTGCCCTCCTTAATACCCATCTCCTGATATTTTCATTTTAATAGGACATTTCACATTAAAAAAATAAAATCTAATGTTTAATTCTAGGAAAACTCCTCTTAATCTGAGTGTATCAGCTTTCTGTGTCATTTGATTCTTGAGTCCATCATACCCAATGACTGTAAGAAAAGACTTTAGAATTTGTGAAAAATTAAAATAAAATCTGGGAGAGCTCTGGAAGTGTATATACAAGAATGATTAGTAGCTCCCTTTCTGTTCTGTGTATGTTCCCTATCGTCATGCCAAGTTAAAAATTAGTGTAGCTCTTCAAAAGAGCATTTCGTAATGTTATTATTGCTCACTGGGACTCTTTCCCAGTTTTTCAGGCTGTTTATCAAAGTCTCATTGGTTATGTTGTTCCTTTTACTTGTTTCTTTTTACCTTTTGCTGTTTTTTCAGGTTGGCATTGAAAAATACATATACGTTTCTGTATTTCCTTATTTTTAAAGTCTATTTTTAATAGTATTTAGATGGTTTAGTCAGACTTTATTTTATTGCTGAAGTATGATTAACATACAGTGTTACGTTAATTTCAGGTGTATAACATAGTAATTTGACATTTCTATACATTACTCAGTGTTCACCAGGATAATCTTAGTCACTGTCAGTCACCTTGCAAGACTGTTTATTACAATATTATTGACTATGTTCTCTATGTTGTACTTTTCATCTCCATGACCTATTTATTCTATAAATGGAAGTTTGTACCTCTTTGTCAGACTTGATTTTAGAAGTGGTTGTTAATAGATGATTTCTAAAAGTAAAGTGTTGAAATTCTGTGTGTTGTTTAGTTCTTAAATTTAGTGTAGTGGTATCCTTGATTTCCTTTAACACTAATCTAGAAAGCTGTAGGAATAATAATGTGATGGGAGCAGAATTTTCTACATGAACATCTTTGATATCAGTCTCTCTTCTGTCTCGAAAAAGATACATATTTAAGAAATATTTTGAAAAAAATAGAATTTTTAAAGGCATTATTTTAAAGTCTATTCATTGTTATTGGAGGTTTAAATTATTTTGGATACTCTTTTGTGAATAATTCTATGTGTATGATTTATTTCACTTAGGAGCAAGGTGATGCAGACAAGGAGATCATTTTAAATACATATAGTCAAGTACTACAAAAGATCCGTTCAGAGGAAAGGCTTATTGCTACAATACAATCCAAGTATGAGGACAGTATTGAGGTTGGATTATGCTTTATTTTTTTGGTCTTCTATATTGATCCTTTGAATATTTTAATACTTAAATTTTTCTCAAGTAGTTTAATATCCAGTGTATAGGTAACTAATTATTATTGCTAGAAAAACAGTATAGTTAGCTGGTGTGTAATTAAATTCACCCTACAGGGAAAATAGGGGTTTAATTGATAAAAATATATTGAAGCTTTGGATTGTCTTAAATCTTTGATTTCCTTGAGTTCTTCAAAACCTAACCTTTACTGGAGCACCTGGGTGGCGCAGTCAGTTGAGTGTCTGACTCTTGGTTTCGGCTTGGGTCATGATTTCGGAGTCATAGCATGGAACCCCTCCACATTGGGCTTTGCTCTCAGCGCAGAGTCTGCTTGGGATTCTCTCTCCCTCTCCCTTTGCCCCTCCTGCTCATGCTCTCTCTTTCTCTAAAATAAATAAATAGATCTTAAAAAAAAATAAAACCTAATCTCTACCATCATTATCTTTATGCCTGTACAGGTTTACAGTAGAAAATTTGCTAAATACAGGAAGATAAGAAGTAAAAACATTGATTATAATCCCCTTAGCCTAAGAGATAGATACTCAGGACTAGTTTCAGAGTATTTTCTTTTTGTATGGTGACTTATATATATGTACATATATCATGTGCATTGCATTGTTTTGTAAACTGTTTTGAAAATGTTTCTTCATTTAATGGTATATTATGAATACTGCCCCATGTAATTAATGATTCTTCTATACTGTCATTTTGAGCAACTAAAGCATCATCACTTGCATAGATGTACAATATTATTTAACAATTCATCTGTGTTAGATGTTAAGGTTACTTCTATTTATTTTTAGCCATAAACAATACTGTACATAATCTTTGTGCATAATTTTGTGTGTTCCTCAGATAGATTCCTAAAAATTGTTAATTACTAAGTCAAAAGGAATCAACATTCTTAAAAATTGGTAACATATTGTCACACTACTTTGGGGAAGGTAATTTTAGTTTATATCCTCACTAGAAATTCAGTTTGCATCGTATCTAGCAAAGATGTCTCACTGTAGCTCTCAGCTTGAAATATTTTTCTTACCTTTGCTACTCTGATTGCTGGGACTCATATTCTCCTGGATAGAAATGTGGATAACTAAGAAATCAGTTAGTAGATTGTCTTTTTCAAAATTGTGGAATTTCTTATTTCAATCCGAACTTAGTAAATACTAGTTGAATCTTAGAGAAATAAGAAATGGTCAGTAAGTGACTTCAATAAATATTGTTGTCTATGCTTTGAAAATATAATAACTTTTTTTCTTACTTAGTTTAAGAAGCAGATTATCGAATGTTTAAATAAGAACCCCAATGTGGATCACTTGCTGTCCATTAAAAAGACATTGAAAAACTTAAAAGCTCGACTGAGATGGAAATTGGTTGAAAAGAATAATTTGGAAGAAGTAAGGAAACACTTGGTTCTTATGAAATTCCATGTGTACCTCATTTTACTCTGATTCCTGAAAATAATGCGTAAATACATTCTTTAAAATAGAACCGTTATTTACATTTTGTTTTATATATTTTATCTTTTTTTCTGTGTATGTAAGATTATTACATTAATAGTGTAAACATTTTACCATGTCGTTAAATGTTCTTTGAAAACATTTTACATGGCTGCTTTTGTTTTTAGTAACAAATATTTTAGAACAATTTAAAAATTCTTTTGGTTTAGACTGTTATAATACTTAAAACAATACAATCTACTACATGCAAGGTATTCCCCTAAAGGTAGAATTTTGTCATAAAGTATTTTTAAGATCATGATGTTCTTTGTTAGCTCTCTTTTTAATGGCTGGACTTACTGTTCCTCCTAAATATTCTAAGTTGTTTTCATAGGATAATAGAACTGGAAGAATTCAGACACTCTAATCTGGACTAACCTCCTTCTTTCAGTTTGAAACTGAATAAACTGGTAATTCTTTGTGTTCCCTTGAGGATTGATTAATGAACAAAAGGAATCTACATTATGTCTTAATCCAACTTGAGTTGGCTCTTCCTCTTTGGAGCACTTAATTGGACTTGGAGTGAAACTAATTTAATGGTTTAAGATTTTTCCAGTTTTTCATTCTATTCTGGACTCTGGGGAATGGGGTCTTTTTTAGTTTAATTTTTGGAGAAATATAACATAGAAAACATATATACTTTTTAAGGTGGCTTGTTTATTATCGTTGGAGTTAAATTTTAAGGAGTCTTTTTGAGGCCTGCATTGTCTGTCCTCTAATAGACACACCATACATTTACTCTTTTTTTTTTTTTTTTAACCAAATCTCACGTAGAAAACAGTTCCAGGGAATTTAGTTGTATTTTGGTTCCTATTATTGACATTTACTTTATGATGGCAGGTGGTCATCTTCTTAGAGAAAATCTATAGCAAATTAAGAGACAAGAAAAATCTGTGTTGATTTTATGTCTTTGTTTTTTATTCCTTTTTGTAGGTTTGGGAAAAGTCAGTGTTAGAATAAAGTAAGTGTTATGAGGGTCTGTTATCTGCTAGATACAGAAGGACACATAGAAATCAGAGTGATTTGCTATAGAAGTTGCATTCTTACTAGGAAGACTTGTTTTCGGTCTACTTTAATAAGCTTGTAAGGTCACTTTTTTCTTTCTGGTTAAAGTCTGATGACCATGATGGATCTGAAATTGAGAAAATAAAACAAGAAATAGCTCAGTTGCGCAGTAGTGTCTTTCAGGAAATTTATCGTGAGCAGGAGGAATATGTAAGTATTTAATTCTTTGAAGTTTTGAATTAGTTTTTACTGTAGAAATTGAATTCATATATCCATTTTATGAAGTGCACTATGATGACAAGACTGGAGATTATATTAGCATAGTTATGTTTGCATAGTAATGTTTATGTGAATTTAGAAATTAATTTCTGATGATAATTAATAACCATTGTACCAAATGTGGAAATTACAGAAAATTATAAAGAAGAAAAAATACCACCTGTGACTTTTCCATTCAGTTATAACAGTAGTAGTCCCTGTTAACTTTTCACTTAACTTCCTTTTTAGTCTTTTTTTCTGAGATTATAGCACAAACATACTTGTACATACTGCTTGATTTCTGTTTCACATGGAGCTAAAGATTTTTTCCTTTAATAAAATCTAAATCAACACTCTTTTAACCTAATGCTGCAATGAAAACATTAATGGGGCAGCATAATTTAGTTGAAGAATATAACAAAATGCAACTACCTGAATTTTGGGGGGAAGTTACATCATTTTTTAAATTTTTTTTTTAAAGATTTTATTTATTTATTCATGAGAGACAGAGAGAGAGAGAGACAGAGGCAGAGAGAGAAGCAGGCTCCCCGCGGAGCAGGGAGCCCGATGCGGGGCTCGATCCCAGGACCCTGGGATCACGACCTGAGCCGAAGGCAGACGCTTAACTGACTGAGCCACCCAGGCATCCCGGGAAGTTACATCTTTAAGTCTCCACTTTTATGCTAATATTTTGTGACCTTGGGAGAGTCTGTCATTGTATTTTCTCTTTAAAAGGGAAAGAATATGAGGTGCCTGGGTTGCTCAGTCTGTTGAACGTTAGACTTACGATTTTGGCTCAGGTCATGATCTCAGGGTTGTGAGATCAAGCCCTGCATCAGGCTTTGCACTGGGTGTGGAGCCTGCTTGGGATTCTTTCTCCGCCTGTCCTTCCCCTCCTGCTCGGCATGCAGCCTCTCTTTATCTCACAAATAAATAAATAAATAAATGGAAGTGATACATTTTATGTTTCAGGGATGTTATGGGGGAACAAGTAAGGTGGACACTGCTTTGAACAATAAAAATACAATGAAAATAATAGGCAGAGAGGGAGACAAACAGGAGACTCTTAACTTATAGGAAACAAACTGAAGGTTGATGGAGGGGGGGTTCAGGGGATGAAGTAAGTGGGTGATGGACATTAAGGAGGGCACTTGATGTAATGAGCACTGGGTGTTATATGCAACTGATGAATCACTGAACTCTACCTCTGAAACTAATAATATGCTATATGTTAATTAATTGAATTTAAATAAAATAAAAAAAGAAAATAATAGACATTCTAAGTGTTATGTTTTATTTAGCAAATTCATCTGACTGTGTGTGCTTAGTTACTCACCTTATGAACCTTGGATAAAATAGCTATCTCCCAGTGAGTTGACAAGTGTCTAGAAGTTTTACTTAATAATTGTGACAAATGACTTTTCTAAGGATCCTCAGTTTTCACATTTGCTTCAAAGTGGCTTTTGTAGAGCTGCATATTTGCTTCTTCTTTCACGGCTTTTATGATTTTTCCCCCTCCTAAATGAAATAGCTATTATTTTAAAATGTCAGTGTATTCTTAATATTCTGAGAAATGACAATTTTATGATGCAAATTGATGTTATCAACATACATTTTCATTTTAGCTTGGAAGTGAGTGTGTACTTTGATCTTAGGCAAGATATTGTGCCTATATATATTTATACCAATATAAAATTGATAATTAAGTTTTTCTTCTGGTAGTAAGCTGGTAACTTTGATCCAGGATGACTCTTGGTTTTCATTTGATATCTCTTTATTTATTTATTTATTTGACAGAGAGAGACAAAGCGAGAGAAGGAACACATGCAGGGGGAGTGGGAGAGGGAGAAGCAGGCTTCCCACTGAGCAGGGAGCCCAATGTGGGGCTTGATCCCAGGACCCTGGGATCATGACCTGAGCCGAAGGCAGACGCTTAATGACTGAGCCACCCAGACGCCCCTCATTTGATATCTCTTGTAGTAGAAGGCAAAATCAGTGATTATATATTTTATTAGATTATACATCTTACTAGATTGTGTATCTTGTTAGATTTATAGTAAGGGAGATAGTGGTATGTTATTTTTTCCTGAAGAGCAACATGTCACAATTGAATATATGTTGATTTATAATAAAAAATATTTTTTAAATTTAGGAGAAGCTGAATAGCCTGGTACAGAAATGGTTCCCTGAGCTGCCTCTGCTTTATCCTGAAATAGGGTTATTTAAGTACATGGTAAGCTTTGTTGCCCCTGAGAATTACTACTCCGTAGAGGGTTGAAAAGTGATGATATTAAATTGTGTGTCAGTGTTAAATTTATGCTGTCCTTACTATGAAGATTTCCTGATGAATAGTTTCTGGGTATTGTTAGAACTTTTCCTCAAGACTATCTTTAGTATTGGCGTATTGTATTCTAACGTTTATATTCATTTGCATGTTTTTCTCTTTTCCTCATATCTATTCAGTACATTGCATGACACTTGTTTGAATTACAGGTATTTATTTTTTGAAATGATAAACAATTTTAGCTGTTGTTTCAAGAGTTAGAATAAAAGCAGGACACTGCCAGTCATGAGGAATTTAAGCAGAATATATCTTTTAGGTTAAAGCAGGCTGGGAATTCTAGAGAATTGGTTAAGTAGAGATGTGGACATGGGCATAGTTTTCTAGGCAGGCAGGATTCAAAGCCTGGGAAATCAGTGTATTGGACAGAAGGCCTGTATGGAGCAGGATTAGTAAACTCTGGCTCTCAGGGCAGAATCGGTTAGCTCTGTGTTTTATATTGCCTGCTAAGGATGAGGGACTAGATGAAATATCTATTCTTTAATATTGTCATTAAATTCATGATAATAGCTTAAAGATAGTACAGAAATGGCTGTATTTATAGAGTTACGAACTCATGAATATGTAAGATTAAAGTCCCCTTAAATTGTTAAAGCAATTACTGTAAAATTTTTCCAGACTAGACTTTAAAATAATGTAGGATTTTCTTCACAGTTCTTTAACTTTAGCTTAGACACTCATGTAGGATGGATGAGTGAGTATGTGGTGCTGTGTAGGACTTGAAAATTAGTTTTTAGAAGTGTGCTGATCTCTTTATTGTGAAAGATTATAAAATGTTTTAATCATAGCTGATGGACTCCTTTAATGATTTTAAGATGTTTGACTGTGATGTATGCCCAGGAAACCTCTGTAGGTTGATTATATTTTGTGGTTTACTTAAATAATATTGACAACACATAAAAATAAAAGCCAGAAAATAATTTCACAGCCCCTCTTACTAAAATTACACCACAATAAAATTTACCTTGATCTAAATTGTTGACAGGTTTTATCCAAAAAATGTATTCCTTTTAAAAAGTGGCAGAAATATCTAATAGAATTAAAATATTTGAAAACCATTTTCACTTTCAAGGATTCCACTTAAAACAGAGGCAGAGGTGTTAGAATTACTTCATAGTAGTCGTAATTTTTATACTTCTCATTCCCATTCTACAGCCTTCTTTTTATCTGTCATCATTTTAATATTTTTAGGAAACACATGAAGTCTTCCAAGTAAACATCAGGGTTTTTTGGATACATATCTGGTTAATCCCAATCATATTGGGAATTTGTTCTACAACTGTAGCAGCTGCTAAATGTATGTTGATTACACTTTGGGTGAGAGGACTTCAAGAGCCAGGAACTGGAAAAATCAGAAAGCTTTCAGTATTTTTATTTTACTGGTTTCTCCAGTAGGGTTGATGATGTCCAAATCATCTCATAGCATGTAACTAGTTATGTTGATGATTTAAAAGTACTGGGATGGTTTGGATTCTTTAACTGTAATAAAAATTTGTGCCTAGAACTCTGGTGGTCTTCTTACTATGAGTTTGGAACGGGATCTTCTTGATGCTGAGCCCATGAAGGAACTTAGCAGCAAGCGCCCTTTAGTTTGTTCTGAGGTTAATGGGCAGATAATTCTTTTAAAGGTAAGTTTAAGTTCTGACCTGTGGAAGACTCAGAAGTATAAAGAGGAGTTGGTGGTATTATTTTCAGGAAAGTAAAAATCCACTGCTTGTTTTCTAAATTTTATGAGTTGAGGGGCGCCTGGGTGGCTCAGTCGGTTAAGCATCTGACTCTTGATTTCGGCTCAGGTCAAGATCTCAGGGTCCTGGGCATGGAGCCTGCTTGAGACTCTCTCCCTCTTCCTCTACCCCTCCTCCCCCCCACACCTCTTTCTCCTCCCCCCCTTAAAAAAATTATGTGAGTTAACTGGCATGATGCTTATGTTTCCTACTTGGTTACCAGAACTAATTTTGAATTCAGAGTTTCCCTCATTTTCCTAAATAATACGTATCTTTAATAGGATATACTTGGCTTTTCTTTTTTGGGTGAACTTATTACATTCTATCCAATAGCCTTTTAAAATTCTTGCTTTACTTACACTGCTCTTTGAAATTTCAACTGTTTTGCCAATACAATTTTCTGTTCTTTGATTTCTTTTTTGAGCTGGAAAACTGTTAATCATAATAGGATAATTAATTTGGCCCTAGTAGCAATGCATTATAGAATGTGTATTAAGGTATAGGTAGACAATCTGAGGGTTTTAGAGGGGAGGGAGGTGGGGGGATGGGTTAGCCCAGTGATGGGTATTAAGGAGGGCACATATTGAATGGAGCACTGGGTGTTATATGCAAACAATGAATCATGGAACACTACATCAAAAACTAATGATGTAATGTATGATGACTAACATAAAATAAAATAAAAAGGTATAGGTAGAATTGTTCTTTCCTTTCTAAATTTTAGCATTCAAGGCAAATAGAAAAGGTACTTATACAATTAAAAAATAAAATTAGATATAATTTAAATTATATAAAAATCACTATGTTTAAGTTGAAATAATGTATAATTAGAGTAAGATTTTTAATGTTGGAATTCCCATTATATCTCTTTTTTGGTACCAGGGCTATTCTGTAGATGTGGACACAGAAGCTAGGGTGATTCAGAGAGCAGCTGCCTATCACAGAGCTTGGAGAGAAGCTAAAGAAGAGTCTGGGTTACTACCATTGATATTCCTATTTTTGTGTAAGGTAAAATTCTTAGCTAATCTCTTGCAGAAAGCATTTTATTTATAATAAGTTTTAGCTCCAAGTTTTAGAGAGGTAGTCCATTCCTTTTAACATAAAGAAAAAGTTATCTTGTATAATTGATGTATACTAAAAATACATTGAAGAATTTTTCACTTTGAGTTTCATTCTGTTTTGCTTTTAGTCTGATCCTATGGCTTATCTGATGGTCCCATACTACCCTAGGGCAAACCTGACTGCTGTTCAAGCCAGTGTGCCTTTAACTTCAGAAGTAAGTAAAAAACACTATTTCCATGGATATATTAAATGAGAAAATAACCCCTAATATTAGAGGGCATAGTATATGCTTTATATACTATGTAAAATTTTGACTGGTATTATGCTATGTAATTGTCACATCAATCCTGTGATGTGAGTTACCCTGTTACATATAGATGAGAAAAATGAGGCTTACAGAGATTAAGTGACTTGCACAGGGTCCTCAGTAAGAGGCAGAGATGGGAATTGAAATTAGGTCTTTTGGTACCAAAGCCCATGCTTATAACCATGAAGCTGTGCTGTATGTAAATTGTGTAGTATAGCACTTGATATTATAAGTGCTTAAGTGACAGCTTTAATTTACATTGTAAATTTGAATTAGTAATAAAAATAGAGGATGCCTTCATTCTTCTTACCTGGTAACACTATTTAGTCTCTTTTCTAGATGCTATATATGCTCATTTGTAATCTAAGTCTTCTTAGAGATTCAGTGTTTTAAGTTATATGTGTATAATGTTACATAATCAGGGCTTCTGGTCTTCTATTTTTTCTCTATGCTGTATTCTTATTAAAGGTTCATTTGGAAGAAGCTTTACTCACTCCTGGAAGAGTCTTTTAAATAAAGAAAAGGTTCAGATATTAAAATGATTTGCCGACTTCCTGACATCTTTTGTGTGTACTTATCTGTAGGAAGCTTTAAAGGTCATGAAAGGTGTTGCCCAGGGCCTGCATATATTGCACAAGGCTGACATAATTCATGGATCACTTCATCAGAACAATGTATTTGCTTTAAATCGTGAACAAGGAATTGTTGGAGATTTTGACTTCACCAAATCTGTGGTAAAGTATTGTGGTTTTACAAATAGGTTCTAGACCTCATTAATATTATTAGACATTAGTTCAGCCTTTTACATGATATGGTAATTTATTATAAGACCTCTGTCTTGGTTAAGGTATGTAGTGTCATGTAGTGTAAGCAACTAACTGTTACCAGCTAGGTGCTAGAACAAGAGTTTCTAAGTTTGTGCATTATATATGTATATATATATATTTTTTAAAGATTTTATTTATTTGTTAGAGAGAGACACAGCGAGAGAGGGAACACAAGCAGGGGGAGTGCGAGAGGGAGAAGCAGGCTTCCCGAGGAGCAGAGAGCCCGATGCGGGGCTCGATCCCAGGACCCTGGGATCATGACCTGAGCCGAAGGCAGACGCTTAACGACTGAGCCACCCAGGCGCCCCTGTGCATTATATTTTTTAACTCTAAGTATTAGGAGCAACCTAACATTACAGTCAATGGCACTGACAGCACTAATGATTAATTATTTTATCATCATCAAGAAATATTTAATTGCTTGTAAATACACAAGGAAAACTAGGTGGCCATCTCCTAGGTGCCCTCTCCCACCAGTAGATTAAATATGGATATACATATTTTGCTAATTTTTGATTAATGGGATATTTTTAGAAACTTGGGAACCTTGGACTTTTCCATTTAGTTTAAGTGATGGTTCAACTATGTTAGCTGCTAATTTGGTGTCATAATTTTAGTGCCTCAGAACAGGCAATTAGTAAAGATAGTTTTTTTAAAGTTTATTTTTATTGTTTATTTATTTGAGAGAGAGACAGAGAGTGGGGAAAAGAGGGAGAAACAGGCTCCCTGCTGAGCAAGGAGCCTCATGTGGGATCATGACCTGAGCCAAAGGCAGATGCTTAACTGACTGAGCCACCCAGCACCCCTAAAGATAGGAGATTTTAGACAATGGAAGAGCATACTGTGATTTTTTTTTTTCGTAGAATGGGCAAGCAGTTTTCTTTTTTAAAATAACAGCTTTATTGAGATGCAATTCACATAATGTGTACAGTTCAGTACTAGTTTTTAGTATATTCACAAAGTTGTGTATTGATCACCACTATCTAATTCCAGAACAACTTTAACACTCCCCAAAAAGAAACCCCATACAAATTTGCAGTCATTCCCCATTTCCTCCTTTACTCAGCCCCTTGGAAACCCCTAATCCACTTTGTGTCCCTGTGATTTACTATTCTGGACCTTTCCTTTAAATGGAATCATACAATATGTGGCCTTTGGCTTATTTCATTTAGTGTAACATTTTCAAGGTTCACGTGTCTTGTAGCATGTATCTAAACTTCATTCCTTTTTAAAAATGCCCAAATATTTTGTTGTATGGATATACCATATATTGTTTTTACATTCATCGGTTGGTAGGCAGCTGGGTTGTTTCTACTTTTTGATTATTATGAATAATGCTGCTGTGAACATTAGTATACAGGTTTTTGTGTGGACATATGTTTTCATTTCTCTTGGGAGTGGAATTGTTTTGCTCTATGGTAACTCTGTGTTTCACTTTTTGAGGAACCAAACTATTTTCCAAAGTGGCTCCATCTTTTTACGTTTTCATCAGCAATGTATGAGGATTTCAGTTTCTCTACATTCTTGCTAACATTTTATTGTCTGAGCAGTTCCCTTTTGACTAGTGTAAGTCTTAATGCTTTATACTTTGGTCATTTGCAAGTCATAGGGTAATGCCATCGGTGTATATGTAGTCTTAATGGTTTTCATATGGTAGTCAAAAAGAGAAAATGAAAATGTAGAACTATAATGAAATGCTGGATTAAGAAAGATTTATACAAAGTAGACTTATTGAAATATTTTTTATCATATTAATGTCTGAAAATTAAGGTAATATCCTAAGAAAAATGACTGAATTAGGAGTTTAAAAAAGTTCTCAACTCTTAGAGATCATAGTTAACCTTTTGAGCATGCCATTTGCACAACTATGTATGAAATGTTTGTTCACAGCAGCATTATTCATAATAATCAAAAAGTAGAAACAACCCAGCTGCCTACCAACCGATGAATGTAACTCTCTCTAAGAGTTGAGAACAACCCAGCTGCCTACCAACCGATGAATGTAACTCTCTCTAAGAGTTGAGAACTTTTTTAAACTCCTAATTCAGTCATTTTTCCTCTTTTATGCTGATTTGTCAACTGTTATTATCTCCCAAAACATCGTTTTTTTTTTTTTTTTAAAGATTTTATTTATTTATTTGACAGAGAGAGACACAGCGAGAGAGGGAACACAAGTAAGGGGAGTGGGAGAGGGAGAAGCAGGCTTCCCGCTGAGCAGGGAGCCCGATGTGGTGATCGACCTGAGCCGAAGGCAGACGCTTAACAATTGAGCCACCCAGGCGCACCTCCCAAAACATCGTTTTAATCTTCATTTAGAATTACTTACTCTGAAATACTTGTTAAACTCACCTTTGCTCCACTCTTTTCTTACTGCTCTCAGATTGAAGTATTAATCAGGAAGAAAAATTTGAAAGATAGTCTGTTGTCAAGATCATTGCTTTTCAGATTTTACAGTGCATATGAATCACCTGGGATCTTGTTAATATGCAAATTTCTGGGCGACAGTCTGCATTTCTAACAAGGTCTCAGGTGATGCCTTAGCTACAGGACTTTTGACTACGCTGTAAGAAGCAAGGATAGAGGTAGTGGGAGGAGAAGAGATAACTCTTAGTGATATGTACTAGGTAATTATTGTGCTAATTACCTTTATCTTTACAGTAACTCTGTAAGATAGATATTATTTCCATTTTACAGTTAATTTAGGCTCAAAGAGGTTAAAGCCCAAGGTCACACAGCAAGTAAGTGGGAGAGTGGGAATTGCCGCCAAGGTCTGTCTGAGTCCAGACATGGACTTATCATGTTCTTATCACTGAACATCTTTTGACACATAAGAAATGGTATACTTAGAAAATAATCAATAAGGAAGGAAAGTACTTTGTAGACTTCCAGTTTTTAAAAAAAGCTATTTAGAATTTTCAAAATTAGAAAATAGCACTCCTTCTTGCCTTTATGAACTTTATTTTTAAAAGAGGTTCCAAATGTTTAAATAATCGGTGTTTCTTGGTTTTGAATCTACTTGAGGCTGTAATGTGAAATGTAACCAAAGTCTCACTGTTAATTTTATGAGACTGATTTTAAGAGCAATTTGTAATAGCAGGTATTGGGTAAAAATATTTGAAAGCAAGAGAGAACAAAATATTTCAAATGAATGTTTTTTGTGTTGATTAAATGCAGAGGACTTCACAGAAGCTACTTCATCTGTATTGCCTCTAAAATATTTAACTTACTGTTCTTGTAGAGTCAGCGAGCCTCAGTGAACATGGTAATCGGTGACTTGAGTTTGATATCACCTGAACTGAAAATGGGAAAGCCTGCTTCTCCAAGTTCTGACTTGTATGCTTATGGCTGTCTTTTATTATGGGTATGTTATTTTTTTATTGAAATAGATTAGTCATATATATAAAAATATATAAATATGTGTAAATATATTTATATATATTTAAGTATATAAAGTGATGATTTTATAGTGGTTTTCCTGAACATACTGCTCTGGATAAAAAGCAGTGGTAGCTTTTTAGTAAAAAAAAAAATTAGTAGAAAATTGTTTTTTTTCCTTCCCTTTTTGAAAAAAGTTTTATCATAAGCTATATACTTCCTATCATCTATTGTATACTTACTACCAATTGGCTTGATATATATTTTACATATCATGCTATTGTTTTATTAAAGTCAAGATTAACAGTAAAGATGATTTTGTCCTATATTAATCTATAAACGGTTCATGCATGTGGAAAAGAAATGTTAAATGAGCCTTGAGTAAGTGTTCCTGCTTTCACTATAAATCAAGTAGCTGCTTTTTTATCCATGGCTTAAATTTATTCTTCCTACAAATTATGAGGGATTGAGTATTAACAAGGAGGGGATGTCTGTTTTTACTTCTTTTGCTTAACATTGTACTGGAGATTCTACCCCAGGGGTCAGCAAAGTTTTTTATAAAGGGCCAAATGGTAAATATTTTAGGCGTTGGGAGCCATATGGTCTCTGCTGCTGTGGAAAGTAGCCATAAATACACGTAAATGAATGAATGGCTCTGTTCCAATGAAACTTTATTTATGGACATTGAAATTTGAATTTCATATAATTTTCATGTGCCATGAAATAGTATTCTTTAATTTTCTTTTAAACACTTAAAAATGTGAAAACTATTCTTGGTTTATAGGCTATACACAAAAAGCAGTGGCATAGATTTGGTGTGCAGGCCATAGTTTGCTGATCCTGGTTTTAGCCAGTATGATAAGTCAACAAAAAGAAATAAAAGTGCATACAGTTTAAAAATGAAGAAGTAAAGCTGTTTTTATTCAAAGATGACATGATTAATTATGTGCAAACTTTAGGAATATACTTAAGAGCTACTAGAATTAACAAGTTTAGCAAGGTTGCAGGATGCAAAATCAGTATAATAATTAACTTTCTATATACTAGCAACAAACAATAGGAAATTGAAATTAAAAAGTCATTTGCATGGGTATCAAAAATTTGGAATTTTTAGGGCTAAATATGACAAAAAATTTGCAAGACCTATACCCTGAAAACTATGATGTATTGTTGAGAGAAATTAAAGAAGACATAAATAAATGGAGAGCTGCATCATGGTCATGGACTGGAAGACTGAATGTTGTATGGATGTGAATTCCTTTTTTCTTTTTTTAAAGATTTTATTTTTGAGAGAGAGAGCAAGAGCATGAGCGGGGGAGGGGCAGAGGGAGAGGGAGAAGCAGACTCCCCAGTGAACAGGGAGTCAGACTGACGTGGGGCTCCATCCCAGGACCCTGGGATCATGACCTGAGCCAAACGCAAGATGCTTAACGGACTGAGCCACCCAGGCGCCCCTGGATGTGAATTCTTAAATAGGTCTATGGATTCAATACAATTTCAACAAAAGTATTTCTAGGCCCTTTTATTTTTTCAACAGTAATTGACAATCAGGTATAATTTATATGAAAATACATAGGAACTGGGGTAGCTAAAACAGTTTTGAAAATTTAAACTACCTGATTTTAAGACTTAATAAAATTATAATGAATCAAACATTGTGATGTTGGTATAAAGTTAGACATACAGATCAATGGAACAGAATAAAGGCAGTAGAAATAGATGAAATAGTAGAAATATATGATCAGTTATTTTTGACAAAGATTTCAAGGCAATTCTGTGAGGAAAAGGATCATCTTCAACAAATGGTGCTGTAACAGATATCTATATATAAAAAATAAACTGATTTAATCCTTGCACAATTTATAAAAATTAACTCTAAGTGTATATTAGATTTAAAGGTAAAACTGAAGTCTTTTATTTTATTTAAAATCAATTAACAGATAGTATATTATTAGTTTCAGACGTAGAGTTCAGTGATCCATTGGTTGCATATAACACCCAGTGCTCATTATATCAAGTGCCCTCCTTAATGCCCATCACCCACTTACCCCATCTCCCCACCTCTCTCCCCTTCAGCAACCCCCAGTTTGTTTCCTATAGTTAAGAGTCTCTTATGATTTGTCTCCCTCTCTGATTTCATCTTATTTTTCCCTCCCTTCCCCTATGTTCATCTGTTTTGCTTCTTAAATTCCACATATGCATGAAATTGTATATTTGTCTTTCTCTGATTGACTTACTTTGTTTAGCATAATACCCTCTAGTTCCATCCACGTCTTTGCAAATGGTAAGAATTCATTTTTTTGATAGCTGAGTAATAATATATACCACACCTTCTTTATCCGTTCATCAGTGGATGGACATCTGGGCTCTTTTCCATATTTTGGCTATTGTGGACATTACTGCTATAAACATTGGGGTGCATATGCCACTTAGAATCACTATTAAAACCTAAGTCTTTAAAACTGGAATAAAACATAGGAGATAATTTTATTGACTTTGAGTTTGGCAAAGATTTCTTGTAATAGGATATTAAAAAACATCAAGTATAAAAGAAAAAAATCAGTAATTTGGATTTGATCAAAATTTAAAACTTTGCTTTTCAAAAGACACTGTTACAAAAATGAAGGGCAAGACATACAGACTGGGAGAAAGTATTTGCAAAAGACTTGTATTTCGTTTACAAAGAACTCTTAAAACTCAAAAATAAGACAACTCAGTTTAAAAGTGGGCAGAATTGTTTAAATAGACATTTTATGAAATAAGATATCTATATGGTAAATAAACATGTATCTTTAGTTATTAGGCAAAAGCAAATTAAAACTGAAATGATATACTACTACACGCCCACAAGGATGCCTAAAATTAAAAAGAGTGACCATACCAAGTGTTGACTAAGATGTGGAGCAGCTGCATCTCTCATATATTGCTGAGAGGAATGTAAGTGGAGCAACCACTCTGGAAAACAAAATTTGGCAGTTTGTTAAAAGGTTAAACATTTACCTGCCATGTGACCCAGCCATTTTTACTCCTAGGTAGTTAGCCAAGAGAAATGAAAGCATATGTCCACACAGAGTTGTATGCAAATATTCAAAGACATTTTATTTGTAATAGCCCAAAACTAGGAACAACTGAAATATCCATCAACTAGATGAATGGATAAACAGTTTGCTGTATATCCATTGGAATACTACTAGCAATAAAAAGGAAAGAACTATTAATACACCCAATAATATGGAAGAATCTTAAAATAATCCTGCCAAGCTAAAGAAGCCATATAAACTTCTGAAAAATGTACACTTACCTATAGTGACATAAGGGAGATCATTAATGCTCTGGGGTCTGAGGGTAGAGGGGAAGGGGGAGGGATGGATTACAAAGTGGCACGACGGAATTTTTTGGCATGATCACTGAGTTCCATTAGCTTGATTGTGGTGATTTTGTAGGTATATACATATATCAAAACTAATCATATTACTTTAAATATATGTAGTTTGTTGAACATCAATTATATGCAATAAAGCTGTTACCAAAATCATTGGGAATCTACCCATTTAATTATTTACAAGTTTTAGCCTTTTGTTGGCTTGTGTATTTAGAGCTCAGTTTCATAGAACCATCATAGTCATAGAAATAATTAAACTGGCATCATTTTAATCATTGCTTCAGTAATAATCTCTTTCTTCTTTACATCAAAGGGATGAAAGTAAATGTGTTGTATATTTTTATGTTCCTCAGAGCTCTCATAAAATATCATTTATGTATGGTAATAGTCTTTATTTCATCTATTTTCTTTCTTCATCAAATGGTAGTAAAGAGCTCTATATGAGTCCGTATACTATTGTACTGAATTTCTGCTCTTCTTTAATGTTAAGGTCTTTTAAAAATTAATTTAATTTAATTTTTTAAAGTAATCTCTGTGCCCAATGTGAGGCTTGAACTCATAACCCTGAAATCAAGAGTTGCATGCTCTACCAACTGAGCCAGCCAGGCACCCCTAAAACTTTATTTTTTAACTAACATGTAATACAGTTGACTATTTTTGGCATACAGTCCTTTGAAGATTTTCTCTTGTTATTTCCCTCTAAAAGCTTTATAGTTACATGCTTTACATTTAGATCTAGGATTAATTTTAATGTAGTTTTTGTTTAAGGAGTGAGGTTTATGTCAATGTCTGTGTTCTTTGCATATGGATGTCCAATTGTTCCAACACCATTTGTTAAAAAGACTTCTTTTTTTTTAAACAAAAATACAAGAGAACAAATCTACGCCTTTATTTATTTACTTTTCATTAAATTTAAATCCCTGAGGGGTACAGCATCACACAGATTCTGTGGCCACTGGCTTTAGCAGGAAGGTTGCTTCAGAATTTGGCACGAACCATGCCACTGTTTCCATGAGCACGAGTTACTTTTCCCCAGATTACTCTGGTTTTGTTTGGTTTGCCACCAGGAGTCACTGTATTGTTTCTTTGCTTTGTACACATAAGCACATCTCTTGCCTAGATAGAATTCCGTTTCATCTCGAGCATAAACACCTTCGATTTTAAGAAGAGCTGTGTGCTCCCTCTGGTTCCGGAGACCCCGCTTAGCAAAAATGGCCTTGGACCACAGCCTTCCAGACATTATTTGGTGTTATAGGAGTCCTGTTCCCAGCAGGCCTCCACAGACTCCAAGATGGCCAAAAAGACTTATTTTCTACTGACTTTCCTTGGCATCTTTGTAAAGCATTAGTTGGTCATGTTTGTGTAAGTCTGTTTCTGGACTCTTTATTCTGTTCCATTGATCTATATATTTATCTGTTTACTAATACCACACTGTCTTGATTATTGTATCTTTATGGTAAGTCTTAAGAATTGGGTAGTAGGTACAGGGTCAGTGGTCTGGGCCTGGGCCATTGTGCAGGTACGGGTGCTTGTGGCAGCCTGGCCCAGCCATGGTGCAGGCCTGGTACATGGATGAGTCCACCAGCCACCAGAGGAGGCCCCACCACACCGTGCCCAGCCATCTCGTCAGCCTGGAGCAGCTGTGCTGGCTCAGAGTTCTTTACTGGAAGCTGGCTGCTGACAAATATGAGAAGGATCAAGAATTAGAGAAGATCTGAAGAGAGAGAAACTACTCCTGGATGGATATAATAACCATATGTGAAGATAAACTACCAAATTATGAAGAAAAGATTGAGATGTTCTATGAGGAGCATTTGCACCTGGATGATGAATAGATCTGCTGCATCTTGGATGGCAGTGGGTATTTTGATGTGAGAGATAAAGAGGACCAGTGGGTCCTCATTTTCATGGAAGAAGGAAACATGATAACTCTTTCTGCAGGGATTTATCGCCACTTCACACTGGAGGAAAGGAGCTACATGAAGGCCATGGGGCTATTTGTGGGAGAACTGGTGTGCATGGTGTACAACTGGCTGGCTGACCATTTCGAGGGCAGTACATGGAAATTTTGGGTCAGACAATGTAGAGGTGCTTCTGGGACCTAGCTCACCCTTTGCCCTTGTGAATGTCCTGAACATGATCACAACAGAGAACCAGTCCTTTTCCCTTGCTTTTATATTGTAGACTTGGGGCTAGGTGAGCTTTCCTTTGCAAGATTATTTGATTAGAGTATGTTTAAATGAAAGGAACTTTATTATAAAAGTGATTTTTACATGGGAGAAACTGAGAATGTGGACAAATCTCATTCATCTTACCTAATTCAAGATCAGTGGTCAGCAACCCTGTGTCAGCACATGCGTTCACCTTTAACCTGAATGAGAGTCATCTCCCCAAATGTAAGTGCCACGCTGCTCCATCTGGACCTGGTTTTTTGTAAGCAGATGTTGGTTGATGCCATGCCTACTTTGTAAGAAGGTGTAATAGTTGATGATGGTACTTGCCAGGTAGAAGACACTTCTCTCCCAGAACTGGGCGGGGAGTGCTGTTGGGGGCAAGCTCTCATATTAGTGGGAGGATACTTGGAGTTGCTTATGCCACTTTCTTGTTCAAAATAAAGTAGGTGCCTTAATTTTATACTCTTGGCTTGGAGTCCTTATATTTAGGTATGTATTATTCATTAAATCACCCCATTTAGAAAAAAAAAGAATTGGGTAGTATAATTAGTGTGAATTTCTTCGTCAAATTGTTTTAGCTATTTGGATATCTTTGCCTTTCTATATACATTTTCAGAAACAGCTTATCTATATGTACCAAAAACCCTGCTGTGATTTTAATTGGAATTGTATTAAATCTGTAGGTCAATATGGGGAGAATTGACATCTTTACCAGGTTGATCCATGAACTCCATTTATTTAGGTTTTCTTTGATTTTTTTTAAATTTTATTTTTTAAAGATTTTATTTGAGAGAGAGAATGAGAGAGAGAGAGAGCACACGGGAGGGGGGAGGGTCAGAGGGAGAAGCAGACTCCCTGCTGAGCAGGGAGCCCAATGTAGGACTCCATCCTGGGACTCTAGGATCATGACCTGAGCTGAAGACAGTTGCTTAACCAACTGAGCCACCCAGGCGCCCTGATTTTTTTTTTTTTAATCAGCTTTTGGTATTTTGAGCTTAGAGATCCTATATGTTTGTTATTAGATTTATACCTAAGTATTTCATTTTTTGGAGCTATTGTGATATTTTTAAAAAGTTTTATTTTTTTTTTTTAGTTCAAGTTCTTTTTATTTCAAAATAATTATTTTATTGATAGGAAAGTTAGTTTAGTACTAAAGATTATGTATACTTTGATCTTCCTTCTCAAAGAATTAGGCAAGTTATAGCAAAAACATACAGTGCAAAATTTATAAAGTGACAGGAAGTCAAGACCTACGGGCTGTGTTTGAAAAGGCATTATTCAGAGTTAAACGGGAACCATTCATTATCAAAGGATCATATTTCCAGGGCCATGAATGGATGACTATCACTTTATGGCTTTTAAAAGTTTTAGAATTAGCAAAAATAAAAATAACAGCTTATTTGATATTAAAACTGTAAAATAGACTAGATATTTTGGTCACATCATAAGATATTTTGGTTTTGAGTTATTTTTTGTTATGATACCCAGATTAAATGATGGAAATATTCTGAAGATTGCTTTCAACTACAGAAAACTAGTGTTTGAGTGTTCACGACCCTTCTACCTCCAGTAAACCATAACTTTTCACTGGTACATTTGAAAGGTTGTTTTGTCTTAAAGTCATTTGTATTAAGATTCTTCAATTCTTGGGACACCTGGGTGGCTCAGATGGTTAAGCATCTACCTTCAGCTCAGGTCGTGATCCCAGGGTCTTGGGATTGAGTTCCACATTGGACTCCTTGCTCAGCAGGGACCCTCCTTCTCACTCTGCCTCTTGCTTCCTCTGGTTGTGCTTTCTCTCTCCCTCTCCCTGACAGATAAATAAATAAAATCTTTTTATGTTGTTGTTTTGTTGTTTTTTTAAGATTTTATTTATTTATTTGAAAGAGAAAGAGCACAGAGGGAGAGGGATAGGGACAAACAGACTCCCTACTGAGTGCAGAGCCTGATGACCCTGGGATCATGACCTGAGCTGAAGGCAGATGCTTAACCAACTGAGCCACCCAGGTGCCCCATAAATAAAATCTTAAAAAAAAAAAAAAGATAAAAAAAAAGATTCTTCAATTCTTTTTAGGTTACAATGAAATTCTTTTTTTGAAAGATTTTATTTATTTTAGAGAGTGCGCGTGTGTGGGCATGCGAGTAGGGGAGGGGCAGAAGAGGAGAGGGAGGGAGAGGGAGAGAATCTCAGGCAGACTTGGAGTGAGCGTGGAGCCCGCTACTGGTTCCAATCTCATGACCCTGAGATCATGACCCTGAGATCATGGCTTTAGCCGAAACCAAGAGTCAGATGCTTAACAGAGCCTCCCAGGGGCCCCGGTTACAGTGAAATCCTTAAAGGCTTTGTTGGAAGCCAGTTGTAAAAATTAGAGCAATTCTGACATTGTTATATTGAAAAAATGTTTTCAAAACACAAAAATTGTGTTTGTGTGTGGGTGCTGTGAGGAAGCTGAATAATTTAAAGAGAAGTAAATGGTGCATTTCTTTTATTCAAATGACACTTTTTCAGCCTACTCTTATCTAAAATGCAACCCTTTTCCCTGCTTTAGTTTTCTCTCAACGTACTATATATTTCTTTTATTTATGTTTATTATTGTCTGCTTCTGCCAATAGAATGTGAGCTTCTTGGGGGCAGCTTGTGTGTCTTACTTGCTGCTATATCTGCAATGTGCTGGGTGCAGAAGAGACACTCACATATTAATTGACTGAATGCATGTCTTTATGGTATCAGAATGAATGTTTAAGTTTTAGCCACAATTATGTACTGAAGTAGTAGGCTTTTTTTTTTTTTAAGTATACCATGTTTTCTTGGTGAGTTCATCTATTCATTTCTTATTTATGCCTCCTTGTGCAATTCTTTGGAGCCTTGTTTGAAGATTTTTTAAAAACTCCAACTCATAATGTATTTCTAGGAGATGTTAGTAATCATACTGATCCATTCAACAACTAACCTTGGGTTTTCTGGACCTTCTTAACAACTTGAGATGCATACCTTCTTGCAATTTCAGTTACTTTCTAAAACCACGATTTTGTGATCCTCTGTAATTTTTCTTTTACAGAAGTAGAATCCAATCCAGTGCATTTTTATCTTGACAGGATTCCCTAATCTCTCATTTTACTATAACGGCTCTTAAATCTCCAATGTTTTGTGCACTTGTATCAGCAACCTCCTAGCTTCTCTTCTTTCCTTCATCGACCTTGAACCCCATCATAGAACATCCAGGCTGTATTCTCTTTTACTCCTTTTCTTCTCTTATATAATCTGCTTTTCGAGGCATATCTAACCTTATCTTCTATGAGCTGTTTGGTGAGAAATCCTCTTCTTAGAAAGCCTTGCATGGACATGTTTAACACTTCTTTTTAGAATTTAGGTGTACTTTTCACACATTATGCTTTGTTTTGATGCTTAATCCAAAAGTAAGAGACAGTGGGAAAAATAATATTCCACATCCTGTCATTTCTTTAGATCTAGCTTATGTGGCCTGTGATGTGTGCATGTCAGGAACATTCCAATAAGGAAGAAATCTTAGGAGAAGGAAAAGGGGTGGTGGCAGCCCCCTAAAATCTGGAAGTGATTCTAACATTATAAGCAGATTGAGTGGAATTGATCTCATTGTTGCAGATGGGATACTGGAGACTTAAGGGTTCCAGACTGAATGGACCCACTAATATTTCTAGTGTTCTCCTCTGTACAGAAATTTCCTGTTTCTGGACCTCCTTTGAGACCCAGTCAAGAACCTGAGACTCATCATTCCTTTTTTATTGGATCCAAGTGCAGAGAGCTTGGAGGAGTTCACCTCCCAAAGTGTGTTATTTTTGAGGATAGTTTATTCTGTTTAACTATATTTTTACTTTTTATTGTTTTTTCATCCCTGATGTTTCAGTATTTCTTCTTTTGTCATTTCCTTTGTTTTAAGAACTTCTTTTCACCACTTCTTTAAGATAAGTTGGCCAATGACAGATTCTTAGTTTTCCTTTATCTGAGAGCATCTTGATTTCACCTTCATTTCTGAAGAATACTTTTTCCTGTGTATGGAATTCTAGGTTTATATTTCTTTTTGCACTTGAAAACTGCTGTGCCACCTTCTTTGAGGCTTCATGGTTTCTCATGAAAAATCCACTGTCATTTAAATCATTTGTTTCTTGGTAATGTGATGTTTTTCTTGAGCACTTTTACAATTTTTCCTTGTCTTTAGTTTTCTGCAGTTTGATTATAATGTATCTTGGCATATATTTTTTGGGTTTACTCTCTTTGAGGCTTGCTCATCTTGAATTTGTGGGTTTATGGTTTTCACCAAATTTGTAAAATTTGGTTCAGCAATTATTTCTTCACGTATTTTGTTGGCCTTACACTCTTCTTTTTTTCTGAAACTCTGATGACATAAATTTTGGATCTTTTTATTATTGTTTCACAGGTTCCTGAGGTTCTGTACATTTTTTGGTTGCTGTTCAAATTGGGTACTTTCTATTTTTCTTTAATTTCATTGGTGTTTTCCTCTGTCATATTCCTCATGCCATTGAGCCAATCCAATGAGTTAAAAAAAAAATTCTGTTCTTTTTCAGTTCTAACATTTCCTTTTGGTTTTCTTTATATCTTCTGTTTTTTTCTTTGCTGAGTTATTATTTTGTTTGTTCCATGAGTGTTTGTGATTGATCTCTAAGCATTATTACGGTGGCTCCTTTAAAATCTGTCAGATAATCCCTACATCTGTGTCATCTTGGTATCTGTTGGTTGTCTTATTCAGGTTGGGATTTTTTTGGTTCTGAGTTTGACATGTGGTTTTTGATCGTATCCTGAACATTCGGGTATTATGTTCTGAGACTCTGCATCCTATTTAACCTTCATTTTTTGCAGACAGGCCCCCAGTTAGGTGTATTGTACAGTTTCAGATATGGTTAGATCTTCATCTCCTCTCTGGGCTCTGCTGACCCCCCAGCAAAAACAGAATGCCGACTTGCAGTGAGTGCCTTGCCTCTTCTCATTGTTGCTGGGTGGTGGTGGAAATTCATCTCTCCATTGAGTCCTGTTGACACTGGGGAGCAGGAGCCATACTTAAATTACTGCTTTACCACCACCACCTTGTTTTACTTCCTTGTGCCTTGTTGCTACCTGGTAAGCATGGAAGTTCTCTTTTCCACTGGGTCCTGCTGACACTTGGGGAGTGGAGAAGGGAAAATAGAGTCTCACTAACACTGCTTCACATTGCTTTGTTCCACTGTGTTGCTTCTGAGTAGGATTGGAAGTTAAGCTTCCCTGCTAACTGACAGTACCAGTTTGGTAGAGTGCCAGCTAATGCCATCTCACACTGCCTTGTTCTGCCTCTTTGTTAATGGTGGGGGTGGAAGTCCAGCTTCCCACTCAGCCCTGCTGACAGTGGATGGGAGGGGAGAGTTTTTCATTTGGTATTTGGCTGGAGTAGGGAATATTACCAAAAAGTTTTTCTGCTGCTGGACCACTCTCTTCCCAGTTCTTTGGCTAGAGGGAGCAGGCTTTTCTATGGGCTTTTTTTGGATCCGTGGCTCTTCGTGTTTCTGAATTGCAGGCTTCTCTAGCACTTCCTCTGGGATATAGGAGGATCAAAAGGAAAACTCAGGAAATTCACTATTGTGTCATTCCTCAAGTTCCAAGGTGTCCCTAGCTACTTCACTTTCTTCTTTCAACTTTTCAGAGTCTTCTTATGTTTGTGTGTTCTATTATATCCAGATTTTCTTTTTTAGGACTGATGCTGAATGGGACTACTTAATTTGGCTGGAATGCCTTGAATGCCTTTATACCTTGGAAGCCGAATGCTTTTGCACAATGTCACCACCACATCAGTTTCATTTCTTTTGGGTCCTCAGTGCTTTCTTTTAGTCCTTTTACTTGCCCACAGCCAGCTCATTCTCATATTTCCCTCAAAGATTACTTTAAAACTTTTACTGCTTTCCTCAAGCACCTATTGAAATCATACCCTCATTCTTTTCAGTAGACCTTGCCTCTTCTTTTCTTCTTCTTTTTTTTTTTTAAGATTTTATTTATTTGACAGAGAGAGACACAGTGAGAGAGGGAAGACAAGCAGGAGGAGTGGGAGAGGGAGAAGCAGGCCTCCCGTGGAGTGGGGAGCCTGATGTGGGGCTGGATCCCAGGACCCTAGGATCATGACCTGAGCTGAAGGCAGACGCTTAACGGCTGAGCCACACAGGTGCCCCATTCTTAAAAAAAATGAGATTATATATGCTTTCTCTCAAATTTCATTTCTTCTGTTTACAAACTAATCATTTCTTTACCCTGTCTTCTGTCTTCTAGTCCAGTTTCAGAGAAAGTATTCCTTCAGTGCAAGCCATCCACATGTGGCCTTGACCCCATTTTCTCATCTTCTATTCTAGAACATCACTTTTACCCTACTTTTATCTTGCTTGTATCTTCAATGTATTTCTTTTTATTCTGCATCTTTCCTTCAGCCTAAAAATAGGGTTATTAAGTCTGGTATATCAAAAAACAAACAAAACAAAAAATCCACAGTAATTCCTTTACCCATTGTTTTCTGTGACACATCTTAGTTTTTTTGACCCTTGTGATTAGGCTTTTTTTTTTCTTTTTTTTTTTACTCTTCTTTACTTCCTGTTAACTGTTAGTGTCCCCAAGGATTTTGCTCACATTCTACTAAAATTTTCACTGTGTACCCTTTCCTTGGGTGTTCTTATTTACTTTTATAGTGTCTAGTACCATTTATTTATTAGTAGCTCCCACATTTATGGCAGTAATCTGATGCTCTTGCTAGAGTTTCCAATTGTGTACATATGCTTTCCTGCTGGCTAACTTTACCTTAATTTACTAGATACTTTATCTTGTTCCAGAAAGGATACAAGGCAATCAGTTCACAGAACTGCTTTAAAACAGAGCAAGACATGATAAATTGAAAGTAGATAAGAAAGAAAAAAAGGGGGTGGGGGCGCCTGGGTGGCTCAGTCTATAAGCGTCTGCCTTCGGCTCAGGTCATGATCCCAGGGCACTGGGATCGAGCCCCGCGTCGGGCTCCCTGCCCTGCGGGAAGCCTGCTTCTCCCTCTCCCATTCCCCCTGCTTGTGTTCCCTCTCTCGCTGTGTCTCTGTCAAAAAAATTAAATCTTTAAAAAAAAAAAGAAAGAAAAAAAAGGTGTGGGGGGTTCCTGAGTGGCTCAGCGGGTTAAGCGTCTGCCTTTGGATCAGGTCATGATCTCAGGGTTCTGGGATCAAACCCCACATCAGGCTGTCCACTCAAAGGCGAGTCTGCTTCTCCCTCTCCCTTTGTGATCTCTCACATTTTCACTCTCTCTCAAATAAATGAAAATCTTAAAAAGAAAGAAAGAAAAAAGGGCGTGTGAACAGAGAGTTGAACCATGAATGAGAGTACTACAGAATGCACACCACAGGATGCCTGGGTGGCTCCATCAGTTAAGTGTCTCACTCTTGGTTTCTGCTCAGGTCATGATCTCCGGGTCGAGCCCCGCATTGGGCCTCTGCGCTCAGTGTGGAGTCTGCTTAAGATTCTCTCTCTCCTTCTCTCTGCCCCTCTCCCTGTTCTCTAAATAAATAAATAAAATCTAAAAACAACAGCAACAACAAAATGCACGCCACAGAAACCTGTTGAGAGCTGCTGATACACAGTTCCCGTGCTGCCGTTCCTTCCGTGTAGCAGACGCTGCCAAGTGAGCGGCTCACGTTCACTGAGCTTGGGTATGACCTCAAAATAGCATCCGTGAGGGATAGTGTTGACTGAAAAACAAGCCTATTTCCCATCCTTGATGAATATATTTTCTGTGGATAAACCACTAGGATTGCTGTAATCTTTCTTCTAGCACTTATAAGAAAGGAAATCTAGTCTGTCATACCAACCATTATATCTAAGATAAAAGCAGGCCAGTTAGGACAAGTAAAGCTGTTGTCTTAGTTTTTGTTTTGTTGTGGAAAGTTTTACACAAAAACAAAGAATAAATAATGAAACCCTTTATACTCTTCAGTCAGATTCAGCTATTGTCAATGTTTAATTACCACACTACTCTTAGTGATAAAACTAGGGGCTCTCATAAAGACAGCATTTCACATTGCTAATGCAGATGTCCCAAGTTACCTGAAATTTAAAAAACAAAAATAGGTAACACTTACTGAGTGCTTACTATGTATCAGTTACTTTGCAAGTATTTATCCAACTTAATTCTTGCAGTGGCCTTATGAGTGAGGAAACTGAGGCAAAGAGAAATTAGGTGATTTGTCCAGATCCAGTGACTGCTAAGAGATGGAACCAAGATTAAAATCTAGCCAGTCTGTCTCCAGAAGGCGCACTCTTTACCACTACCCCACTTCTCCCAGCCTTCCCCGAACAGTCTCTTCTAGTCATCTAAGCTGACAACTTGTAGTCTTCTTTGACTCTTCCATCTCCTTCATCCCGCCCTTCTAGTTAATCATGCTTTGGCATTTTTACTATCTTAGGACTTCTCAAATTTCTCTTTTATCTCTTAAACTAGTTCAGTATCTTGTTAGTAAGAGCTTGTTAGAAGATAAGGATTTTTAGAAGATAAGACTTTGTTAAATAACTAAAAGTCAACTGAGTAAATTTTAAAGATCTAATTAGCTTTATTAATCAGTTCACTAGCCGGTCAGCATCCCATCTAGTAAGTAGAAGAGAGCTCCAAAGTGTTACAGAACAGAAAAGGCTTTTAAAGGTAAAGAGGGAGTAGAAATAAAGGTGAAGAGGGAGTGGAAAAAAAGTTATTTGCAAAGATTCCATTGTTTTAGGCAAGATCATCCTCCTATAGGGAATGGAGAGGATCTGTCAGTAAATTTCTTTGTGCTGACCAGGAAATTCCCATGTGGGTTAGTTAGAGGTTACATTCCTGGGGGAGTGAATGAAACTGCAGTTACTAAAATTAGGTAGTAAGTCATGGTTTACTGACATGGGACCTTAACCTGAGTGACTCCATTTTTTGAGCCTGTGATTTTTCTTTTTAATGCCTTCTAATTTATAAACTGCAGTTTGCTTTGCTTTGATGCAGGATAGGACATAGTGTGAGGACTCTGTTAGTCAGGGTTCAGTCAGGAAAACAGAAGCCACAGTTTACATATTTCAGTTATAAGGGTTTTAATATGGGAATTTAAAGCTTTCATGCACATTGGAAGATGTAGGATAATAGAGATAAGGGAAATAGTAATCTATTTCAGCATGTAATGCTGTTTTGTTTGTTTTGTTTTTTAGATTCCACATATAAGTGAAATCATATGGTATTTGTCTTTCTCTGACTTATTTCTTCATATAATACTTTCTAGGTCCATCCATGTTGTTGCAACACTTAAGGTGATTATTGATACGTTGGGGGTAAACCTACCATTTTATTACTTGTTTTGTTCTGTTTCTTATTCATTGATTTTTCTTGCCTTTCTTTGAGTTACTTGAACATTTTTTAAGAGTTGATCTTGATTTATTTATGGTGTTTTGAGTGTATTGCCTTCTATAGTTTTCTGAGTGGTTGATATGGATATTATGATATATGTATGTATCTTATCGCATTCTACTGGTATCAGTGTTTCAACACTTTGAGTGAAGTGTAGAAGCCTTTTGTTTAGGTTCCTTCACCCTATCCACTTTTTTTTTTTTTTAAAGATTTTATTTATTTATTTGACAGAGAGCGACACAGCGATAGAGGGAACACAAGCAGGGGGAGTGGGAAAGGGAGAAGCAGGCTTCCCGCCGAGCAGGGAGCCTGATGCGGGGCTTGATCCCAGGACCCTGAGATCATGACCTGAGCTGAAGGCAGCCGCTTAACTGACTGAGCCACCCAGGCGCCCCCACCCTACCCACTTTTAACTATCATTGTCTTAAGCATCAGATAGTATAATGTAATAACTTTTGTTTCAGTCATTGTATATGATTTAGGACACTTACGATGAGAAGGATAATCTTTGGCATTCCCTCATATTTCTGTTCTTTCCATTGTTATTCCTTCTTGATGCTCTAATACTCTTTTTAAAATTCATTTCCTTTTTTTTTAAAAAATTTTTTATTTATTAGAGAGAGAGGGCATGAGTGGGGGGAGGGGCAGAGAGAGAGTGAGAAGGAGAAGTAGACTCCCCACTGAGTGGGGAGCCCGATGTGGGGCTCAATCCTAGGACCCTAAAATCATGACTGAAGGCAGACACTTAACCAACTGAGCCACCCAGATGCCCCCAAAATTCATTTCTTTTTTGGGTGAAGTACTTCCTTTAGCCAGTCTTTAAGAATGTGTCTTCTCGTGACATATTCTTTTAGTTCTCCTTCATCAGTGAACATTTTGATTTTACCTTTTTTCCTGATGGATAATTTCACTAGGTATAGAATTTGTGGTTGAAAGTTCTTTTCTCTTAGCAGTTGAAAAATGTTGTGCCACTTCCTTCTGGTTTCCATGGTTACACATAAGAAATCTTTTGTTACTCAAATTGATATTTCTCTGTAGGTAATGTTTTTCTTGGTTTGCTTTCAAGTTTTGTCTTGTTTTGTTCTTAGTTTTCAGAAGTTTCATTAATTTGAGTTTATCCTAGTTGAGTCATTTTTTTGTTGTTTTGGTTGTGGGGATCATAAGACACTCCAGTCCTGGGGTCTTTAACCAGTTTGTCTTCCTCTTTACTCTTTCAGAGACCTCCTTTGGTTGTGTTCTGTTACTTCCAACATAGTTTTACTTAGTGGTGAGGAGCAGGAAGAAACCATAAGTCCTTTTGCTCATTTTTAAATTACAATGTATGGAATTTATTTGGGTCTGGATTTAAGTAAACTATATAAAAGTAAAATAATTTCTGATATTTATGGGATGATTAAAAATTTGAAAACTGGGGGTGCCTGGCTGGCTCTTGATCTTGGGGTTGTAAGTGCGAGTCCCATGTTGGGTGTAGAGATTACTCAGAAATAAAATCTTAAAAAAATTTTTTGAAAACTAGATATTTTATACAGGCATATCTTGTTTCATTGTGCTTCACTTTATTGCATTTTGCAGGTACTGCATTTTTTTTAACAAATTGAAGGTACAGAATTCTGTGTCAGGCAAGTTTATTGATGCCATTTTTCCAACAGCATTAGCTTACATAGTGTGTCTGGGTCATATTTTGGTAATTCTCACAATATTTCAGACTTCTTGATTATTAGTATACTTATTGTGATCTGTGATCAGTGATTATGACTCACTGAAGGTTAGATAATGGTTAGCATTTTTTAGCAATAAGGTATTTTTAAATTAAGGTATGTATATAGGCTTTTTTAGGCATAGTGTTACTGCACACTTAATCAACTGCAGTATGATATAAACACAACTTTTACATGCACTGGGAAACCAAAAGATTTATTTGACTTGCTTTATTGTGATATTTGTTTTACTGTGGTAGTCTAAAACCAAATCTACAATATCTCTGAGGTATGCCTGTATTAAAGAATTACTAAAAAAAAAAAATTACTGAAGTTTTAGTGTGATGATACTGTGTCAAAATAAAAGACTTTAACTTTTAGAAATATGAACTAAGGGGCACCTGGGTGGCTCAGTCGTTAAGCATCTGCCTTCAGCTCAGGTCATGATCCCAGGGTCCCGGGATCGAGCCCCGCATCGGGTTCCCTGCTCCGCGGGAAGCCTGCTTCTCCCTCTCCCATTCCCCCTGCTTGTGTTCCCTCTCTCGCTGTGTCTCTCTGTCAAATAAATAAATCAAATCTTTAAAAAAAAAAAGAAAGAAATACGTACTAAAATATTTACAGATGAAATTATGAGATGGATAGGATTTACCTCAAAAATAATTTATATAGGTTTATGTATAAGGTTGATGGTTGTTGGGCCTGGGTGATGAATACATAGGATTCAGAATATTTTGTGTATGTAAGAAATCTCCATATTTAATAGTTTTAAAAGTTTAACGTGTTTTTCTTGAACATAGGTTAAGTATTAGGGAGGAAAGAAACATGCTTGTTTATTTTCCTTGTACTTAGTGTATGAAATCAACATTGTATAAGCTACTAAGTTTTGATATATTTGCTTGTAAGGTGAGGAAGTATTGAAATTGCTTATAGTGTATTCATCAACTCTGACTGATATTTGAGGAGCCCCAAGAACTGTTTAGTTACCTGTGAACAAGTAGTTATTAACATGAAAGTGTTTTTATCCTGTAAGAGCTAATGTGTGTTAAGTGAGCTCTTCTCTTATCTCCAGAATATGAAGAATTCCAGGTTTGACTGTGCTGTAGGATTGGTATTTTGTTACATTGGGAATTTATCCATTCTCATTTTCTTTAACAGCTTTCTGTTCAAAATCAGAAATTTGAAACAAATGAAGATGGAATCCCGAAAGTGGATCAGTTTCATTTGGTATGTGACCTTTTTGTCATTTACTGGTTGGAAACATATGGTGTAGTTGTAACAGTAATGTAAACATAAATATTTGGCTGAAGATATCCTCTGCTTTTTGTAAGAATGCAAAATAGCATTCATAATAAAGAAATATTGAAAAAAATTCAAATTCCTTACTTAGACCACTGTCAGAGAATTACTGCTAGAGAATATTGCTGGATTGTACATTTGTCACACAAATTATATAATATTGTAAGTAATAATTAAAGAAAAATAGTCTTTGCTTTATCTTTCAAGATAATATTATATTAAAATTAATGTTTTGCTAATTTATATAAGTGTCTAGCTGTGTCTTTTCTTTGTCATCTGTCATTCATATTGCTTTGCCATTTATGTATGTATTCAGCAAACATATTTTAAGGATCTATTCCACACTAGGAATTGAACTAGATGATGGATTACCAGGATTGCAGCATTCAATAAATGAATAATTTAGAAATGTGAACAGGTAAACAACCAAGATCTCTAAGTAGGGTATTAAGAAAGTACTTTGGAGGAACCTAATTTTTAATTCTGCAGAGAAAGGTGGAGAGAAGAGAGGTAGGTAGAAAATACCACCAAGTAGTTTGAGGTGAATCTTCAAGATTGAATTAGGAGTTTATAAGAGGTAGAATGAAGTGGTGGTATTCCAGGTAAAGACAATAAATAACCTGCACTAAGACATGAAAATATTAAATTCTTTTGAATGGAATAGTCCCGTATGACTAGATATTAAGAGGCTATAAATATGGCAGTAAATGAGTTTATGGAAGTATAATAATCAAGCTCTAAAAGTTCTCATGCCATTTTTTTAAGAAAGAAAATATTTATTTAAAAATATCTTATAATTGTTTTTATGACTTTATTTTTTTAAGAGCAGTTTTAGCACAGCGAAATTAAGAGGAAGGTACAGAGATTTCCCATATACCTCCTTCTCCCACATATGCATAGTCTATCCATTAACATCCCCCACCAGAATGGTACATTTTGTTACAGTTGATAACCTATATTGATACATCATTATCACCTAAAGTCTATAGTTTAGATTAGGGTTCCCTCTGGCATTGTGCATTCCTATGAGTTTGGACAAATGTATAATTGCATGTATTCACCACTATAGAATCATACAGAGTATTTACACTGCCCTAAAAATCCTCTGTGCTTTGCCTGTTCATCTCTGCCTTCCAAAACCCCTGGTTAACATTGATCTTTTTACTGTCTTCATAGTTTTGCCTTTTCCAGAATGTCATGTAGTTGGACTCATACAGTATGTAGCCTTTTCAGATTGACTTTTTTCCACTTAGTAATATGCATTTAAAGTTCCTCTAGATCTTTTCATGGCTTAATAGCTCATTGCTTTTTAGTGCTGAATAATACTCCATTTTCTGAATGTACCACGGTTTTTTTTTAACCTATTCACCTACTGAAGGTCATCTAGGTTGCTTATGGGTTTTAAGGCAGTTACGAATAAACATCTATGTGCAGGTTTTTGTGTGGACATAAATTTTTATTTCATTGTGTCAATGCCAAGGAGCACAGTTGCTGGCTTGTATGGTAAGAGTATGTTTAGTTTTGTTAGGAAGTGCCAAACTGTCTTCCAAAGTGGCTGTGCCATTTTGCATTACCATTCCTGTTGCTCCACATCCTTGCTAGCATTTGATATTGTCAGTATTCTAGATGTATAGTGGTATCTTGTTTTAATTTACATTTCCCTGAGACATGATGTGTGGAGCATTTTTTCATATGCTGATTTGCCATCTGTGTCTCTTCTTTGGTGAGGTGTCTGGCAAGGTCTTTGGTCCATTTTTAAATCATGTTGTTTTCTTATTGTTGAGTTTTAAGAATTCGTTGTATATTTTGAAGAACAATCCTTTATCAGAAATGTCTTTTGCAAATATTGTCTCACAATCTGTAGCTTGTCTTTTAATTTTCTTGACAGTGTGTTTTGCAGAGCAGAAATCTTTAATTTTAATCAAGTCTAATTTATCAGTTTTTTCTTTCATGGCATTTGATGTTATATCTAGAAAGTCATCACCAGACCCAACTTCGTCTAGGTTTTCTCCTATGTCATCTTCTTTTTTTTTTTTTTTTTAAGATTTTTATTTATTTGTTTGACAGAGACTGCGAGAGAGGAAACACAAGCAGGGGGGGAGTGGGAGAGGGAGAAGCAGGCTTCCCACTGAGCAGGGAGCCCAATGCGGGGCTTGATCCCAGGACCCTGGGATCATGACCTGAGCTGAAGGCAGACGCTTAACAACTGAGCCACCCAGGCGCCCCATAGGTTTTCTCCTATGTTATCTTTTAGGAATTTTATAGTTTTGCATTTCACATTTAGATCTGTGATCCATTTTGTGTTTATTTTTGTGTACAGTGTAAGGTCTCTGTGTAGATTGATTTTTTGCATGTGGATGTCCAGTCGTTCCACTGCTATTTCTTGAAAAGGCTGTCTTTGGGGTGCCTGGGTGGCTCAGTCAGTTAAGTGTCTGCTTTTGGCTCAGGTCATAATCTCAGGGTCCTGGGATCAAGCTTCGCATCAGGCTCTCTTCTCAGCAAGGAGTCTGCTTCTCCCTCTCACTTTCCCTAGGTGCTCTCTTCTCTCTCTCTCAAGTGAATAAATAAAATATTAAAAAAAAGACTATCTTCATTGTATTGCCTTTTCCCTTTTGTCAAATATTAGTTGATTATATTTTATGGGTCTATTTTGTGCCATTAACCTATTGGTTTATTCTTTAATATCACAGTCTTGATTACTATAGCTTTATACTAAGTCTTGAAGTTGGGTAGTATCAGTTCTACAACTTGGTTCTTGAAGATTGTGTTGATTATTCTGAGTCTTACTGCCTCTCCATGTAAACTTTAGAATCAGTTTGTTCATATCCACAAAATAACTTGTTGGAAGTTTGGTTGGGATTGTACTGGATCTATAGATCAAGTTGGGGAGAATTGATCCTTGACAATATTGAGTCATCTTATCCATGAATATGGAATATCTCTCCATTTATTTAGTTCTTTAATATCTTTCATCAGAGATTTGTAGTTTTCCTCATGTAGATCTTATACCTATTTTGTTAGATTTATACCTAAGTATTTTGTTTTTTGGTGTGCTAATGTAAATGGTATTGTGTTTTTAAATTCAAATTCCACTTGTTCATTGCTGTATATAGGAAAGTGATGGACTTTTGTATATTAGCTTTATATGTGGCAACCTTGCTACAATCAGTTACTAATTCCAGGAGTTTTTTTTCTGATACTTCCAGATTTTCTACATAGACAATCATGTCATCTGTCTATGAACAAAAACAGTTTTATTTCTTCTTTCCAGATTAACATGGTCTCATGCCATTTTGATTATTTGGACTGTAATGAAGGAACACATACAGTTTTATTTAACTCTGTAGTCCTTTAACTTATTTGACCACAGAAATAACTGTGTTTTATAACATCTAATGTCCCATGAAGTTAGCTTTTAAAAAGCACACATTAGAAATGATTACTAAGGAGCTTTGCCATACTTCTTGGATAAGAGTAAAAAACATTGGAGACAACTTTTGGGAGACTATGAAATTGTTTGTTACACGTACTGGCTGTAGTGTAGAATGGGATAGCAAAGAAGGTGATAGATAATACTTTATATTTCTGAAAAACAGGATACAGATTTCTTGTCATTAAAAAAATACCAGTACTGCTACCTTAGAGGTTGTAGCTTCATCCAAATAGAACACTTGAAACTCCTGCTTTTTCAGACTTGATATAAAAATTACATTGTAATAAATTATCCTGAAATTTAGCGACTTAACACACATTTACTCTCTTACAGTTTGTGAGTCAGGAATCTGGGCATAGCTTATTTGGGTTCTCTGCTTCAGGGTACAGAGAAGACTGCAATCAAGTTGTTGACTGGGCTGTCTTAATGCTTGACTAAGGAAGATCTGCTTTCAAGCTCACATGATTGTTGGTAGAATTCATTTCCCCTCTAGATCACCAGAAGTTGCCCTCAATTCTTTGCTTTAATGATCATGATAGCTTGTTTCATCAAAGTGTATAAGCAGAGAAAGGAGTAGAAAGTCTGTTAGCTAGACTGAAATAGTTTTTTCATAACCAACTCACTAGGTCAATCATACACTCAAGAGGAAGGGATTATGTAAGGATGTGAATACCAGGAAGTAGGGATCAATGGGCAACATCTTAGAAGTTGCCTACCACAGTTATATTCTGTTAGCTGTGTGCTAGGCCCTTTGCTAGGTGTATGTATAAAGAAGGTGAATAAATATAAGAAGTTCTTATTTAATGTGGGTAGCTGCTTATTGAGATCAAATTAGAAGAATATTTGGCTTATGTAGTATTTGTGTGATCTGAGGCAGCTGTTATTGCTGGGAATGGGGTTTTCTTTATGTGTATTTTGTAATCACATGTAGTTACCAAACATATGAGGGAACTATAATTTAGACATTACAGGGGCCATATGAAAAGTGGAGAGAAATAATAGAATTATGTAACTGACAGATATTAGAGGATAATTAATTCACTAATTCCCAGCCCCCAGAAGAATTTCTTTAGTAATAGGTCCAACAGATGGCCTTTAGCCTTTGCTTAAGTGCTTTTAAGTTCAGATAAATTCATTCTCTATTGTACAACTCATGTTTGTTTGAAGGTAGTTCCTTCAAATAGATGTTCCTTCATATAACATGTGTGTGATATAATATTCAAAAGTTACAAAAAGAAGCACATCCCTATTGATATGTTCCCCAGCTACCCAAGTCTCTTCTCCCAGTGGTATTGCTAGTTTCTTGTGAATCTTTGCAGAAAGCTATATGTGGAATCTAAAACAAAACAAAAACCAAAACCAAAGTCATAGATACAGAGACCAGATTAGAAGTTGCCAGATCATAGATACATACATAGAAAGGTCTATGTATGTATGTGTCCTTTTAAAAAACAGATTATTATTTTATTAAGTTTAAAAAAAAATTCTATTTGCCCTGTACCCTCAGTAAGGGCAGGAGCTTTGTGTTATGCGTCATTGTATCCCCAGTGTCAGTAGTTGATACATAGTGAGACCTAAATAAATATTTTTTGAATGAATGAATGAATCTTTATATTTTTTCTGGTAAATATTCTTCATCTACCATTTTTTGAACTTGCCTTTTTCTTCTATTTCCCCCCCTATATTTTCAACCTCTCAGGAATTCATTTTTGTATATATGAAGTAAGGTTCAAAAAATTTTTTTATATGTGGACAGATAGTTGACCCAGCACCATTTATTCAATAGTCAGTCTATCCCTGCTGATTAATAATGCCACTCTATGCTGTGCCAGATTTTCATGTACTCAGGAATCTGTTTGGGGCTCTATTCTGTTCTTTGGCTTGTTTATTGATCCCTGTGCCAACACTATGGGGTTCCATGGTTTAAAATATTGTATCTTTATAGAGAGAGGGCTTTGACTTTCCTTCCTTATGTTTTTCTTCCACATTGTCTTGGTTATTCTTGCCATTTTATTTTTCCTTATGAATTTTGGCACCAACTTGTTAAGTCCTCTGAAAAACATTGTTACTTTGTAAGTATTTTGAATAGGCTAATTTGAAGGAGAATTGCTGTCTTAATGATAAACTGTTTTTGTAGTTGGGAAAATAATACCTCTCCATTTTTTAAGGACATATTATTATTTTACTCTTTATTGTATTGCATTGATTATAAGATAGATTTTATTTAAAAACAATTTCATAAGTGGTTTAATTATATTCAAAAATATGTATATCGTGTAGCAAAACTTGATTATTTTTCCATTTTTAAAATTGAGGTGTAATTGACGCATAACATTAGTTTGACACATAATATTAGTTAAGTTTCATAATGATTTGATATTTGTATAGATTGGAAAATAATTACCACAATAACATCTAGTTAACATCCATCAGCATACATTGTTCTAAACATTTTTTTCCCTTGGTATGAGAACTTTCAAGATTTACTCTCTTAGCAACTTTCAGATAGGCAGTACAGTATTGTTAAGTAGTCACCATCCTGCTGTACGTTATATTCTCATGACTTATTTATTTTGTAACTGGTAGTTTGTACTTTTTTGACCCCCTTCACCAGTTTTGCCCACCCCCTTCCTACTCCCTTGCCTCTGGCAACCTCCAGTCTGGTCTCTCTATCTATGACCTTGGTTTTCATTTTTGTTTTGTTTTAGATTCCACATATAAGTGAGATCATGTGGCATTTGTCTTTCTCTGACTTAGTTCAGTTAGTATATTATGCTCAAGATCCATCCATGTTGTCACAAATTGTAAGATTTCATTCTTTTTTATGGCTGAATAATGCTCCCATTGTGTGTGTCTGTCTGTATGTATGTGTGTGTGTGTGTGTGTGTGTATGTACATACCATATTTTCTTTTTTTTTTGCCATAGAATAGCACTTTATTTTTTTAAAATTCCAGTATAGTTAACATACAGTGTTATATTAGTTTCAGGTGTACAATATAGTGATTCAACAATTCCATACATCACCCAGTGCTCATCATGACAAGTGAACTCCATGATCCCCATCACCTGTTTCACCCATTCCGCTACCCACATTGACCCTCTGGTAACCATCAGTTTATTCTCTATAGTTAAGAGTCTGTTTCTTGGTTTGTCTCTCTTTTTTCTTTCTTTTGCTCATTTGTTTTGTTTCTTAATTCCATATGAGTGAAATCATATGGTATTTGTCTTTCTCTGACTGACTTATTTCACTTATTAGCATTATACTCTCTAGGTCCATCCATGTCATTGCAGATGGTGAGATTTCTTTTTTTTTATGGTTGAGTAATATTCCCATGTGTGTGTGTGTGTGTGTGCGTGTGTATACCACATCTTCTGTATCTATTCATCTATGGGTGGACACTTGGGCTGCTTCTTTAATTTACACCATGTTTTCTTTATCTGTTTATCTCTTGATGGACACTTAGGTTGTTTCCATATCCTGGCTATCATAAATAATACTGCAGTGAACATGGGGGTGCATGTATCTTTTTGGGTTAGTGTTTTTGTTTTCTTCAGATAAATACCCAGATGTGGAATTGCTGGATCATATGGTAGTTCTATTTCAAATTTTTTTGTGGACCCTCCATACTATTTTCCACAGTGGCTGTACCAGCTTACCTTCCCAGCAATATATATAAATTTTTTTTAGAGGGAGAGAGAGAGAGAGCGCACATGAGCGAGCACGGGGGTAGAGGGGCAAAGGGAAAGGGTGAGAGAGAATCTCAAGTAGGCTCCATGCCTAGTGTGGAGCCTGATGTGGGGCTCATTCTCACAATCCTGAGATCATGACCTGAGCCAAAATCAAGAGTTGTATGCTTTTTCTTTTTTTAAAGATTTTATTTATTTATTTGACAGAGAGAGAGAGAGAGCACAAGCAGGGGGAGCGGCAGGCAGAGGGAGAAGCAGACTCCCCTCTGAGGAGCCCAGTGCGGCCCTCGATCCCAAGACCCTGGGATCATGACCTGAGCCAAAGGCAGACGTTTAACCAACTGAGCCACCCAGGCGTCCCCAAGAGTTGTATGTTTATCTGACTGAGCCACCCAGGCGCCCCTAGATTTTGTAATTTTTAGTTATACCTGCTGAAGGTGCTGTCTTTAAATATGTTTAGAAACATATTCTGTAGAGTGCAGTATGGGCATCGGCATTCATTCATCAGGTATTTACTGAATATCTGCTGTATCCCTGCCACTGTGCTAGTTGTTGGGGATGAAGTGGTAAATTAAAATTTCTGATCTTAAGGATCTTAGAGTCTAATGAGGACAGTAGCAATAAACAGGTGATTTTTATTCAGTGTGAAGTGTGTTCTGTTTGGAGTCATCATAGAGGGACCAAAAAAAGGCATACCCAGGTGCTCTGTCAGGTGGAAATAATGAAAGAGCAGTATTATCGTGTTGTTTACATGTGGTAATACAAACAACTTTGAAATAGTTCCTTGAAATAGTGGTACCTAATAAATTCTGGCTCCCCATAATGATGATGATAATGGTAGTGGTGGTAGAGGAGCTCCTGGAGATCACTTCAAAACTGAAACCATAGGCAGTTGACCAGTAAACAAGGTTGCCCTTCCAAAGAAGCTGTAAAATTTTCAGTGTCAAACTCTGACCAGTGCCATAAAAAAGAGGAAAAAGGGTAGTCTTAAAATGTTTTTTTTGTTTTTGTTTTTGTTTTTGAATTTCACTTGTTTTTGAGATATTTCAACTGTGATTATCTTTCCTATTACAGTTTTTCCTTGTGATTTAAGTCCATTGTTTTATTATTGGAGTAATAATTCCAATAAAAAGTAGTTGAATTTTATAGAAATCTTATAAAATCTAAATAGGAAAAATTGATGTTAGCTTTGTATTATTGATTAAAAGTGTTTTTGAAATGGATCCTCCTTCCTTATTTCAGGTTTGTCCTTTTGTTTTGATTTTACTTTTGTTTTGTAACCTGTCTTTTTCCTTGCAGGATTATAATGTCAAATCCCTCCTCTATAGCTTGATCTATTGTAGAAGTTCAATGACTGCTGAGCAAGTTTTGAATGCTGAATGTTTCTTGGTGCCAAAGGGGAAATCAACTCCAAACCCAGAGAAAGATACTGAATATACCCAATATAAAGAAAAAGAAGAATTAAAGATGGAGAACTTGGATAAATATAAGGAAAAGACAAGAAATGATGAAGCCAACTTTGATTGATAGATTAGTATTTTTTTTGTTGTTACAGATGTTCCTTTTAAAACTTTGTTTAGTTTGGTTAAATAAACAGAAAAAAATCTGGAAGTGTTCTGGAGCTAGTTGGGTTGTGTCTTTGGTATTCCAGTTGTGAAAAATAAAACATGTTTGGCTATGCAAAAAATTGTATAGTTTGAAATTTCATTTAACTGGAGTTGTTAAGGAAGGATTTTCTGTCTATAGTACTTTTTGAAATTGCGTAGACTATGATACTTGTAATAGAAAAGGTTATTAGATATTGGACAAATCCTATACAGATTTTCAGTTATATGAATCGCTGATGGTGATACATTCAACAAATAATTGGCCTTGTACCCAATTCTGGGGATATAAAGGTAATTAAAACATTGTCCTTATATTTACAAAGCACACAATCTATTGAGAAAGTCAGAGATATAAACAAATCTTCATAATACAATATGGAAAAATCAGTGATAGCTTTGTATGGAGCTTTATAGGAGTACACAGGAGGGTACTCATACTGTGGAAGAGGGATGTCATGGAAGGCTTTCTGGAAGATATAGTACGTTAATTACATTTTATAGAATGAGTAATAAAGTGGAAAGAGCAAGAGTATCTTAATTGGCAGAGAAAGCATGATAAAAGCACTGAAGGGAGAAACTTTTTGTTGTATTTAAAAGTATAAAATAGAAGGCAGGGAATAGTCATATAATAGGTGAGTAAAGGCTTTGTACAAAATAATAAAACGCTCAGACCTACCTAATCATTTTATAGGAAATGTGGAATTATTGAAGAATTTTAAACAGCTTTAGCTCCTTCAAAATCCACCTACCTACTACCAGGATAGGAGGTAGGGAGACTGTTTAGGAGGCTAATATAATAAAGTAGGTGAGAAATAATGAAAACAGGGTCTAGGGGAGTACAGATAGTGATGAAACATACACGACAAATTTTATGAAATAATTAGAAGGCAGACCAGTTGAACGTGGTGATTGAAGTGTATGTAGACTAAAGTAGTATGGTAGAGTCTCTAGTTGCCTATTTAAAACCCAGCCTTCCTTTCTTCCTTGGTAATAGATTCCAGTTTCATTTGGGATGCCAGTGTACTTGGCTAAAAGACTATATTTACCATTTCCTACATTAGTTGAGGCCTTTTGAATAAGTTCCTACAGATAAGGCTCCTAAAGGAGCTGACTTACCTGGGAGATGAGCCCTTTTGCCTTTACCCCCTTTTTATTGCCTAGAAGTGAATATGGTGGTTAGAATTTAAGCAGCCTCCTTGTATCATGAAGTGACTTTGAGGATGAAACCCATGACTGGGATGATGGAGCAGCAAGTTAGAAGGAGCTGATGTCCTTAATCATTCTGGAACCTCTGTACTAGCCTCAGGTTTTTATATTAGTTGAGAGAATAAAGCCTTACATCATATGGTTCCTGTACCAGCAGCCTCAACAGCACCTGGGAACTTAATAGAAATGCAAATTCTTGGCTCCATTCCAGATTTACTACATGAGAATCCAGGGGTAGAGCCTGAAAATCTGTGTTTTAACAAGCACTTTAAGTAATTCTAATGCATACTAAAGAGAACCATTGCCATACATTCAAGCCATTGCTACTTTTTGGGTTTCCTGTTTTATAGTAGACCTTAATTTTAGCTGATTCAGTTGTAAAGACACAGTAGTTAGGTTTAAAGTAAAGTTGGATAATTAAAGACAACAAAGAATAGATCACTTTATTTATACCAGTGTTTAAAATAAAGAATTAGACCAGCATTTTCCAAATGTGTTTTGCTGAACACTAGACCCTTGGGATGTTCAGCACAAAAAGTTCTGTGATTAGTTGTTTGGAAAATAATGGTAAATTCGAGATTATGCATATTAGATGGGAAGTTTCTAGAAACTTGTCTAGAAAAGAAACCTGCTTAGTTATTTCTTTTTTAAAGATTTTATTTATTAGAGCACAAACAGGGGGAGCAGCAGAGGGAGAGGGAGAGGAAGAAGCAGGCTCCCCGCTGAGTGGGGAGCCCAGGACCCTGGGATCATGACCTCTGCCAAAGGCAGACATGTAACTGACTGAGCCACCCAGGCACCCCTGAAACCTGTTTAGTTTTATTTAGTGTTTGCCAAAATTGATGAGCTGTTTAGTTTTATTTAGTGTTTGCCAAAATTGATGAGCTCCCTTTTTTCACAAATACCTAGCTACTTATCTCTTGTGAAACGGGTGAGAATCAGATTTTTTGGCATACGAAGCTAGCATTTTTATTTATTGTTTTAAAATGGCAAATGATGATGTGTGATGGAAAGACAAATTTTTAAGTATCTCTTCAATGCCACAAGTGTTTCTTGAAATATGTGTATATATATGTGTAAAGGCAATGCAAAGGCCAAGAAGATATGTTCACTGCCCTATGGGCAGTTTGAGAATGATGCAGTATATAATAAGCTGTAAGAAAAGAAATAATGTATGTCACTACAAGAAAGGAAGGCAAGAGAAGAATGATGAGGTTGAGGAATAGACATTTGAAACATTTTAGAGGAGCAGTAGGATTTTACTTGTTTGGAATTGGGCCAAGGGAATTAAGAGAGCTCAAAGGGTAGATTTAGGAACAGACAAGATTTTGGCCGGAGTATAGGACATTAATGGTGGAGCTGAAAAATAGGCTTGGAAAAGTATTTTGGGGACAGATCATAGAAGTTGTGAGTTGCTATATAAGAGATGAGACTATTATAAACTTATGAGCAGCTGAATCACACAGTCCTATACTTTTCAGTAAAATGGCTAACCAGAGAGTATGATTTGGGCAGGGAAATAAAGGAGGTGAGGAAGGAGTTAAGGATGGCACATTTCACTAAAGTAAAGGAGGCGAAGAAAATGTCCTGTTTTAGATCAAGGTACTGAAAAGGAGAGAACTAGGAATATAAACTTCTTCTCAAAAGAAATTTATGGGTGGGGCACCTGGGTGGCTCAGTTGGTTAACTGTCTGCCTTTGGCCCAGGTCATGATCCCAGGGTCCTGGGATCGAGCCCCTCATCGGGTTCCCTGCTCAGTGGGGAGTCTCCTTTTCCCTCTCCATCTCCCTCTGTCCCTCTCCCCACTCGTACTCACTTCTCTCTGTCAAATATATAAATAAATAAATAAAATCTTAAAAAAAATTTATGGGAAGCTTCTCGTCCATTTCATAGTGTCAGTGCTAAGTCATTTCAGGGTGTATTTAAATGTCAACATTTGTTAAATTCTCCTTAGTATCTCTCTTTTAACTCAGCAAATGACATGCTTCATTGTTTCTTAGTTATTGGTATAACCCTATCTTCTGCCATTAAAACTACATGTGGAAGCAGTTCTGGATTGGCCATAGTAAAGACTTCTGAAAATCTCCTCCATAAAAGCAACAAGAATACTGGCAGAATATTGTCAAAATCAACTTTTTCAGAACTCTGGGAATTAATCAAGGACTTGGAACAATTTGAAGAACATATTTAAGGAAAGACACCTGAATCTTGGTAAGAATTGCAAGTTTTGTCATGTTTAACTTGCTCTATTCCCATCTCCCTGTCCCAAGCTCTGCAGTAGCCTTGTAAACCAACAGCCTCACAATCATGTTAGCTGTGAAAACCAGTGGCTTAACAGCCAATGGAAGTGGCAGAATGTTTCGAGCTCCTCAAAAAGCACGATTGCCAGAGAACTGTCACTATTTGACCGGTTTGGCAGCTCTCTCGGAAGGCCCTTGCATAGGGTTTGTCCTTATTTGACTTGACTCAGAGTTTTTTCAATGGAAAAACTCTTTTCCCAGGGCATTTGTTGAAAAAAATTATGGCCGTTGTTTAACATCACAGCTGTCTGAGGTGGCAACACCTGTTGAGGGAAAACAATTTAATAGGAAAATCGGGGAATGATGTTCATAGGCTGCATTGAAAAGCTCTAATGAATTCCTGGGGTTCTAAAAGGCTGTAGACATGTTCAAGGCTATCAGCATGTCCTGCAAAGGCCCTGATCTTTCATCTCTAGTTGACCTTGAGGTTCTGGAAAATAGGATGTGAAGGCTAAGGCAGAGTGGTAAGCTGCCAGGGTGTTGAAGGTGTGCTCCAAAATACAGCCTCTCAGCAAAGGTTGGGAAACTTACTGGGTTCAGGCATTTTAAGGAAATGTCTGTCCAAATATTAGCTGAGCACTAAGCTAAGCTGAACATGGAAAGAATACAGATTTCATAGAATTAGTCCAGGAAAGTCATTAAGTAATCATCATCATTATTTTCAATAAAACAGTAATAAACTAAATCCAGATAATAAACTAAAATAATAAAGGGTTGAGAGGGGGAAGTCTGATTTCCAAAGTTGGAAATTGTTATATTTAAAATGTCCACTTTTGAGAAGAAGAAAAAGATGTGTGAAGAAACAGGAAAGTATGGTCCATGTGCAAGAAAAAATAAGCAAACCATAAAAACTGTCTAAAAGCAAGCCTGGATGTTGGACTTAGTACACAAAGAGTTTATATCATCTTTCCTAAATATGTTCAAAGAACTACAGGAAACCATATCTAAATTATTAAAGGAGGGGTGCCTGGGTGGCTGAGCTGGTTAAGCAATGTATCATCTGCTCTGCCCTGGCTGCCTCAGCCTTACCTGTGCAGGTCATGTCTAAAGGTCATCATACTGAGTAAGTTCCTGAACTTCCTTTGGTGGTTGAAGATACAGTTGAAGGCTACAAGAAGACCAAGGAAGGGGTGCTGGGGTGGCTCAATTTGTTGAGCATCTGACTCTTGATTTTAGCTCAGGTCATGATCTGAGGGTTGTGAGATCAAACCCCATGCCATGCTCCATGCTGGGCATGGAGCCTGTTTTAAGATTCTATCCCTCTCTTCCTCCCCCCTCCCTCTCTGGGAAAAAAATTAAAGGAAAGTATGAGAACAATATCTCATCAAATAAAGAATATCAATAAAGAGAAATTATAAGAAATAATCAAATAGATATTAGGGAGCTGAAAAGTACAATAACTGGAATGAAAAATTCATTAGGCTCAAGAGCAGATTTGGATTGACAAAAGTCAGTGAATTTAAAGATGAGTCAATTGAGATTATCTTGAATGAGGAACAGAAAGAAAAAAGAATGAAGAAAGCCAAACAGACTAAGAGGCTTGTGGGGATACCTTCAAGGATACCAACAGCCTAGTGGGAGTCTAGAAGGAGAGGTGAGAAAGGGGTAGAAAGAATATTTGAAGAAATAATGGCTGAAAAATTTCCAAATTTGATGAAAAACATGAATTTGCATATTTATGAAGTTTAGGAAACTCCAAGTAAGATACACTTGAAGAGATCTACAACCAAAGATGTCATAATCACACTGTTAAAGGTTAGAGCTAATGAGGGAATCTTGAAAGTAGCAAGACTGATGACTCATTGAGTACAAGGTATCTTCAGTAAGAGTAACAGCTGATTTTTCATTAGAAATAATAAGGGCTAAAATTCAGTTTGATGACATATTCAAAGTGCTGAAAGAAAAAAAAAACCCTTTCAACCAAAAATTTTATATCTAGCAAAAATGAAGGTGATATTAAGGCATTAAGGCATAATGATATAAGTAACATTAGGATATTCTTAAATATGCAAAAATTGAGGGAATTTGTTGCTAGAATACCTGCCCTACAAAAAACAATACAGGCTGAAATGAAAGCACACTAGATAGTAACTTCAATCCACACACAAAAATGAAGACACTGGTAAAGGTAATGCTATAGGTAAATATAGACGACAGTATAAGTATATTTTTGTCTGTAACTCTTCTATCAGAGTTAAAAGAAAGCTGCATAAAGCATTAATTATAAAACTGTATTAAGGGGCTTACATAATGTGTAAAGATACAATTTGTATGACAATTATAGCACAAAGGAGAGGGGAGCAAATGGAGGTATATTGCGGCAAAGTTTTTGTTTGCTATTGAACATTGAAATTGTGGGTATTGAAATTAAGTTGGTATTAACCCAAACTAGATTGCTTTAAGTAAGGTTTTAATTGTAATTACCAGGGAAACTATTAAGAAAATAAAAAATGTGATAAAGGGGAAACAATGGAATGGTATATTAGAAATATCTAACAGTAAAGAAGACAGTAATGGGGATACAGAGAGACAGGAAAGATATAAGACATAACTGAAAACAGAAAGCAAAATGAAAGATGTAAAATGCACCATAGCTAATATATTAAATACAAATGTATTAAGCTTTCTAAGCAAAAGATAGAAACTGGAAGAGTATATTTAAAAATACTAAATTATGTACTGTCTGTAAGAGACACGATTTAGAATTACTACCACATGGTGCTGACACCTTCAGATCAGCATGAGGAAATGCCTTTCTGTTAACATTGGCAAAGCTGGCATTCAGATTGGGAGCACTTTCTGGGAACACTGTTGCCTGGAATGTGGAATACAGCCAGGTGACATCATTTTTGACAATAGAAAGGATCAGTTGGAAAGTATTAAAATGGAGAATATGAATGCCTTTTGATACCTTCTTTTGTGAGGCAAGAGCTGGGACATGTGTGCCCAGAGAACTCCTCCCAGACCTAGACCAACTGCTATAGATGGGATTCTTGCAGGGAACTACTATTCACTCCTCTACCCAGTGCATCTTCTTAGCATAAAGGAAGATGCTGCAAGCAACCATGCCTGAGTTCACAACTTTGTGGCATCAGAGATTGTCAATCTTGAAATAGAGAGGATCAAAAAGCTGGCAGAACACTGCAGTGAACTTAAGGGATTTTTAATTTTCTGAAGCTTTGGAGGAGGTATTGAGTCAAGATTTATATCTCTCTTAATGGTGTGGCTTTTTTTTTTTTTTTTTTTTTTAAGTAGGCTCCATGCCTAGTGTGGAGCTCAATGTGGGGCTTGAACTCACGACCCTGAGATCAAGATCTGAGCTAAGATCAAGAGTCGGACGCTTAAGGAGAAAAAAAATGACCTATCAAAAAAAAAAAAAAAAAAAAAAGTCTTTCCAAAGAGTCAGACAACGAGGTGAATAAAAGACCAAAAAAAAAAAAAAAAAAAGAGTCGGACACTTAACTAACTGAGCCACCCAGGCACCCCAGTGGTGTGGCTTTTGATACAATATAGCAGGAAGATTAAACTGGAGTTCTCTGTATATCCAGCCCTAAGGATCTCCATTGCTGTAGAGCCTTACAACCCAATCCTCACCATCCATGACCATCTGTGACATGTGGCATCATATACTTGGTGTAAAACACCCCTCTTATTCCCGCATAAATAGGCTGATAGGTCTTCCATTACTATTTCCCTTGGTTTGAAGGGCCCTTGAATGTAGACCTAATAATTGAGTTCCAGACCAACACTGTACCTAATCTGAGAATACATTTCCCCATGACAACCTTTGCCCTCATCATCTCTGCTGACAAAACCTACTGTGAGTAGCTCTTTGTCAGATATACCACTACATTCTTCAAGTTCTCTAACCAGCTAGTCAAGTGTGATTTTCAACTTGGCAATTATATGGTCCGCTGCTTGCTATACAGAGGGAATGTGGTCCCTAAGGATGTGAATGCTGGAATTGCAGCAATAAAGTCAAGGATTTTTGTTCAGTTTGTAGATTGGTTTCCAGCTAATTTTAGCAACATTCAGCCATGATGCCAGGAGGCAATGTGGCCAGAATCCAGTGGGCTATCTGCTTGCTGAGCAACACCATGGCAATTGTGGAGACCTGAGACCTACTGGACCACAATTTACTTAAAAAGGAAGATGTCAATCAATAATCTAACCTAACTTAACCTTAGTTTCTATCTAGTTAAGAAGCTAGAAAGAGATGAGCGAAGTAAAGCCAAAACAAGCAGAAGGAAGGAAATAATGAAGATGTGAACAGAAATAAAGAATAGAAAATCAATAAAGAAAATCCGTGAGACCAGAAGTTGGTTCTATGTAAACTTCAACAAAATTGAGAAAACTTCAGCTAGATTGACCAAGAAAAAGAACACTCCAGTTATTAAAATCAGAAATGAAAAAACTTCACTACAGACCATACAGAATTAAAAAGGATTATAAGGGAATACTATTAGTAACTGTATGTCAACAATTAGATAACCTAGCTGAAATGGACAAATTCCTAGAAAGACACAAACCTGTGACACTGACACAAGAAGAAGCAGAAAATTCCAGTAGATCAATAATGAGGAAAGAGAGTTAGTAATTAGAAAATTTTTACATGGGCACCTGGGTGGCTTGGTCAGATGAGCATCCAACTCTTGATTTCGTCTCAGGTCATGGTCTTAGGGTTGTGAGACTGAGCACTGCTTCGGGCTCTGTGCTCAGCGGGGTGTCTGCTTGAGATTCTCTTTCTCCCTCTCTCTGCTCTCTCTCTCTCTCAAAATGGATGAATGAATCTTTAAAAAAAAAGAAGAAAAAAAATTCTTACAAAGGAAAGGTCAGGCTAAGATGACTTCATGGTGAATTGACCAAATGTTTAAAGAAGAGGTTTCAGTTTTTTCCTTGTAATTGATTTCTAGTTTCATTGCATTGTGGTTGGAAAGATGCTTGATACAATTTCAATTTTCTTAAATTTATTGAAGCTTGTTTTTTGACCTAAGGTGATCTATCTTGGAGAATGTTTCATGTGCACTTGAAACAAATATGTACTCTCTTTTTGGATGGAATACTCTGTGTGTATCTGTTAGGTCCATTTGGTCTAATGTGTTGTTCAAAGACACTGTTTCCTTATTGATTTCCTGTGTGGGTGATCTATCCATTGATGTAAGTAGAGTGTTAGTTTCCTACTATTATTTTATTATCGTCAATTTCTCCCTTATGTCTGTTAATATTTACTTTTAGGTGTTTAGGTGCTTCTATGTTGGGTACATAGATCTTTACAATTGTTATATTCTCTTACTGGATTGATCCCTTTATCAATATGTAACACCTGAAGTCTCTCCTACAGTCTTTGTTTTAAGTCTATTTTGGGGGCGCCTGTGTGGCTCAGTTGGTTAAGCATCTGACTCTTGATTTTGGCTTGGGTCATGATCTCACTGTCATGAGAACGAGCCCCACATGGGGCTCCATGCTCAGTGTGGAGTCTGTTGGAGATTCTCTCTCCCTCTCCTTTGTGCCCCCCCTGCCACTGCTCACTCTCTCTCTCTCTCTCAAAATAGATAAATAAATCTTAAAAAAAGTATTTTGTCTGATAAGTATTGCTATCCTGGCTTTTTTTTTCTTCCATTTGGATGAAACATATTTTTTCATCCTTCACTTTCAGTCTGTATGTCCTTAGGTCTGAAGTCAGATTCTTGCAGGCAGCATATAGATGGGTCTTTTTCCTTTTTAACCATTCTGCCACCCTGTGTCTTTTGATTAGAACATTTAGATCATTTACATTTAAAGTAATTACAAATGGTATGTACTTATGGCCATTTTGTTAATTGTTTTCTGGTTCTTTTGTAGGTCTTCTCTGTTCCTTTCTTTTCTTGTTCTCTTCCCCCAGGTTTGATGGCTTTCTTTAGTGTTATGCTTGGCTTTTTACTCTTTATTTTTTATTTATGTATTACAGGTTTTGATTTGTGGTTACCATGAAGTTCATATATAACATCCTAAGTATACAGCAGTCTGTATTAAGCTGATGGTTGCTTAAATTCGAACACATTCTAAAAGCAGTACATTTTTAATTTCCCTTCCACATTTTATATATATATTGTAATGCTTTACAGCTTTTTATTTTGTGAATCCATTAACTAATATTTTATATATAATTGATTTAATACTTCTGTCTTTTAACCTTCATATTAGCTTTATAATAGTGATTGATCTACTACCTTTACCATGTTTGCTTTTACCCATTACATTTTTTTCTTTTATAATTTTCTTCTAGTTATGCCCTTTTCTTTTTCACTTAAAGAATTCTTTTTAGCTCCAGTATCTCAGTTGGACTTGAGGGGTAAACATTAGTAGTTTTCCTGATTCATGGATTAAATGTTTGGTTGCCTGCTCTACTGCTGAGATATCTCATGGAAGGTCCAGGGGAAACAAAACATGGGAAAAATAAATATCAGATCCTTCTCTCTGCTCCTGGATAGAAGGTATTGTAAAGAAAGCTTCAGGGTGCAAGCCAACAAAACATCAAATAAGTCTTCTGTGTTCTGCAGTGTGCCTCATGACATGAGGAAAAATGTGACATATGGTACTTAACCTTATATGTTCCAGGTGACAGCATGGGAAGGACTTATTGTGACTTTAAACATAATGTGAAGGACCACAGTGTAAAGGAGGGAGGTTATCTGCTTCTGGGTGTGCTCCCTGGAAGAAGAAGAGCTTAAGAATAATTTCTATCTGAAAACAATAGATGTTAAGCTGGATTTCTAATATATTCAGTTAAAAAAATTGTTTTCCAAGTATGCAAAGATGAAGAAAACCCCCAAAACAATGATCGTGTGTATACTTACCTCTCAACTGAAAAAAATAAAGTATTATCAGTACAAGTGAAAAAAAAAAAAAAGAATTCTCTTTAACATTTTTGTAAAGCTGATTTAGTGGTGATGAATTCCTTTAATACATGTTTGTTTGGGAAACTCTTTATCTTTCCTTCTAATTTGAATGGTAATCTTGCTGGGTAGAGTATTCTTGGTGGTAGGTTTTTTCCTTTCTGCACTTTGAATATATCATGCCACTCTCTTCTGGCCTGCAAAGTTTCTGATGAAAAATCAGGTTATATGGTTTCCCTTATATGTGAGTAGTTGCTTTTTTTCTTTTTTTCAAAAAGATTTTATTTATTTATTTATTAGAGAGCGAGCAAGAGAGAAACAGCATGAGAGGGAAGAGGGCCAGAGGGAGAAGCAGGCTCCCTGCTGAGCTGGGAGCCCAATGTGGGACTCGATCCCAGGACTCCAGGATCATGACCTGAGCTGAAGGCAGTCGCTTAACCAGCTGAGCCACCCAGGTGCCCTAGTTGCTTTTTCTTGATGCTTTTACACTTCTCTCTTTAATCTTTGGCATTTTAATTATCATGTGTCTTGATGTGGACCTCTTTGGGCTCATCTTATTTGGGGTTCTTTGTGATTCCTGGACCTGGATGTCTGTTTTTTACCCCAGATTAGGGAAGTCTTCAGCTATTATTTCTTCAAATAAATTTTCTTCCCTTTCTCTTTTCCTTCTGGGATCCCTATAATGTGAATGTTATTATTCTTGATGATGCCACAGATTTCCCTCAACCCATTCTCATGTTTTATTATTTTTCTTTTTGTTGCTCAGCCTTGTTGCTTTCCATTATCCTGTCTACCACATCGCTGATCCATTTTGCATCCTCTACTCTACTTTTGAGTCCCTCTAGTTTATTTTTTCTTTGCAGTTATTGAATTCTTCAGCTCTCACTGGTTCTTTTTTTTTTTTTTAAATATTTTTTATCTGTTTGTTGAAGTTCTCATTGAGTTCATCCACTCTTTTCTAAAATCCAGTGAGTATCTTTATGACCATTACCTTGAATTTTTTGTCAGGCATATTTCTTATCTCCATTTCATTTAGCTCTTTTACTGTTGATTTTGTCTTATTCTTTAATTTGGGACATAATCCTTTGTCTCCTCATTTTGTCTAACTCTCTGTGTTTTTTTTTTCTTTATAGATTTTATTTATTTATTTGACAGAGAGAGAGATAGCGACAGCAGGAACACAAGCAGGGGGAGTGGGAGAGGGAGAAGCAGGCTTCCCGCTGAGCAGGGAGCACGATGTGGGGCTTGATCCCAGGACCCTGGGATCATGATCTGAGCCGAAGGCAGACGCTTAACGACTGAGCCACCCAGGCGCCCCTCTCTGTGTTTGTTTTATGTATTAGATAGGTCAGCTACATTTCCTGGTCTTGAAAGTAGTGGCCTTGTGTAGAAGAGGTCTTGTGGTACCCTATTGTGCAATCCCCCCAAGCCACCAGAATCAGGCACTCCAGGGGTGTCCCCTGTGTGGGCTCCATGTGCTCTCCTCTTGTATCTAAGCCATGATTGTTTTTAGCCCAGCTTGCTTCAATGGCCTGCTTTGCCTGCTATAGGTACACTGAGCATGTTTTGCTCCCTGTACTGTTGAATGGATTGGCTGAAGCTGCTGCAGGTTCATTGGTAGGTGAGTCCAGCAGGCAGCATAGCCATCTGTAGTTAGCCTTTCTGCCATAGCTGCATGCCCACAGAAAGACAGGGATTGCTCCCTGCACAGCCAGCTAAGAGGTCTGGCTGCAGGAACGGGGTACGCTGATGTGTGTAGTTATTGTCTCTGCCTCCCCAGGGGAGGAGTCACTTTGGAGTGGCACTGGTCCTGGCTGAGGCTTCCTGCTGCGTGTGGTAGAGTAGGAGCCACTTTGGAGAGATGCTTGCTGAGGTGGGTGGGTTGAGGTGGGGCCACAAGGGAACAGTGGGGGAGGGTATGAGGCGCTGGTAAGGTAGATGGAGAGTGTTGGCCCTGGCTCCTGCAAACGTCTAGCTATCTAGGCTTGGGGAGAGGAGGAGAAATGGTGTCCACTAGCACTTTCATTCCTGTAGAAATCTGCAGGTGTTTGCCCCTCTGGCACACATCCTGATATTAGTAAATTTCCTTTATGTATACTCCAGGTGCTGCTTTTGTGCTGTATCTTGGGCTGAATTATTTAGTATGCTGGCTATTAAAGGCAGGAACTTGGTTTCCTATTGCCCTCCTGGAGTCCTGGAGTCAAGCCCATTGATTTTTAAATCTCACGGAGTTAAGCCCTCCTAGTTTTCAAAGCCAGACATTATGGGGACTCATCTTCCCAGTGCAGTTCTCCAATGCCGGTGACACCTAGTGTGGGGTCTGATCCTTTTACTTCTCTTTGCTTGTGTTGTCCCTTCCATTTGTGGTTGGTCACTCTGGGGGTCTGTTTCTCAACAGCATCTCTGCCCCTCCTACCCTTTTTAATGTGGCATTTTCTCTGTGACTAGCTATGGAAGGTCTGTTCTGCCAGTCTTCAAGTCATTTTCAGCGTTAGTTGCCTAAAGGTAGCTGTTACCTTGGTGTGTCTTTTGGGACAGGGTAAGCTCAGGATCCTTCTCTTTTGCCATTTTCTCTCCTTCCAAATCTAGAAACATTTAAAAAGGATTATTTATATCCATGAACAACTGGGATTTATCTCAAGAACACAAGGCAGGTTTAATGTTTGAAAATTGATCAATATAATATACTGTATTGACAAAATAAAGGCAAAACTCAATGATCATGTTAATAAATACAGAAAAAGCATTTGACAAAATCCAGCAACCTTTCATGATAAAAACACTCTACAAACTAAGAATAGTAAGGAACATCCTCAACTTGATAAATAATATTTATAAATAATCCACAGTTAACATTATACTTTAATGGTAAAACACTATGAATGCTTTCCAGTAACAAGACAGAGATGTCCACTCCTGCTACTTCTATTCAACATTGGACTATTTTGTTCTAGCCAGGGCAATTAGACAAGAAAAAGACATAAAAGACAACCTACAGAATGGGAGAAGTAGTTTCAATTCCTATATTTTCTAGAGGACTTGTATTTAGTATAAAGATGAAAAGGAAGATGTAAAACTCTCCCTATTTGCAGATGGCATGATCTTGTACATAGATGATCTTAAAAATAGACTTAGATTTATCTTTTAAAAATCTTAAAAATGAAAATCTAAGTCCATTAAAAAACTTTTAGAACTAATAAGTTCAGCATGGTTACAGATACAAGACCATTACGCAAAAATAAATTGCATTTCTATACTCTAGAAATTTCTATAACTGAAAGTGAAATTAAGAAAACAATTCCAGGGGCACCTGGGTCGCTCAGTCAGTTAAGTGTCTGTCTTTGGCTCAAGTCATGATCCCAGGATCCTGGGACTGGGCCCCATGTCCGGGTTTCTGCTCAGCAGGGAGTCTGCTTCTCCCTCACCCTCTCCCTCTGTGCTCTCCCTTTCTCTCAAATAAATAAATAAAATCTAAAAAAAATAAAAATAAAAAAAATTCCATTTACAATAGCATCAGAAAGAATGAAATAATTAGGAAAAATTTAACAAAAGAAACATAAGACTTGTACACTAAAACTACAAAACATTGGTGAAAGAAAGTAGGAAGACCAAAATAAAGTGAAAGTAATGTTAATGGATTGGAAGACAATACTGGCAAGTTGGAGATACTCCCCAATCATCTAAAGATTCAACACAATCTCTATCAAAATCTGTGTGTCTATATTTACAGAAATTGACAAGCTGATCCTAAAATTCATATGGAAATGAAATAGACCCAGAATAACCAAAACAAATAAAAAAAATCTAATTTTTCTAGGAATACACTCCTAATTTCAAAACTTACTCTAAAGCAATAGTAATCAAGATGGTGTGGGTGCTGGCATAAGGATAGAATATAGATCCATGGAATAGGATTGAGAGTTTCTATTATAAATTTCATAATGGTCAGCTGATTTTTGACAAATGTATTAGGACAATTTACTAAGGAAAGAAGTCTTTTCAACAAATGATGCTGAGACAACTGGATATGTAAAAGAATGAAGTTGCACCCCTATCTCATACTACATGCAAAAATGAACTCAAAATGGTTCACAGACCTAATGTAAAGCAATAAAACTTTAAAACTATAAAACTCTTGGAAGAAGACATAGGTGTAAATCTCTGTGATCTTGGGTTAGACAAAGTTTTCTGAAATAGGATGCCAAAAGCACAAGAGAAGAAAAATTAGATATATTGGAATTTATTAAATTACAAATTTTTGTGCTTCAGAGGACACTATTAAGAAAGTAAAAAGACAACCTACAGAATGGGAGAAGTAGTTTCAATTCCTATATTTTCTAGAGGACTTGTATTTAGTATAAAGAACTCTTATAACTCAATAATAAAAAACAAACCAATGTAAAAATGGGTAAAGGGTCTGAATAGACATTTCTCCAAAGAAGATATGCAAATGGCCAATAAGCACATGAGAAAATAGTCAATGTCATTAATCATTAGAGAAATGCAAATCAAACTATAATGAGATACTACCTCATACCCACTAGGAGGGCTAGAATTGAAAAGTCAGATGACAACTGTTGAGGAGGACTGGTAGAAACTGGTAATGCTGGTGGAAATGTATAATGGCACAGTTGCTTTGAGAAACAGTTTGACAATTCCTCTAAATGTTATACGTGGAGTTACCTTACAGCCTGGCGAGTTAACTCTAGCTAATGACCTAATAGTCATGAAAAGTTATGTTCACACAAAAACCTCATACATGAACATTCATGGCAGCATATTTATAATAGCCAAAAAGTTGAAACAATCCAAGTATCCATCTACTGATGAAAAAATAAACATAATGGTTGTGTATCCATATGATGGAATGTTACTTAGCAATAAAAAGGAATGAAATACTAAAACATGCCACAACATGGATGAACCTTAAAAACATTAAAGTGTAATGTCAGAAGTCAGTCACAAAAGACTGCATACTGTATGATTTCATTTATCTGAACATTTCATTTCTGGGTATTATGGAATGTCCAAAATAGGTAAATTTATCAAGATAGAAGGTAGATTAGGGATTGCCTGGGGATGGGGAGTAGTAGGGAGAGGGTATGACTGCTGATGGGTATGGGTGTCCTTTTTGGTGTGATGGAAATATTCTCTAATTAGATAGTGGTGATGGTTTCACAACTCTGGATATATGAAAACCACTGAATTATTCACTTTTTAAAAAGGTTGAATTTTGTTGTGTGTGAATTATACCTCAAAAAACTATCCTATAAGAAAAAAAATGCATGTATGTGTTCATGCAGACTGTATTTGAGTGTCTCCTGATTTTCAGGCATCTTAATAATTCCATGTGCATGACTCACCAAAATCTTGCTCCTGATTTGTAATTTTGATCCTAAATCTGCATGAGAATCATCTGGTTATCTTTTTAAAAAATGAAAGTTTCCCAGTGTCCGTACTCAGAGATTCTGCTTCAGTGTATCAGAGATAGGACTGAAGAATCTATGTTTATAACAAGTTCCCTTAAGTATCTCTGATGCATCTACTGGGGAGGACCACATTTAAAACCAGTGCTCTGGGAGAATGAAGTCTCAGTTTTACCAGCCATATTTTTATTTATTTCCTTCTCATCTTCTTAAAGGGAATTTTACTTTCTGAATTGAATGTGTATAGATTAAAATGATTTTATTTTAATCTATTTTAAAATGATTTATTAATTTTTTTCATGTTTCTCCTGCCTTTGATCAGGTCTTTATTCAAAATTAGCTGCCCATAGTGATTTGACATTTATGGAGTAAACAAAGTTTATGCAGCAGGCTTCTTTTTTTCTGTGATGGTTTTTTTTTTCTTTCCTGCAGGCTTCTTCTCAGCTGCTGGTTTCTTGGTAGCTGCAGCCTTTTTTCTCACCAAACATTTCTTTGGCTTCTGAACACAAACAACCTTCTTTCCTTTCTTCGCTCCCACAGCTTCTTGCCTGGATCCCCCTTCTTATCTCGTTTGGCTTCTAAGGCTGCCACTGTCTTATCCATCTGGAACTTGTGATTCTTGGTCTGGCAAAGAATGGTGTTCCAGTGCATGGTCTTTGTATGTGGGTTTAGCTTCAACATGATTGTCAGGTTTTTCAGTGGATTCTTCTTTAGGACTCTGCGATGACTCTTCTTGCATGGTGCTCAGAGGGCTTTTTGGATCTCTGAGCTTTTCAAGGTTCTGCTAAGATCTGTATTAAGCATCTTGTGCATGGGAAGGTTGTAGTTACTCTTGAGGGAGGCAGCCTTATGTCGAGTGCCATACGGATCATCTAACTTGAGGAAAGCTCTTTCAGTCCAAACTCAGAAAAGTCCCACATGCCCACCAGGAGCAAGTTTCAAAATGTCCAGTTTGCTTATATTAAGTAGATTAATTCCAGGGATGTTTCTGAAGGTCTTGGTGATACCATTGCATCATTATAGATGATGCAGGGTCCCCTTTGCTGAGTACGATGACTGTTTCTCATTTTGCCCTTGCCAGCTCTCATTTGCAGAGAGGCGTAGATCTTTTTTATATTATCCCAGGTTGTAGGTTTCTTTCTTTCTTTCTTTCTTTTCTTTCTTTCTTTCCTTTTCTTTCTTTCTTTCTTCTCTTTTTTTTTCTTTCTTTCCTTCCTTCCTTCCTTCCTTCCTTCCTTCCTTCCTTCCTTCCTTCCTTCCTTCCTTCTTTCCTTTCCTTTCCTTTCCTTTCCTTTCCTTTCCTTTCCTTTCCTTTCCTTTCTTTTCTTTTCTTTTCTTTTCTTTTCTTTTCTTTTCTTTTCTTTCCTTTCATAGTTTAACAAAAGTTTATTTCTCATTCCTATAAAGTGCATGACAGGGCTGTGGGATTCTACAGAACAGCTGCTCTCCGTGTAGGGGGCTCAGCATTCCAAACTCCTTTGAGTTTCTGGCCCCTTTTTCTGTATAGGCTTCCATGACTGAGGCAGGAAAAACACTAGAGCCTTGCACCAACAAATAAAGGCTTCAGCCCAGCAGGCTTTAAGTTTCTTAAGAAGCAAAACAACCTTCTTGGTCTTCTTTTTCTTTCTTTTTTTTTTTTTTTTAAGATTTATTTATTTATTTTAGAGAGAGAGAGCGAGTGAGCACACATGTGTGGGGAGGGGAAGGGGCAGAGAGATAGGGAGAGAGAGAATCTAAAGCAGACTTCCCACTGAGTGTGGAGCCGGGGCCCAGTCCCACAACCCTGAGATCATGACCTGAGCCAAAATCAAGAGTTGGACGCTCAACCAACTGAGCCACCCCGGCACCCCCTCCTTGGTCCTCTTGTAGCCTTCAGCTTTATCTTCAACCACCAAAGAAAGTTCAGGAACTTCCTCAGTATGATGACCTTTAGACATGACCTGTGCTGGTAAGGCTGAGGCAGCCAGGGCAGAACAGATGATATATCTCTTGTGTTGTGTTCACTCTGCAGCGCTAATGGCTCCAGGTTTTGGTTGGTGCAAATGTGCGGCCCCCCATGACACATATTTCCAAAAGCACCCTGACCAGATCAGTGAGTCCTACCGCCTCGAACTCTGGGAATTCAAGCCACGGTTCTGCCAGTACCCCAAGACCAGCCCTGGTTTGATGACTGGCTAATTCACTGACAGCATAGGGCTGTATGTTGTTTTTGCACAAGCTGGTGAACAAAGTTCACAACATTAGGTCGAATAGGAGCCTTGAAACTGGCAGGCAAAGTAACATTTTTGCCAAATGACTCCCCCTTTTTGTAGTATATTGATATCAACAGATGAGCGTATGCCATGGCAGGGAGAAGAGAGGACCATGCTCCTTTCAGTCCTGTGGCTCTTTTAGGGAAAAAAGAAAACAAAAATGTTTTAGAATATTTATTAGATTTATGAAGAAATAGTCTATTTCTTAGTTCTAAATGGATTGAAGAAATCACAAAGGATGAGACTGACAGATTAGAATATATAAACATAAACATAATGAAAATGGTAAAGGATGGTAGCTGATGAGAAAAACTTGCCTGAGTTTAGGAGATAGTGGGTTAATAGTTATAACCCATAAAGTGATTATTCAAATTCATAAAAAATTATTAAGATTCCAGTAGGTGAATACAGAAATAAATATGTAAAAATTTTTCAAAAATAAAAGAAGTGCAAATTAACCTCTGGATTATATTTTTATGCTTAGTAAAGCAGCAAAATATTAAAATGGCTAGGTCCCATGGTTGTGGTTAAATTGGTGTCGGTTTTCATTTATGAAAACAGTGTGAAGTTGGTATACAGTAGTTTGATAATATCTCATGAGCCATAAAAATGATTATCTCCTTTGATCCCAGTGATATCACTCTTAAAAAATTTGTCTTTGGGCGTTCCTGGGTGGCTCAGTCGTTAAGCATCTGCCTTCGGCTCAGGTCATGATCCCAGGGTCCTGGGATCAAGCCCGGCATCGGGCTCCCTGCTCAGCGAGAAGCCTGCTTCTCCCTCTCCCCCTGCTTGTGTTCCCTCTCTCCTGTCTCTCTCTCTGTCAAATAAATAAATAAAATCTTAAAAAAAAATTTGCCTTTGAAACATGTTTTAACAGAAACAAAAATAGGCACTTGTAGATGTTAAATTGGAAATTGAATAAATGTAGAATAAATGACTCCTTTAATAATTCATTGTATGTCAATATTATAGAGTGTTACACAAGCTGAATTATGAAGACATATATTATGCTCATTTACACAAGGAAACACTACCTAAAAATGTGTTTGTGCTATAAATAACAGTGATGGAACATTTTTTAAAATCCTTAATTTTTTCAACATTTTATTATGAAAGTTTACCAACATACAGCAAAGATAAAAGAATTTTCCAGTGAATATCCATATATTACCACTTAAATTCTGCCACTAACCTGTTGTTACACTTTGCCATAATATTTTAAAATTTATTTTTCATGAAAAATTTAACACTTCCCTCAGTTATCAAGTAATAATAATTTCTTGAGAGATGCTTATTTTTGATTAACAGGCATAACTTCTAAATTTCCATTAAAAGGTTTAGAACAGTTTCTTGTAAGTTTGTGTATGGCCACCAGGTGTAGCTCTGGACCCACAGCATCCTGGGATAAGCATCTGCAAGGAAGGGTTTTAGTGAAGGTAACTTCCAAATGCCAATCAGACTTGTTTATTCGGTAAAGGTACAGTATATCTCTTTTTCATTAAGATCTAAAGTAATTTAGGTTATATATTTATTTTATTGTTCAGAAAGCCTTTGCCACAATTTCTTTTGCCTGGAACTTGACTTTCTGACTCCACAGCATCCAGGTCAAAAGTTTTGGGTTATGCTGCAAGTATGTTTATATTATCACCTATTTGAAATTATTATTTTAAGAAGGTTAAAATTAGTTATGGAAATGGAAATATCCATATTTTTTTTGTGCAATGAAAACTCATCACAATTATAATTTTTCTTTAGTGTGATTTATGTTTTTATCTCTTTAAACATAAACTCCATGAAGTTTGGGACTATACCTAGCACAGTGACAGGCATTCAGTGAATATTTGTTAAATAGATACACATAAAGAATAATTTGAATCATTTTTCTGAAGGCTGTTTTGTAGGAATTAATAAATCTATTCTTTAAGAAGTGTGATTGTTCGATTTTTATTTTCTTTTAATAAAGGATAAAAGGGTTAACTTTAAATATTCTTCATAGTTTAAAATTGGCTCCCAGATGAAAATATTTTTCTGTTTTTAATGGAAAAAAGAATATTGTCATTTTTAAAGGACAGTAGAGCCTAACTATGTTGAAATACATTTTAACCAAAAAATACTCTTCTTTTTCTTCCCCTTAAAGGAATCCTCAATTTCTCTCTATGTTAGACGTCATCAACTATCAATTTGTTTCTACATACTAGAGAATAAAATCATTGAGGTAAGAATCTAATAGTATAGCCAAATATATTAAACTGTCTACTGGAATAACCAGGGGGAAGGATTTTTCAATTTAAAGTCTTTTTTTCTTTTTTTTAAGGAGAGAATATTTGATAAGCTGTCTACAAAACAGAGTAGTTTGTTTGTTTTTTTTTCATAAAATGAAGCTATTCAGAATAAAAGGTGTTGGGAGAATTTTAGTGTAAGTAGAGATGTCTTTCTTAAAGAATTTAATGTCACATTTTGGAATTTTTGATAGTAAGGTGGAAAGATTCATGGAGAATAAACATTACAGTTGTTTTTAGAAGGGTTTTTGTTTTACAGAAAGAAGGGATATTCCAAAGAAATAGGATCACAAAATTACTTAGTTCAAAAATTAAATTATTGGCAAACTTTATCACTGTATTCTGCTTTTACATGTATTCTTTCAATTGTACTTGACAAAGAAGAGTCATTATACATATAGCCTGAAGGGCTGGAGCTTTGAAGATCTTTACTGTTCTTCATTTCCTTAAAAGGTAAATAATGTCTATATTGCATACCTGTCTTGCATATCTTCTCTCCCTTCCTTTGTCTTCTCTCTCCTCTTTCCTGAACTCTTCTCACTGAATTTCCACCCCACACTTTTTTTTTTTTTTTTTTACCATTACTAGTTTGTTTAGAGAAAGATTAATTACTGCTGAGGAAATTTTACAACAGATATTTGGGCAATATAAAGTATTTCTTGAACAACTTTTTACTAAGGTACAGACTTAGATGATTATCATCATGTTTTTGTAACTGCCTAAAAATATTATACAGAATAATATTTTAACATTTATTTGCTTTTACTTGAACATCATGACTCATTTTTATCTAACATCAGCTCCACTTATGATAATCAGCTGATAACTACAAATTACAATTGCTATGACAAAATGTATATGAAAAATGCCAGCATAATTTTGATCATCACTATTGTACTTGCTTGAGTCATGGGTTGCATCATCTTCTGCAATCTGATTTATGATTCAGTAAATTTTATTTCCACTATATCTTTTCAGTCCCCACATAAGCCTAAGTCATAGCAGATAAATATGTGATTACAATTTGCTATAGTAGGAAAACCTAGATAATTTCTTTTGGGCTGTTATAAGAATTTTCAGCTTTTTCTTTAACAATAAACTTTATGCCCTGCTAAATGACACTTTTTTTTTTTCTGTTTCATAGTGCTTAGAGGTTATTTTAAATTTGATTTTTTACTAATTAATGAGCTTGACAAAATTGTTATTATTATTATTTTTTTTTTTAAGATTTTATTTATTTATTCATGAGAGACAGAGAGAGAGAGAGACAGAGGCAGAGGGAGAAGCAGGCTCCCCACGGAGCAGGGAGCCCGATGCGGGACTCGATCCCAGGACCCTGGGATCACGACCTGAGCCGAAGGCAGACGCTTAACCGACTGAGCCACCCAGGCGTCCCGAGCTTGACAAAATTATTTCATTTTATTTTTGCAAGTTGGGAAGGTATGTGGTTTGTTCTTTCATGACTATAGCACATGTGTAGTGAAAATCTAAGCCAGAGTAGCCATAGATAACTTCAATGTTGTAGGGGAAGAAAACTTACCCCTTCTTTTCTTTTAGGTTTTTTGGCTGGTCTAATAATTACATTGAAATAAGACAGATTAATTAAAAAGCAAATTTAATTTTGTATGTATGGGAGCCTGACAGAGGCATGAGAGGGTCAAAGATAGGCAATTGAGGCTTAAATGCCATCTTGGGCTAAAGAGAAAAGGGTAGGCATCTGGGGCTCCAAAGGGAAAGAAGACCATTCACAGGAAGTTGGGAAGAGCAAATGTTTGGTAAACAAATGTTTGCCATGTCATGTGGATAAGTCTTTCTGATTAAAAGATTATCTCTGGTAATAGCTCTCTTCCTGTTATAGGCCCGGTATCTAAATTTTTTTTGGTAGTTAAAGGGGAGGTAAAAAGCTCTTCTTGAGTCTGCTGGGCCTTGATTTGCCTTCAGCTCAAATAATCCATATGCCAAATCGGCACATTCTAGGGTGGCCTGCCTGAACCCCATCAGTATAATTAAGTAAACCTTCAGACCCTGACGTAACAATTGATTTTAAAATATACTTTGGTTGTTAGTTTGATCTACTGCTTTAAATTTTTACCTCCTTTTGTGTTAAAAATTTATGAAGTGTGGAAATGTTATTTTGTTTCATAATGAAAGCCTATGTACAATCAATTACCACAGTGCACAAGGTGGAGGGGGGGTGCTAGGCATTATGTCTACATTATCTCATTTAATCTTCACAACAAAAGTACAAGTACTATTCGTTTACAGAGGAGGAAGGAAAGTGAGGCAGGAAAGGCTAGGTTCTTGGCAAGGATCACATTTATCATCGTTGAAATTATTCGTGGGGCACCAGGATAGATGCTGAAGACACTAAGAGGTATGAGTCTTTATTCTAGAAAGTTTTCAGTATGGTTGTTGAGACAAGGCATATCTGTTGGGGGGGGGGAAAAGTGCTTTGTAAGTGCCATTAATCCTACAGTAGTATCTCTTAGGAGAAGTGAGTCAATTTTGGGGTCAGCAAAGCTACCTGAGACTCTATTCTAGAGAGCAAAATGAAGTGCATCTCCACTATTTTTGCATGAGTCTGTTTACTGCCCTTACATTATTGAGAGTTAAAAATCTATTTCCCCTTATTTTCTTGAAATGAAATGGAAGGATAACTTCTGTATAAGAAATAAAATGTTCTTAGGTAACAAGCCATACATTATTTCACGACTTTGGTAAATTAGAAGCTTGTTTGTTTCAAGTGCAGAGATTTTCTTGAATGGCTGGCAGAAAGATTCACTATACATGTAAAGAAATAAATTTTAGGGGTGCCTGGGTGGCTCAGTCATTAAGCGTCTGCCTTCGGCTCAGGTCAGGATCCCAGGGCCCTGGGATCGAGCCCCGCATCGGGCTCCCTGCTCCGCGGAAGCCTGCTTCTCCCTCTCCCACTCTCCCTGCTTGGGTTCCCTCTCTCACTGTGTTTCTATCTGTCAAATAAATAAATAAAATCTTTAAAAAAAAAAAGAAATAAATTTTAATTTCTGTGCAAGTTTATTAATCAAAATACTCTATTGTAGGAGATACCCTCCCTTTAATAGAAATAGTTTGTAATTAAAGCTCATTTTTCAGGCCAAAGCCAGTGCCAGGGACCATCTATGTAGAACAAATAAATAATGTAATATGGAATACAAAACTGTCAGTTCTGGTTTGAGTAAGAGATTAAAGTGAGTTCATTAACTCTCACACCAATTTGAGGGAAATGTCTCTCAATTTTAGGGAAATCAGACGCAGGCTAAATAGTTTTTGCATTCTTTATTATCAGTGTTTGAGAGAAAGGGAACAGAGGCATTACATGTAGAGAGAATAGAAAGAAGTGTTACCTACCTCAGTGTTCCCAAAATTTTGTGTTCATTATACATTTTTGAAGAGTAGAAATTATAGTAGTCCATTTGAGGGATTTAGAAGATGGATGTCTTTTCTTAAAAAAATTTTGAGAAATAGAAAATGCATTTCATAGTTACTGTATTCTTCACTGTTACTGTTTAAAACTGTTGACTCTTTTGACTATGTTCTCCTGCATACCCAGAGGCATTCAGTTTTTAATGTTCTACCAAATCAGGAAGATTTTTTTTTTTGGCCCTGGCCAGATGCTCCATCATGTGTCTTATAACTAATTTATGGCAAGTTGTATCTTCTCTGTATATAACCTTTCACATAACCTATAAGTCTAATACACATGTATCAGTGTATAGCTTTATATTCTTATTTGTAGCAAAAATAACTTTTGTATGTATGAAGGGTTTGTGGTACAAGATAAGCCTACACAGCAAAGGGTGAAGAGACCAATTGGTGCTGGGATGGAAAAGACAGCTGGCCTCTAGGAATAAAGAAATTGGGACCTTTGAAGACTATGGCAGTCTAGAAGTTGAGAATCAACTCCTAGGTAGAGAACTTTTGACAATTTTAGGATTCTGGTTGAATTGACAAATGAAAATTTGATTATTTATGTATTGCTTTTTAAAAATAATAAATGAGAGGTATTAAACTATACCTTAGACTTTTTTGTTGCTTCTTAAAGTTGTATTTTTTCATAATGTTTATTTTTTATTACTAAATGTAGAATAGAAATAAGAAGAAATAGAAGGGGCACCTGGGTGGCTCAGGCAGTTAAGCATCTGACTTTTTTTTTTTTTTTAAGATTTTATTTATTTATTTGAGAGAGAGAATGAGATAGAGAGAGCATGAGAGGGGGAAGGGTCAGAGGGAGAAGCAGACTCCCTGCTGAGCAGGGAGCCCGACGCGGGACTCGATCCTAGGACTCCAGGCTCATTCCCTGAGCCGAAGGCAGTCGCTTAACCAACTGAGCCACCCAAATGCCCGCATCTGACTCTTGATTTCTGCTTGGGTCATGATCTCAGGGTCTTGGAATCAAGCCCTGCACTGGGCTCTGAGCTGGGCATGGAGCCTGCTTGAGATTCTCTCTCTGCCCCTCTCTCTGCTTGAGCTCTCTCTCTCTCAAAAATTAAAATAAGCGGAAATAAAATACCACATTTCAACCACTTAAAAAAATAATTTTTAAAATTTTAGTGTTTTCCATTCCATTTTTTTCTGCAGAGGTTAAAAAAATCTGTTATTTTAATATTGTATATACAATAATTTGTTCAGGTAAAAATCATATCGTAACTTTTTCATATTATTATAAAGTTTGCATAAACCTTTAAAAATGGCTTTAGAAAGTATTCTTTTAAGTAAATATATCATAAGTCACTTAATTTCATGGTTTTTTTTTTTTTTTTCAGTTCATTCTGGAAGGTAGGAGGAGATAGGGTTAAGTTAGTTAGGTGAACTGGACTTAGAAGGTGGAACAGAAGTCTGGATTCTGAACTATTAAGTTCATGATTAACATTACCCAAAATAGAAGCAACTTAAAGATCAAGGCCCAGGACAAAATTAACAAAAACTCTAATGCTACCCTCTGGCTCCATGGTTGATCCTTTAGTAGATGCCATCATTCTTTCCCATGAACCCAGGTACTTTTGCCATCGCAGGCTAGAGATTTAAGATATTCATTTTCTAGGTGAAAGCCAAGGATCTGAAATTAGAGACTGTAACAACCAGGTCTAATTTGTCAAAGAGAAAATACAAAGATCCAGAAAACAGGAGCAGAAAGAGACCGGTAGCATCAGTAATCAGAACATAGGAATTTGAACTGGGGGTAAAGGTAATTTTCCTACTGGTGGTCTTGTACTTATTTACTAAATGTATTTTCTCTAAATATAGTCAAGAAGTCTCTGCATTATGGTACTATGTTAAAGGGAAAATAATAACGTTATATATTAGAATAATAGTAATAGTAATTTATTTTCTTTTTCTTGTTTCTAAATTTTCTGTAGTATGATTATATTTACTGTTATAATTAAAATAATTTAAAAAGTATTCAAATAATTTAAAGACTATCAATTATCATAATGAATTCAAAGCAAAAATTTCTTGGTAGATAATACATGTTTCAGATGCATGTATCTGAATTAGTGCCGGACTTGGGGGTCATAGGAGTTGGGTTTTAGGCCAAACTGCTCCATTACTATGTATGCTTTTGATTCCAATTCTGATGTGTATTTCCCCCCCACACCATCAAGCAGTTCTCTGACACCAGTGGGGTGTTCTACAATTCAACTCATTTCTGATACTGTCTTTCTAGCGATGGTGTCATATTCCACAGGTTAATGACTTAGTTCCACAAAACAGCCCCTCCTTCAGATGCCAATCACAAGTCCAGGTGTTTCTGACCAACTGACTATAAATTAGAGGTTCCTGAGTCCCCTTTCTTAGGTTTGATTAATTGCTAGAGTGGCTCAGGAACTCAGGAAGCTAGTTTACTTAATAGATCACCACTTTACTGTAAAAGGATATAACTCAGGAACAGCCACATGGAAGAAATGCGTAGGATGAGGTGTGTGGGAAAGTATGTGGCCTTGGAGCTTCTATGCTTTCTTCAAGTATACCACTCTCCTCAAATCTCCACATGTTCACCAACCTAGAAGCTCTTCATACCCAATCCCTAGGTATGATTGATAAATTATTGGTCATTGACTATCAATTCAATCTCCAGTTTCTCCCAGGAGGTCAGGGTGGCTGGGTGGGATTGAAAGTTCTAAATGTGAGATTGCACAGTTGGTACACCTGGCTTTTTAAAATTCACTACATTAACATAAACTCTGGTGTGTTTGAAAGAGATTTATTAGGATATCAAAGCATCATTATGGTTCTTATCACTTCAGAAATTTCAAGGGTTTTAGGAGCTCTGTGACAGAAATGGACAAAGACCAAATGTATGTAGTTCTTATTATAAATGACAATATTACACTATGCAACTCACTTTTTTCTATCTGGGTTTCTACTTTCTTTTCTGTAAAATTGAGATAAAATAGTATCTAACTCTTGGGCCTATTGAAGAGATTATGATAATGTCTTTGAAAGTGCTTGGTAATGTGCTTCACAAATGTAAGCTATTATGGAAGTTTAAAGATGATATAAAGCAAAAGCAAGTTCTTTCAAGTTTTGAAAAATGTTTAAAAATACAAAGTGAAAGTTAAATAAATGTTATGATCAAGGAAGATAGCCTTTTTCTAAATGCTGTCTCTTCCTAAAAGAAGTATCTGAAAGTATAAGGTATAAGAAAAATCTAGAAAGTAGTTGGAATAACTCAGTAGATGAAACAACTAATAAGGAGGATATAGCTGAAGAATGAACTGGTAAGTGTAAGGAAGACTCCTAGAAGGCACATTCCCAGAAGGAAAGCTTGAGATATGGAAGATGATTCATGGTAGTGTCAATAATAGAAGTTTCAGAAACAGAAATAAAAATGGAGAGGAGGAAATAATTGAGGAATATAGTATAAATATATTTCTCAGAATTAAAAAAAAATTACCTTAGATCAAAAAGGCACATAGAATTCCAATTCCAGGAGAAAGAAAAACCCACATCTAGACATATAGAATATTTAAGACATTCAAGGTTAAAGAAAAATTTTTAAAGCTTTTATTTTTTATTTTATTTTTTAAAAAAGATTTTATTTATTTATTTGACAGAGAAAGAGACAGCAAGAGAGGGAACACAAGCAGGGGGAGTGGGAGAGGGAGAAGCAGGCTTCCTGCTGAGCAGGGAGCCCGATGTTGGACTTGATCCCAGGACGCTGGGATCATGACCTGAGCCGAAGGCAGACGCTTAACAACTGAGCCACCCAGGCGTCCCTAAAATTTTTAAAGCTTTTAGAGAAAAGGAAGCAACTTGACTAAAAATTAACAAAAATCAAATTGACTTTAGCTTTTTTAACAGCAGTACTGAATGCAAGGAGACAATGGAGTAAAATTTAAAAAAATTTTTTTAATTTGACATATAGTTGACACACAATGTTACATTAGTTTCAGGCATACAACATAGTGATCTGACAACTCTATAATGTTATGCTAACTCACAAGTATAGCTACCATCTGTCATCATACAATGCTATTATAATACCATTGGCTATATTCCCCATGCTGTATCTTTTATCTCCATGACTTATTCATTCCGTAACTGGAAGCCTGTATCTCCTACTCCGTTTTACCCATTTTACCCATCCTCACCCCCTCCACTCTGGCAACCATGAGTTTGTTCTCTGTATTGTGGGTCTGTTTCTGCTTTATTTTTATTTATTTGTATGTTTCTAGATTTCACGTATAAGTGAAATCATGTGGTATTTGTCTCTCTGTCTGACCTATTTGACTTAGCATAATACCTTTTAGGTCCGTCCATATTGGGGTCCATCCATAAATATATACACACACCACATCTTCATCCACTGCTCTATCGATGGAACTTGGGTTGCTTCCATATCTTGGCCATTGTAAATAATGCTGCAGTAAACATAAGGGTGCATATATCTTTTCAAATTAGTGTTTTCATTTTCTTTGGGTAAATACCCAGTAATGAAGTATTGGATTATATGGTACATTATATTTAATGTTTTGAGGAAACTCCATGCTGTTTTCCACAGTGGCTACATTAGTTTACATTTCCACCAACAGTGTATGAGGGCTCCTTTTTCTCCACATCCTCATCAAAATTTGTTATTTCTTATCTTTTTGATACTAGCCATTTTGACAGTTGTAGAGTGACATCTCATTATTGTTTTGATTTGCATTTCCCTGGTGATTAGTGAGATTGAGCATCTTTTTATGTGTCTGTTTACCATTTCTATGTCTTCTTTGGAAAAATGTCTATTCAGGTCCTCTGCGCATTTTAAAATCAGATTATTTGGGATTTTTTTGGTGTTGAGTTAAGTTCTCTACATGTTCTGGATATTAACCCTTATCAGATATATCATTTGCAAATGTCTTCTCCCCTTCACAAGGTTGTCTTTTTATTTTGTTGGTGGTTTCCTTCAGTGTGCAAAAGCTTTTTATTTTGGAGTAGTCACAATAGTTTAATTTTGCTTTTGTTTCCCCTGCTTGAGGAGACATATTCATAAATATGTTGCTAAGGCTGATGTCTAAGAGATTACTGCCTATGTTTTCTTTTAAGAGTTTTATTGTTTCAGGTCTCATATTTAGGTCCTTTATCCATTTTGAGTTTATTTTTATATATAGTATAAGAAAGTGGTCTAGTTTCATTCTTTTGCACTGTCACTGTCCAGCTTTCCCCAAACTGGTGAGATTGTATATTGTATATTCTTGCCTTCTTTGTCAAAGATTAATTGAGCATATATATGTGGGTTTACTTCTGGGCTCTCTGTCCTGTTCCATTGATCTATGTGTTTATTTTTATGTGATTATCATATTGTTCTTTTCACTGTAGCTTTGTAGTATAGCTTGAAATCTGGGATTGTGATAATTGCAGATTTGTTGTTCTTTCTCAAGATTGCTTTGGCTGTTTGAGGACTTTTGTGGTTCCATACAAATTTTAGGATTATTTGTTCTAGTTCTGTGAAAAATACTATTTGTGTTTGGATAGGGATTGCACTGAATCTGTAGATTGCTTTGAGTAGTATGGACATTTTAACGATATTAATTCTTCCAGTCCATATGCATGGATTATCTTTCCATTTGTTTTGTCAAATTCAGTTTTTTCATCAATGTTTAATAGTTTTCAGAGTACAGATCTTTCTTCTTTCTCCTTGGTTTATTCCTAGGTATTTTATTCTTTTTGGTGCAATTGTTTTTTTTTTTTTTAAAGATTTTATTTATTTATTTGACAGAGGGAGACACAGCGAGAGAGGGAACACAAGCAGGGAGAGTGGGAGAGGGAGAAGTAGGCCTCCCGCTAAGCAGGGAGCCCGATGCGGGGCTCGATCCCAGGACCCCAGGATCATGACCTGAGCCAAAGACAGACACTTAACTACTGAGCCACCCAGGTGCCCCTTTTTGGTGCAATTGTAAATGGGATTTTTTCTTTCTTTCTTTCTTTCTTTTTTTAGGGGGGAGGGGCAGAGGGGGAAAGAGAGAGAGAGAGAATCATGGACCCAACATGGGGCTCCATCTCACAACCCTGACTGAGATCATGACCTGGGCCAAAATCAAGAGTTGGACACTTAACTGACTTAGCCACCCAGGTGCCCCAAATGAGGTTGTTTTCTTAATTTCTCTTTCTGGTGCTTCATTATTACTGTATAGAAATGCAATGGATTTCCATATATTGATTTGGTATCCTATGGCCTTACTGAATTTCTTTATTAGTTGTAGTCGTTTTTTGGTGGAGTCTTTAGGGTTTTTCTATATATACTATCATGTCATCTGCAAATAGTTATACTTCTTCCTTACCAGTTTGGATGCCTTTTATTTATTTCTGTTGTCTGATTGCTATGGCTAGAACTTCCAGTACTATGTTGAATAAAAGTGGTGAGAATGGACATCCTTGTGTTTTCATGACCTTTGGTGAAAAGCTCTCAGTTTTTCCCCATTAAGTATGTTAGCTGTGGATTTTTCATATACAGCCTTTATTATGTTGAGGTATGTTCCCTCTAAACCTATTTTGTTGAGGGTTTTTATCGTGAATGGATGTTGTACTTTGTCAAATGCTTTTTCTGCATCTATTGCAATGATCATATAGTTTTATCCTTTCTCTTATTGATGTGATTGTATCATGTTGATTGATTTGCAAATATTAAACCACCCTTACAGCCCAGGAATAAATTCCAGCCAATCGTGGTGAATGCTTTTTTTAATGTGTTGTTAAATTTAGTATGCTAATATTTTGTTGAGATTTTTGCACCTATGTTTATCAGAGATATTGGCCCATAGTTCTCTTTTTTTGTAGTGTCTTTATCTGGTTTTGGTATCAGGGTAACGCAAGCCTCATAGAATGAATTTGGAAGTTTACCTTCCTTTTCTGTTTTTTAGAATAGTTTGAGAAGAATAGGTATTAATTCTTCTTTAAATGTTTGGTAGAATTCACCTGTGAAGCCATCTGGTCCTGGACTTTTGTTTGTTGGGAGTTTTTAGATTACTAATTCAATTTCATTACTGCTAATTGGTCTATTCAGGTTTTCTATTTCTTCCTGATTCAATTTTGGGAGATTATTTTCTAGGAATTTATCCATTTCTTCTTTCAATTTGTTGGCATATAATTTTTCATAATATTCTCTTATAATTATCTGTATTTTTGTGGTGTTGGTTGTTATTTCTCCTTTCTCATTTGTGATTTTATTTGTGTCCTTTCTCTCTGTCTTGCTCTCTCTCTCTGATGAGCTGGCTAAAGGTTTATCAATTTTGTTGATATTTTCAAAGATCCAGCTCTTGGTTTCATTGATCTGTTTTATTTTTTTTTCAGTTTCTATTTTCTTCATTTCTGCTCTAATCTTTATTTTCTACTGGTTTTGGGGTTTTGTTTGTTCTTATTTTTCAAACTCCTTTAGGTGTAAGGTTAAGTTGTTTGAGACTTATCTTGCTTCTATAGGTAGGCCTGTATTGCTGTATACTTTCCTCTTAGAACTGCCTTTGCTATATCATGAAGATTTTGGGCCATTTTCATTTTCATTTGTCTCCATGTATTTTTGGATTTCCTCTTTGGTTGACCCAGTCATTATTTAGTAGCATGTTTTTTAACCTCCATGTATTTGTGTTCTTTCCAGATTTTATTCTTGTAGTTGATTTCTAGTTTCATAGTGTCATGGTCAGAAAAGAGGCATGGTATGGTTTCAATCTTTTTGAATTTGTTGAGATTTGTTTTGTAGCCTCAGGTGGTATGTTCTGGAGAATGTTCCATGTGAACTTGAGAAGATTATGTATTCTGCTATTTTGGGGTGGAATGTTCTGAATGTATCTATTAGATCCATCCGGTCCAGTGTGTCATTCAAAGCCACTGTTTCCTTGTTGATTTTGTGTTTGGATGATCTATCCATTGATGTAAGTGGGGTATTAAAATCCCTTACTATTAATGTATTGCTCTTGATTACTTGCTTTATGTTTGTTATTAGCTGCTTTTTGTATTTGGGTGCTCCCATGTTGGGTGCATAAATATTTATAATCATTACATCTTTTTGTTGGATTATTCCCTTTATGATTACATGGTGTCCTTCTTCATCTCTTGTTACAGTCTTTGTTTTAAAGTCTGTTTTGTCTGTTATAACTATTGCTACCCTGGCTTTCTTTTCACTTCCATTTGCATGGTAAATGATTTTCCATCTCTTCACTTTCAATTTGTGTGTGTCTTTAGGTCTGGAATGAGTTTCTTTTAGGGAGCATATAGATGAGTCTTACTTTTTTATCCATTCCATTGACCTGTGTGTTTTGATTCGAGCATTTAGTCCATTTACATTCAAAGTAATGATTGATAGGTATGTACTTATTGCCATTTTGTTATTCATTTTATTGTTGTTTTTGTAGTTCTTCTCTGTCATTTACTTCTCTTGCTCTCTTCTTTCATGGTTTGTTAGCTGTCTTTAGTGATATACTTGGATTCCTTTCTCTTTATTTTTTGCATATCTATTACTGGTTTTTGATTTGTGGTTACCATTAGGTTTATTTTTAACATCTTTTGCATATAGCAGTCTATATTAAGTTGAGGGTCACTTAAGTTTGAATTCATTCTTTTTTTTTATTATGTTAATCACCATACATTACATCATTAGATTTGATGTAGTGTTCCATGATTCATTGTTTGCATATAACACCCAGTGCTCCATGCAGAACGTGCCCTCTTTAATACCCATCACCAGGCTAACCCATTCCCCCAGCCCCCTCCCCTCTAGAACCCTCAGTTTGTTTTTCAGAGTCCATAGTCTCTCATGGTTCATCTCCCCCTCTGATTTCCCGCCCTTAATTCTTCCCCTCCTGCTATCTTCTCCTTCTTCTTTTTTTTTAAACATATGTATTATTTGTTTCAGAGGTACAGATCTGTGATTCAACAGTCCTACACAATTCACAGCACTCACCATAGCACATACCCTCCCCAATGTCTATCACCCAGCCACCCCATCCCTCCCACTCCCCACCACTCCAGCAACCCTCAGTTTGTTTCCTGAGAGTAAGAATTCATCATATCAGTGAGATCATATGATACATGTCTTTCTCTGATTGACTTATTTCACTCAGCATAACACCCTCCAGTTCCATCCACGTCATTGCAAATGGCAAGCTCTCATTCCTTTTGATGGCTGCATAATATTCCATTGTATATATATACCACCTCTTCTTTATCCATTCATCTGTCGATGGACATCTTGGCTCTTTCCACAGTTTGGCTATTGTGGACATTGCTGCTATAAACATTGGGGTGCACGTACCCCTTCGGATCCCTACATTTGTATCTTTGGGGTAAATACCCAGTAGTGCAATTGCTGGGTCATACGGTAGCTCTATTTTGAACTTTTTGAGGAACCTCCATACTGTTTTCCAGAGTGGCTGCACCAGCTTGCATTCCTACCAACAGTGTAGGAGGGTTCCCCTTTCTCTGCATCCCCGCCAACATCTGTCGTTTCCTGACTTGTTAATTTTAGCCATTCTGACTGGTGTGAGGTGATATCTAATTGAGGTTTTGATTTGGATTTCCCTGATGCCGAGCGATGTTGAGCACTTTTTCATGTGTCTGTTGGCCATTTGGATGTCTTCTTTGGAAAAATGTCTGTTCATGTCTTCTGCCCATTTCTTGATTGGATCATTTGTTCTTTGGGTGTTGAGTTTGATAAGTTCTTTATAGATTTTGGATACTAGCCCTTTATCTGATATGTCATTTGCAAATATCTTGTCCCATTCTGTCGGTTGTCTTTTGGTTTTGTTGACTGTTACTTTTGCTGTGCAAAAGCTTTTTATCTTGATGAAGTCCCAATAGTTCATTTTTGCCCTTGCTTCCCTTGCCTTTGGTGATGTTTCTAGGAAGCAGTTGCTGCGGCTGAGGTCAAAGAGGTTGCTGCCTGTTTTCTCCTTTAGGATTTTGATGGACTCCTGTCTCACATTGAGGTCTTTCAACCATTTTGAGTCTATTTTTGCGTGTGGTGTAAGGAAATAGTCCAGTTTCATTCTTCTGCATGTGGCTGTCCAATTTTCCCAACACCATTTTTTGAAGAGACTTTTTTCCATTGGACATTCTTTCCTGCTTTGTCGAAGATTAGTTGACCATAGAGTTGAGGGTCCATTTCTGGGCTCTCTATTCTGTTCCATTGATCTATGTGTCTGTTTTTGTGCCAGTACCCTACTGTCTTGATGATTACAGTTTTGTAATAGAGCTTGAAGTCTGGAATTGTGATGCCGCCAGCTTTGCTTTTCTTTTTCAACATTCCTCTGGCTATTCGGGGTCTTTTCTGGTTCCATACAAATTTTAGGATCATTTGTTCCATTTCTTTGAAAAAAGTGGATGGTATTTTGATAGGGATTGCATTGAATGTGTAGATTGCTCTAGGTAACATTGACATCTTCACAATATTTGTTCTTCCAATCCATGAGCATGGAACATTTTTCCATTTCTTTGTGTCTTCCTCAGTTTCTTTCATGAGTATTTTATAGTTTTCTGAGTACAGATCCTTTGCCTCTTTGGTTAGATTTATTCCTAGGTATCTTATGGTTTTGGGTGCAATTGTAAATGGGATTGACTCCTTAATTTCTCTTTCTTCTGTCTTGTTGTTGGTGTGTAGGAATGCCACTGATTTCTGTGCATTGATTTTATATCCTGCCACTTTACTGAATTCCTGTATGAGTTCTAGCAGTTTTGGGGTGGAGTCTTTGGGGTTTTCCACATAAAGTATCATATCATCTGCAAAGAGTGAGAGTTTGACTTCTTCTTTGCTGATTCGGATGCCTTTTATTTCTTTTTGTTGTCTGATTGCTGTGGCTAGAACTTCTAATACTATGTTGAATAGCAGTGGTGATAGTGGACATCCCTGCTGTGTTCCTGACCTTAGTGGGAAAGCTCTCAGTTTTTCCGCATTGAGAATGATATTTGCTGTGGGTTTTTCATAGATGGTTTTTATGATATTGAGGTATGTACCCTCTATCCCTATACTCTGAAGAGTTTTGTTCAAGAAAGGATGCTACTTTGTCAAATGCTTTTTCTGCATCTACTGAGAGGATCATGTGTTTCATGTTCTTTCTTTTATGAATGTATTGTATCACGTTGATTGATTTGTGGATGTTGAACCAACCTTGCAGCCCAGGGATAAATGGACTAAATGCTCAAATCAAAACACACAGGTCAATGGAATGGATAAAAAAGTAAGACTCATCTATATGCTCCCTAAAAGAAACTCATTCCAGACCTAAAGACACACGCAAATTGAAAGTGTTTCTTTGCTTTTGTTATTAATTGCCTTATATAATTGGCTGCTCCCATGTTAGGGGCATAGATATTTACAATTGTTAGATCTTCTTGTTGGATAGACCCTTTAAGTAGGATATAGTGTCCTTCCTCATCTCTTATTACAGTCTTTGGTTTAAAATCTAATTTGTCTGATATAAAGATTGCCACCCCAGCTTTCTTTTGGTGTCCATTAGCATGGTAAATTGTTTTCCACCCCCTCACTTTCAATCTGGGGGTGTCTTTGGGTCTAAAATGAGTCTCTTGCAGACAGCATATCGATGGGTCTTGTTTTTTTATCCAATCTGATAGCCTGTGTCTTTGGGGGCATTTAACCCATTTACATTCAGGGTAACTATTGAATGATATGAATTTAGTGCCATTGTATTGCCTGTAAAGTGACTGTTACTGTATATTGTCTGTGTTCCTTTCTGGTCTATGTTGCTTTTAGGCTCTCTCTTTGCTTAGAGGACCCCTTGCAATATTTCTTGTAGGGCTGGTTTCATGTTTGCAAATTCCTTTAGTTTTTGTTTGTCTTGGAAGCTTTTTATCTCTCCTTCTATTTTCAATGACAGGCTAGCTGGATATAATATTCTTGGCTGCATATTTTTCTCATTTAGTGCTCTGAATATATCATGCCAGTCCTTTCTGGCCTGCCAGGTCTCTGTGGATAGGTCTGTTGACAATCTGATGTTTCTACCATTGTAGGTTACAGACCTCTTGTCCTGAGCTGGTTTCAGGATTTTCTCTTTGTCTCTGAGACTCTTAAGTTTTACTATTAGATGTCAGGGTGTTGACCTATTTTTATTGATTTTGAGGGGGGTTCTCTGTGCCTCCTGGATTTTGATGCCTGTTTCCTTCCCCAAATTAGGGAAGTCCTCTGCTATAATTTGCTCCAATATACCTTCTGCCCCTTTCTCTCTTTCTTCTTCTTCTGGGATCCCAATTATTCTAATGTTGTTTCGTCTTATGGTATCACTTATCTCTCGAATTCTGCCCTCGTGATCCAGTAGTTGTTTATCTCTCTTTTCCTCAGCTTCTTTATTTTCCGTCATTTGGTCTTCTATATCACTAATTTTTTCTTCTGCCTCATTTATCCTAGCTGTTAGGGCCTCCATTTTGATTGCACCTCATTAATAGCCTTTTTGATTTCGACTTGGCTAGATTTTAGTTCTTTTATTTTTCCAGAAAGTGTTTCTCTAATAACTTCCATGCTCTTTTCAAGCCCAGTTAGTATCTTTAAAATCATCATTCTGAACTCTAGTTCCAACATCTTACTAATGTCTGTATCGATTAGGTCCCTGGCAGTCGGTACTGCCTCTTGTTCTTTTTTTTGAGGTTAGTTTTTCCATCTTGTCATTTTGTCCAGAGGGGAATAGATGAATGAGAGAACAAAATGCTAACACGGTAACAATGTTCCCAGAAAATATCCACTAAACAAATCAGAAAAGACCTGAAACTGGGGAAAAAGAAAGGGAAAGAAAGAAAAAAGAAAAAAAAAAAAAAAGAAAAAGATAAAAACAAACAAAACAAAACAAAGAAAACAGAATATGATCAAATATGATCAGGCTGGTGCATAGATCAGTGCCACACACTAGATTTTGGGCGTATTTTGGTCTGTTAGAAGAAAGTGCCTCCCAAAATTTTAAAGAAAGAAAAACTTATATATGTACAAAAACAAGGGTTAATACGATGAAGGGATGGAACATGACTGTAAAGATGAAAATTATAAAAGATTTTATAAAAGGAATTGATAAGAAGTTGGTGGAAAAAAGAAGAGGATTAAAAAAAACAAGGGAGAGAATGTGATCAGGCAGGAGACTAGAACAAAGCCATACACTAGAGATTCAGGGTATATTTTGATCAGTTAGAAGAAACTGTATCCCAAAATTTTAAAGAGAGAACAACTTATATATATATGCCAAAATTAAGGGTAACTACTATGAAGGGATAGAATATGACTCTAAAAATGAAAAAAAAAAAAAGATTTTTTAAAAAAGGGATTGATAAGATGTTGGTTGAAAAAGGGAAAAAGAAAAATTAAAAAAAAAAAGACAGTTAAAAAAATTAACTTTGAAAGACTAAAGAATCATGGGAAAAAAGCCATGAATTCTTGTGCAGTATTCCCCCTAGCACTGGAGTTCTGCCGTTCTCATTGATCGGTAAACTTGGTCTTGGCTGGCTGTTCTCGCTGATCTTCTGGGGGAGGGGCCTGTTGCCGAGGTTCCCAAATGTCTTTGCCGGAGGCGGAATTGCCCCGCCCTTGCCGGGGGCGGGCTAAGTAATCTGCTAGGGTTTGCCCTCGGGAGCTTTTGTTCCCTGCAAGCTTTCCACACAGCTTTGGAGGATGAGAGTGAAAATGACGGCCTCCCAATCTCAGCCCAGAGGATCCGAGAACTCGCAGCCCCACTCCTCAGTGAGCCCCCAGAGAAAAGCAGTCAATCACTCCCATCTCCCCGGTCTCCGGCCACACTCCGTGCTCATCTGGCCTGTGACCGAGCGTTTCTATTTCTGGCACACGACCCCGTGTGGAGTCTCCAAACCCAGCAGATCCCTGCGGTGCATTCCTGCACTGCTCCTCCCGGGGAGGAAGGGAAGTCTCCCTGGATCTGCCACTTGTTGGGTCCCTGCTGGAGGAGCAGTGGCCTGACTATGCCGCAGATCACAGTTTATGGCAACCCTGAGCTGAGAGCCCACTCCTCAGCTCTGTCTCTGCAGCCGGCTTCCCTGCTCCGATACCTGGGAGCTCTGCTGCACTCAGGCACCCCCGGTCTTCCTGTGACCCTGAGGGTCCTGAGACCACATTGTCCCAGCGAGCGTTCCACCCCCTGCTTAGCCACTGGAGCGATGTCCCTCAGCGGAGCAGACTTCTAAAAGTTCCGATTTTGTGCTCCGCTGCTCTATCACTTGCTGGTAGCCGCTGACGGAGGCCCCCTCCCCCACCGTCCATCCTCCCGAATTTGCCTTGGATTCACTTCTCCGCACGTCTTACCTTCCAGAAAGTGGTCGCTTTTCTGTTCAGAGAGTTGTTGCTATTCTTTTCTTCGATCTCCTGTTGAGTTTCTAGGTGTTCAGGATGGTTTGATCCCTATCCATCTGAATTCCTGGGACCAGATGAAATCCAGGTCTCCTACTCCTCCGCCATCTTGCTCCTCCCCCCTTGAATTCATTCTTTACTCCTCTCCCCCACCATATTTTAAGTATGTGGTGTCATACTTTACATCCTTTTATTTGTGATTTTTTTAGATAAACTTTATTTTACTGCTTTTGTGTTTCATTTCTACTGGTCTTACTCTTACTTATGGTCTTTCCTATCTACTCAAAAAGTCCCCTCTAACATTTCTTGTAGGGCTGGTTTCATTGTCATGAACTCGTTTAGTTTTTGTTTGCTTAGGAAACTCTTCATTTCTCTTCCTTTTCTGAAAGATAGCCTTGCTGGATAGAGTATTCTTGGCTGCAGTTTTTTTTTCCTTTCAGCACTTCTAATATATCATGCCACTCTCTTCTGGCCTGCAAAGTTTCTGCTGAAAAATCAGATGATACCCTTATGGGGTTTCCCTTGTATGTAACTGTCTTTTTTATTCCTGTTGTCTTTAAAATTCTCTCTTTATCATGACTTTTTTCCATTTTAATTACTATGTGTCTTGATGTGGACCTTTTTGGGTTGATTTTGTTGGTGTCTCTCTATGCCTCCTGGATCTGGATCTCTGTTTCCTTCTCCAGATCTGGGAAGTTTTCAGCTGTAACTTCTTCAAATAAATTTTCTGCTCCCTTTCTCTTTCTTTTGTTTCTGGGATCCCTATAATATGAATATTATTGTGCTTGATAGTATTGCTGAGTTCCCTAAGTCTATTTTCATTTTTTATTATTAGTTTTTCTCTCTCCTGTTTAGATTGTTTGCTTTCCATTACTCTGTCCTCCAGGTCACTTATCCATTCTTCTGCTTCCTCTATTCTACAATTTATTCCCTCTAGTGTATTTTTAATTTCAGTTATTGAGTTCTTTGTCTCTGATTGGTTCTTTTTTATGTTTTCTATCTCTTTGTTGAGGATCTCACTGAGGTCTTCCACTCTTTTCTCAAGTCCAGTGAGTATCTTTATGACCATTACTTTAAATTCTCTATAAGGCATACTACTTATTTCTGTTTCACTTAGGTCTCCTGTTGTGATTTTTTCCTTTTCTTTGATTTAGGACATATTCCTCCATCTCCTCATTTTGTCTAACTCTGTGTCTGTTTCTATGTGTTAGGAAAGTCAACTGCATCTCCTGCTCTTGAAAGTAGTAGCTTTACGAAGAAGAGGTCCTGTAGTGCCTTGCAATGCGATGTCCCCTGTTCACCAGACCCTAGTGCTTCAGGGATGTCTTCTATGTGTGTTGTGTGTGCCCTACTTTTGTGTCTGAGTAGCTTTTCCTTTCAGCTAGACTTCTGCACTTCTCTCTGCCTCTTGTGGGTTGTGCTTGCTCTCTGTGATGTTATTGAGACCCAGGTAGGCTGGCTCTGCAGGAGGGCTTGGGAGGCAGGTTGATGGTTTTAGCAAAATTTGCACTGAGTGGCTGGACCCAGGCTAGATCTCCCAACGTGTAGTGGTGGCCAGGGGTGCAGCAGTGGCCAGGGGTGCAGCCTGCATTAGTGGCAGCAGCCAGGGGTGCAGAGCAGGGCTGGGCATCTGTGTGTTCAGAGGCCCAGAGACACATGGTGGTTGAGCATCTGTGTGTGCCAAGGCTGAGTGGGAGCTTGGTGGTGCCTGGGTGGCTCCTGAGAGCATTAGTAAAATTTGCGCTGAGCTGCTATTCCTAGGCTGTATCTCCTGAAGCATGATGCCTCCTGGGGGCATGGCATTCGAGGTGGTTCTTGGGTGGGGCATAGGCAGTGTTAAAAAATTTGCACTGAAAAAAAATTTTTGCACTGAGCCTAGGACCATAACATACAGGCTTAGAGTGGGCAAGTCCTCAGGAGAACTCATGGGCAGAGCACACTGCTCACAGGTTAAATAACAAATGTCTATGCAGCATTGCCTCCTGCGGGTGGTTCTGTGTTTATGCTGAAGAGCAGGAGAGGAAAATGGTGCCTGCCAGCTTCTTTGTTCTCAGACAAGTCCCCCAACACTCCCAAGCATTGTGCAAACTGTCAATTCTACATTGCCTCTCTGTGGGCTATTGTCTCTGTAAGGGTGGGGACCCAGCTATCACTTGCCCTCCCTGCTTGCCTAGTGCTGAGTCAGCAGACTTTAAAGCTCCAGGCTCCAAGTCCCACTAATTATACAAACTCATGGAATTCATCCCCTCTGGTTTTCAAGAACAGACATTGTGGGGATTTATTTTCCCGGTGTGGGTTCCCTGGTGCTTTTTCCTCTTGCACCTGCAGCCCCCTCCCTCCTATGGGCAGCTCTCAAACCACTGTTTCTGCCCTTCATAACCTTTCCAATGTGGCTCCTTCTCTACATTTAGTTGTGGTTTGTTCTGCTAGTTTTCCAATTGTTCCCCCATTTATTGAGTTGGATGGGAATGATATCTAGTTCTAAACATGGGTTGGGGTGAGTTTAGGGTCCTCCTACTCCACCATCTTTCTGGAACCCCCACTTATATCCACCCTGTGTCTTTTGATTACAGCATTTAGACTATTTACATTTAAAGTAATTATTGATGATTATGTACTTTTGTTACTGGTTTTATGATTATTTTTGTAGGTCTTCTCTGTTCCTTCTTTTGCACTCTTTCTTGGTGATTGATGACTGTGTGTGTGTGTGTGTGTTATGCTTGGTTTTCTTTCTCTTTATGTCTTATGTATCTTTTATAGGTTTTGGTTTGTGGTTACCATGAGGTTTATATGTAGCACCCTAAGTATATAGCACTCTATTAAGTTGATGGTCACTCAAGTTTGAACACATTTTAAAATAATTTCTCTTTTACTCCCCCCTCCACATTTTATATGTATGTTGTCACATTTTACATCTTTTTATTTATAATTTTCTTACTTCTAATTATGGCCTTTCTTTTCTACCTAAAGAAATCCCTTTAACATCTCTTGTAAGGCTGGTTTAGTGATGATGAACTCCTTTAACGTGTTTGTCTAGGAAACTCTTTATCTCCCTTTCAAATCTGAATGATATCCTTGCTGGGTAGAATATTCTTGGTTGTAAGTTTTTTTTCTTTCAGTTCTTTGAATATGTAATATCAGTCTCTTCTAACCTGCAAGTTTCTGCTGAAAAATCACATTATAGCCTTATGGGGCTTCCTTTGTATGTAACTATTTGCTTCTCTCTGGCTGCTTTAAAATTTCTTTTTATCTTTAATTTTTATCATTGTAACTATTATGTGTGTTCATAAAGATCTCGTTGGGTTCATCTCCTTTGGGGCTCTCTGTTTCCTGGACCAGGATGTCTGTTTCCTTCTCCAGGTTAGGGAAATTTTCAGCTTTTCTTTCTTTTTTCTTTCTTTCTTTCTTTCTTTCTTTCTTTCTTTCTTTCTTTCTTTCTTTCTTTCTTTCTTCTTTCTTTCTTTCTTTCTTTCTTTCTTTCTTTCTTTCTTTCTTTCTAAGCTTTAATTTAGAATAGTTTTAGATTTAACGGAAAAGTTATACAGAAATTTGCAGCTATTATTTCTTTTTTTTTAAAGCTTTAATTTAGAATAGTTTTATTTTTTATTTTATTTTTTTTTAAGATTTTATATATTTATTTATTTGATGGGGAGAGAGAGAGTGTGTACAAGCAGGTAGAGTGGCAGGCAGAGGGAGAGGGAGAAGCAGGCTCCCAGCCCAATATGGGGCTCAATCCCAGGACCCTGGGATCATGACCTGAGCCGAAGGCAGATGCTTAACTGAGCCACCCAGGCACCCCTATAATAGTTTTAGATTTACAGCAAAGTTATAAATATAGCATAGAGGATTTCTAAATACCCTGTTCCCAGTTTCTCCTATTATTAACATCTTATATTACTGTGGTACATATATCACAACTAATGCACTAATATTGATACAGTATTTTTGTTTTTAAAGATTTACTTATTTATTGTAGGGAGAGAGAGCACAATCAGGGCGAGGACCAGAGGGAGCAGGACAGAGAATCTCAAGCAGACTCCTCACTGAGCATGGAGCCTGATGGATCCCATGACTCTGAGATCATGACCTGAGCTGAAATCAAGAGTTGGTCACTTTACTGACTGAGCCACACAGGTGCCCTGGTACAGTATTTTAAAACTGTAGTCCATACTTTATTCTAATTTTCCCTAGTTTTACCTAATGTTTATCATAACTTTATTTATTTATTTATGTATTTATGTATTTATTTATTTATTTAGAGGGCATGCGGGGAGGGGCAGAGGGAGAGAGAATCTTAAGCAGGTTTTACACCCAGCACGCATCCAGATGTGGGGCTGGATCTCATGATCCTGAGATCATGACCTGAGCCGAAATCAAGAGTCAGATGCTCAACCTACTGAGCCACCCAGGCACCACTTTTCATAACTTTTAAATGTGCATTAAATATTAAATAGTTGTGCTATATGGAGGAATAGTCTAGTCTAGTTATTCTGAATCTTTAAAAAAAAGATTTGTTTTCAGTATAGTTGACATACAATGTTATATTAGTTTCAGGTATATAACATATTGATTCAACATCTCTATAAATTAAGCTATGCTTACCACAAGTGTATCAGCTATTATTTTTTCAAATAATTTTTCTGCCCCTTTCACTCTTTTTTCTCCTTCTGGAGTCCCTATAATGTGAATGTTATTATGCTTAATGTCATCCCAAAAGTCTGTTAACCTATCCTCATTTTTTAAAAGTCTTTTTTTGTTGTTGTTGTTGCTTAGCTTGGGTGCTTTCCATTACCCTGTCTTCCAGGTTGCTGATCTGTTCTTCTGCATCCTTTAATTTGCTGTTGATTCCCCCTAGTGTACTTTTTTTTCACTGATTGTATTCTTCAACTCTGATTGGTTCTTTTAATATTTTCTTTGTTGAAGTTATCACTGAAGTTATTCACTCTTCTCTGAAGTCTGGTGAGGGGCTTTATGAGCAATACTTTGAACTCTTTATCAGTTAGATTGCTTATCCCCATTTTGTTTAGTTTTTTTTCCCTCAAGTTTTGTCTTATTCTTTCATTTGGAGCATATTCCTCTGTCCCCTTCTTTGGTTTGACTTTCTGTGCTTGTTTCTATGAATTAGGTGAAACAGCTGCCTTTCCCAGTCTTGAAGGAGTGGTCTTGTGTAGGAATGTTCCCTGTATAGACTTTGTGTGCCTGGTAGCTTTGGCTGGCTGGCTGGAGCTGGGGTTGGTGTGGGCTCAGGCACTCTGTGCAGGTGATGTCCGGTGGGATGGGTGGAACTCAAGTGGGTCAGCTAGGGGTGTTGTAGGATGCTTTGCCCCTGGGCTGCCTTGGTGAGATTGCCCTTACTGTAGTGGATGTAGGGTGGGGGGTTTCCTGGTGTACATTGTGCTGGGGCAACCTTGGTGGACAGCTGGAGCTGGGGTGGGCACTGGTGGGTGAGGGACACCTTGGGGGGACTGCTGGACTTAGTGTAGAATAGGCAGCTGGGGCTCACTGAGGTGGCAGGCCAACTGGAGCACTGTGACCATGTTCTGATCTGTACTATCAAGGTGGAAGGGGAATGTAAACCATGGTGTTGCCAACAGTTATGACCTTGGAGATAATTCCAACAGTTCCCCCACCATTTGGTGAAGGCTCTAGGATTAGTAGATGGGTTTCCTTCACTTAAAGTCTAGTTGCCCTTTAAATTGTTTTTAATGTTGTGCCCTAGGTCAGGTGAATCTGTGTTTGGCTTCTCAGTGTTATCCTTTCCTACTGCAGTTCCTAGTATTAGTGGTATAGTTCCTTTTTTTTTTTTTTTTAATACTTTATTTATTTATTTGACAGAGAGAGAGGAAACACAAGCAGGGGGAGCAGGAGAAGGAGAAGCAGGCTCCCTGCTGAGCTGGGAGCCTGACATGGGACTTGATCCCAGGACCCTGAGACCATGACCCGAGCTGAAGGCAGATGCTTAACCGACTAAGCCACCCATGTGCCCTGTGGTACAGTTCCTGATGTTACCATGTTTCTGTCTCTCCTGCCATTTTTTTATGTGGTCCCTGTACCCATTGTCCTACAGAAGGTGTTCATTCAGTCCTCAGTTCTTCTTCAGGAGGAATTATTCTATATGTAGGTGTAGATTCAGTACATCCATGAGAGGTGAGTTCAGGGGCCTTCCTATGCCACCATCTTGGACCAGGCACTCCACTGAAATTTTTAGTAGGTCTTTATATATTAGAGAAATTTTCCCTTTGTTTATGATAGGAATTGGTAATGTTTTTTAGTAAGGGCAACAAAAAGGCTGTTTTGTGCTCTCAAAGTTACACATGCCAGGACTTGGGTATCTCTTACAATCTATGGTGATCTTCTCCCTGCCCTACCCAAGCTGAATAACTAATGGAGATAGTCCTTAGAAATGGCTTGGAAAGACTTTGAAAGATAGAGCAATTTAAACATTTGCAGTCTTTGTTTGTCTCTTATATTGATAGAAAATCCTTGATTTTTATATAGTCTTAGAATGGATGGAATTCATTATATCTCACAATGAATGTAGTTGAGTTAGTATAATTTTGACAGTTCTATCATGTTTTTCACAGTTATAGATTTTTCCCTTTGCGTGGGAAATTTGGGATATCCACTTATGGCCATTACTAACAGGATTTCCTGATATTTGGACTTATAGGTGGCACCTGTCTCTGGATTATAGGTAGCACAAAGATGAATATGAGTGGATGTCAGACAACTAAGGCCTTCCAGGGCAGATGGCTCCCAATTTTCCCACTACCATAAAAAAGGAGAGACATACTCTTATATTTCCTGTGGGGTTTAAAGAAGGGGCATTGGAGTTGAAATGGGTGAAAAAATTGAAGGTCAGTAAAGATAAAAATTCCTGACATATATAAAATGTCTTTTAAATACATTATCTCTATGAAGCTCACACAATGATCCAGTGACATAACATAACAATCCCTATTTACAAATGAAGAAATAAAACTCAGAAAATTATCTCCCATGGCCACATAACTGATAAACCAGTTTCACCACAAAAACTTAGAAATGGAAAATATTGCCCTCTGAGGTTAAAGTTTAAGTTAAAAATATATTGGACTAGAACAGAATGAAGGACAGGCTTGCTCCTAAGTCTGAGTGGTTGACTATAATTTGATTGACTGTTTTAATCTGTCTTAAGACCAGATGTGTGAAATGGAAAGGGGCTTAGTCAGCAAGTATGGAGAGAATCCGGCCTGGTTTGCTGGCTTGGAAGACAGTTGACTTCAGGGGGACTCTTCCCTGTGCATGCCTTGTGAACTTTTTTCCTTTATTTCTCCATACTCCATTGCACTGTGCTTCCTGTCCTTCTCTTTGTCATCTTGTGTACTCAAAATACAACCCAAAAGATTTGTAAAGGCCTCTCCTTATCATGTATATAGCAGTATACCAGATACTGGAGACTCAGGAAAGAACAGACTTTATGTGGTTCCTCCCTTCATTGGAGAGGACAGACATTGTATCAACAGGTAAGATTATTTCCTCATTGTAGGTAAGTGCATTGTGACCACATTATGCAAAGCCAATGTCTTATTTGCATTGATTTGAGAGAGGAAGGCAGGGAATGATCTTTTTTCCATACCTAATTCATCACATCCCCACCCTCCCCCACAATCTGTGTTGTAATACTATTTAGAATTGCAAAATGGATATCTGTGCAGTAGGAAATAGCCATTGGACTTTCAGAGACCATCAGTCTTTTCTAGACTCTAGCTTTTAGAGAGCATAAAAGTATTTCATAATTGATTTCTGATAGTGATAACTTTGAAAACATTGAGGGTGAAAGCCAACTCATAATGCCAAACTCCATTTTATGAATATTCTTTCTTCTGAATTCTTGTTCACCCTCAAACCATTCTTTTTAAAATGATGTCTTTTTTCTTCCTTTTTTCTCTCTGTCTTGTCTTCCCTACCCTTCTCTTCCTTTCCTCTCCCTTTTCTTTCTCTCCTCCCTTTCTCTTTCTCTGTATCTGACTATCTCTATCTATTGAAGACTACGGAAAAATGATACAATTGGAACAGAGTATTTGTTATGGAAGAAACATTTGCACATTTAAAAGATAGTGTTAAAAAGCAACAATCATGACAACAGCAACAACATGTGGAACATTTTGTTTCCTGACCCTTTGAAAATTACTTCACTCATGAGCTTTCAGTAGCCTGGTTATGACAAACTGAATATGAAGCTACACCTAAAATATAAAGAGTATGGAGGAAAAAGATAATTTGTCATATAGTAGGAAAGTCTTACTGCTTCTTTTAAACACCTTTTCCCTTTTTGCTTTTGATATTTAATTATGAAAAATTTCAATCACGGAATAAAGTTGCATTTTGCAGAAAACACCAATATACCTAACTCTAAATTTTATAATTGTCATGTTACCATACTTGCTTTATCTAGCCATCCTTTTAATCCATTTTGTTTTTTGATACATTTCAAAGTAATTGTTTAAAAATACTTTTGCTATGATTTCATGAGAGTGACTAGAGAATTTGTAGTCTGCCATGTTAAATATCTTCTTTTTATTCCTTCAGATCCACTCCCCACCCTCCTGCTCTTTACTCTGTGTCATGGAAGTTGATTACATCAGTGGGCTTCCTTCACCTCTGGTTTCTGGTTGGGTTCAGATTATGGAAAGTGCTGGTAGGAATCAGAGGAAGGATGGGGTCTAAGGTTGGGTTATTTAATCTCCCAGTCTCCCTCCCTGCATGATTGCTGGTAACTGGCTATATTCTTCAGCCTGAAGGCCTTGACTGTTGAATGTTGATTTGACTTCCTAATTAGTTATTTAATTAAACTCTCCTCAAATTACCCTAATTCTAGTGTTTCATTTGTTTCCTCCTGGGACCTTGACAAAAGAACTTTAGAGGATTAAGAGCTTACTTTGGGTTGGGTCATCCAAGATGACTCTACAAAGTAGATTGTATTTTAAATGGGTCTCTAAGGATAGGGGTAAGGTAGATAGCTAGAAGTGGGAAGTGTTCAGAAGAATGGAATGACAGGAACAGTATTGCAGTATGGAGAGGTGGAGAGTAGTGGATATGTTTGGCAGTCGTTTGAAAACCACTTTGATTGAAGTAAAACGTTTATAAAGGAAGATTATTAATTGGAATCAGATCATGCATGACCTTGGATAGCAGGCTAGGAAGCTGTTCTTTATCCTGTAATCTTTGAGGTACCATTTAAAAAGAGTAGCAACATGGTCAAACAAAATGTTTTCTGATCTTTAACTTGGCCTTGGATAGATTGGAGCGGAGATATTCCAGAGGTAGGGAAAAGACTCCAGAGGGAACAGTTGAGACTTGAGGTAATTAAGATCTAAACTATGATGATATCATGGAAATGAAAGGGAAGGAACACATTCCGAAAGCACAGAATGAGAGATCCTGGTGCCTGCTTGATGGAGAGGGAGGAATCAAAGAAGGTTCACTTTGGAAAATAGTGATACTGTGGAAAGAAACAGTAAGATGATGAGGAAGTGATTTTAAGGGGGCCATGGTCTCACCTTTAGGCAGGTTAAACATGTAGTGTTTGAAACTAAACAACTGAATGGAAATGACTGGCAGGCAGAGAGAAAGGCTAAACTTGAGTGTGGATAGAAAAATGAGAGCCAAAGGGCTTGTTCTGGGGTTCATCTACTTAGAAAAGGGAGGCAGCAAGAGAAGCATTATTTATAGCATGCTTACCATGTTCTAGACTCTAATCTGTTAATTTACTCAGTAAAGTATATTTTACTGTCCCATTATATAGATGAGGAGACTGGGGTCTCAGAGAGGTTAAATAAATTTGCTCAGGTGCTAATTAGCAGAGCCGGGGCTTAAATTGAGGTCCAAAAGCTTCCATGCCCAATATCTTTCTATCAGAGATAGAATTAAAGCTATGAGCATAGATAAAATCTCTCAAAGAAAGTGTATAGCAAGAAGATCAGTGGATTAAGAACTAACTCATGGAGGGTTAGTCAGGACTGTTTCGGTTGTAAGCTATAGAAACCAAATTGAAGGGGCGCCTGGGTGGCTCAGTCGTTAAGCGTCTGCCTTCGGCTCAGGTCATGATCCCAGGGTCCTGGGATCGAGCCCCGCATCGGGCTCCCTGCTCCGCGGGAAGCCTGCTTCTCCCTCTCCCACTCCCCCTGCTTGTGTTCCCTCTCTCGCTATCTCTCTCTCTCTGTCAAATAAATAAATTAAAAAAAAATCTTAAAAAAAAAAAAATCTTAGTTTGCAAAGTTCTCAAAAATAACATTAAAAAAAAAAAAAAAAGAAACCAAATTGAAATAGTCTGAACAATTAAGTAGGTTTTATTGGATTCTTAAATAACTGTAGGGAGGGCAAGAGGTCAGAAAGAAATCATGAAGGAGAATGATGGGAAAGAACACTGGGTTTAGTGATTAAGATGTTGATTTTCATCTTTTGAGATTTGATGAACTCTCATCAGAAAAAAGGTTACATGCCAAACCTTAAAACTTTAGATGAAGTTAGGGTTTCATAGTCTCCAACTCAACTCTAGGTTTAGGGGCACACTTTATGTAGAGCTGAAGGAACAGAATGAGATTTCATGAGAATAAGGGTGTAGAGTGTGCTGGATAATTTTATATCAATTTCACTTGGCCATGGTATCTAGATCTCTGATCAAACATCATTCTAGAGGTTTCTGTCAAGGTGTTTTTTAGATAAGATTAACATATAAATCAGTAGACTTTAAGTAATGCAGATTACTCTGCAATATTGGTAGGCCTCATATAATTAAGGCCTTAATTAAAACAACAACAACAACAACAACACTGACCATCCTCAGAAGAAGAGAGAATTCTGTTAGCCAACTGCCTTCAAACTCAAACTGCAGCATCAATTCTTCCCTGGGTCTCCAACTTGGCAGCCTACCCTACAGATTTTGGATTTGCCAACCTCCATAATCGTGTGAGCCAATTCCTTAAAATCTCTCTCTCTTTCTATATGTGTACACGCACACACACACACATACACACATTTGTGTATATATATAAATATTTATTTTTTAAAAAAGATTTTATTTATTTATTTATTTAACAGAGAGACAGTGAGAGAGGCAACACAAACGGGGGGGAGTGGGAGAGGGAGAAGCAGGCTTCCCGCTGAGCAGGGAGCCCGATGTGGGGCTCGATCCCAGGACCCTGGGATCATGACTTGAGCTGAAGGCAGATGCTTAACGACTGAGCCACCCAGGTGCTCCAATATTTGTTTCCATTTCTCTGAAAAACAATGACTGATATGAAGAGTATATTGGGAAGCATGATGATATCATTTGAAGGTTGCTCTTTTGAGAAGTTTAATAGTGAAAGGACAGAAAAAAACAGACCTATCACAAAAGGGGAAATGCTATTTTCAGGAGTATGCTAAGGAAGAGAGAGATAAAAACACTACACAAAGTTGTGAGAATCTGATTAACTTTGGCATACACTGGTATTGTACTGATATGAAGGGAAGTGCTGGGTCTGTTGAATAAGAGAGGCTGAGAAATCTCATTGTTAAAGGATCTTACCAACAGAGGAGGATGTGTGATCACTAGCGATGTCTATAAAGGATGAAATGTTGAGCAAACCATTACCTTAGGAAGTTTGGAAGTGGGCCAGATAGTAGGTCTGGGGAGTTATGGTGATGACATATATTACTTGGGGTCTAGATCTGGCTTGCCATAACATAGACCAAAATCACAATGATTTAAACAGGACAGAAGTTTGTTTTCTTACATAGCAGTCTGAACATAAATAGCTTAGAGGTGGCATGGCAATTATATGATGTTAGTGACTCAACTCTTCTCTTGCTGCTTAGCCATCCCTAGGTTAAGCTTGTTCATCAGCATATTCAATGATGGCTCACTACCCCATGTCCACATCTGAGGAAGAAGGAAAAAAGTAAAGGGAATAGTATAACCTTTCCTTTTAAGAGGATATTTCAGAAGTTGTACACTTAACCACTAGTCACAGGGCCATGCCCAGCTATAAAGGAAACTGAGATTGTGTTCTTAACTTAGTAATTGTGTGCCCAGCTAAAACTGAGTACTCTATTAATAAAGGAAGTAGGAAAGAGTGGATACAGGAGGAAACTGACGGTATTTCCCATGTGGTGGTAAGAAATAGCAGCAGTGATTTGTTGAGGATGATATACAAGAATGACTTCTGTACAAAGAAATCAGATATATGTAACAATTACATGATTCCAAAATGGTGTGAAGAATGAGCACGAGACCAACTCCCTTCTCTCACCCTTTTACATTAAGTTAGATAACATGGAACCTCCATAGATAATGGTAGTGAGAAATGATAGTATCTTCATGGATAGCCCGGAAAGGAGTAGGAAAGATAGTTACGAATGAGTACCGTAAGACATACATCCCACCCTTCCCCCAAAAAACTTTCCAAAGGGAATTTAAAAACTTGTGGTCACAATTATAAGATTGGTCATGAGAAAGTGAAATCAATTATGTAAATTATGAAATATAAGTCATGGCACACCTATCAGAATGGTTACAATAAAAGAGACAATCACAAGTGTTGGCAGAGATGGTCGACAGAGAAACTAGAAACTTCATACATTGCTGGTAGGAATGTTAAATGATGCAGCTGCCTTGGAAAATAGTTTGGTAGTTTCTAAAAAGGTTCAATAGAGTTATCATATGACCCAGCCTAGGTATTCACCCAAGAGAGAAAAAAACCCCTGTCCATATAAAAACTTGTACAGAACGTTCATACCAAAATTATTCATAAGAGTTATAAAGTGGAACAACCAAATGTCCATCAACTGATGAAAGGGTAAATAAAATGTGGTATCTCCATATAATGAAATATAATTTGGTAATTTGTTTATAAAAAGAAATGAATTACTTATACATGCTACAATATGGACTAAATTTGAAAACATTATGCTAAGTGAAAGAAGCCAGTTACAAAAGACCACATATTGCATGATTCCATTAATATTAAATATCTGGAATAGATGAATTCATAGAAACAGAAAGTAGATTAGTGGTTGCCAGGGATGAAGGGAGTTGTGGGGAAATGGAGTGTGACAGATAATCCATATGGAGTTTTTTTTTTTTTTTTTGGAGTGATGAGAATGTTCTAAAATTGGCTGTGGTGATGGTTGCACATCTCTGTGAATATGCTAAAAACTATTGAATTATATACTTTAAATGGCTGAGCTTTATGGTATATATAAATTGTGTATCAATAAAAATGTTAAAAGTAACTCATGGTTCAGCTATTTGTAAATATTTTCATTATGATAAAAAGTAAAGGCAAAGAAGATACTGTGAGCATCAGTATTAATTGGTCAAAGGTTACCAGTGAACCAAGGTACTCTGGCTTGTAATGGCAATTCAAGACCATAGACACCAGTACCCAATCTCATTTCAGTGATAATACTTTTAATACTGTACAAATGCAAGTAAGCTAGAGGGAAAAGGAGTGTGTTAAAAGATAATATTTTTAAAAAGGTAAAATCATTTCTCATACAGACTTAAAAATGAACATATGTTAAAGATTTTATTTAAGTTCTTCACTGAAGGAATTAGGCAGATGTTATAACCATTTCAAAAGAGGATTAAAGGGGCACCTGGGTGGCTAAGTTGGTTAAGCATCTGCTTTCAGCTCAGGTCATGATCCCAGGGTCCTAGAATTGAGTCCCACATTGGGCTCCCTGCTCAGTGGGGAGTCTGCTTCTCCCTCTCCTCCTTGCCCCTCCCTCTGCCCCTCCTAAAATAATAAATAAAAAATCTTTAAAAAAAGAGAATTAACAAAACAGACATAATTATACAGAGTTGTAAAACAAAGACAATGAATAGGGTTAGAATCAGATAACCTGGCAGAGTGTGCTGTATGTAGAAAGTGTTCAAGGATGAAAGGCTAGAATCATATGATGTGGAGGGATATCCTCTAGACAATGCATGGTTCTCAATTGAAACAGATTTTTTTTCTCTCACCAAATGTTTGCCTCAAAAAAGCTACAATATGGATAGGGGCTTAGGGTAGAACTAGGGTGAGAAGGAGTAAAAGTGGAAAGGATAAAAACATTCAACAGTTTGTCCCCAGAGCAGTAGACCTGACAGGAATGAGGGGGGCATATACTAGAGATAAAAGAAAAGGAAATTTATTGTGACAGGAGGCAGTAGCTAGAGGAGTAGAAGGACACATAAAAGGGAACTGAAGTGTCACCTAGGTGAAGGAGAGGAGAACTTAAATAGATGGATTTTGACGTATGACTTTATCAGATGGACATTGCCACAGAGACAGTCCAGGCTTGATCCCTGTTTTAATTTTTAAAAATTAAAAAAATTATTTTATTTTTTGAGAGAGAGAGAGAGTGAGAGCGCATGTGTGATTAGGGTGGAGGGGTGAAAGGGGGGAGGGGAAGGAGGAGAGGGAGAGAGAATCTTAAGCAGACTCCACACCTACCGCAGAGCCGGATGCAAGGCTCCATCTCATGATCCTGAGATCATGACCTTGAGATCATGACGTGAGCTGAAATCAAGAGTCGGACACTTTTACCGATGGTTCAACCCAGGCACCCCTAGATCCTTGCTTTTAAAATGCAAGGCTCAGTCATTGCTTAAGAGGTGCTTTAAAAACAATGACCAATTTTTCAAGCGACCAATTTACCTATTAAGTAGTTTGCCAACATCAGTTTACCAGATGATTAATTTGTCAGGTAATCAATTCACCAATTTGTTTCAGTTTTGCTATAACATTGGCAAATTGCTCATTCAGTGAATTGATTTTCATTGAATTGGTCTACTTCCAGATTCTGATCCCCCAGGCAAACCAGTTTGCCAAAGCTGAGCTACCTTTTGTAAGCCACACTCCACATTCATTAATTTATGTGTTCATTCACTGGCAATTTCTTAAGTACCCACTGTGTGTCTGGCATTATTTGAGAGAACTTTCTGCCAAAGAGCTGTGGAAGGAAATGCTTTCATCCACTGTATATAATTGACAAAGATGTCTTAATTCCATAAAAATATTTTTACCAAATATTAGAAAATTATAAGGATGTACCTAAAATAGAAGTCTAAATTGACGATATTAAGACATGAGAAACTGGTTAAAAAACTAATAAAAATTTATGAAGTGTTTTTTCTTACCTGCATTGTGCTAGGTAGGACTTTAAGGGGTAACAAATGAATTATGGGAAGAACCCAAGGAAAGTATGTCGGGTTTTTAAAATTCATGTGTAGTTTGCTTGACACAGGTCACCCTTTCATGTCATAGAAATGATGTTATGAACAGTTATTAAGTTCCTGGGTTGGCTCATAGCCCTTTAATCCTCACTGTAGCAGTGAGCATGGCAAGAGAGGCTGTGTGTGATATAGTGTTAAAAATAAGGACTTTGGAATCTGTTAGACCTGAATTTGCGTAATTGGGTAACCCTGGGCAAATTACTTAAGTTCTTTGAATCTCATCTGTAACATGAGAATGATAATGTCTACCCTAAGTGATTGGTGATTAAATGAGATAATGTAATACAAAAATCTTTCTCCAGGTATTCTTTATATTTTTCTATGTAAGTAAATAAACCCTTCCCCTTCTCTTTTTTTCTACTTTCTTAAAAAGAACAGAATAACCATAATTTAGTATTTTAGTGACTCTGGTTCATTGGCTACTTGTGTTATGGTACCCTCAGGAACAGTTTACCTATATAGGGTATTTCTTCTACATTAAATGGTCTCAGATTGTTATTTTATGTTTTTATCATTTAGATGCCTCACCTTCACTGTAAAGCATCACTTCAGGCTGTTATTAGTGTCTAGTTCTAGCTTTATTATGTACTACTCTTCATCTTCTGGGGAGAGAACCCAGAGGACTTTATTCATTAGTGTTGCTTGCAAGCCAAACATAGAGCCAAAACAGTCTCTACGGATTTATGGGCTCTATCATGAAGAATATGTGTTTTTTTGTTATTGCTGTAGAAACTCCTTTACCCATAGTTTTACCCAAAGTTGCAGATCAGGAACAAAGCTACACTCCAGAGCCAAAACATATCATCTCTGCTCTCTTTCAACAAAGATATGATGGCAATGGTGGTTGTGTGCAGTCACTACATGACTTATCAATCTTCAGCATGTTTGCTGTGTTTGCATCTAGTTTTGAGATTGTACATGAACATTATTAGCCTCATGTTTCTTAAGTGCAAAAACAAAGAATTTTGACAGTGGTAGTTAAAAGAGGCATGTGATTAGGATGGAAATGAAAGCAAAGAAGAAAAATAATGGAATGGCAAGAAAGTGGGCACATGGGGAGAATTCTTTAACAGGATTAATTCTGAAGGCTCATGAGCAAATTCTGCAAATGTTACACATGTGCAATGAACAAAAATAGGTAAGTGTTTCATGTACAAAATGACTCAGCACAAGGCTATTCACTGCAGCTTTGTTTATAATGGAAAAAGCCTGCAAACAACCTAATTGTACAACAGAAGGGGAGTGGGTAAATAATGATTATGTATATCCATGCAATAGAAAACTATGAGCATCTGAAAAAATGAGTATACTGTTTATGTACTGATATTAAATGGCTTTAGGTTAAGTTAAGATCAAGATGCAGAAGAGCATTTATAGTATACTACCATTTCTGTAAGGAAAAGAATAAAAAATATACTATTTTAAATGTGTAGAGTATCTCTACAAGAATATTTATGATATTACATCTGATATCACAGAAACACAAAGGATTTTAAGAGACTACTATGAACAACTATATGCCAACAAACTGAATAACCTAGAAGAAATGGAAACATTTTTAGAAATATACAACCTATGAAGACTGAATCAGAAAGAATGGAAAATCTGAACAGATCAGTTGCTGGTAAGGAGCTTGATTCAGTAATAAGAAATATCACAACAAAGAAAAGCCTGGGACCAGGGGCTCCTGGTTGGCTCAGTCAGTAGAGCATGAGACTCTTGGTCTTGGAGTTGTAACTTTGAGCCCCACATTGGGGGGAGAGATTACTTAAAAAATAAAATCTTAAAAAAAAGGAAAGAAAAGAAAAGCCTGGGACCAGATGGCTCCACAGGTGAATTTTACCAAACATTCAAAGAAGAATCAATTACCAGTCCTTCCCAAATTCTTCCAAAAAAATCAAAGAGGAGGGAACACTCCCAAAATCTCTTTTTTTTTTTTTAAAAAAGATTTTATTTATTTATTTGACACAGAGAGAGAGAACAAGCAGAGGGAGCTGCAGAGAGAGGGAGAAGCAGGCTCCCCACTGAGCAGGGAGCCTGATGTGGGGCTCAATCCCAGGACCCTGGGATCATGACCTGAGCTGAAGGCAGACACTTAACCGACTGAGCCACCCAGGTGCCCCCCAAATCTCATTTATGAGACCAGCATTACACTGATATCAAAGCCAGACAAGGACACTACAAGAAAAGAAAACCATAGGCCAATATCCTGATTCAAAGATTCTCAAAACAAAACAAACTAACAAATTGAGTTCAGCAGCACATTAAAAGGATCATTCACCAGGATCAAATGTGATTTATCCCTGGAATGCAAAGAAGGTTCAACATATGCAAATCAATAAATGTGATACATCACATTAATAGAGTGAAAGAAAAAACAATGTGATCATCTCAATAGACACAGAAAAAGCATTTGACAAAATTCAACATCTGTTCATGATAAAATTAGGTATAGAAGGAACATACCTCAACATAATAAAGGCCATATATGACAAGCTGACAGCTAACATCATACTCAATGGTGAGAGGCTAAAAACTTTTCCTCTAAGATCAGGAACAAGACAAGGGTATCCACTCTAATCACTCCTATTCAACATAGTACTGGAACTCCTAACTAGAGCCATCAGGCAAGAAAAAGAAATAAAAGGCATCAGAATTGGAAAGGAAGACTATATTGTTTTTATTTGCAGATGATACAATATTATATATAGAAAATCTTAAATCTTTATCAAAAACTGTTAATTCTAATCAATGAATTCAGCAAAGTTGCAGGATACACAATTAAAATATAGAAGTCAGTTTTGTTTCTTTTTTTTTTTTTAAAGATTTTATTTATTTATTTGACAGAGACAGAGATAGTGAGAGCAGGAACACAAGCAGCCGGAGTGGGAGAGGGAGAGCAGGCTTCCCGCCGAGGAGGGAGCCTGATGTGGGACTCGATCCCAGGACCCTGGGATCATGACCTGAGCCGAAGGCAGATGCTTAATGACTGAGCCACCCAGGCACCCCAGTTTTGTTTCTATACAGTAAAAATGAATTATATGAAAAAGAAATAAAATGAACCCATTTAAAATATCATCAAAAAAATACTTAGGAATAAATTTTACCAAGGAGATGAAAGATCTCTACACTGAAAACTATAAAATATTGATGAAAGAAATTGAAGAAGACACAAATAAATGGAAAGGTATTCTGTGTTCATGAATTGAAAGAATTAATATTGTTAAAATGTCCATACTACCCAAAGCCACCTATAAATTAAGTGCCATCCCTGTCAAGATTCCAAATGGTATTTTTTTACAAAAGTAGAAAAACAATCCTAAAATCTATATGGAACCACAGAAGACCCCCATACAGCCAAGCAATCCTGAGGAAAAAAAACTAAGCCAGAGGCATTATACTTCCTGATTTCAAACTATATCATAAAGCTATAGTAATCAAAACAGTATATGGTGCTGGCACAAAAACAGACACATAGACCAATGAAACAAAATCGAGAGCCCAGATGTAAACCCATGCATATATGGTCAACTAATATTTGACAAGGGAGCCAGGAATATTCAATGGAAAAAGACAATCTCTTTAATAAATGGTACTGGGAACATTAGATATTTACATGTAAAAGAATGAAACTAGACCCTATCTTACACTTCTTACAAAAATTAAGTCAAAATAGATTAAAGACTTAAATGCAAGACCCGAAAACATAAAACTCCAGAAGAAAACATGGGAAAAACTCCTTGACATGGGTATTAGCGATGGTTTTTTTTCTTTTTTTTTTTGGATATGATACCTAAAGCACGAGCAACAAAAGCAAAAATAAGTGGAACTATATCACTCTAAAAAGCTTCTGCACAGCAAAGGAAATTAGTAAGGTGAAAAGGCAACCTGCAGAACAGGAGAAAATATTTGCAAATCATTATCTGATAAGGGGTTAATATCCAAAATATATAAAGAACTCATACAACTCAATAGCTAAAAGACCAAATAATCCAAAGTTCTAAGGAGGAAGTAAAGTGGATCTTGAGGGGCGAATAGGAATTATCCAGAAGGATGAGGAGAGTATAAATGAGGAAAAACTGCATTTCTGGGGGGATACAATATGATATAAGATATATTTTAGGATATATTATGTTTGGTTAGGGTATGTGTTGGGGAGTGGTATGGTATAAGTGGTCAGAGGTAGGAATGGAAAAGCAGATTGGGGCTTTGTGATGAGATTCATAAGCTCAGGAGTTTGGAGTTTATGCTCCTGTTTTATGTCTGTTCTGATTTCCCCTCATGATGTTGAAAACTCTATGAGAGTGGATTTTTTATTGACAGTTCAGAAGCCAGTGGAAGAGTTTTAGGGAAAGTGAGGGTCAGGGTTGCCTTTTGAAAAGATCACATTGGCGGTGGGATAGAGGGTGGACTGTGGACAAGAGCAACAGATGAGAGAAGAAATGGTGGGAGGATTAGAGTAGGGTGAGGGGGCTCACAGGACATGTAGGGTATCTTAGTCTGCTCAGGCCGCCACAGCAAAACACCATAGACTGGGTAGCTCAAACAGAAATGTATTTTCTCACAGCTTTAGAGGCCGGCAGTCCATGACCAAGATCCCTGCCAATGGGGTTTCTGGTTAGTGTCCACTTCCTGGCTTGCAGATGGCGGTGTTGTCACTGTGTGCTCACCTGACCTCTTCTTGTGCACCTGGGTTGGTGGGGGAGCTCTCTGGTATCTCTTCTTCTTCTTCTTCTTCTTTTTTTTTTTTTAAGAATTATTTATTTATTAGAGAGAGAGAGAGCATGCAAGGGAGCAGGGGAGAGACAGAGGGAGAGGGAGAGAATCCTAAGCAGACTCCTCCCTGAGCTCAGAGCCCTATGTGGGGCTCCGTCTCACGACCCTGAGATCATGACACTGAGATCATGACCTGAGCCAAAACCAAGAGTCAGACGCTTAAGCGACTGAGTCACCCAGGTTCCCCTCTGGTATCTCTTCTTACAAGAACACTAATCCTTTTGGATCAGGGCTCCACCCTTATGGCCTCATTTATTCTTAATTATGTCTGCAAATACAGTTACGTTAGGATTGGGACTTCAACATAGGAATTTTAGGGGGACACAGTTCGGTCCATAAATAGATGTCTTTTTATCCCTCAGTGCCTATGATGGCACCTGTTCTTCCTGTTCAGAGTGTAGAGGAACAAACATGAGTTTAGGAATCTACCAGAGCTGGGTGTTTATCACTTACCAACTGAGTGACTTTAAGTTACTGATTAATTTAAACTCTCTTAGTTCTCTTCCTTGTAAAATGAAGGTAATACTGCATTTTCACAATGTTGTGAGAATTGTTTAAGACAGTATATGTGGAGACTTTTGACACTTGTTTAGTTGGGTGCCAGGAATGGGTATTTTTGCATATTGGTATATACTTTGCCTGCTGACTTGTAATTTCTTTTTGTGTCATTGATTCCACGCTTTCCACTTATAACTGCAGGGTCACTATCTACCAACAAAAAGGGAATAACTGTAGGATTCAGTGCAAAAGACAATAAATCTGCTTTTTTTTTTTCTATGTGATTTCACAGAACACAGTGTGTTGAAGGGGGGGCTGGGCTGCATATATGCACATGAGTATGGCTTATGTGAACTTTTTCTCTTCAAATGTTTAATATTCAGCTGTTCATTATTTTGTGGTCACCATTATTGCTAACCTAGTTCTCTAATATTTATGAGATGTTTTAAGTAAACATTGGAATATAATATAGTGCAATGCACTGCTAATAGAAAACAGCAGGGGAAAAGAGAGAAGTCCTTTTAATTTTTATTACCCATCCCACCTCTATTAAAATTCCCAAATGAGATTAAGGTTATCTGGGAGAAACACAGAGAGGACACCTGAGCTAGCAACATGAACATTCTATGTAGTAAGTCTTCGACTGGGGCTTTCTGTTCTTTGAGGAGTCTGTGGATACATTTTTTTTTGATGCGGTCATACATTTGCAGAATTCAAGATAGAAAATACAGTGCATGTCAGTAAGAGCAGCTTATCAGCCCAGTCTTCTTCTTTTTTTTTTTAAGATTTTATTTATTTGTTTGACAGAGACAGACCCAGTGAGAGAGGGAACACAAGCAGGAGGAGTGGGAGAGGGAGAAGCAGGCTTCCTGCGGAGCATGGAGCCCGATGCGGGGCTCGATCCCAGGACCCTGGGATCACAACCTGAGCCGAAGGCAGACGCTTAATGACTGAGCCACCCAGGCGCCCCAGCCCCAGTCTTTAAAAACTGAGAAGTTATATGGTTTTGGTGGTTTGTTTGTTTATAAATATACTAGGCTTGAGTGTAAGCATTTACTAACTCTTAAGGAGCATTTTTTTGATAGTGGAACTAGGTATTTTTTCAAGTTCAGGGTACCCTCTGAAAGAGCCTCAATTTGGTTTCTTTTTTATTTTTTGTCTTTTCACTAAATAAGGTGAATGCAGATTGCCTCAAGTAGGACTTTGGGTGCTTTAATCACAGACCTGGCAACACATGTAGGGGAGGGGAAATGGAGGACAATTGCTTCCCTGGTGGATGGTGCGGTCTTTTTTTTTTTTTTTTTTTTTTAAGATTTTATTTATTTATTTGACAGAGAGAGAGACAGCGAGAGAGGTAACACAAGCAGGGGGAGTGGGAGAAGGAGAAGCAGGCTTCCCGCTGAGCAGGTAGCCCGATGTGGGGCTCGATGTGGGGCTCGATCCCAGGACCCTGGGATCATGACCTGAGCCGAAGGCAGTCGCTTAGCCAACTGAGCCACCCAGGGGCCCCGGATGGTGCGGTCTTGAATGAAAACAAGTACCATTTTCATTTGTGGGTTTCTGTTCAATCTGTATCAGAGATTGGTAAGGAAAGACAACAATAGGGACTCTCAAATTAAAAAAAATAATGTTTAAGGTGGCTACTTCTATGAGAATCCCAGCATAGCAGAACTGGAGAGGGACCTGAGGATCACTCAGTCCAGCTCCTTCCCTGTTAGGAGCAAGGAGATGAAGTGACTTGATCAAAGCCCATCATAATTTGTTATAGAGCTGGTGTTAGGATCCACTACTCCTGATGGATTTTTCCATGAAATTTGTTTTGCCCCTGGGAATCAATCTTTTCTCTTTTCTCCTCTTCTCTTCTCTTCTTTCTCTTCTCTTCTTTTCCTCCCCTCACCTTCCTTCCCCTCCCCTTTCTTTCTCTTATTTAAAACAAACTAATTATGTAAAATGTATCTCCTGAAAAGTTTTTGTTTGCCCTCTATTGGGTAAATTATGAAAGATTGTTGCTATTATGTATGGAATATTTGTGCCCTCTCACCCCCAATTCATATGCTGAAAGTCCAACCCCTAATGTGATAGTATTTGAAGGTGAGGCCTTTGGGAGGTAATTAGGTTTAGATGAAGTCATGAAAATAGGCCCCTCCAGGATGGGATTAGTGTCCTTATGAGAAGAGAAAGAAAGAATTCTTTTTTTCTCTCTTCTGCCTTGAGAGGACAGAGCTAGAGGTAGCCATTTGCAAACCAGGAAGAGATCCCTCACTGTGAATTGAATTGAGTGGCATCTTGATCTTGAACTGTGAGAAATAAATCCCTGTTGTTTAAGCCACTCAGTTTATGGTATTTTGTTATGGCAGCCTGAACTGACTAAGACAGCAGACAATAAACTAGAGATGTATTAGGAAAAAACACTGTAATTAAAAAAAAAAGATTTTATTTATTTACTTGAGAGCGAGAGAGTGTGTGCACAGAGGAAGAGTGAGAAGCAGACTCCCCACTGAGCAGAGAGCCCGAGGTGGGGCTTGATCCCAGGACCCTGAAATCATGACCTGACCTGAAGGCAGACATTTAACTGACTGAGCCACCCGGGTGTTCCATAAACACTGTAATTTTTGAAAGTAAAAAAAATAGTTAAACTATCCTGACTTTTCCTTTTAAAAAAAGCATAACTTTTATGAAGTGTTGGATTCGATCAATCATTCATCCATTCAATAATTTTTTTTTGAATACCTATATGCCAAGCTTGGAATGAAGAATAATTGGCTGTGACTCTGGAGTCTAATGGAAGAGGCATGTCTGTAAATATATAATTACTCCTGCAGGGCAGGGCTCATATCTGTTTTGCTCACCATTTTATCCATATTGTCTAATGAGGACAGAGGGCATTCAATTACTATTTTTAAATGGCTTCAAAGAGGAGGTGATTTTTAGCTGATTTTAATCACTCAAGTAGACTTGTCTGGAAGTAAAGATACAGAATCTGAGTAGGAATTTTCATATGATTCCATGTTCTTTATTTGACATTGATTTTATTTCTTACTTACTTATTTTAGAGAGAGAGAGAGAGAGAGGTGGGGAGGGGCAGAGAGAGAGAGGGAGAGGGAGTCTCTAGCGGACTCCCTGCTGAGCATGGAGCCCGAAGTGGGGCTTGATCTTGTGACCTCGAGATCATGACCTAAGCCGAAACCAAGAGTTGGATGCTTAACTGACTGAGCCACACAGGCGCCCCTTGACATTGATTTTATGTGATTACAGCATGCCATATCAGTGGCCATATAGTAAGCTATATTTTCAACTGAAGCCCAGGAATGAAAAAATGGAACTGAAAACTGAGCTCTCTGCTCTCAAAATCAAAAGAAGCCACTGATACTTTGATCAGGAAGAGGAATAGAAAATGAATTAAAAAAAACACACACAAAACCTTTCCATTTACATTTATTTCATTCATTTACATTTATTGCCTCTTTTAATATAACTCTGAAAAAGAGATATTGTTATTTCCATTTTAGAAATGAGAAAAATGAGACTCAGAATGATTGAACAATTAGTCCAAAGTTGTATAGCTATTAAGCGGTAGAACCAGGATTTGAATCTAGTTGTTTCAGACCCCCAAGTCCAGCAGCCTCCAAAGCTCATGCTTGCTACCACATCTCCTTACCAGTGGGGTTTGATGCAATCCTTATGCAGTCAGTAAATCCCTACAATCTTACTATCTGCCATGTTTCCAGATTCTTAAAATCTGGGCTTTAATCAGCTCAATGGCAACACAAGAAATCTTATCTTCAAGTTTTTCTTAACTCACTGGAAATCCGTTTGGGATGAAGCTTCACATGGTGTTTGTCAATGTGACTCATCTGAGTTTTGTCAAGTAAAGGAAAGGAAGTTTGGGGAATGGGTAGTAGGAGGAAGAGGGGAAGAGAGAGAGAAAGAGAGCAAATATTTGTTAGGGAGTGGCTGGAAGGAAGGCACTACTGGTTTTAGATGGGAAATGGCTGGGAATTAAAGGCCAGTAATGAACAATTGGTATTGCAAAGCTGAATAGATTTTAGTATTATATTCAAAGATAAAATTTTTGAAAAGTTAGTGTTGCATATGAAGATACTTTCAGTTTATCTTGTGGAACTCTGAACACCATGGCAGACTGGTGGGGAGGGGCCTGGCCAGACCACGGGTTTACTGGGTTGGATTAGAAGTTCTAAGAATTTCCTTATTCTTCCCGCTGCCACATTCTCACATAATCATCCAGTGGAGGTGGAGAAAATCAATTTCTGCATATTAATAATGCTTATGTGTCGTGGAATTTTATAAGGGTACATTTGACTGTGTTGTATTGTAGAAATTATTCATTATGGTAGAATTTAGGCTCCATGATAGGCTAGTTCAAGTTAACACAGCTACAACCTTAAAATCATATGACATACACAACTTCCAGTATGTTGTGGGCAAAGATGGTCCTACACGTGTTCTAGGATGACTGGTTCTTGGGGGAAATGCTGGGTTGCAGTGAGGTTTTTTGGTACCGTCACCTACCTGTAGTGCATTCTCTGTGAGAGATGGGAAAGTGAGCTAGATGAAAGCATACAGGAAAAGAGACAAGAATACAACTGTGTGTCCCCTGGGAAGCAGTCATTAATACAGGGAGAGTCACTTAAAGTGTAAGGAGAGAGAAATGCAGGCCACATGCAGGACTCGGGCAGAGCGACAGCGCACAAAGAATTCCTATTCACTCTAGTTCACGTGTGGATCTGACAGCACGGGCTCATTTTCCCAGGGCCTTGACTGTTGCGAAGGATGTATTTCACCTTCTATGTAAGAAGCATTCCTAGAGATATGAGAACATTCCTTTGTAACTGCCACCAGCGGGAAGATGAGAAGCTTCAACCTGTAGAGGACCTCCTTTCAGTGTCAGGAGAACTCTGCATCTGGGGCATGTCTTTCTTCTCCATCCACTTGAACGAGAAAGAAAATGGAATTTTTTTTTTCCTAACTCATTTTGACAGGTTCTTCAGGGTTTGGGTGGAAAACAGTTTTGTTTTGCTGAGGTTACAGGAGCACTGATTAATTATACCTCAGAGCTCTGCATCTGTTTTTACCAGCAGTACTACACCCGATGCCTTATGTATACGCCCCGTGTGTGCCCATGCGTGCGTGCGTGTGCGTGCGCGCATGTATATCTTTCTCTCAACTTGCTTCCTCGAATGTTGCTGACACCTCTTATCTGAATTTTTCAGTCTGACTCGTGACTCTCCCTTTTGACAGACACAAGGTTGAGGTTTTCTTTAATTGGCAGTTCTTTATCAGTAGATAGAATATTAGAAATGCACTGGGAGCTAGACTATCCCTGTTACACTGTTAGTTCAGATAATCTTATCTGCATCCAGCCCCTGGTATTCATTGCTTCCAAGAAACATAAATTGGTCTACTTGCTGCCTTTTTTTTTTTCCACCTTAAATAAAATCCTTTCCCTTTGTGATAACCAGTTCCTGGAAAATGGCAACTATGACAGAATCCACCAGCCCTTTGATGTGGCAGCCACAGAAAAAAAGGAATTGATGAGGTCTGTTTGGGTTATTGATTTTTTCTTCTTCAACTTCTAATAGGCCTAAGTGAGTATTTGGTGAAACCACATGGATTTTGAAAACGACCTTACAGAAATAGAGTAGAAATCAAAGAGGGGTTGAAAACGTCCAATTTAGCTTCCTTGTTGATGAGTCTTTAGCCTGAGATACCTTCTTGCAGCCACCTGGGTTAGGAGGAGGAGGACTCTGCCAGAAAGCTCTGCCTCAGCCTCTTGACAAACCCACCCTGGGAAATGCTCCTTGACAGAGCAGTGGTAGAAGTGCTGCCCCTTACCATCCTCAGGGCACACGACAGAAGGCAAAGATGTGACAAGGGGAGGGTGTTCTTACGTTTCTCTCCTGGCTTGTTGACTTCTGGCACCCCACTTTGGCCTGGATACAGATCCCAGCTCTGTAAGCAGTACTGGTCTCACCCTGGGCCTGGCAGGGGTTGGGGAGCAACATGTTGCCAGCTGCAGGTTTGCATTCAGACTCAGAGGAGCTGAGAGCGTGGACGCAGGTGAAAGTTCTTTGTCCACATCTGATTATGGAGAAGGACACCTGCTGGCCTTCCTCTTGAGCGTGACTGTGAACTGTGAACACCGGAGCTCTGTTCACCAGGGGTTGCTGAGTTGAGCCGTTTGCACTACGGGCTTGAGAGCCTTGCTTCTCTGACATTTCCCAGGCTCAGTTTGTAGTCTGAGGCCTCCTGGTTTTAGATTAGTATTTTCTGGGCCTTTAAAATTTCAAAGGACATTGAGATTGGGCTGTACGACTAAGCTACCTCACTCCATGTCTCCATGTCTCTGGCTCCTCGTTATTCTTTCTCTTATTCTGTGTCTCCCCCTCCCTACCCATCTTCTAATTTGAGTTTCTCTATTATCTTCTTCAGCATGGTACTGCTTTCAGTAGAAATAAAGCAAGCAAACAAGCATAATTTCCATTTTATATAAATAATATATACTCAGACTAAGACGAAAAGTTTTTTGTAACATGTAAAAGTGGAAAGAAAAAAAATTTTTTTTTAAAAGATTTTATTTATTTATTTGAGAGAGAATGAGATAGAGAGAGAGCATGAGAGGGGGGAGGGTCAGAGGGAGAAGCAGACTCCCTGCTGAGCAAGGAGCCCGATGCGGGACTCGATCCCAGGACTCCAGGATCATGACCTGAGCCGAAGGCAGTCGCTTAACCAACTGAGCCACCCAGGTGCCCAGAAAAAATTTTTAAAATGCATAATTCCATCATCAAATAATGACCTTGTCCATCCTGAATCTTTTTGCTAGCTAGTCTAGATATTGGTATTTCATTCATAAAATATATACATGTCAAATACCTGCAGGCAAGGGCAGCTTTATAACCAAGGGAGATAGTGAGTGCAGTGGATAATGTAGATTGATCTGTGTTTGAAACTTAACCTCTTTAAGCCTCAATCTCTTCCTGAGTAGAATAGGAATGATAAAATATGGTTGTTGAGAGTATTAAATGTTACAGTAAAAACTGTGCAAGGGCAGCCTTTCATAGGACAAATGTTCAACAAATGGTGCAATGTTAACATAATTTAAAAAGTAGGGAACGTTTTGGAGTTGTTGAATGAAGTGCAGGCAATGGAGGCCCTGAGGGCTGGGGTGAGGGAGAGATGTGAGGAAGAAGCCAGCTGGGCAGTGGAGTTCTCAGAGCACATCTGGATTCCACCCAGATGGAGGCTCACTTTGCTGCTGCAAAGATCCTAAGCGTGGAGCCCTGAAGGCTGCTTCATCTGGGAAATCTTCCCTGACAGTTCTTCCTGTGAGGAGCAAGGAGTCCTTTTTCCCTCTCTGCAGCACTTTGTAGCTTTATTAATCAATTTATCACATTATAAAGTCATTTAAAAATTGATATCTAGATTCCTCACATGCCTGTGAATTTCTCTAGGGTAGGAATAACATCATACTTACCTTTGTATCCTCAGGTGCTCAACTCTGTGATTGTTAGATGGGGGGAATGGATGGATATGTTCATGTGTAATGCACATTATCATCGGTGCAAATAAAGTTTTGTGGACTCAGAATGCTTGGGGACAGTGGGAATATGTGTGTGAGTTTCTTTTTTGCAGGGATAGGGTGGTACTGTGGTATAGCAGACGAGATGGAGGACAAACTCAGAATAGAGAGATGCTGTGTTCTGATTAGATGAATTTTCTGTACATTTGAAGTATACACAAATATCCCTTTTAGTTTCAGCTCTCATTCTATATTTCTGAAAATCTACAGGAATTCAGTGCTTCTTAAACTTTTCCACTGCAAAATACCCCAAGACAAAGGAGAGTGATCACCAGTCTAGTTGGGGTTGGGGAAAATGGGGGCTGGAGTCAGAACCTGAACTTGCTTGCAGCAAGATCACATTCTTTGTTTTTCATTAAATCTTTAAAATTAATGGACACTTTGCATTAGGCATTATGATATATCTAACTTTGTTTTTATGCCAAAGTATGTTTAAAGCTACTTCCCATTGGTTAAAGAGCAAAAATTCAACTAAGTAAATTTAAAGATTTAATTTGCTTTATTTATTCAGTGATTCATGAATCAGGCAACATTCTGTCTAACAAATATTGGAGTGTTCCAAGGAGCTGTACAAAACAGAAAGCTTGTATAGGCAGAAATGGGGCAGGGCAAATAAGTTATTAGCAAAGGAAAAGAAAGGATTGTTTTAGGCAAGGCCACCTTCTCTTGGGGGAAAGCGCAAGGAGTCTTATCATATAGATGACCTCACTAGTGCTGATGAGGAAATTCTAGACTAATTGGTTTAAAATTATACTTGTGGGAGAGGCTGAAACTGCAGTGAGGTTAGGTATTAAGTCTTGGTGCTTAATGTAACTGACTCCATTTTGGAGTTTGTTTCTTTTTAACAGTTCCTCCCTTTCAATACAACTCTCAGCCTAACAGAGATGTGGTTGAAATTAAAGGCGTTAGTGCTACTCTCAGTTACTGATCTGTAGTCCTTGAAGCTTTTGTTAAATAACAAAACTTCAACTGAGTACATTTTAAGGATCTAATTGGCTTCTTTAAACAATTCATAAATTGGGCAGCATTCCGTCTAGCAAGTAGAAGAGTGCTCCAAAGGGCTATAGAAAGGAAAAGGTTTTTAAAGGCAGGCCAAGGAAATCATAAACAGAAAAAGACCTGGGAGGCCAACTTCCTTTGGGGAAAAAGGGTTTTTATTAGGTAAATTACCCCATCTTTGGGGGATGGAAGGGGCCCATGTGACAGATTACTGACCAGAAAATTCCTGATTGCCTGGTTAAGATAAAATTTCTGGGGGAGGTTGAAACCGCAATTAGGTTCAGTATTAAGCCTCATTTTGGTGATGTGGCCTAGCATAAGTAACTCCATTTTGGGCCTGTGGTTTTCTTTTCAATGCTTTGATCTCTCTCTCTCTCTCTCTCTTTTTTTTTTTTTCTGAATTACTGTGGTATTCAGAGATCACAAATTTAGGCTCACAAATTTTTAATTGGTCATTCCCTTTGTTCCTTTTTTGATGTTGCATTTCTTAGGGAGATCATTTGCTTGGTGGTTAGGGGCTGTCAACATGCATTTAAAGGTTTTGAGAGAATACAGTGCACCAGGGAGATTACTATGATAACTATAAGCAAGACAAGTCCTGCTTTTTTTCGGGGACTGTGATGCTGGAGAGGTGAGGTTCCAGCCAGGCTGATGCAGGTGCAAATAAAGGTCTCCCTGTCCTCCTCCCCTTCGACTTTTCCCTGAAGCCCCTCAATAAAATGATTTGATCCTAAAAACAAAAAAAAAGAAAAGAAAAATAAAAGATAATTCCTGATATTTGGAGTGTACTTCAGAGTCATGGTACCCAAACTAATCAAAGAAAGACCCAATGGATGGAGTCACCCTTTAAGCCAGTAGGCTTGCCCAATGATCTTATGTAACTTTGTTTCAGTTTCCCCAGAAGTATTAATGTAGGTACAGCAGGTGGTGTTGGTCATAGCACAGAAAACTCCTTGCTCAGCTAAAAGATAATACTGTTAGCAAGAACAGCTTTGGCCGGAGAATCTAGCTAGGGACCTTTGTTGGGTACCTCGTGTCCTAGCAATGGAATCTGAAATGTCTCCAAGAGTTTAGGAGAAATTTCTGATCATATTCTTAATTGTATTTACTCTTAAGCCAGGGGTCAGTCAGGTTTTTAGCACATATGGGAAGAGAAGATCCTAACCTGAAATAAAAAGTACCCTAAACGGTACCCAATCCTGCTGGTGCCCAATCTCGTGGTGCATGGGGGCAAATTTAATCTAGATAATCATGGGAATATATGGGGTGCAAATGTACTAAGATGCATATAGGTAAATGTGTCTAGTTGGACAAATACTTCTAAGGGGGTCAACTGTAGTTTGCAGTGACATTGGGAATAGGAGAGAAGTTGGTCACAGGGAGGACCAGAGGACCTCTTGCATCATGACCAGTTCAGCATCTGAAAGGTTACCCCCTTTAGCAATGGCCTGGGAGATATGGACAAGGGCATTACCTTTCCAGGCCAGGGCTAGAGTAAAAAAATAAATAAATAAAAGAGAAAGAGTTTCATGTTACTGGTGAGTTATAGAATGAAGTTTTGATCCAGCATCTTTTTTTTTTAAGAAACTTTTTAAAAAAAGATTATTTGTTTATTTGTCAGAGAGAGAGAGAGCGTGAGCACAAGCAGGGGGAGTGGCAGGCAGAGGCAGAGGGAGAAGCAGGCTCCCCGCTGAGCAAGGAGCCCAAAGTGGGACTTGATCCCAGGACCCTGGAATCATGACCTGAGACAAAGGCAGATGCTTAACGACTGAGCCACCAGGCATCCCTTGATCCAGTGTCTTGGAAGCTGTCTACTTTGATGTCAGCTACTTTTCTTTCTCATCAATTTGATTTGTAGGTCTCCAGTGTCTGTACAGGACCAGTGTCAGGTGAGATGTGTAACCAAGGCTCAGTGTCTTCTAGTTTTACAGAAGTGTCAGTAGTCAGGAATACTTGGTAAGGTCCCTTCCAATGGGGCTCAAGGGTAGTGTTCCTCTGGTGACACGTCCAGAGTACCCAATCACCATGCTCTAAACTGTGACCAACAGGATCCTTTGAATTAGGATCTGGGAAAACTTCTTTAATCTGGTGATGATATGCTTAAATATAAGAGATTGAGGACTTAATAGTAACTGGTCATACTGGCATGAGACAGCAAGGGATTAGCAGAAGATAGTATACCAATAGACATTGGTCTGCCAGTACCTATCTCATGTGGAGTGAGCTTATGTTTCCCAAAGCAGGTACTGTTAACAGTCAGCAAGACCAAAGGCAGGGGAGTCTAGTGATTTTGGCAAGTTTAGACATTTTAATTTGGAGGATCCTATTAGTTCTCTCAACCTGTCTGACGATTGAGGGTGTTAGGGACATTGATAATTCCAAGAAGTTTGCAAGGTTTTCATTAAGGCTCAGATGATTTGCCCAGGGAAGTGGGAGCCTTGATCACTGGAGAATGTGGAAGGTATACCCCAAATGGGAAACATATTTTCTAACAGTTTCTTTGCCAGTGTGAGGGCATCAGTTTTGCAGTAGGGGAAGGCTTCAACCCATCCAGAAAACATACATACAATAAGAAAAACATGTTGATAGCCCATACTAAGTGGTAGTTGAATCAAGTCCAGCTGCAGGTGTTCAAAGGGTCCAGAGGGAGGAGGTCTGAGGCCTCAGGGGACAAAAATAGTTTTTCCAGGACTGTGGACCTAGCAGTAGACTGTTTTTGCAATTTTATAGAAGTCTCCCTACCAATGTTGATTCATAATTTGAGTCCTCTTAAATGTACTATGATAAATGAAGGGATACAAAAACTGAAAAATAGGTTTGCCAGGGAACTGGGAGGAACCAAGCAGCTGTTTTGGGTTTCCCATAGCCCTGATTATTTGTTTAATTTAGCCATTGTTTACCCATCTTAATTTCTCTGATTTAGGAGCAGACTGTTGCCATGTGACAAGGACATCAGGATGGCAAAAATCTGGCAATGAAGGACCATTTTTTGTAGAAGCAGAATGGACTTCAGCCACATGGGCCACAATCTTTATAGATTCTGGTGCTGTCCTTTGCATGAAAGTCAGCTGGGGCATTTCTCTGATCCTCAGGTTTAGTCCTTTTAATGTCAGCCTCAATTTCAATGACAGCAATTTCAGAAGGTAAGAGAATAGCACTAAGATCATTTACTTGTTGCCCATTTTTAAGTGGGGTCCCAGGGGATGTAAGAAAACCCCTTTGTTTCCATAACATCCCCAAATCACAGATGACCCCCAAGGGCATACCAACTATCAGGATAGTATATTAAATATTAATGGTTTGTCATTCTGATAACTGGCATGCACAAGTAAGGGTATGGAGCTCTGCTTATTGGGTAGATTTAGCTTGAGGGAAATGTTCCCTCTTGAGTAGGTCATATTGAGTAGAAATAGCACAACCAGCTTGAAAATTCCTCTATAGTATGACTCATCAACAAACAAGATTAGATCAGGATTAAAGGGGTATCTCGTAATGAGATATTATTACCTCACAGTCTTGGAGCTTGCTTGCATCAGGCAGAGGTAGTAACATAGCAGGATGAAGGACATTGCAATGTTTAAGATGGAGATTAGGTGGTAAAAACAGAAGGATCACAGAGGGAGTTAGTCTACTTGCAGAGAAATGTTGAGGCAGTTCAGAGTTAAGATGTTGGGCAGCCAGTGGAGTTTGCAAATAAACGTCATTTCCTAGGGTCAGATCTGCTGAGGCTTCCATTAACTTTGCAGCTGCGGCTATAGCCTTAAGACAGCTGGGATAGGCACGAGCAACTGAATCAAGTTGTGTGCTATAATAGGCAATAGGCCTATGTTTATTACCATTACTTGTGTGAGCATTCCCTGGGCTTGATTATAAGTAAAGTGAAAGGTTTTGAAGAGTTAGGTGGCCCTAAGGCAAGGCAGTTCTTGCAGTGCTTGTTTTAGTCTCTTAAAATCCTGCTCATGATGGGTTAGCCTGGTGATGGGTATTGGGGAGGGCACGTTCTGCATGGAGCACTGGGTGTTATGCACAAACAATGAATCATGGAACACTATATCTAAAACTAATGATGTAATGTATGGGGATTAACATAACAATAAAAAAAATCCTGCTCATGTTTGTCTTCCCAAGGAAAGGGTTCAGGTATGAATATTTTAGTAAGTTCATACAGTGGGGAAGCTAATAGAGAAAAATTAGGAACCCATAGCCTGCAATAACCTGGCAAGCCTAGAAATCCAAGAAACTGTCACTTAGTTGTGACTAGGAAATTCCTGGATTAGCTTAATTCTTTTTGGAGATAGCTGAATTCCTTCAGCATTTAGATCATGACCTCGGTAATGGAGAGTATCTAGAGATAATTGTAATTTTTCCTCAGAGACTTTGTGTCCCTTTTTAGCTGTAGCAGCAAATAAATGGAATCTATTATGGATGCCTCTTTGGTAACTGAGCACAGCGAAAGATCATCTACATATCGTAACAGGCCCTATCTCCCAGGGAACTGGATGAAGGGTGCTTAAATCTTGGTGAAGTACTTGAGAGAAATAAGAAGGGGTCTCAGCGAACTCTTGAGGCATAATGGTCCACGTATAATTGTTCCGAGGAAAGGCAAATAAAAATTGACTGTTGGGATCTATATGCTGAACAAAGGTCTATGACAGTGAACTACTTTGAGTCTGGTGTCACTTGTGACAGAGGGTATTCTGGTTTGGAGCAATTGGGAAATGGGGAATAATTACCTTCTTAACATCTCTCAAATCCTAGACAAATCACCATCCTTATACATTAGGTTTCTGGACCAGCAAGATTAGTGTGTTGCAGGGACTAGTACAGGGAGTGCTTGGCCTCTGGGCAATTAGACCTTCTTCTACGGTATGAGGCCTTGTATGGCCTCAGGCTTTAATGGATACTGAGGTAATTTAGGGAGAGGTTTAGTTATATCTATTCAAATCTTTATAGGTTCCATAGTTTTTATTCTTCTAATGTCAGTATTAGAAGCGGCCCATGGTTTTCAGATACCTCAATTAAATGAGGGGACTTTTGCTGGAATTCTTCCTCTTCTGTGTCAAGGACAGACTGTAAGGAACAGAAAAGATCAGGTCCGGTTGGTCAGGAAATTTTAAGGTGAGGTCGCCATTGGAGGCAAAATGTATTAGCCCTTTAAATTAACCAATAGGTTGGTTGGGGCTATATCACATAGCAAAAAGGAATGCTTTTCAGTAGAAGATCCTAGAGTCATTTGTACTGGTTGAGATAATTTGCATTAGACCTTTGAGGACAATCTCTCTTTCAGTGTCCCAGTTGATCATAGCCCATATTTTCATCTTTAGACCAGTGATTTGATGATGGACCCCTAGGGGAAGCAATGTGGGCCCAGGTATTATTTTGGGTCTCTGGTTTTGGAGCTGTTGTAGCTGTAAAGCGAGTAGCTTGGCAGATTTTTGTTTGTGATCTTGCTCCAGAGTCCTCTCAAAATGCTTAGCTATAGTCATGAGTTTGGTTATGCTCATGGCCTCCCATCCTATTTTCTGCCTTTTTATCAATCCACTACTCTCAGGCGATAATCTATTTACAAAGAGGGCAGCTCAAGCAGACGGGATGACCTTATTAATTGTATGGAACCCTAAATATCATAGAAAAAGGGCTTCCAAATGGACTTTAAAGTCTGCCACAGATTCATCTTTGCAAATTTGTATAATAGACCAATCAGTGTAGGCAGGGAAGATTCTAGGAATGGCTTGTAAAAGTTCAGTTGGTATTTTGTGAGCTTTTCTGAGTCCCTAAGATGTTGAAGACAGAGATCTTGGGTATCATCCTTGTGGTTTTGCCATCTTCCTGCCTCCAGGTTTGAGCTTCACCAGTGGCTACCAGCATGGGTATAGGCTGATAAAGATCTGGCAGCCAGGGTCATAGGCCCTGATAATGACTCTGAATTCTTCAAAAAACCTTTAGTGTTCCACCCCAGGTTTAGGAAGTCTTTAACTATGGCCCTTAGTGTCTTTGACCAAGGGGTGAATGATCCTGAAGAAGTTTGTCTGCAACTTTGGGTAGTTTTATTTTAAAAGATAACTGCCTAGATGGGGATTAAGGAGTACACTTTTCCTGATGAGCACTGGGTGATGTATGGAATTGTTGAATCACTATATTGTATAGCTGAAACTAATATAACACTGAATGGTATCTCTACTAGAATTTAAAATTAAATTAAAAAAATAAACAAAAGGTAACTGCCTAATAGTCTCAGAGTGAAAAGGTAGTTCAGACAGAGTTTAGTAAAATGTGAGTACTCAGGAAAAAAAGGATAAGGGGGAGCAGTAGGAGTCACATCAGTCCTGTTGTCTTTTGTTTTAGGTACCTCTTGCATCTTTATTTATTAGCCTTTTGTAAGGAATCTTTTTGTGAAGCTATTTTAGAATCTTGAAGCATTTTGGAAGCTCTGCATACCAATTAAAGTATACATCCTATTCTGTTTAACTTGGGATTCCTTCCTCTCAAGTGCATTTCTTAAATGAGTGATCTTGTCTAACTGGAATATTCCCCATAACGGCTATTGTAATTCTAGGTTACTTTTAGTAAAATTTTTCCATTTTGCTAGATATCTGCAGCTTCTGGGACTATAGTTCTTAAACATAAAATAAACAAGTGTCCCAGAAGGTGGATGCTCAACTCTTTGGCTATAAAGTATCCCATTTCTTTTAGCTAAGACTTTGGGTTTGCTGGAGCCAAACTATTATCTAAGAGGGCCTATCATGGGAGTCTTCTTGAGGTGGCAAATACTCTAATAACCACTTAATACTTGACCCATGTTCACCAATATTTGTGGGCTTTTTGACTTCCAAGATTCCCATTAGCAGCCTGACCTTATTTAATATTCGTCTGAGGCCTCCCACTGGACCCAGTCCAGCCCAAATTGGACCCATTCCTATCCCAGCGCCAGTCTGGTTTTTAAGTTGGACCCAGTTCAATTCTGGCTGGTTAACCATCAATAGTTCCCTATGTGAAATCTGGGGATTGGGGGAAGGATTGAACCAGCAGACCCCAAAGAATGGGGACTGTGGACTGATTCCAAACAAATGGGTAACTATGCCAGCCACCAGAAATTCCCAATGTGGAATCTGGGGATAGAATCAAGGGCTGGGATTTTCAAACAAATAGGAAACTTTGGAAAGCAAATTAGGTTGGGAGCTCAATGCAAAGAGAGTGGAGCTCAGACCTGAGAATAACCTGTCAATGGCCCTCAGGAATGGTGAGAAGGAGAACTAAAAGTGTTTGAGGACGCTGTGCCTGTGTTTCTCATTGTCTTAGAAGCCACAGAAATTCTCAGGGCACCTGGGTGGCTCAGTTGGTTAAGCTTCCACTCTTGGTTTCCGCTCAGGTCGTGATCTCAGGGTCATGAGATTGAGCCCCAAGTCAGCTCTGTGCTAGCATGGAGTGTGTTTGAGATTCTCTCTCTCCTCTCCCTCTGTCCCTCCTGCTCATGCTCTCTCCCTCTCTCTCTAAAATAAATAAATAAATAAATCTTAAAAAAAAAAAAAAGAAGCAGGGAATCAAAGAATTCTCCTTTGGTCCCCTGCTGTCACCAAATCTTTAAGAACAAAAATTCAACTCAGTAAATTTAAAGATCGAATTGGCTTTTTTAAATGATTTATGAATTGGGCAGCATTCCATCTAACAAATAGAAGGGTGCTCTGAGGAGCTGTACAAAATGGAAGGGTTTTATAGGCAGAAATGAGGGCAGGACAAAGAAATTAGCAAAAGAAAAAGGATTATTTCAGGCAAGTTCACCTTCCCTTAGGGGGAAGAGCATGGGGTCTAATGTAGGTAACTTCCTTAGTGCTAATCAGGAAATTCTAGACTGATTGGTTTAAAATTCCACTCCTGGGAGAGACTGAAACTGTAGTTAGGTTAGGTATTAAGTCTTGGTGGGGCTTAACATAAGTGACTCCATTTTGGACCTGTTGTTTCTTTGTAATACCCTTCTTTCACATCATTTCTCCTTTCAAATTTCTTAGTAAAATTGAACTTTAGGAAGATGGGCCATATGTATCTCTTGACTTGGTGCTTTTCTCAGCTTCCTCATGCCCTACTACCAGGTAGCTTTGGGGGACAAGGATGGCTCAGTACATGGTGTACATTTCTGCCATAGTAAATGCAGGTTTTTGATTATCTTAGGAATGAGGATATTATGCCAGTAGGTGACCAGTTCTCTGTCCTGGAGACTTTTGACATATGAAGTACAACTACAGAAATGAAACTAATAGGCCTGTATGAATCTTGGGAAATCCGTCTCCTTGCTTTATGTTCTTACTGCGTGGCTATGTGTTGCATCACTATTCATTCAATGGTCTTTGAAAGATGTTTGTGGAATGCCTGGGTGGCTCAGTCGGTTGAGCATCCAACTCTTGATTTTGGCTCAGGTCATGAGGTAGTGGGATTGAGCCCTACATTGGGATCCTCACTCAGTGGGGAGTCTGCTGGAGATTCTCTCTTTCCCTCTCCCCCCACCATGCTCTCTCTCAAATAAATGGGCAAATCTTAAAAAACAAAAACAAAAACAAAAAAACCAAAACCCCCCAAAAACCTAAGAAGGGGGAAAGAAAGATGTTTGTTATGGGACCATCAACCTGTTGACCTATAATTTTTCATAATTTCATTTTTTTCTCTTAGGATATCAAGAAGAAAAATTGGACTAACTATAAGTTTTAGGGGGTCAAATGCAGGGAACTTGTGTGCATAGAATTAGGACCCTTTCTATCATACCCCATACCCTTGATACCACCAGGAAATAAAAGAAGGTAGAAAGGAAAGCTTTGGTTAGAGCCTATGTAAAGTATTACAGATCTGGGAAGGAGCCTTGAGAATCCTTTTTGTTCCCTTTGTAAGTTTTATGAGCAGAATGAAATGAATCATATATACTTCTCTCTTTAAGAGAAAGAACTTATACAGTGTAGGTTATAGCTTCCAATGTGTGTGAATGTGTGTGTGTGTATGTGTGTGTGTGTGTGTGTAAATTATAATTCTCAGTCCCAGCTCTGGTCTGAGTATCTTACTCAGAGCAGCATGTGCAAAGACCTGAGTGGAACAGAGAGCAGGCAGAATGGGTGAGGAGAGGTATGACACGAAATCAGGGAGGAAGGGAGAGATTATGTTGGACATAATTTTCAAATTTATAATATTTTTGCCCTGGGATTTTATATATGAAAAAGCAGGGGGGAAAAAAAAAAGAAAAAGAAAAAGAAAAGAAAAGAAAAAGCAGAGATTGTAGATGGCCAGAAGAGAGAGCCTTGCCTCTCTTCTGGGGCATGGAACCAGAATGTAAGGATTGCAGTCAGTTGAAAGCACTTCCTGAGCCAAGGGGTTGCTCCCTCTCACTCACCCTGCTGGCTTCACACAGGAGTTTGCTGCTTTGGATGAGTTGTTAATCCAGTGAGGTCATCTTCAGTGGAATCATTATATCTGGTTATTTTATTATTTTAGTCAAGCGAATATAGTGGATATTAACAAAAGAGGTTTCATAACCAAAGGCCCAGTTTAGGAAATGGGGGGGAAGGTAGAGTGGGCAGGGAGGCAAGTGATGGAAACTGGTGAGACTGCAGATGTATGTCTGTGGAGTCCCAGCCACCTCAGGCACAAGTAGTGTTTTCTCTTAGATCCTGGGGAAAAACATGCACCACGAACATGCTTGCCCTATGTTTGTTTCTGTCAAACTCAGAAGAGAACAGTTTTGGCTATCCTGGTGAAAGGTGGGCTAAGAACTGGCAAACCCAATTTAAACACATTCTTTCTCTTATCCTACTCTCCCTTGGCTTGAACTTTTGGGAAGTAGCTGTCCAAATCCAAAATGGCATCCCTTCCAGTTTCCCAGACAGAAGAAATAGGAAATGGAAAGGAACTAGTGGAGCAGAGTGTGGCTTAGGCCTCTCAACTCTGAGAAGAGGATCCCAGTGAGGAGCTGGACAGCATAGTGTTGGAGTATTGCTTACCTCAAATCGTTGCTGCTATCTTATGCCTGATGGAAGTAGGAAGTCTTCAGAGAGCCTTACAGCCTTATTCCTTTTTTTTTTTTTTAAGATTTTTGTTTATTTATTTGACAGAGAGAGAGAGATAACAAGAGCAGGAACACAAGCAGGGGGAGTGGGACAGGGAGAAGCAGACTTCTCAACGAGCAGGGAACCTGATGTGGGGCTTGATCCCAGGACCCTGAGATCATGACCTGAGTAGAAGGCAGACGCTTAACGACTGAGCCCCCCAGGTGCCCCTCATTATGCCCTTCTAAGGCATTTTTCCCTAATGGTTCTCCTCCCCTCAAGACATGTTAACACCACAGATATACTGTATATCTGTTTATGTTGTCAGGTGTCAGTTGTCAACTTTGAAGGGATACAAACCATTGTAATATTGAAGACACCCCCCACCCCTGAACCAGTTTTCACTCCTTGGGAATAAGATTTACCCCATTGAGAATGTATGATTTAAAGTGGTTATCAACCTAGGGTGATTTTGTATCCCCCACACTCGCCCCAGGTGATATTTGGCAATGTCTGGAGACATTTTTGGTTGCCACAACTGGAGGGGGTGCTACTGGCATCTAGGTAGAGGCCAAGGGAGATGCTGCTAACTATCCTATAGTGCACAGGACAGAGAGAGCCCCTGACCCCTTTCCCTGCCAAAGAATTATCCTGTCCCAAAATGTCAATAGTGCTGAGGTTGAGAAATTGATATAAAGTATGTAAATTTTCCTTTGTTTTTTAAATTAAAACATAATTAAATTAAAATATAAACTTAAATGAAAATTTGGTATTAAGGATATTATCTAATTTTATCCATTTAATAGCACTAGAGTCTTTATATATAAAGTAAAAAGTATAAAAATCTTTCTTGGCTGGTAGGACACATGGATCCCAATGGTTGAGAATTAGACTTAAGTGGCATGTACTTGGCATGTTTATATTTTAAGAATAATTAATTGTACCATTTATGTCTTTAGACATTAAAACAGCATGACTTTAAGAGTGATTGCTTTTTTTTGAATTTTGTTTTTATGTCTTTCCTCTTTTTTTGGGGAGGGGGAAGCAGAATTGCATTATGGACTCTGGAGTCAGATTGCCTGACTTTGAATCCTGGTTCTGTTGCTTACTGGCTTATGACTTTGGGCATATAATGGTGAACACAATGTATCTGCCTCTTATGGTTGTGAGAATAAAATAAGTTATTATATTCTTGCCAGATAGTAAGTGCTTAATAAATGCTAACCATTATTCTGATCTACTTAGCATTCTTTGAATCATTAAAATGCTAAATAATTTTACTTTCTTTTTCTCTTTATAGATTTATGGCGGATTATTTTCTGAAGATAAATGTTGGTACAGATGCAAAGTATTGAAAATCATCAGTGATAAAAAGGCAGGAACAAGTGTTCAATTTTTTTTTTTTTTTGCCCTGAATAATGATTATTTTGTCTACAAAATTTGATGTTTATTTAGCCCAGGACCCTTGGATCATGACCTGAGCCGAAGGCAGACGCCTAACGACTGAGCCACCCAGGTGCCCCCTTATTCCTAACACCCCTTAGCTCCTCTTCTCTCTCTCGTCTTCTGTGTCTGCTTGTGAGCTCTGCTGTCTGGTATTTGCCCTTCTGAGAATGTGGCATTTTCTGTGGAATAGTGGGTGCTGTGTACCACCAATTTTTCCTGATAGGCTAAGATGTACTTTTCTTTTCCCTGTTCTCAGTTTCCTAAAGCTAATAACTCTTCTGGTTTCCAGTATCTTAAAGCTGTCAATAATCAGAGTGAGGACAGAGAGTGGGAACAGAATGTAATTTGAGCCCCATATGTTCTGTAGGTTCATATATATGTATACAAATGCTTAGGAAAAAGTCTGGAAAGTTATACACCAAGTTGATACTCCTGGAGAGGCAGGAGATGAACCAGAATTGAGCCTATTGAAGAGAATGTTAGCATAGTACTTAAGTTTTTATAAGGAGAATGTATTAATGTATTGCTTATACAATTACATGTATAATTAAAATGAATTTGGAATTCCAGACCTGAAAAGGAACAAGAGAAGGATGAGGCTGCTGTGGTTGGGATCTGAGCTGAGGACCCAGGGATGGTAGTAGGTAATGAGTCTAAACTGTAGTCTGGGTTAGGGAGTTGTAAGAAATGGGTAACTAGGGAAGGGTCAGATCAGGATGGCTTTGAAAGTCAGACAGAAGAAGTAAGCCTTGCTGTAGTTGGCATTTTAATTTCTTGGGCAGAAGAATCAGACCATATATAAAACGTTTGTGGATGAAGTGGATATATGATTTAACAAGTGTATATTGACTTGATTTGGAAAAAGAAATTATTACATGATTGTGTTCAAACTGCCAACACAGAGTGTGCATCTCAAGCAGAGAATCTTGGGCTTAAGGATTTATGTTGTGTGTTCTTTAACTCTACTCTTTAGTGGCTGGTGATTGCTAACTTCTCAGGAGAAATTTTTTTGGTGTCAGAGAACCCTAACATGACCATACTACATGTTTCCCAAGCTGGGTTCCACTGGAATGCTAGTCTTTGAAAGAAGTAGGGCTATTTGTTCAAATATATTTGGAAAGGACAGTGTATCACTCCCCTTTTGAAAGAATTCATAGTGTATTTTAGAGTGTTAAAGCCTCTGAGAAGTCTCAAGAAAGAAATTCAGAAGTCAAGTAGTCTCCAGAAGAGGTATGATTAGTGGCTCAATAATGACATCAAGAATCCATTCCAGATATTTCCACATCAATTTCATGCCAAAGATGGTTCTCCTATGGTCACGGGGAGGCTGCCACTGACAATTGGGGCCTCATCCTTCCTTATTCATTTCCAGCAGACAGAAGAGAGAGTGAGAGAACTTCTTTTCCAACCGTGAGCTACAAGTCTTTCTCTTCAGTCTGAATGGACCAACTCAACTCATGGTCACCCTACGAGTGCTATCTACTAATTTGCTCAGACTAACCAGATCCAGTCCTTGAAACAGGGGACTGGGTTAGTTTCCTTGGAGTTTGTGTGGAGGAGTGGATACTTGAAAAAAAGTCAGGATTCCATGGGGAAGGAGAGTTTGATGAGGCTAATATGCATACAGTGATGAGAAGCAATAGAGACCTAGGTGATGAGGCCAGAAGGCCCTAGGTGAGTGTGAGGCAGCAGGCGGCTGTGGTCAGTGGAGAAGGGGAGATGGTGCTGGCTGAGGGCACCACGCCCGGCCAGAGGAGAAAGAATACCTGACAAAGCCACCAGCTGCTGTGTTCAGCTGTGGCTCAGGACTTTATATTTTGAGAACTTGAAGATTTATTCAAAATTGTGTCACGTAGAGAGTGGTTTAGAATTTTGGAGAATTTGAGAAAGAATTAAAAATGCTGCTGAACTTTAAAGAGAACTAAATAAAGAACAAAGCAGCAGGAAGTGCTGTGTGCAGAATAAGGATGGGGTTCTTTTTTTCCTCAAGGGTGCCAGGCATGAAAAGTTCCAAATGGCAATTTATTTTCTTTATATACAGTTTCCCCTGAAATATTTGTCTGTCAAGGCTGTCAGAAGTGAACACAGTTGCAAAGTGAGTGACTAACTTAATTTGAAGACTTAAAGTGTTTTTCTTATCTTTCCGCCTGTGATCCAGCATAGTTGTTTTCTCTAGGACTGAGTAAATGTTAGGGCAGAGCCTTTCGGCACCTAAGATACCGAACTCCTAACTCACCTAATCAGACACTTAAAAGTGTTTATCTAGAAACTGACATTTCAGCTCAGTCTTTTCTGATATGATGTGAAAAACAGGTTTCCTTGCAGCAAGTACCCAAATAATAGCTACCAATTATACGTTTGTGCAGTTATTCATATTCTGTATCTGTATTCTGTTGGGACATTCATGGCTATAATGAATATATAAATAAATAGAATGTATAGAGAAAGGTTGGTGAATTTGGGAGGAAGAATTTTCTTTATGGGTATCAGTGTACCTTACTTTACATTATAAGGCTATCCCCCATGTGTATATAAATCAGAATTTCAAATAAATTTAATCATTTTCAAAAGTACCAGGGAAACTCAATGGGTAAATGATTTTACAAAGTGAATATACATTCATTTTTCTTTCAGGTGATATAATTTTTATATAATGGTCTTGCTTAAATGAGGAGTGCCCTTGATAACAACTCTATCATTCTGAAAACCAACTGTATCATTCTTTTTTTTTTTATTTGAGAGAGAGAGAATGAGAGAGAGAGCACATGAGAGGGGGGAGGGTCAGAGGGAGAAGCAGACTCCCCACCGAGCAGGGAGCCCGATGCGGGACTCGATCCAGGGACTCCAGGATCATGACCTGAGCCGAAGGCAGTCGTCCAACCAACTGAGCCACCCAGGCGCCCCCCAACTGTATCATTCTTGATAACTTGATAACAACTGTATCATTCTGAAAACCAAAGGTAAAAAACTACAGGAAAGCTTTAAGTCTGTTATAAATTTGATGGGGCAGCACCATTCCAAGCTCTTAACAAAGGCGTGCCATTTTTTTAGGACATGTGAAAGGCTGAAGAGGGTGTAGGAGGAATCTGATCACTGTGTTTGAGGCATTGTTTTTGCTCTTTACAAATGTAAAATTTGATTCTAATGAGGTGAGCATTAGGCTTGTCTGTAGGGTCCCTCCTGGGTATTAGCAGCTTGTTGGGCAGAGAAGGAAAAATGAAAGCAGACATTAATGCGACCCCAGGACTTGGGCTTTTGAGGGTGTGGTGAGGTTTGTAATAAACAGAGCTGAATTATATAATAGCTGGGGGGGGGGGGAAGTAGGCAAGTTAGAGCATTTAAAGAATTGATTTTTATTTGAGGCGAAAATGAGGGCTGAGAGTGGAGGGGTGTTATAATTACATTTTAAACTATACAACTTTCTTCTCAAAATTGTTGCTATGTCTCTATAAGGTTTGTGTACTCTGCCCCCAAAATGAGAATCCTTGCTACGGTCTATGAGGTGCTGTTACTGACAGAATTTATTATCTTCCTTGGGTGTATTGGGGCAGAAAAAAATGTTGACAGAGCTCTAAAAACATGAAGATTCTGTCAAGGTCGGAAGGAAACAGGAAAACATCTGTGTCTCTTCTCTACTTTGAGATGGGAATAGAACTTTTGTGATGGAACTGGATGGAACCCCTGATATTTTTTGCAACCTTGAGGGCTAGAATCAGTGGCTGGGATGGAGGTGGGCAATAGCTATTTAAAAAATTTCCAGCATTTTTTTCTGCTTTCCTAGAGATAGAAGTCTGACTTGACTTTGAGGGCAGATTGCTCCTTTAACAACAGAAGCAACACTTCAGTGGGCCTTCTGGTTAGATAAGATAAAAGCAAGAACCTATTCTGGAGTAGAAAGGTTTAATGCAACCAGAAGCTAAACTGCTTCTGTTTAAAGTAAATGTCTAAAATAAACTGAAATAAAAATGAAAATGAGAGTCATCTTTACTTGGGTGGAATAGTAAAATATTTTGATTGGGAGGGGAGCATAAAATGCTTTTTCCTTTGAAAGAACCTGGAGGAGATTTGGGACATGAGCTCTTGGTGGGGGACTTGGCAACAGGCTGCAGGTCAGAGGATGGAGAGAACTAAGGAGAGAGGGAGAGGTCTTGCCCAGAGTTGGTGAGGCTTGGCCTATGGACCCAGGGCAAATGTGACATTCAGCTGATGGTATCTGCTCAGTGCTGTAATGGTCTTTTGTACCTCCCAGCCTTCAGTGAGATTCTTGTTTACTGTTCTTGTCTGGGTGCTGAGGGTGGGCCTCTGCCTTTGTGGAACGAGGCAGCATTGACAAAGAGTAGCCTGGAAACATGAGTCCAAGGAATGAGCAAAGGTGGCAGCATGTACACTTTCTTTTGTATTCTCCCTGTGTTGCAGGATTTCTTTTCCTTTGGTGCCCGTGGTTCCTGGTCACACCGCTTGGAAGAATAAAGAGGTAGACTAGACAAAGAGTGGGGGGCAGCAAAGCAGAGTTTATCGAGTGATAGTACGAAGCTCCTGAAGAGGGAGGGGACCAGAGAGAATTGCCACAGCAGTTTCTAAGTCTAGGGGGTTTTATGAGAATGTCGGCAGGCTGTTTTAATCTGATTAACCCTCTATGTGCCTGTCACCCAATCAGGTTTTTGTCCACGTGCTCATCTACCTATCAGGTAATTGTTCATGTGGGAAAGGGTGGAGGGCTCCTTCCAGGGTGGTGTAAAATCCTTTGAAGGGTAGTTTCTTCTTAGGGCGGGTGTCTCTGCCCCCTACCTGCCTTTCTGACGACCGTTCTGCATTACCTGGAGACAGGAACTTTTGCTCCAATACTGTCACCTCCAGCTTTTAGATATAAGGGACTTTTGTATTCATCTCAATCTGGGGCTTGTTTCCCTGAATCCTAATTAATCCCTTCCTCCCTTCCTTCCTTTCTCTCTCTTTCTTTCTTTAGGTTTATTTTTTAAGGATTTTATGTATTTATTTGAGAGAGAGAGAGAGCTCGAGCAAGCACAAGCAGGGGGAGGGAGAGGGAGAGAATCTCTAGCTGAGCTTGGAGCCGATCCCATGACCCTGAGATCATTACCTGAGCTGAAATCAAGAGTTGGATGCGCAACTGACTGAGCCATCCAGGTGCTCCTGAATACTAATTTCTTACCTGGGTCAACCTCTTCCCATGAAGATTGGCAATAGTAACATCTCTTCCCTTCTAGGGAAGCCCCTCTCCCACTTAAAGCGGTATAGTTGGACCTGAAGACCCCAGGGAGGAAAATCATAGAAGAGAGCGACACCCCTAAATAGACTGACTCCCCCCCGTGGATGCAGTGAGTTACCTGGTTGACTGACAACAGCTATTGGGCCATGTTTTTCAACTGGGGAGCTAATTTATCTAGCCAACTTCTTGAGAGCAGGGGATTTCTCCTCCTTTCTCTTCTAAGATAGTGGTAGGGTGGTGGTGGAGGGGAGTGGCAGTGACTCAGCCAGCTTTACCTTCCCCTCAGGTTGTCTGTCCTTGAGGTTGATTGTGAGGGAGTTAGACAGTCCATCTGTCTTCCAACCTAGCTTTATCTGTAATAAAGATGGTATTCTGTGTTGCCTCTCGGCCTCTGCCATTTTTTTTTTTTAAATGGTTCCAAGATCCAGGCAGGAAAAAGGAATCTATTTAGGTTCTGTCAAAACCCGACAAGTTCTGCCAATGACTTAACTCTGTAAACTGGGGCAAACTACTTTATATTTCTCCATCTGGAAATTGGAACCATAACAATGGCCACTGGATAAGGGTAAAAAAAATAAGAGTGCTATAAATTATTGGCTGAAAGATGTAATTGCTGGCCCCATCCCCCTAGTAATATAATCATTGTTTGACAACATTTTCTAAATCTTATCTGAGAACCTTGCTGCTGTGACACATTGATTCATTTTGGCTGGCACCATATGCTCCCATCTGCTATGAGTGGTATAATTGCTCTCAGTCATCAACATCGAGCACCCACAGCTAATTTGTGGGGAAAGGCTCCAGCACTGCAGACCCAAATGCAACTTGTCAATTTGCTCACGTGAAAGGGATCTAGGCGCTCTCCATGCCTCTTCCTCTTGTCTTGGGGATTGGTCACAGTCCATCCAGGTATTCAGCTCTAGCTTTTCCTCGCTACCAGTAAGGACAAACCTTCCAATTGTGTGAAAGGAACTTTGTTCTGAGTCTCAGAATGAGATCACTTGTTGGATCTTTGTTGTATAAACATTTAGTGTGCTGTTTTCACTACTGGTTGGTCTGGGTTCAAATCCTAGCTCTGCCCCTCAGTAGTTTGTGTGACCTTGGGCCAATGACTTAACGTCTCTCTACCTCTTAGGAGGTAGCCTTTTTAAATCTGTAATTTAGGGCTTATACCTACTTTGCAGGATATTGTGAAGATTTAACTTAATTAGCTGAGGTAAGTGAAGCACTTAACCATTTACTTCACTGATAGTAAATGCTCAGTAAATGGTAGTGATTATTTTTACTGGAGGGCCTATTCTTTGTTCATGGAGCAATTATGAAGACTAATGATTTTTTCTAACTTTCTCCACATGCATTTCTAGCTCTCTGGAAGCTTGTTCCTCAAATTATGGTCTTTGGAACAGCAGGTGATTGTGATCTGCAGAGAAAACATGTGTTGCTAATAAAGCATCCTGCATATGAAAGCATTCAGGAATATGAGATTTAGATTCATTCTTGCTGGGATTGATGGTGCCAATGTATGTAGTATCCTTATTGAAGGAATTTCAGAAAGCCAGGCTTGGAGGAGATTGCCATGTTAAAAGTGAATTCCCAAGAGTGAACACTTCTTAATGCAAAGAAATTTAAAATAATTTAGTCAAATTGTGGAGATAAGACAACTTGGGCACAGAGACTAGTATTTCAGGAAGTAGGATGAGCTGGCAATTTGCTTGTTCATGTGTGTGTGCTCATGCATGTTTAGTCAGGTTCCAGATGACAATTGATTTTCCCCATGTCTAAGGCACTTAGTTGGGATGGGAATGTCAGTCTAAAGGGCTTTTCTCTTAATGAGTTAATTAGCAGATAAATAATTAGAATTCAGTTGGAGAGTTCAAACAATATTTATCTGAAAAGTAGTAGTTTAGGATGCAGACTGAATAGGCCATCCCAATAATGAACATTATTGGAATTATGAGCAGGGGCTATCACTTCTCAATGGGTCACCCCTGGCCACATTGGCTTCTTTTCTGGGCTTGGCACAAATATCAGGCAAGCTTCCACCCCCTGGGTTTTTACCCTTGCTTTTCTCACTGCATGGAATGTTCTTCCCTAGTTGTCTGCCCAGTTTTCTCTCTCACCTTCTCAGATCTCTGCCCCTTCTCAATGAGGTCTTCTTTGACTATTCTATTTAAGATGACAACATTGATCACCCCCTACTCCGTATCCTTTTCTGATGATTTTTTTTTTTTTCCTACAGCACTTACCATCAACTGCATGGTATATGTTTTCTTATTTATTTGTTCAACTTTCTGTTTTCCCCACTGGAATGTAGATTCATGAGGGCTGGATTTTTGTTCTGTCCCAGGCTCTATCTCCAGACCCTACAGTAGTTTCTGGCATGGAGTAGAGACTCAATACATATTTGTTGATTGAACGGTAGCTTTATATGCTCTCTTATTTTTATAGAGCCCTGCAAAATGGTTGTTATTTGTATTTTTGAGATGAAGAAGCTAAGACAGGGAGAGGCAAAGTGACTGTTTACAGTCACAGAAACTAGTAAGTGGTAGAGACAAGATTTGAATCTGGCTCTGATTTCTTCCTGAGCCCCAGGTTTGTATACAACCACCTGCCTGGTGAAACGACCACCCTATGAAACTTATGTGCCTGCAATACCAGAAAGATCTTTCTTTGCTTTCTTTGCTCCTAAAATCTTCGAAATTTCCTGAGTGATAAGGGTGATAGGAGAGATTTTTGTTGCAAAGAGGAGACTCTTGGTGGGCCCTTAGATAGTTTCAGGATGGGATCTGGTCACCTGAAAGATCAAGCTTTCATTAGAAGCTTGGAACTTTCAGCCCCACTCCTCAATCTCCAGGGAGGAGAGAGGGTCTAGGGATTGAGGTGATTATCAATAGCCAATGATTTAATCAAACATGCCTAAGTAATGAAACCTGCATATAAACTCCTTAACAGTGGAGTTTGGGGCGCCTGGGTGGCTCAGTCGTTAAGCGTCTGCCTTCGGCTCAGGTCATGATCCCAGGGTCCTGGGATCGAGTCCCACATCGGGCTCCCTGCTTGGCAGGAAGCCTGCTTCTCCCTCTCCCACTCCCCCTGCTTGTGTTCCTGCTCTCGCTATCTCTCTCTCTGTCAAATAAATAAATAAAATCTTAAAAAAAAAAAAAAAAAAAAAAAAAAAAAAAAAACAAAACAGTGGAGTTTGGAGAGCTTCTGAGTTACTGAACACATCCATATACTGGGAGGGTGGTACATCCCAACTCCTGGACAGAAGCTTCTGGGCTTGGGACCTTTCCAGACCTTGCCCTAGGTACCTCCTCATTTGGCTGGTTATTTGTATCCTTTGTAAAAGCTCATAAATGTATGTAAAGTGGCTTCTTGAGTTCTGTGAACTGTTTTAGCAAATTATTGAACCTGAGGAGGGAGTAGTGGGAACTCCTGATTTATAGCTGATTGGTCATAAGTGTGGGTGACCTGATATTTGCAACTGGCCTCTGAAATGAGGGCAGTCTTAGGGACTGAGCCCTTAACCCTGTGGAGTTTGATGCTAACTCTGGGTAATTAATGTCAGAATTAAATTGAATATAGGACACCTAGTTGGTGTTGGAGAGTTGGAGAAGTGGTGTTGGAAAAGATACCATGCAGTTGGTGTCAGGAAGGAAAGTACCTTTCAGTGCCCAAGATAGGACTATGGGATCTCAGCCACACCTTCTTTGTTCTGCCTTATTTCAGAAAATGCTGCTTCCACTCATCCAGTTGCTCAAGCCAAAAACATTAGTGCCATTCTCAACTCCTTCCTTTCATTCATCCCCTCCATTTGATCCATCAAGAAGTCTGGCAATTCTACTTCCAAAATAATCCCCCACCCAGACACCTTTCCCTGTTCTGCATCTCTCACCATGATAATCTTGCATCTGGATTATTCTAGTAGTCTCCTAAATCAGTCTCTCTGCCTCCTCAGTTGCCCTTATAATTCATTCTCCACATCACAGAATAAAAATGGCAAAAAGCTGTGCATTGCTTATCCTGGGAACGTGAACAGGAGTCCTACATTTGCGGTGTTGCTCCTTGGTTGTTCTTGGCATATCCTTCATGTGCTGCTGTTGCTGCAAAGACATCATTATTTCAACTTCTGGCTTATGATGGCATCTAACTCTAGGTTGCTGAGCAAACCTCCGGGACTTCCAGCCAGAATGTCCTTTTTAGATAAGCCCTATGCTTTATTAACTTAGGAGGGCCCCATCTGTACAGAGTACCTTGATTGTTTCTGCTTCATCACAAAATGCAAAACAAAAGCATATAAAAATTATTATTCAGGAGCGAATCATTTAATCTGTTGTAAATTGTTTTATTTAACTACAGCTATATTTGCATTTTACATTTGTGTACAAACCCATAAAGACTGACTGGCTAAGCCCTGTGTGGGCAGGGCCAGCAGCTTTAGGCAGCAGGCTACAAGACCTTAGCTTTATGAACTAAAAGACTGGACAAGGGCCGTTGGGCTGTCAGGGTAATTGTACTATAGACAGCAATCTGTCTGTCCACTTGGAGCAGGGAAGGACATATGAAAAGAACACAAAGGATAGTAGAGAATTGCTGAGTTCCTCCTGCTGGTTTCTTTTCACATGTGGTCCTACATGCAACTGACGAACGCTAAGGAATGTGCTCTGGGTACATGGGAGTGTTCTGGAAGTAGTGAGTAGTAACATCTCCTATGTGGGGAACACCTCACCTCTATAGAGCCCTACAATTTTCAAAGTGTTCTTCTATATATTAGCTCTTTGAGTCTTGCTACAACCCTGGCAGTCATTACCTCCATTCAAAGCTGTAGAAAGTTGTGGTTTAAAGAGTTGGGGATGCTCATAGTCACATAGCTGGTAACAGTTTGAATATAGGTTTGACCCCAGAGTCTGCAGACTCTATTTCTTTTTCATTATTCTGAGAATGGAAAAGAGATTTTTTTTTTGGTGGGCCAATTTTGATTGCTTACTAGTCATTATTTAGAACAGTAAGTTCAGAAATAATTTGAAGTCATTGCTGGGTTCTCTGGGAAAGAATGTTATGATTTATGGGTTGTTTCTGCCACTGGTGAGGTATGAAATGTGGTGGCACATTGCTTTATAATTGCCTACTCTCCCCCCTCTCTCTGTATTGTGTCATAATTCCTTTCTTTGTAGTACCTCCTCCTCTTTTTTGGACCAGGGTTTAAAATAATAAATACTACCCAAGAGACTTACATGTGCTTCTCTCTTTCTGTCCTGGTGGCTATGGTTGTTTCTTCTGTTCTGATTACAGATGACTCAGGCAACTACCTCACATTCCTGAGGCTCCTTTAAAGAAGTTTAATATATTTATGTGAAGGAGGAATAGTAGAGGCCAATCACATTTATGTGAAAGAGAAGGCAATATCGACGTATTAGTCATTGTAATTGGATTCTTAGGTGCCAGTCTAAATACTGTGCAGATCTAATTCAGAATGCAGAAGTTGCAGGCACATCTCCTTTTTAAGCACACTATGAGGAACAATGGACAACTGATTGCATATATGTCATCAACAAGATTCTTCTCTATTCATTCCCATGTCTGCATGGAGTGGTGTAGACCTAAAGCTTACCCTCACCTTAAGTAAGTAACTAAAAAAGTAAATTCCAACTAAAGCACAGCCACTTAGGAAGAAGCCTCCTGTATTTGGAGCTATTCCCATGTTGCAGTGAATTTCTTCTGACAGTGGACTTCCAGTGACTCTTCCATTCCAGCTCCATCTCTCATTAGTCCATGCTTAGCCAGGCTGAATTATTTTTTTCTGTACTTTCTGTCTTCTGCTTCTTTGCTTAGAAGATCACTTCCTCCTAGAATGTACTTACTCTTCATATACCCTGTTTCCATATGTTGGCACCATCTCCTTCAGGAAGTGTCTCCTAAAAATCCAACTAGATGTGATTTTTCTTTTCTTTGAGATTTACCTGCCATCTGGGGCAAGGAGGATGACCATTTTGCTTATGGATTTTTTTATGTGCTGCTTTGTATTATTGTTGTTGACTGAGCGCTCCTACCACTTTGTAGATTGTAAACTTTTTGAGGAATGACTCTCTGATCATCCTGTCTCTAATACCTAACACAATGCCTAGGCCAGAGTAGAAACACAAAAACACAAAAAGTATTTGTTGAATGAATAGATTTTTTTTTTTTTCCAGTGGTCAGTCCATTCAAGTCTTCTTTCTTCTAGGCATTCATTCATTCACTCATTCACTTGCTTGCTTGCAAAAGTGCCTGGACATGAACCACTTGCATTGTATGGAGTAGTTTGTCATCGAGCAGTTCAAACAAGGGATGGCAGGTTGGACTAGAGATGGTAATAGATATGGAAAAATGTGGACTAATTTAACATGTAGAAGAAAAAATGAGGACTTGGCGATGAAATGGATATGTAGGCTGAGGGGGATGGAGATAGCAGGAATGGTTTGAAAATTTTTGTTTTGTCTAGCCAAATTGATAGTGATACCAGTCATTGAGATGGAAAACACTGGAAGATTAAATTTTTTTTAAGAGGGATGATCTAGAGTTTGATTTTGGGGTTGGAGCTTATATGGGGGCCAGGGCTAGATGTATAAGTTAGGGAGTCATCTGTATACAGCTGGCCCCTAGAATCCTGGGCATCAATAGAATAGAGAGAGAGGAGAGAGGTTGCATGAGACCAAGGCTTGAAGAAGTTCCACAATTAGAGACTGGGAGGAGAAGGATGGGGTGCTAAATGAGATGAGAAGGACCATAAACAGTACATAAATTAGGAGTCTGGGTAAGCCAAAGAAAAAGAGAGTTGGAAGAAGTTTGTGAAGAGGAGAAAGAGAGGGCAGTATATGGAGAGGGAAAACCAAATTAATGAAAGTTTTGTTTCTGTTTTTTAATAAGGGAGGAACTTAGGGGTTTACATGTGGTCAAGAAGGATCCAGTAATTTTGGGGAAGCCAAAGATAAGGATGATCAGAACAGTGGCTGACTATATGCAGTCCCGGAGGAGGAGGGGCAGTGTGTGTGTGTGTGTGTGTGTGTGTGTGTGTGTGTGTGTGTGTGTGAGAGAGAGAGAGAGAGAGAGAGAGAGAGAGAGAGAATGAGAATCCAGAGCAGAATGACTGGCCCCTGCTGATAGGATTAGAGGATACATAAAGCTCTAGTGGGTATGAAGTTTTGACAGCAGGAAGTCAGGAGTATTCCCATTTGAAGACTCCTTTTTCTTCTGTGATATTGGCTTGTTTGCTGAGAGTAACAGAGGGATTTGATAAAGTCAGAAGTAAGAGAAGAGAGAAGGTTTGAAATAGGTGTCTGATGAGGGAAGGAATTGTCTGTAGCCATGTAATGAGGTTATAGGGTCAAGTTGAGGATCTGGTTAAGTGTGACCTTCAGTTATTTAGAGTGACACCAATTGGTCCTACTGTGGGGTTTTCCCAGTGGCCCTTAGATGCCCAGGTGCAGGCTTGGAGAAAGTGCTAGTTGATTTTATCTGGGTTGTAGATTTTGCCAGACAGTGGGATTTAAAGAGAAAGAGGCAAGGGAGTATAGGATATTTGGAAAAATATTATTTAAGGTAATAGATAATGGAATCAAAGATAGACAGGGAGGGAAGAAAAGACAGGACCGAGATAATGAATATAGAAAAGGCAAAGAGCTGTCCTAATGGATAGGAAGAAGGTAAAGGGCTACATGGTAGTTATACCAATGAGGTTGAAGAAAAAGTGTTATAGGAGTATTTTAACCAGCTAGAAAAAAGAGATTGTCAGTCACTGAAGACCTAGATGATTGAAATACTGACTCTGAAAGTCAAGCAGGCTGAGAGTAGAGAATCATGGAGAAAACAGCAAAACTAACTCCAGAAACCTTGGGGGAGTTGGGGTGAAGGCAACTGCAGATGTATTATTACTAAAATGTGCTGGGGGCATAGATGATTTGGACAAGGGAATGGTGGTAAAAATTTTCTATCTTGATGAAATATTTGCAATTTTGACCATCACAATAATAAATAGAACCGTGCTTAAATATCACAACTTACCTAAGTGATGTCATGCACTTAGGAGAGTTCTATGATTTTCCCCATAGCTAGTTTTCCTTTCAGCTGGGGATACTTCCCACTTTTTCACATTACTTTTACCATTCTTGAGGAATTGGAGAAAATACCACTGACAATTTTTCCTGATACCCTTTTTAAACCCCCAAGTTGGGGTAGGCTCCTATAAATAGCTCCACAGCTCCTTGTGGGAGAGTGCTGCTTTGAGTCAGAATTTCTTGTCAAATAGGATCCCAGGGAAAAGAATCCCTCACTCTGATGCTTTCTGCACCTACATTCAGCTTCGTAGGTAGAGAACAGCTTATAGTCCTAGGTGGTGAATTGCTTGCTCCACTACATAAGAAGGAACCAGGACAGGATGAGTTTGGAGCCTAAGTGCCTGAAACTCTGGAAGGTTCGCTCCCAGAGACAAACTCTCTTGATCTTCACCTGGTTGTTTTAGGGTTAATCTATGAGTTTGTGCAGTCACAGTGAGTCTTGTCTTCCTAGGCATCCAAAGTGGTCATGAGCAACGTTAAAAGCTAGTTTTCAAAAAAAAGTAAAATCACTACTCTCCCACTATTATAAAAATGAACTTTCATTAAAAGATTTTATTTAACTCATGATGCTATAACTGGTGCAAAGGAAAAAATTTAGAAAGTACAAACTTATATAGAATAAAGGAAATTTCCATCAATGTGCAAATGGAGGAAAACATTTTTTCACAGAGGGAGAGGCAAGTCAGTTGAATCTCCACTGGATAGGATATAGAATTTTCTTGTTTATAGACAAGGATTATTTTGCATTGCTCTCTGTTATCTATACATTAAAGAGTTGAAGAATAGCTCCAACACACTCAGAATCAGATAACACAGAAGAGTGAGTTATATATAATGTGTAGTGTTCTACTGAGCATAAATTCTTCCCTATTGTAAGAAGAGTGACTGTCTCTTTCTGGTTCCCTGTTCCCTGTTCTGCTAATATCTTGCAAAACTGTTGGCTTGAATTGTTGCCTTTTCACCTGTGGGCTCTTCAGCTAGATAATACCTTTCTGTAGAAAAGACCAAAAATGTAAACTTTTCAGATATTTAAAGCCATGGGAATAGAGAACATTGTGATTAGCAAACAAGCATAACATTTTTTTAAATTACTTTGATATTATGGGGCTAGAAGAAAGTGTGTGTGGGAGTTGGTGATGAAGAGAAGGAAATAAGTTCCTTTTCATAAAGAAGTATGGAATTTGAGGTAAGTGAGAGGATTGCTTGGAGTGAGTGGCTTTATTCTTTAGTGCTTAGTGCCCAAGAGTGGGTGGTGCACAGGTTCTCCTGGCTGGGGTAGGAACTCCTGTGAGGTGATTTTCTGAAGCACTTTCATAATTGCCTAGTGCTTCACAGGCATGGCCCACCATTTGAAGGGAGGAGGCTCTTCAGGGCATCTTCTGAAAAAGGCAGCAGCCCAGATAGGCCTGGTTTAATGGGTGGCTTACCTGAGTCTGTTAAATCCCATCTAACTCACATAACTGGCTCTGGAGAGGTAAAATCAGTGGTTCTCAAGCCTGGCTGCACATGAGAACCATCTAGGGAGCTTTGGCAAATACCCACCTCAAGAGAATCCGATTGAATTGATCTAAGTGGACCTGGGACTTAGTATCTTAAAAAATTCCCCCAAATGATTATAATGTGCAGTGAGGGATGAGGACTGCTGGTCTAAGCAGTGTTTCTCAAACTTGTCTGGTGGTTAGAATTACTAGTAGAATTACCGAAGTATGCCTGTTAAAAATACACATTCCCAGACCCTTCCATGGTGACTTGGATCCTGCAGTTCTGGGGAATAGCATAGAAATCTGAATGTTTGACAGGTACCCCAGGTGGGTAAGGGCTATGTTTGTTAGTCCCTAATGGGAGGAAACTTCAGAGTCCTTGGGTTTGGCTAACAGAACAGTTTTTGAAATTTCAATGCTTCTTTGCTGAAAATAGGTTTTGAAGGATGGCTCTTTGTTAAATATATCTGGAGATGGTATTTGTACAGATCACTTAGGAAGTTTGGGTATATCCCAGTTAGCATGTGGAAATAAAACTTCCTAGATGCAGGGCTGTGATAGGTGGGAAAATGGTTCCCTGGAAGATATCTACATCCTAATCCCTGGTTGCTGTAGATGTTACTTTATGTGGAAAAAGGGTCTTTGCAGATGTGACTTAAATTAAGGATTTTGAGATGAGATTATTTAGGATTATGCCATCACAAATGTCCTTCATGTTGGAAGCTGGAAGAAGCAAGGAACAGATTCTTCCTTCAAGCATCTGAGGGGAGTGTGGTCCTGCCAACACCTTGATTTCAGCCCAGCAAAACAGATTTTGCACATCTGGCCTCCAGAACTGTGAGAGATTAAATTAAAAAAAAAAAAGATTTATTTATTTACTTTAGAGAGAGAGAACATGAGCAGGGGGAGGGGCAGATGGGGGGGGAGAGAAAGAGAGAGAAGCAGACTCCCTGCTGAGTGATACAGGGCTTGATCTCAAGACCCTGAGATCATGACCTGAGCTGAAATAAGTCAGACACTTAACTGACTGAGCCACCCAGGCGTCCCTGTGAGAGATTAAATTTTTGTTGTTGGAAGCATCCAAGTTTGTGGTAATCTGTTAGAGCAGCCATAGGGAACTAATACAGTGCTTCTTAAAATTTATAGTGCATATGAATACCCTAGGAAATGGGGTGCAACTGGGAATCTTATTCAGTGGGTCTAGGGTAGTGGCCTAGGTATGGCTGCATTTCTAAGAAGGCTCCTGGATGATGCTGATCTTGCAGGTCTGAGCGCTATACTTTGAAGAGCAAGTTTAAAGGGGTAAATATAGAGGAGAAATGGGCATGAACATGTTTACTGAAGAGAGAAATCTGGCAGTTTTATAAAAGTTTTCAAAGCCCATTCTTGTCATATCTAACTCCTCCAATCATGTCATATTTCTACCGACAAAGGGAAGATCCTGATTCAGGCAGCTTCCCAGATAATTGAGATAAAAATTAATTAGACGATGGCCTCATTTCCTGTTCTGCCAATGAAGACCTGGCTAAAAATGGTATGTGGCCATTTTAAAGTAACAAAGGGATAATTGCTTCAGCAGTCACATCTGTAACGTGTCATCATTTTCTGAGTGTCAGTGGAAATTTCTGTACCTATTGAGAATGAGCATGGGTGTAGAGAGTTCATTTAATTTCAAAAGCTATAAAAGCTGAAAATTAAAAAGAACCCCCACCCACCCCATACGTAATTCTAATGGTAGGTGTGGGTGAAGAGTTTTATCTCTGTAGTGTAGGGCTGATTTAGCAACAATGTTGAGTTTAGCGTTGGCCTTGGGGTGGTTTTTAATTTGGTGTTTATCTTCCACTTAAGGTATTGTGAACAGCAAAGGAAGAAGAATCAATTTACTTAAATGCAGACTCCTTTGATAAGGGACGAGGTGCAAATGGAGAGGGCACAGAACAATTAAGGCACTTGGCTGATGCTGAAATACACAACTTCCCTTGGAGAACTGTCCCCAGTCTTTTTAGAGGTGACACTGGTTTTGGAAATTTGTAAATTCTTTCATCATTCTGCCTCCAGAAAACCTTGGAGGTACTCAGTAGCATTTACTCTTTTTTTGTTCTTTTGTTATTGTGGCAAAATATATGTAACTTAATATTTACCTTTTGAACCATTTTAAAGTGTACATTTCAATAGCATTAAATATATTCACACTTATGCAGCCATCACCACTATCCATTTCTAGAACTTTTTAATCATTCCAAGTAGAGACTCTGTACCCATTAAACAATAACTCTCCATTTCCCCTCCTCCTAGCCTCTGGTAACCACTATTCTACTTTCTGTCTCTGTGAATTTGACTATTCTAGGTACCTCATGTAAGTGGAATCATATGGTATTTGTTCTTTTGTGTCTGGCTTATTTCACTTAGCATAATGTCCTCAAGATTCATTAATATTGTAGCATATATCAGAAATTTCATCCCTTTTTTTTAAAAAAAAGATTTTATTTATTTATTTGACAGAGAGAGAGAGAGAAAGCGTAAGCAGGCGGAGTGGGAGGCAGAGAGAGAAGCAGGCTCCCCGCTGAGCAAGGAGCCCCATGTGGGACTCTATCCCAGCACCCTGGGATCATGACCTAAGCCGAAGGCAGATGCTTAACTGACTGAGCCTCCCAGGCATCCCAGAAGTTCATCCCTTTTTATGACTAAATAATATTCTACTGTCTGTATATATCATATTTTGTTTAACCATTCGTCTCTTTGGGTACATTTGTGTTGTTTACATCTTTTGGCTATTTGAGTAAGAATTTTATCTTTTAAGTTAAGGTTTATTTTATTTTATTTTATTGTTATGTTAGTCACCATACAGTACATCATTAGTTTTTGATGTAGTATTCCATGATTCATTGTTTGTGTATAACCAAAAAAAAAAAAAAAGTCAAGGTTAATTTTAATCATCGTAAAAATGATTTTTGAGAATTCCATGCCTTTCCTTTCAAGATAATGGAAGAATTCCCATGAAAGCAAGGTTGGGGATTATTAAAATAGGACAAAGTGCCTTTTAAAGTTTTATCTTCATACAGGTGAAAAAGTTTTAATAAATGGGTTTTGCCAGCAACAGAACTGGGAGCAGATACTTGGGGATGGAGACGATTGAATAATCATGGGCAAAACTGTCCTTAGACCAGAGGCATTAGGCTGCTGCCCTGGGTCTACACTTTAAAAACACCACTCGGCCCTCTTGCAACATTTCTTGCAGGGTTAAATGGGTGTGCCCATCTAAAGCATGCCCCTTTTCTAGACCTTGTTGTGGTGTCTGAGACCCCAAATTCCCTACCGCTAGAGGTCCTGAGCCTATTTCCTGGGTTTCTTCTCTGTGTGTGAGCCATGCGGCTGGTACCTGCATGCCTGGTACTAGGACTGAGGGTGGCCAAGGGGCACTCATTTGTTCTTTACAGGTGGGGGTGGGTGGTGGTTGTCAGACAAGAGTGAGAGCCGTGAATGGGAAGACGAAGAGGATGAGCCTCACTATGGGTTTCTAGCACTGCTGCCCAAATTTGGGGTTATTTCAGGTCTTGCGGAATCTCAGAACATTTGATAGGATATTGAATCTGGTTGGTGAAGGAGATTGTGCAGAGGTACAACTGTGAAATAGATAAAATTGTTTATTCTAGTATACTTTAGAGTCAGAAGATTGTCCATACCAGACTCATTTGACAGATGAGATAATCAAGAACCAAATGGATCTTAAAAGTCTCATGAGTAATTGCTGGCAGAAGCAGTGTTTGAAACCTGCAGCTCTTCCATTTCTGCCCACAGCCTCACAGTGGAGACTTCTCGCCCCAGTTCCTGTGACACAGTGATTTAAAGTTTGAGTCCTGACCTACTATCTTGGAATGTAGAGTCAAGAGACTGGAGTCCCAAAGTGGCCTGTTGCCTAACTAGCAGCTGGAATTTGGGAAAGGGCCAACATTTTTGGACCATAGTCTCCTCATTATCTTAAATGGGATAGTCCTACCTGCTCTGCTCACAATCTGTTCACACATCTGTTATGAAAATCAAATGGTCTGAAAACACGAAATGCCACATACATGCAAGAAGCTAAGGAGAATGTGAAAAATAGTGAAGGATGAATTTCTGTAGTCCTTTGGTTTAGAAGCATTGTCCTGCTGATGTGGGGGGGGGGGCAGAGAGAGATTCTTACCTACTTTTATATGTGCTCATCTGTCTCCATCTTTTCCCTCATTTCTCTTTCCACCCTTTCTTTGTCATCTCAGTAGGGGAAAAGGAAGGGTTTTGTGTGGGAGGTCTGGGCTGGATGGGAGCAGAAAGAACCTGTACTAAGAAGTCTGGCTGAACTGGGGCAAGCTGACAAGGCAGCTTGACAAATGCATCTTGATGTCTTAATCCACTGTGAGCTTGCCAAAGGCAGCAGGCTGGGTGATTGTCAGCGACAGTCCAGCTGCCACCAGAGCCCAAGGCGCAATGACAAAGTGGGACAAGTTTGCATGCAATGGCCTTCTGCTTCCCTTTCAGGATCCTCGTCCTTCCTCTACTCTCTTCTATTCTTGTATTTTCCTTCTTTCCCCCTTACCCAACCCTGACCTTCAATCATCTGGTTGCTGTGTTCTTAATGTCCAAACTTCTTCCTTGCCATCTGCTTCCTTCCTAAAAACTTTTTTTTTTTTTAAATAACCTTGCTCCTCTGCATCATAATCACAACACTGAAATCAAACTCTGGAAGGTACTGATTTGATTTAAGTAATTTATATGAAGATGGGAATTGATAAACTTCATGCTCACAGGTGATCCGCATTTATAAAAGATTGTTGACACAAGCGAATCTCTTATAGGTATATTCATATGAGAGAAAAAAGTCTTTTAACGGGGAGTTTCTTTCTTTCTCCCTTGTTCCTACCCACATCTAACCTTGTGGGGAGGGATGGGCATCTAGTGAGAATTTTCTGTCATTCTCATATCAGGCACTTAATATGTGTCAGCTCATTTAAACTTCCTGTGAACCTATGAAAAGTATCCACATTTTACAGCTAAGGAAACTGAGGTCCGGAGAGGTTAAGAGGTTTGCCTAAGTTACACAGCTTATAAATGGTAGTGCTGGATCCAAGTCCACTTTTTCAGATGTCACACAGCTTCGTGTAAAGGATGAAGACCAGGAGCTGGCTTTAGGTTCTAATCTGTGTGCTGCTAGCAAAAGGGGTGAAAGATGAGGCTGGAACTGAGGGTTGGGGTAGATAATGGGGGCCTTGTATTCTGAATTGAGCAAGGACATTCGACTTCATTGTATATAATAAATAGACTGCGGGTATCTGGTGGGCTGTCATTATCTTTCCTCCCAGCATCCAGGATGATTCCCTGCTCATGGCAGGAGCTGATATCACATCTCCACTTTTCTTCTTTTGTTACTGTGGATCCTAGGCCTGGCTCTCCTTCATAGAATCCTGATAGGTGACCTAACTGTCTTAGGAGGAAATCAGGGAGTATGACTGGGGAGGTGGGCAATGCAGGGAGTAGGCAAAAAAAGAAGAAAGAGGAAATATTACTCATTGAGAACAGAGCTTCCCAGGACTTTTGGAGTATAAGAGCAAAATCAAACCTCCTCTTTACCATTTGGCACTGATGCTTTCCGATTTATATCTCCAAGGGAAAAGAGAACTTGGGAATGGAATTAAATAATGAACAATTAATGAATATCACATATACTTAAGGCTTTAGACTAGCACTGGTTACAAGGATCCCAAAAGTCAGAGAAGGGAAACTGAAAAGTTAAAAATAACCTGATCACCAAAGAAACAGTGACAGTTCAATACGTTTTTTTCCCTGACATTTTGATTGTTGTCATCACTTTGGGAAGCAGAGGGACTTTGCCTCCCAAGTCTCTTGATAAACAGGGATGTGCACAGGGAGGGCGGGGACTGGTCTGTTGTGAGATGTGACGAGAGACCCGTTCAGATGCTGGGAATGGTATCTGTCATTGACCTCCTGTGCACGTCAGTTCTCATCTCTTGCTCTGTGCTGTGCTAATGAATAAGTTGTTTTTGCATTACATAAAATTACCTTCTAATCATCCCTACATTATCATTTATTTCACAGTAGGCCTGAATAAGCTGAAATTCCTTCAGCAATCAGGTCTCTCATTTTGATTTCTTGCTTCCCTTCTCTGTACCTTGATTTGCCACCTTCTCCTTTTCAGACACTGTACTCCTCTTTTTTACTCTTGTGGTTCATATTACACAATAGTATTTGTTATTTACTGAATACCTACTGTGTGCCAGGTACTTTATAGAATCTCCAGTCTTCACAGTACCTCCATAACGGCATTATTTTCTTTATTTTACAGATGAGAAGAATTGAGGCTTGGGGGAATATTGACTTGTTGAAGTTCATCCAGGTGATAAGTGACTGAGCTGGGACATGAATTCAGGCCTGTCTGCCTCCAGGCCCACACTAGTCCTGAGAAGCATTGTTTTCTCCTAAAACTTTGGGGATGGGGGAGGCAGTGTGGGGAGGTGGTGGTTATAGTTGGGGAATGCTCACAGTACTGAGATTGGCCCCTAGGAACCAGCCTCTTTACTCTCCCATCTTCTATATGGAAATCATTAAAAAATCCCTGGGTTACAGGACAGCCTAGAGTGGGTCATTTTGCTCATGGGGGTGTTTCTGGCCATACCTCAGAGCTATCTGAGTTCCCTCTTTCTTCCCTAAAGCAAAGCCACTATTCCACTTGCCAGCAGCACAGTCTGGCCCTTACAATTGGGGTAGGGATAGAGGGCTTCTTATCTCCTTATTGGGCAATCTTATCTTTTCAAATGTAGATATTTGGTTGAAGGCTTGCGGCTGGGAAACTTAAAGTCAGAAAAAAAAAATAGAATTGATGAAAGTGAAATGAACGCTGTGTGGCAAAGCCTATTTTCTCGTTCCTTATCCTTCTCTCAGCAACTTTTGCTCTACCTGAATGCCCCTCTTTGTAATTAATTTCGATTTGAAGAAACATCTAAGGAAAGACAGGTAACATTTATTAAACAAACTGTGTGTTCACTTAATCCTCATTGTGGCTGTTTAAGGAAAGCCTATTACCATGTTAATGTGAGACCCTAAGGAGTGAAATAACTTGACCATCCTCACTTACCTGTAGACCTCCAGGATGCCATTTCAGGCCTGGATAATTCTAATCCCTTTCCACCCAAGCATGTGGCCTGACAGGAGCCAATGGAGAATCACCTGAGAGGGAGCACAGATGGCCAGCGGTGCTGATTAGACAAGTTCAGGAAACTTAGCGTGGAGGACCTGCTGGACACTGAAGCTGTTAGTTGAGAAAGGGCATGAGGCAGGGACGGGCCAGTAGAAACATCAACACTATAGGTAACATCCTCTGAGTGCACACGGGCTTTGGTATATTCATTATTGCATTGCATCCTGCTACCCATCCTGTCAGTAGAAGGTCTCAACCTTGTCTTACAGGTGACGCAGCCGAGATTCAAGGGGGCTAAGAATTCCCCTGGTCCAGAGTTAGGCAGTGACGAGCCAGGCTAGGATAAGTTTGAAGTTCACGCTTCTGACCAATGTGTATGATGCCTGGACGGAATATCTTTATTTTTAAAGCATCAGCCATACCCTTAACTGCTGCCCCCAGACTGCACTGGAAAAGGAGCATTGAGACATTTTGTAATTATCTTCTCAATCCTTCACTCTGAGGAAAAAAAGGACACAATTGAGGGGCTAGCCTCTTACCTAACATAGAGGCTCTTAAATTGGGGTCCATGGATGCTAAGAAGTGAATAGAATTCAGAGGAGTCTATGAACTTGGATGGGGGAGAAAATTTATCTTTATTTTCCCTAATCTCTAACCGAAATGTAACATTTCCTTTTATTAGGAGTAGAGTGGTATTAGGAGCACCTAAGACTCTGTCACCCATAAGAATTACAAATGTTTTCATATCACATTATAGTTTGAGAGATGTCTCAATAAGGCATGTACCCTTAGAACTACTTCAAAATTAGAGAAGTTATTAGACTCACTGTGAGATCTTGTTATTTATTGCATTAATAAAAAGTGCTATATTACCATACACAATTCTAAGGAAAATTTGCCAACTGTAATTACATGTGATGAGTTTTCTTTGTAATCCTGTGACTATTATTTTACGCATTTAAAGACATTATTTTGAGAAAGGATCCATGGGTGTCACAGAGGACCACCAAAGGGTTCATGGCCCAAAGATGATTAAGACCCTGCACAGAAGCAGGTGGGGCCTGACAGGATTCACGCTTCTCAGGGGAGTGCTAGAAGCAGGGTGGGTCTCTGTCTTCTAAGAAGGCCTAGCACAAAGGAGGGAAGAGATGGATCTAATGGATTCGTTCGTTCATTCATTCATTCATTCACAAATACTCACTGGGAGTCTATGATATGCCAGGCATGGTGCTGGGCTCTGGGGATACTATCAGGTGTTTGCCTCATGGGGATTAGGTCCTAATTGACAGTGACAGCTATTAAACAACAGATAGGCAATAAATAATGTGGGTTGGAGAGCTGAACAATGAGAAGGTGCCTATTAGGGATGGAGCAAAAGTTTCAGGCAGAGGGGATAGGAAGTGCAGAGAGACAGGGGAAAAGAGAGCGAGAAAGAGAGCACGTGCACACAAGTTTTCCTGAGATAAGGAGAGAGGCTCTTGAGCGTTTTAAGGTGCTAGAGCTGCTTTGACCAATATAGCAGCCAACTAGCCACATGTAGTATTGAGCACTCAGAATGTGGCTAGTCCAAACTGAGACATGCTGTGAAGGGAAGATGTATTGGATTTTAACTAAACACTTAGAACTAAAAAGAAAAAAACATAGTAGAGGATCTCCTTGATAGCTTTAAAATATTGATATCTTGGTAATATTTTGAATATATTAGATTAAATGAAAGATAAAATACATTAATAAAGTTAATTTTGCTTGTTTCCTTTTGCTTTTTAAAATACTACTAGAAAATTAAAATAACTGCTAGGTGGCTTGTAGTATATTTCTATCAGGTAGCACTGTGCTAGAGTAGAAAGAGGAGAGGAGAGGGAATTTTTGTGGTGATTGCTTTGGATAATACATTTAGACACTCTTAAATGTTTTTTGGAGATGAGGTGTGAATAGAGATAGGAATTTCTCTCTTATTTAACAAATATTTATTGAACAGCTAGTAATTGTTGGAGATATGTGCTTTTCGAGAGAGGTATACGTGACAAGAAACAAACAAGTTACATGAAAGATTTAGGGATTGTGTTACAAGAAGGAGAAGAGCAGGGTGAGTGGGGGAACCTGCTTTAAATGTGGTTGTCAAGGAAGTTTGTTGAGATGGTGTCATTAGGTTTTGAGGAGGAGCCCACAGTGGGAAGAACATCAAAGTCTCCACTCAGCCCTATAGTCCTTTCTGTCACTCCTGACTGAGCTTAGCATTAAAAGCAGGCTTCTCATTGCAATATAAGGCTTTTCTAATTAGTTTTATTTTCTTCTCCTTCCTAAAAAGGATATAGCAATTTCTTAATTCATCAGGTAGTGAGGTAGAGATGGCAAGGATGAGTGTGCTGCTGATCTCCTGCTGACTGTGTTCCAAATGGTTTTGGGGCTTTTATGGGGGAATTCCTTCAGGGGTTGGTCTGCAGTGCTATTCAGCTCCCTTGGCATTTATTGAACTGCTTGCGTAAATGGGATGTTTAAAAAAAGTGCCATCCCTCTGGGTTGGGTTTTAAGATCCTGTCTTGCAAATAGTGTTTCCTTTTTTATAAGACAACTCTAAAAAGGTTGGAAGTTTGCTTTTTGGAGTTATGCTGTTATATCTGTTTTAAATGCTATCTTCCGCTTCAGTCTTTAAAAGATGATGATAATTACAATAAAAATAATGGCATAGCATTAACTAAGTACTTACTATATACCAGGTACTGTGCTAAAAATATTTTACATGCATCATCTCACTTAATCTTCACAACGTGAAGAAGTGTGATTTAGTGGTGAGGCTTTCTCAGATTGCTTGGGTTTGGGTCTCAGCTCTATTATTACCAGCTGTGTGACCTTGGGCAAATTAACTCTCTGTGCCTCATTTACTCTTCTGTAATATGGGGATAATCATAGGTCCTACTCAGCCTTTCCCATGGGGTTGTGGAAAGGATTAGAATTAATACATGTAATGTGCTTAGAGCAGTGCCTAGTCTGTATTAAGCCTTATATAATGATTAGCTATAATTGATATGAAGTAATACCACTATTAGCCCCACTGAACACATGAGAAAAGTAAAGTTTAAGTCACTTGCCCAAGGTTACCTACCAAGGAAGTGACACTCTCTCCCCACTGCTTCATTGAGGTCTTGAGAATATTTTCTGTTGGCCCACAATGTCCCCTAGGTGTGGGAGGGTTTGAAAAATAAGTGATATAGACTTGTTTTTGGCCCTGGGCTCCAGGAATATATGCTGTCTTTCATATAAGAGAATTGTTCATAGGCTGGAGAACTTTGATTTTTGGCAGTTCTACTGTATAACTGTAAAGTAGACATTTTTTGCTAATGGCATCTTTCCAGACCCCATTTCTTAGTATGAAGTGACAGTATGGACAGGATAATTAGAGGCTTACCAGAATGATTAGTTCTTTTGCCTTGGATATTGTTTCCTAAGCCTCAGGGAAAGAAAAAGAGCAACTGCTAGGTGAACTTTCTGGAAACTTGTTGCCTGGATTAGGAGCAGGGTGGGTCAGGCAAGCCTGCTTTTGCATCATGGCATTTCCATTCCCTCTTTGAATATCTTGGGCAAGTCCTTCACTTTTCTGAAACTTCGTTTCTTCATGTATAAAATGGATATGATCATCATGACTACAGCAAAGAGTTGTCCTGAGGATTGAGTGAGATCATGCACAACAGTAATAACAAAAGGATAGTTAACACAAACTGAGTGCTATATCAACAACTACTAACAACGATTATCCTCATATTACAAGTGTGGAGGGCTTATCACATGGTATTGGATCAATAAATAGAAGCTGCTATAATTCAATTTCACCATAACATGTGGATCTTTGTTTGATAAGGCATTATCTCTACTCTTAGAGAGCCCAGGATAAATCATTACCTGGTTATCATTAGGCATATGGGAGGACATATTAAGGACCCTAAGCTCTTTGCTTTTAAGGAAGCTTATATCACTTCCCACATGAGCTAAAGGTGAAGTTGCTGACTATTGGGATTAATACTGGCTCTTAGAATCTTCTAGAATCTGTTAATCTTAGTCTTGTCATCTAGGAGACAACACAGCCCAGACTTTTACTGAGCTCCAGCCCTGTTTATCCAACTACCTATTTGACTCCTCTCTTTGGATGCCTACTTGGCCTAAATTGAGTTTACCATATGTTCCTTCAAATCCGACTTTCTTTGTAGTATCCTGATCTCAGTAAGTAACAACATTCACTGTGTTGCAAAGAAATGCCAAGTCTTCTTTGCACCTCTGTTCTTTTTATCTTCTGTCACCTATCAATCACCAGTTTCTTCTGGAATCCCACTGCTGCAGCCTTGGTCTGGGATTGTCCTACTCCCAGATTATTGCCCCAGCCTCCTAACTGGTCTGCTGACTCCAGTGTCACCTTCTTCCCATCCATTCTCAATCTCTCCTGCGGGTAGATGATCTTTTAATGACATTCCCCTATTTAAATCCCTCCGGAGGCTTCCCACTGCACAAGGGATAACATCCCAAATCCTTGCCATAACTGACTAGGCCCTGCATGATCTGGCCCTGCCTACCTTTTCTGATACACCTGCTACCCTCTGAATCTAGCATGGAGGGCTGTCTTCCACTCCAGTGCTTTGCATGCTGCTCCCTCTGCTGGCAGTGGTCTTTCCCAGCTCTCCTCCATGATCCCCCTTTACCAGCTACTTTAGGTCTCTTTGGAACAAATATTTAAAATAGCTTCTTCAAAGTGGTCTTCCATATCCACATCTGCCTTCCAACTCTACTGAGCCCTGTGTTATATGCTTATAAGCCCCATGCAAATATTCACCACACATGTGCTTATTTGCTTATTGTCTATCTTCTTTGCTAGACTATAAGGTCCATGAGGGTTTTTTATTTTTGTTCAAACCAGAAGGGACTATCATTCCATATCTAGTCCAATTACCACAGTTTACTTATTAGGGGAATGGAGCCCATGGATGGGAGCCTTCAGCTTCCTAATTTGTAAATTTGTTATGACTATAACTGAAATGTGACCGAGCAATTTAGTTCCCCTAAAAATTAATTGGTTTGCATCCACAACTTTATTCAGAAGATCAACTTATTCACCTGCTTTCCTTTTGCCATTCATTCATTTATCAGATATTTATTGAGCATTCTTTTTTATTTATTTATTTTATTATTATTTTTTAAAGATTTTATTTATTTATTTGACAGAGAGAGACACAGCAAGAGAGGTGACACAAGCAGGGGGAGTGGGAGAGGGAGAAGCAGGCTTCCCGCTGAGCAGGGAGCCCGATGCGGGGCTCGATCCCAGGACCCTGGGACCACGACCTGAGCCAAAGACAGACACTTAACCAACTGAGCTACTCAGGTGCCCCTTTACTGAGCACTCTTAAATGCCCAGAATTATTCTGGGTGTCAAGGGTATAGTTATAAACAAGGTAGACAAAGCCTCTGTCCTCAGAAAGCTCCCATTCTAGGGTTGGGATACAGACTATAAATCTATAAGCAAGTAAATAAGATAATCTATGCTAAAGAGAATACAAAATAGTGCATGTGGGTAGTTTGGGCATCTTTAACTAGACATGTTTGGGAAGACTTCTTAGAGGAGGCAACATTTGAGTTGAGATCTGAATGATGAGTAGGCAGGCACATGAAGTTATTCATTCATTCAACAAATATTTGTTAAGCACATACTATATGCTAAGTATTATGATAGGTAACTGAGGAGATAATAGTGAACAAAATAGACAAAAAAGATTAATATGTAAAATATATGGTATGTTAGTGCTAAGTATCATGTGGAAAAATAAAGCATGGAAAGGGTTAGAAAATACATGCATACATGGGTGTGTGTGTTGGTTGATATTTTAGGAAGGGTGGTAAGGGAAGTCCTCATGAGAAGGTAATATTTGAGTAAAGACCTGACTGAAGTAAAGTAAAAACTGTGCAGATACCTGGGCTAAGAACATTCTAGGCAGAGGGAACAGCAAGTCCAAAGGCCCTGAGACAGCTTATGCCTGGGTATTGTAAGAATAGCAAGGAGGTTGGAGTGTCTGGAGCAAAGTGAATGGGGTTGTGGGGGGGAGGGGAGAACAATAGGGAAATAAACTTAGAGAGGTAACAGAGACCACCTCATGGAAAGGATTTGGATTTTATTCTAACTCAATGGGAGGCCTGTGCTGGGTTTTAAGTAGGAAACCGTCTGATTTGTAGCTGCTTGGGGAAGACTGCTGTGGGAAAGCAAGTCAGGGAACAGAAAGCCAGCACATAACTTCAATCTCCATTTTGTAACAACTTAATTATGAAGTTTCCTGTCAGGAAGTAGTCCTTAGAGGATTTTTGCTTTCCCAACCCTTAAATAGACAAAACTTCATGTTACATAAACGGATAGAAAAAATGTTAATTTCAATAAAATGGTGGATCCTGAATGTCTTGCTGGACAAAAACTCTGTCCTCTTTCAAACCATGCTATCAGCACCCCTTACAAATAGCTCTTTTGTGGGTTGCTAAGGTATGACCAGAGGGTACCTCCTCTCCCCCTCCCTAGAGTATCATGTAACTTTCCTCTCACGTGAGTGGCCAAGACCCTCCTCTGCCAACCACAAAGCTATTCTTCAGCAGATATTAAGTTGGTACCAGGATGCAAGAGAAAGTCTGTAATTTCGCTCTGTTAAGAAACTAGGTATAGTGATTATCCAGCCTCTGGCTGTGAGAACTCTTGATCTTCTTGCCTCCCTGTATAGAAGATAACAAAGTTTGTTTACAATCTGAGTCTGTGGTCTTATGTTCCATACACCTGGGCTAGGAGTCTCCCTGAGTCCATGCAGAACAGAATTCCCTTAAAGCTGGAGATCTAGGGATTGACTGAAGTTACAGGGAGCAGAAGCCACATCGGATTGGGGCCCATGTCCTTTGCGTTGGTACCCTGTTAGTTGGGGAATCTTGTAAGATCCCAGAGAGGGGAGTAGGTCATCCATATAATGACAGAGATTGAGTTCCTGCCAGTTCTTAGTGGGTGAGTGTTCAGAGCAGTTTATATTTTATTTAGAGAGCTGTAGAAATGTGACATTAAAAAATCTCAAGTGTTGCAGAGTTATATCCATGCCTACTATGGCAGCATGGCTTGTCTAGGCAGAACTGTGTTGGTTTCTATTTAAAATCCACAAAGTTCAGCAGTCACCTCAGGGGTGTGACTGGATAGCCATGCCTTTCCAGGTTCCTGGGGCTTAGCACACATCATGGGGTTGAAATGCTGCCAAAGTTACTTCTTTGTTTTGACAGTGATGAGGGGAGTTGAAGGCTCTGGGCCGCTTTGCTTTCCTAAAAAACACAAGCAGCACAACCCTGTACTTGGCTCCCATACAGTCATTGTGGGGGTGGTGGTGCTGAGTGGATCAAATTTGACAGAATGAAATAAAAACTTTTGTAAAAATAATTAAGTGACATTTACATAGCCCTTTAGAGTTTTCATACACTGTCTCAGTTGGTGCTCACACTAAGGTGAGAGGGGTAGGTTTATTATGATCATCCCACTTTTACTGATGAGGAATCTGAAGCTCAGGGAGGCTGAGGTATGCCTCAGGTTGAACAGCTCCCACGTGGCAGAACAAAAGCTGAAACCCACTACACTCAATGCAAGTCATTTCTGCCCCAAAGGTAGTTTTTCTTCTCAACCCTGCTTTACATTTTAGGAAACTGAGGCACAGAAATATTAATTTGCCCAAGTTCATACTGCTTGGATTCCAAGACTTCTGACTCCACAGTCCATGTTCTTAATGAAAGTTTGGGCTTTGGAATGAGGTAATCTTATTGAACAAAACATTTTGAAATGTGTTGACTTTTTTCTTTCTTTCTTTTTTTTTGTATATGTGTATATCTGTAGACAGAGAAATGGAGAATCCTGTGCCCCCAGATCTGTTTGAGAGATCCTGCAGTATTTGAGAAACACAGTCCAAGGCTCCATGCTTGGTTCTACTGGGAACAATGTGCAGTTATGTCTGGTGGCATATGACTTATGAGACCAAAGAAGAAAAATTAGAGTGGTGGGGAGGAAATTTGTGAGAAATACGCTAGTATAATAGTCATGTCAAAGATGCAAAACTTAATAAAACATTATTTTTATATTTCATTGTTTTCCCCCAAAGTAATACATGCTCATTGTGTAAAAGACAGGAAACATAGAGGTCTATGAAAACATAAATAAAATTCACCTGAAACCCTATGGCCCAGAGAAAACCTCTGTTAATTTGGTACATATCCTTCCATAACTTTCTTTTATGCAGATATAAAGGCTATGGACATTGTTAAGGCTCTTGGTACATACTGGTAAGTCTCCTTCCCTAAAGGCCATAGAGTTTGACTTCAATCTGCAGTAAAGGGCCCTTTACTGATTACTGAGAGGGCCCTACCACTGATTTTTCACCAATGCCAGTGGGTAGTATGATACAGCATTGTCAGTTTGGTAAATAAACATAATATCTCTGCTTACTCAGTATTTTTTGCCATACCTGTTAAGATTTTTGGAACGAAGGAAAATGAGAGCTTTGGGCTATGAACCTTTTATTCTTGACCAACTTTGCATTTCCCATCCGTCTCTCCCCTTCCAGCTAACCAGTGTCCCTCTCTGAGTATACCCTCTCAGCTTCTGGAGGCCAATCTTTTCCTTGATGAAGGAATCTGAAAGACTCCTTGTGTTTCTCACCTGTGGCTGCACACTGGAACCACTGGGGAGCTTTAAAACATCCCCTGTGCTTTGCCACACCCTGGACCAATTAAATTAGAATCTTGGGTCTGGGTGGGGGTGGCGGGGTTGGGCAGACCTCAGCATTTTTAAAACTTCCCAAATCATCTAGAGAAAGCTTTAGGTCAGTGCAAGGGTGATTCAAATCAGGTCAGCCTTTCCATTAAGTCTCTTGGTTATGGAACATGAACTTTTCTAGTTTCTTCTGGAGATGGAGTCTTATGTTGGTTCCCTGTAGAACCATGCATGGAGTCCTGGGCTGTATTTCTTAAATACTACAGGATTCTTTCAAGCAGATTTGGGGGCATGGGATTCTCCATTTCACTGCCACAGATACACATGCACACACAACCAATCAACCCCCAAAAGTCAGTACATTTACCTCAAGTACAGAGTTGAAACCATTTCTTTCTTATTTGTGAACTTAGATCTAGGTATACCTCAATTTGGAGATAATAATACTTCATAGGGTTGTTGAAATGATTAAATGAGATAACATATGCCAAATGCTTTTAAAACCCCCTGGGATACTCACCCATCAACTTCTGGCCTTGGTTTCCTGAGGAAGATTTCACTCCTCCTGGAGTAGCCCTGCATGTCTTTGGTGTGGTGTTGGGGTGATTAGTTCTGGTGTGAAGTGCTCTCAGTCTGGTCTGGAGGCATCTGCCTGACATACTAGTTTTCATAAAACCTCTGGATCTAAGCCTGAGCAGTCTCTACCCTGGATAGTGATGGTCACACACTGATTATGTTTTTCTTTTTGACTTCTTTTTATAGATAACAAACAGATGTAACACGCTTCTTTTTGTCAGCATATTCTTTCCTCACATAGCATGATGCAGTTACTGAGTTTCAATTTCTTTGTCCACTTATCATCCAGCCATGCTTCCCTTCGGTTGTCTTGAGTGGATGTTGTATTGGGTGTTTGGTCCATCCCTAACCTTATACCAATGGATGGTTCATCTGATCACTGAAACATCCTGCCTTCCCCAGTCATGATACTCAGACCTGAGGTAAAGAATATGGGCTTTGGTACCACTGCCTGGATTTGGGTTCTGGCTTCACTACTTTGGGAAAGTGAATTCCCTTTTTTGAGCCTTCAGATACTTAATGTAGAATGATCACAATAGTACTTCTCCCACTGGCTTTTTTTGTAATGCTCAGGTGAGCTCAATCTTATCATTTATCTGAATTACCACAACTAGGAAGTGTCTAGGAAAAACAGAGGGAAGATTTTGCATATTTCAGATAAATAGGATAGCTTCTGTTAACACGAGAAAGTCCAGGAAATAAAAACATACATATATATCTAGTTATACTGACAAGATATGTATTGGATGATGCAGCTTTGTCTGGGAAGGAAGATGTTTGTTGGGGAGATAAAAGGACAGAAATTCTTAGAAACTGAGGACATATGTGCTAAGGAAAGCCATCCAGCTTTGAGAAGGATTTGTCGGGATGTTTGGGAAGTGAGATAAGAGTAAATCAGATGGGTGAAGAGATGTTTGATGTTTGTGAGACAGCTTGCCGAGATAATTGCCTTTTTGCTGCTGCCATCCCCTATGCTGGCAATGATGAAACTAAAGTAGCAGAGAATCAACAAGGAAATAAAGTGGACTTGAATCAAAAAGAAATTATAAACCAGTAAAAAAGTGTTTCAAAGAATTTAGATACCCCTCCTCCCCAAATTAACTGTTCTCAGAAGAATAAATTTCCAAGAAGGGTAAAGAAGAAAGCACTTTTTCCTCAAGGAAAATAATATAAGGAGGTTCTGCTTGAAGGAAGCCTTGTATACAGAGAAGCCAACTTCAAAGTTGGCAAATGGGGCATGTATACTTGTGTGTGTGTGTGTGTGTGTGTGTGTAGATATGCGCAACACAAAGTGACCTTTTAAGGTGATCTTCAGGGATCCTTCAAATATGACCTCTTTGATGTAGTCAAAGTTTCATTTTCCTCTTGTCTAAGGATTAGCCAGTGAACTGAAAATTAAAGTTTAGAAGTGGTGACAAACTGAAGATTAATCAAAACAAAGAATAATATTTAAAACTATAATGGAAATCCAAGGAAATACAAGGAGAGAAATTATAGAACAAAATGAGGCCAGCTTATATTTTAATGTAATTTAATGTAGAAAACTCTAAGCAGTAGAAATTGTTTAAATTGAAAAGAAGTCACTTGACAGGTAGAGTAGGTAGCTCATATAAGAGACCCTGTTGGGACTATTAATGGCAAGAAGTTGGCTCAGCTGTGAACCTGTCTTGTGACTTGGAGCACCAAAGACGTTCATTCTAGGAAGTCAGGAAAGTTTTGTGCAAATCTGATGAGACAATACTTTGGAAGATTAAATATGGTAATGACTCTGCTGTGTGTGTCTCATTCAGGCTGATATAGGCCCCCCAGCCCACACCTCACCCCCTCATCCCAACTCCAGCACTAGAGCAGAGGTCACTAGAACTTACATTTGACTGGCAGATATTTTCTGGTTGGTACATATAGACAAGTTTGGGGAATAATAAGAGTAATAAGTATGAGATAGCAATAAAGTTTTGTAAGAAGCTTTTAGTGTTGCAGAAGTAACCTTAGAGTCTGATGTGGGAGTCCCCTTCTGGAGGCAGAGTCTGAATGTGTGACAGGTCTCTGAGAGATTCTTCTCTCAGGCCCCCGGTCATTTGTGAGCTGGGGGCCAGTCCTCCACAGCACTGGGCTGTTGCTGCTCACACCCCCCCCCTCCCCCGCCCAGCTTTTCTGGAGTTCCAGGGATGACAACAGACTCTTCTGAGGGCACTTCACCTTAAAGTTCTCAGAAATAATTGACTTTATCTCACTTTTAACCACTGATAGATAAGGATTATGAGACACCTCCTCAGCCCCCCACTAGCCAAAATGGAGCGTTGTCCTGGTCTGTGAAATAATTGTCACTTTTATGATTGAGTTCAGATCCTTCAAGGTCTAGCAAAGACCCAAGAATACGTTCCAAGGCTGGCTAGGATTCCTTATATTTATGAACAAGTGTGGCTCAAGATGTCACTGTAGGAATACCAGCTCTCCTCACAGTGAACACTCTTGAAGTTTCTTGCTCAGTCTTCTTCAACCACAAAAAGATTAGCACTCTCTGATTTATATGTCAATACAATGTTTAATTACAATATAGGGGCCACTGTATTAGTTTGCTAGGGCTGCTGTAACAAAAACACCACAAAGTGGATGGCTTAAACAACAGAGATTTATTTTCTTACAGGTCTGGAGCCTGGATGTCCAAGATCAAGGTGTTGACAGGTTTGGTTTCTCTTGATGCCTCTCTCCTTGGCTTCCAGGTGGCTGTCTTTTTACTGCGTCATCATGTGGTCTCTTCTCTGTGTGAGTGTATCCCTGGTGTCTCTTTTATGTGTCCAAATTTCCTCTTTTTATAAGGACAGCAGTCAGCTTAGATTAGGCCCCACTCTAATGACCTCATTTTAATGTAATCACTTCTTGAAAGGTCCCGTCTCCAAATGCAGTCACATTCTGAGGTATTGGGTGTTAGGATTTCAACATATGAATTTTGGGGGAACACAATTCAGTCCATCACAGGCACCCTATTTTTTTACTCACAATGTGAGGAGACGGGCTAATGCTTTAGAACAGAAATGGAACCAAGCCCATCCTAAATCACTCTGAGGAGTAAAGAGTTCCCAGAGGAGGTTAGGAGGCTTGACCATTAGGGCTTGGTGGGGCAAGTGCCAATACCAGATGAAATTGCTCAGTCTTGGGAATACACTTTCATCCCCACCTTTTAAAGGAAAAACAGCAATCTGAATCAAATGTCAGTTTTTATTTATCTCGAAACTGTTTAATTTAACACCCTGCTTTGTAGTCTGACTGGGCCCAGGTGTAGCAGCACACTCTGGCATTGCCTGGGGCACCATCTAACATTGAGCATCTGCCTTTGGCAATTTACACTTTGTTGGCAGCTGAGCTGTCTGTCAGCAACTTCGAAAGCCCAGAAAAGCACATATATCTTAATTACAGTGGAGAACACATGGAGGGGCACATAGGTTGGGGCAGTGGATCCCAAAGGACATCTTTTGGGAAAATATCTGTGTAATCTGTTTTGCTGACCTTGAATGCCTCCTCTTTGAAAAAGAAAACAGAATAATGGTACATTTTTCTTTTTAAATTTATTGTCTGGCCCACATCATCCCCTGCCTCCGTAGTATTTTGTCTGACAACTGAAAGCCAGGGCATTGCATTAATATTCTTGTGCTTTCTGTTTAATTGCTGGCTGGGGTGTGATTTAAGTAAAAGAGGCATGGTGATTGTTCCGGATGTTCATGTGGTATCGTTAACATTACTTCCAGGGTCTAAGTCTATCTAGCAGCAGGGGAAAGTGATACTTAATTGGATTTCTGCAATCTTAGAGGCAACAACTTCTCATTTCTTTAGAAGCTGAATATTGACTTCAGAGTTGAACCAGCTCAACTCCAGCATTGCATCTACCTATTAACTTCACAGGCAGTTAAATAGAGGGATATAAAACCACATGACTGTGCTCATAGCAGCCGAAAACCAGATGAGGCAATCTCAAAATCCTTTATTTCAGCACATTGTGGGTGCTAAATAAATTTCCAATATTAAGTAATAATGCAAAATTTCCCTTTGTCCACAGTCCTCTTGCTATTCTCCACTCCCTGTGAAAAAGCTCACATTTATTAATTGGAAAGAATCTGGAGAAGGCAATTTTGGAAGGCCTTCATAGAGGGAATTATCAGAGGGAACTTGAGAGGATAGGTCCCAAGAGAGGCAGAAAAGAGAGAGTAGGAACATTCCTGACCATTAATAGTAGCTGTAGGCCAAGGATGCCTGTGGACCAGTGATTCTCAGCCCTGGCTGACCGTGAGAATCATCTGAGAGGTTTTTAATTAATATTGATGCCAGGGTCCTACCCCAGACTACCTAAATCAGCATCTCTTGGGAACTGGACATTTGTATTTGTTAAAAGCTTCCCAAGTGATCCTCAGGTGTAGCCCAAGTTTGTGAACTTTTGCTATAGAGAGGTAACAATGACTATGTCAAGGGTTTGGGGCATCTGCTAGGATTTTAGGTCTTTAAAACTGTGGGAGGTGAGGATCCTGCTAAGGTGAGTACCCAAGAGGCCTTGGAACTAGTTGTAAGGTTTCCCAGAGCATTATCATCAGTTTGGAATTTCCAGGCACTGATGTGCCATTCCTGCCTTACCCCCTTATGTCTTTGATTCCTCAAGCTGCATGTTTCATTTATTTTTTTTAAACTGAATCAGTATCTACAAAAAAGAACTACAAATTTACTGTCAGTGAGAATTTGTGTCATTGACTGGGTTGCATGAAGGTGGATACTTACTCCTGATCCCCAGTTTTCTCATCTATAAAATGTAAAAATACGTCTAAGTAAACTTCGTGAAGCAGGATGTGAATGACCTCCCCATTGACCATTCTCCTCACTGGGTTCCTATAGGTATCAACTGACACATGAACTACTACTCATTTGAAGTTTTGTCATTTGGAGGTTGTCATTGTTTCAGGAGGTCCTGAAAGGCTCTAGCTATTATCTTTACATTGAAGACCACATCTGTTGCTTTTGGAGATCCTGGGATCACACTGGGATTGTCCAGGGTGTATAAAGAAATGCATAAGAGCTGAAAGTCCAATCCAGTCGTCATAGACCTGAGAAAGAGTTGGGAGGGGAATAGAATGATGACTTTGGAAATAGAATAATAGGGTAATAGAGGATTTATCAGGGTGCCTATTAAAGATACCAGTGTATTTCCCCTTGGAATAATAAAACTTGGAACTGGTGAATATAATTCACTCATGGGAGGTGTGAGCAGCATAATTATCTAAATTTGAATTCAATTATCTAGCAAGACAGAGAGTGGGGCACATAGGATCATCTGGTTTTGATAGAGAAATAGGGGATATAGGAAAATGAGGGAGCTCCTAGTATCTAGTCTTGCTTTAAAAAATGGCATTGGATGATTAAAGAATTATGTTTGGGTTTGCAAGTCATTGAGTTACTCTTTTCCATGAATCTGAGCTCCAATAAGAGGTATTAAAAGGACACAATAGGATGTTCACAAATAACCAAGAAAAAAAAGTTTGTAGTTTGTGCTTCATTATAGTCTTCACTCATAAAAATACGTTGGTTGGGTGTGATCCAAAATAGGTAGCCTTATACTATGTGAAGAGGTGAGGCCACTTAAACTGCTTCTTGGGGTTGTCTTTTCTTTCTTTCTTCCCCTCCTTTCTTCCCTTCCTACCTCCTTTAGGTACCACAGTTGTTAAATAAACCAGGAAACTAAAAATAAACAAACAAAGCAACAACAAAAAGACAGGCCTCTCTTACTGCATATTAAAGATCTTATTGCCGAGAGCCAAGCAAAGTCCCTCTCTCAAATAGTCTTCTGAGGTGTACAGGACGCAGAGGGAAGTGCAGCCTCCAGGGGTATCCCATGAATAACCAACGTCTTGCTTATCACCCAGATTTCTTTGTTTATTTTAAATGAATTAGGTCCTTGGAAATGGAGTCACAGGGCTGGCCAATTTTCTCCTAGAAGAGTGGCAGTAAAGGAAAGCTGGAATGCATTAATCAAAAATGAGTCAATTAATTACATCTCTCCTTCCCCTGTGGGGTCAGAACCAGCAACAACAGGCCTTGAGTTATTTAGGGAATTAGACACCGAAGATGCCCTTTATAGAGCCAATTATGTGGAAATAAATTACTCTTTCAGATGACAATATACTATTCTCTTGGAACACGTGGGGAAGGGTGTCTTTTTGTCTCTGAACAGTCTGCATGTAGTTTTCCATGATAATTAATACCCTTAAGCCATTTGTGGAAAAGCAAAGGTTTCTTCTGGCTCTGGTTCTTTGGATAGATTGATACTGGATGCTTAGAAAATGTATGTGGGGGGGTTGTTTTGCTGAGTGATGTGTTGACATCTGAGTAGGTTTCAAAGAGGTGTGACAGAAACTCCCAGCAGCTTGGAGAAGGCCTGGAAGGCAGGCAAGTGGTGTAAATCGCTTCCTGAGCCCTTTACCCACCCCAGAAGAATAGCAGGGTGGAAAGCCTAACAAACAGCTTTCAGAATTCACACCGCTCTCTGGTAAATGCTTGTGTCATGAAATGGTCACTGCCGGGAGGGGCAACAGGCCACTACAGGAGGACCAAGGGAGGAAGCAGACTCTCTGCCCTCCCCCGGGGGCAAGCCCCTTCCTCTCTCAGATCTACCTGAGACCTCACCAGTGTGGGGAGAAGGGAATGGGTCAGGATGCTCATTGCAGCATGGTTTACAGCAATGAGGAACTGGAAATAGCCACATCCCTCTGAAAAAGGACTGATTAAAGGACCACAAGGAGCCTTCTCAGCAATGAATACCTTACAGCAGTTAGAAAAGAATCAGACAGAGCTCTGGTTCCTGGCATGGAGAATCTGCCTGTCATATTGTTAAAGGAAAAAAAAGAAAGTTGCATAGTAAGACATATGGTCTAAAGCATTTATGTAAAACAGCCACAAACAAGGGGCACCTGTGCGGCTCAGTTGGTTAAGCATCCCACTCTTGATTTCAGCTCAGGTCATGATCTCAGGATTGTGAGATCGAGCCTCGCACGTGGAGCCTGCTTGAGATTCTCTCTCTCCATCTTCTTCTGCAACTCCCTGCACCACCCCCCACCCCCACTCACGCACTCTCTCTCTTAAAAAAATTTATATATAATATATATTTTAATATATAATACATAATAATACATGTAAGTATATCATATGTAAATACAGTTATATTTACATATTATTTATATAATATATTAAGAAATAATATTAACAACAGTATAATATATATTAATATATAATATATAATACTATATGTAGTATTATAGTATAATATAATTATATTATTTATATATATTTTTTATTATATATTATATAATTATAATATTTTCTCTTTAAAATATATATTATTTTCTCTCTAATATATATATAATTTTTCTCTCTCTAAAAAAATATATATATAATCTTTATTAGAGTGTACCATATAAAATTGCCTTTTAGAAGGTCAGAATTGTTTAGACATTAGTAGTTTCATAAAGTTTAACTCAGGATTTCTCAGCTATGGCACTATTACATTTTGGGCCAGGTAATTTTTGTTGTGGGGGCTGTCTTGTGCATTACAGGATATTTAGCAGTATCACTAACCTCTACTCACTGGATGTTGTTATCACTTCCCAGTTGTGACAACCAGAAATGTCTTCAGATATTGCCAGATGTCCCCTGGGGGGCAAAATCCTCTCCTGCCTTGAGAACCACTTATTTAACTTAACATATGTAAATAGAAAAAAGTACACAAACTGATTTGGTTATCAGCTACTTATGGGGAGGGGACTGGAAATGGGGTGTTGCAGCTTTAGTGTATCAGTATTGTTTTAAATTATTTTACAGTAAGATTACATTTATGTATTACCAGTGTAATGAAAGAAAATCAAACTGGGATTATGTTTAAATTACATACTACATGAGTGGTGGGAGGAGCCCGTTGGCCCTCACAGAAGGTAACAGAAATATGAGCAAGAGTTAGGTCTCTGCCTCCTGCTCCCTCAGGCTTGCTTATAGTCTTGTGCTTTGTACTGGAGTTTTGGTAAGGACATTAATTGACTGCTTGAATGCTTGGAGTCCCAGGAGGGGTGTCTGGGTTCCACATTTCTCTCGAGGTCAAGAAGGCAGAGTGGGAAGATTCTCCTCTGGAGGAAGAACAGAGGAGTGAAAAAAGCTACCAAATTCACATGTGCCCAAGATCCAAAGAGCCAGGACAGCCAGGAGGACGACCCAAACCAACTGGGTCCACATTCAGGCAGGAAGGGAATATTAGGCCAGGAAGGAGAAAGTAAGCATAATCAAATCAGTAGGAAACTGTGTGTGTGTGTGTTGGTGCATATGTGTGATCCCCTAAAACCAGTGTTTGCTATTTAGGGAAGTCGTCCTTACACCTGGGTGCACATCAGAATCACCTGGGACAAGTTAAGAGAAATAGATATCTAGGCCCCGCTCTGGGCTGATTCAGAATCACTGAATAAGAGGCTAAGAAATCTGTAATTTTCAATAGAGATTGCACTTTGGAAGATACTGCTTTGGGGTTGGTTTATGGGTGTGATGGTTCAGTTTAAAAGGTGGTGGGAAAATAATACATGGATCATGGTATTCCCCAGCAGGCTCCATGTTCTTCTTTCTCAGTTCCCCCCAGATGGTTTAAAAAACTAGGACTGAGGTGATAATGATTTGAGTAGAATGTTGGGTTTTATTTTAGTTCGGGCTGCTGTAACAAAAGTACCATAGGCTGGGTGGCTTAAAAACATTTATTTCTTAGTTCTGGAGGCTGGGAAGTCCAAGGTCAAGATACTAGAAGAAGGGGGAAGCACTTCTTGATCCATTTGGCAGCTATTTATTGAGCATCTCTGACTATGGACTAAGGTATGAGAATCGAAGATAAATGAGATAGTCTCTACCCAGAAGGGGACTGGAGAGTCCCTGAGGACACAGGTGTGCAAACAGCTCCTTGTACATAGGGCAGGATCACATTAGGGCTGGGAAGGCAATAGAAGCAGTGTCCTGTGGACAGGACAGAAAGGGCAGTGAGCTCCCTGTGTGAAGCATCACCAAGGCTAGAGTATGGAAGCTCCACATATGTGTATCATTACTACTCACAGCCCTGCTGAACTGTTTTGTTTCGATTAGTATGTAGGTGGCCAGAACATTCAGAAAAAACTAGGTCCCTTCTAAGTATTTTTTCCACATTTTATTACAAAAAAATTCAAACATATAGAAGTTTAAAGAATAATGATGGTATAGTGAACATCCATAGACCTCGAATTTAGATTCAACAATTACTAACATTTTACCATATTTGCTTTATATATATTTTTTGAGTGTATAACTTGAATGTAATTTGTGAACATTGTAACACTTCATCCTTAAATATTTTTGCATATTTCTCCTAAGATTAAGGATTTTCCTCTTTATAATTATATTAGGAAGTTAATAGTTATTTCATAGTATCATTTAACCTATAGTTCATATTCAAATTTCTACTATTCCCAAAATGAAGCATATGAAAGAACCTATAAATTCTTTTTGTCTTTTTCAAACCGGGTTCTAGGCTAAATTCAAATATTGCATTTGGTTGTTATGTCTTATTAGTTTTTTTTTTTTTTGAGTTCAGCATCATTGTCTTATAGATTCTTGATTTGTCTGACTGTTTCCTCAGGGAACATTTAACTTGTTCCTTGAGTTCTTTTTACTTCCTGCAAACTGGCACTTAAGTCTAGAGGTTTAACTAGTAAATTTAGGTTAAAAACTTTTGAGGAGAATATTTAATAGCTTATGTGAAATTTTTTATATCATATCAATTCTTCTAAGTTTTTTTTTTTTTTTTTTAGTTTTGATGGAAATTGGGGATATAGTCAGTGTCTAAAGCCAAAGAGATATTTTGTGGTATTAGACTCATTTTAGTGCAGAAAATTACCAAATGGAAAGCTAGTGTCTCTTGTCATACTCTCAGGTTTAGAAAGCAAGATGGTGACTGATGGAACACCAGTAGATGGACACTTCATTTCTTTTATTTCATTCTTTATCTCCAAACTAACTGCATAAAATGTAGTTGGATTCAAATTGGGCTATAGAGGGATGGACAAATTTCAAAATGGGCTGGAAACCAACAAAACGTCAGAACAAATAGGGTGACCTCTCTTGAGCCTTCCAGTTAGAAAGTGGGAAGGAAGGAAGTGTGCCTGGATGGCTCAGTTGGTTAAGTGTCTGACTCTTGGTTTTGGCTCAGGTCATGATCTCGGGGTTGTGAGATGGAGCCCTGTGTCAGGCTCCATGCTCAGCGTGTAGTCTACTTGAGATTCTCTCTCTCCCTCTCCCTCTGCCCCTCCCACCCTGTGCATGCACTCTCTCTCTATCTAAAATAATAAATAAAATAAATCTTAAAAAAAAGTAGGAAGGAAGGACCAGAAGAAATTAGGAAAAATAAAAATCAATAACTATTGTATAAGACTACTTGTGGAGACTTCATAATTAAGCAAATCCCTTTCCACTATGGGTTTTGGTCAACTTTAGAGACATAGTTCTCATGTGATGATAAAAGTGGAGTGTCAGTCTTTTACTCTAATTTGGGATTCACTAGGAAAGTGGATTAGAGAAGGTGGTTTGTACTGGAGGTACTCTCCCTGAACTGAACTGACAGCCTTTGTGATGCATCGTTAATTTTTTTTTAATTTTATTTTATTATGTTATGTTAGTCACCATACATTACATCATTAGTTTTTGATGTAGTGTTCCATGATTCACTGTTTGCGTATAATACCCAGTGCTCCATTCAATACGTGCCCTCCTTAATACCCATCACCGTGCTAACCCATCCCCCCACCCCCACCCCTCTAAAACCCTCAGTTTGTTTCTCAGAGTCAATAGTCTCTCATGGTTCATCTCCCCCTCCGATTTCCCCCCCTTCACTTTTCCCTTCCTACTATCTTGTTTCAGAGGTACAGGTCTTTGATTCATCAGTCTTACACAATTCACAGTGCTCACGATAGCACATACCCTCCACAGTGTCCATCACCCAGCCACCCCATCCTTCCCAACCCCCACCACTCCAGCAACCCTCAGTTTGTTTCCTGAGATTAAGAATTCCTCATATCAGTGAGATATGATACTTTTCTTTCTCTGATTGACTTATTTTGCTTAGCATAATACCCTCTAGTTCCATCCACATCGTTGCAAATGCCAAGATTTCTTTTTTTTTTGATGGCTGCATTTAATATTCCATTGTATATATATACCACATCTTCTTTATCCATTCATCTGTCAATGGACATCTTGGTTCTTCCATAGTTTGGCTCTTGTGGACATTGCTGCTATAAACATTGGGGTGCACATACCCCTTTGGATCCCTACATTTGTATCTTTGGGGTAAATACCCACTAGTGCAGTTGCTGGGTCATAAGATAGCTCTATTTTCAACTTTTTGAGGAACCTCCATACTGTTTTCCAGAGTGGCTGCGCTAGTTTGCATTCCCACCAACAGTGTAGGAGGGTTCCCCTTTCTCCGTATCCTCGGCAACATCTGTCGTTTCCTGACTTGTTAATTTTAGCGATTCTGACTGGTGTGATGTGGTATCTCATTGAGGTTTTGATTTGGATTTCCCTGATGCCGAGCGATGTTGAGCACTTTTTCATGTGTCTGTTGGCCATTTGGATGTCTTCTTTGGAAAAGTGTCTTCATGTCTTCTGCCTATTTCTTGATTGGACTATTTGTTCTTTGGGTGTTGAGTTTGATAAGTTCTTTATAGATTTTGGATACTAGCCCTTTATCTGATATGTCATTTGCAAATATCTTCTCCCGTGATGGTTGATTTTAAGTGTCAATTTGGGACGTGGGGTGCCCAGATATTTTTGGTCAAACATGATTCTGGGTGTGTCTGTGAAGGTGTTTTTGTATGAGATTAATATTTGAATCATTAGACTGCGTAAAGCAGATTGCCCTCTCTAATATGCTTGGCCCTCATTCAATCAATTGAAGGCCTGAATAGAATAAAATGCTGAGGAAAAAAATAATTCTCTTATAATAACATCAGCTCTTCTGGTTCTCAGGCCTTCACACTCAGACTTGAACTGTACCATGGACTCTCCTGAACCTTCACTTGCTGACTACAGATCTTGAGAATTCCTTCTCAGCTTCCATAATTGTGTGTCAGTTCCTGATAATGAACCTCTTTTTAATATATATATCACCAATCAATCAGTCAATCAATCATTCTCCTATTGGTTTTGTTCTCTTGAGAATGCTGACTAATACAGCTTCCCACTTGCAGGTGGGGCAGCTGAAGAGTTTATCCTGGTCTGCTTCTGCATGGTAGGAAGGAAACAAATCACGAGCAATGATATTTGTCCTTCTTCCACAAACCAGGTATATCATCCTCAGCCTATGGGGATTGGGGAGTGAGAGGGAACCTCAGAGAATGGGAAAAATTCTTTCACTGACATCATCCAAGAGGGTGGAAAAATTGGACATAAGAACCAACATGAGGGCTCAGAGGGAATCTGAGGAGAAGAATTCCATATATCAACTGGTTGTATAAAGGATTAGAACCCACATATTGTGAAATCTTAAATATGATCTCAAAACAGAAGCCAGCCTGAGTTACTCTAATAAGAAAAGCTCACTGGGGCAGATTCAGCCAGTAGACCAAGAAAGACACTATTTTAAAATATACTGTATCTTAGATACACTAATAAACACCAAAAATTGTTTTCAGTTATTTGTCCTGCATGGACAAATTAAGAGCATCTAATCCACCTTAATAACACAAATTTATAAGCTCTCAAAAATTACAAAGAGCATTAATGATATATAAAATGGCTTTTGATTCTGTTATACATGGTAAAATCTCCTTATTGTGATAGATTATCTATCAGGAAAGTTCAATTTATTGGCAGTTTTGTGTAAGGGTGGCTGAAATATGTCTGGTCTTTTCTCTGTTGGAAATAGTAAACTAGATAGCTAAGAATTACTGCCAAGGACACTTAGTTTATGAATGGAATATTTTTAATGCAGGTGACAACAATAATAACAAAAGCACCCATATTTTTGTTTCTAGTTCTGAGCAGTTCATTCAATAGTGCTAGAGGTTTTATATTTATTTATTTATTTATTTATTTATTTATTTATTTATTATTTAATTGATTTATTATTTTTAATAGTGTTGGAAGTTTTAAATGGCTTTGTATTTGAAAGTAGTCTCTGTAATTCTTTGCCTTTACTTATATTAATACTAGCCCTCTTCCTGAAATGCAGTTTTAAAAAAGAATTGTTGCAATCTTACTCATCCTGACCAGACTTTCCCCAAATACCCATTAAAAACCTGTGAAAACATGGTTAATGTAATTATTTAATTCAATGAAATTTGTGCTCCTATGAAGTGCAAAGCCCTCTGCCAGTTTTTAGAGATATAGATGTTCAATACAGTTTCTTCTCTCAAGTTTTTCCTGATCTAATCTGTAATTGCTCTCAAAATTAGGGATGAGAGCAGACCATATTTCATTATCCAGGAGGAATTTCTACCACTTCCTTTGGTGGTGGTTCTGGATTAGGAAATTCTAGCCATATTGTTTCTGGCATGGCTGCTCCAGTATAAAAGCAACCTTTCCAGGCATCATTTGGAGGTGACCACTCCTGGTTACCCCCCATAAAAGCTCTAGAAACCCAGAGAGTCAGGTTCTCGAGATGGCTGGAATGTGTCTCTGTACCATTGCCTTTTAGTTGAACACTTATTGATTATCTACTATTGATGAGGCACTTTGCTATGTATTGAGTCTTAGCCTCAAGGGACAATCTAGTAGGGGAAACAGATGTTTAAATTAATGAATTAAAAAATAGAGTAGAAGTACGTACATGGAGAGGAGTAGTACAGATTAGTTTTTTCTGAATGAGAGGTTATCCAGGAGGAGGGGAGCACTGAGCAGAAGTTTGGAAAATAACATGGAGTTTTATGGATGGGTCAGGTATGACAAGGCAGTTCAGCCAGCATATAAAGCATGTGTAAAAACACAAAGTCGTAAAATAGGAAGGTATGATGTCTGCATTATTAGTAGCAGCTCTTCTTTTGAGCCTGCGGTTTCCAGATGTAATGTGGCTGGAGATGGAGAGGAATGGAAGGTAGAACATCACATCCTTCAGAGACACATGTTGAGAACTCTCAGATGTGGAGATGTTAAAAGGTATAACTCTTCCTTTCATTAATTTTCTCATTAAAAAGGACTAGCCCACAGATGGCCTCAGTTTTCCTGGGAACTACATTTTTTTCCCTTCATGGCTGGGGAAATAATGCAGGCTGTCCCCTATTTAGTTTGATAAGGGATCCTAGTTGATGGACCTGCTAGAAACTGGGCTCAGAGCTGTGAACATCAACTTGCTTTTGGCTTTACGTTTGATGAATGATTCTTCCAGCTCTAGAAGAGACACTAAGTACCCATTCGGGAGAGCACACCCGCACAGTCTGGTCTCCAGTGTGGGGTGAGGACGGGTCCTCCTGGTTAATGGTAAGAAACAACTAAAAGAACAGCACCAGGGCGCCTGGGTGGCTCAGTCGTTAAGCGTCTGCCTTTGGCTCAGGTCATGATCCCGGGGTCCCGGGATCGAGTCCCACATCGGGCTCCCTGCTCAGCGGGAGGCCTGCTTCTCCCTCTCCCACTCCCCTTGCTTGTGTTCCTGCTCTCGCTGTGTCTCTCTCTGTCAAATAAATAAAATCTTTAAAAAAAAAAAAAATAAATAAAAGAACAGCACCAAAGAAGAGAGGCAATGTTTTGAAGACATAGAAGAAAAAGATAAAATATAAATTAATTTGATTTACTGTGAGACTCAGAAGAAAATTTTAGAAAATATTTTGATGGTTTTATTATTATGCAAGAGGAAGTCACCTCTATGAACAAGAAGGCTTTAGGAAGGGGCATATTGAAACAGAAAACATAGTAGTGAAATAAAAATTCATACTGAGGGCATGAAAGAACAAATTCGCTAGTAGAGAAAATTGAATAAGTAATGTATAACAATGGCTTTAAATGTTTTTAAGAAGCTGTCAATCTCTTTCTTTAATGAAAGCATATGTAGATTTTCACCATGTAAAGGTAATGAATGAGTTTCTGGTTGAAGTGCAGGTAGGGTCCCATAGCTCCATTTATTACGCTGTCATCCTTGACTCAAATAGTGGATCTTAAAGGGCTTCTCTAGAACTTTCACTGAAGTTTCTCTAGAACACTGAAAACCACTGAGGTCAAGAATAAAATTGAGAACTCTGAGAAACAAACTGAGGGTTCTAGAGGGGAAGAGGATGGGGTGATGGGTTAGCCTGGTGATGGGTATTAAAGAGGGCATGTATTGAATGGAGCACTGGGTGCTATACGCAAACAGTGAATCATGGAACACTACATCAGAGACTAATGATGTAATGTATGGTGATTAACGTAACATAAGAAAATAAAATAAAATAAATGTATGTGTAATTAATGCCAAAAAAAGAATAAAATTGAGAAGGCAATCCTAGAATACATGATAAAAACTTAAAAATTATGTGAGATGAAAGATATGAGAGAGTGATCACAAAAATCTAGCCCATGAGTAATCAATATTATTGGAGGAGGATGCATGATTAATCAAGGTAGGATTAATTTGTAATGTAAGTGTAATAGAAGAAAACTCCTTATCTATACAAACAAATAAGGAACCAAATCTGAATTTAAAGAATGAGGAAGTTTTTGCCTTCCAGGCAAGATTAAGAGATCCACTGGGGCACTTGGGTGGCATTAAGCAACTGTTTTGGTTTCCGCTCAGGTCATGATCTTAGGGTTGTGAGATGCAGCCCCGTCTCAAGCTCCGCGCTCAGCGCGGAGTCTGCTGGAGATTCTTTCTCCTCTCCCTCTGCCCTTCCCACTCTTGCTCTCTCTCTATATATAAACAAACAAACAAACAAACCCTCATTTGATATATCCTGGTGAAATTTATGAATTTCAATGGTAATCAAAAATGTTATTGATCCTTTATTATGTGTTTGACACTAAACATTATCATTCTCTACAAGAGTAGTGTAAGGTAAACAGCTTTATTCAACAACAAGATGATGAAGTTGGGGCTCTGAGAAGTTGCCTAATCTCATCCTCATCATACAGTTGCAATATTCAGTGGTAGAGTTTAGATTTAAACACAGGCATGCAAGAAGATAAAACAAATTACCTAAGAAAGAAACAATTTCAGGTCGTTTTTAACTTTTTGGCAATCGAGAACATCAGAAAAATTGGAGGAATGCCTAGGACAATGCTTCTTACCACTATGTTCTCATCAGAATCACTTTTGGAGCTTTATACAAATCATAAATGAGAAAAACTCATCCTAGACTGATCAAATCTGGAAGTAGCATTATATAGCCAAATATTGAGATCTCCTGTTCTACAGAATTTGTCAGGAAAAATCAGGTTGTGACACAGAAATTCTAAGCCCACTCAAATTTGTGTGTGAAGGAAATACAATGGCATTTCGGTATTTTTAAGATTTTTTATAAAATATACTATCTAGGTATTCTTCCTGCAATATATATTTATGCACCTATCAATTCAATGAGAGATGAGCCTGTATTAAATTGTGAGGAGTGCTGGTAGAAAAAAAGATATACTGAGAGCACTGACACTTACCAAATACGTGGAAATAGGTGTGTTAGTTGGTGTGAATATGGTTGCAAGGTTGAATGTAACAATCTTAAAAGCCATAAGAGAATATGTTAAAGAGAACAATTATGATGGGATTTGAAACCCCAAATTAAATTAATACAGACCTGGAAATTGTAAAGAATGCAGAGAAAGAAAGAGGTCTCAATTCCTTATCTTCTATAGTAGGAAACAGAAAGTTGTGTGATTTTTGATCTTTAGTATCTAGATAAATACAGGTTTAGGAATGTTTTTGAAAAGTGTAAAAGAAATCAGTAATGGAATTTAAATCAGGCTGTGTTATGTCAGTGCAGAAGACCAGAACTGAAGTGGGTTAAGGAGAGAATGGGATAATAGGAAGTGAGGACAAGTAGAGACAACTTTTTAAAGGATTTCTACTGTGAAAATTACCAGAAAACCAGGGCAGTAGCTGGAGGAGGGTATGGAGTCAAAGGAGGATTTCTCTTTTGTTGTTATAGATGGATGCCAATAGGCCTATTTGTATGCCAACAGGAAAGATACCATAGGAAAGAAGACACTGATGATGTGGAAGGGCAAGAAGACGATGGCTGAAGTCCCTGAGGAGGTGAGAGTGATGGGATCCAAGATATAGGTAGAGAGATCACCTTGGATGGGAGCATAGGCAGTTTATCCATTGTTACAGGAGGAAAGGGAGAATACGTGACTATAACAATTATTTGCTTTGTGCCCTCAGACTATTACTAAACTTTTTTGTGCCTTAATTTTAGCTCTGTATAATGCAGAAGATAATACCTCATGGAGTAGGATTTGTGGTGATTAAATGAGTTCATGTGTATAAATTGTCCAGAGCAGTGTTTGGCAAATAGTGAGTAGTCAATTAAAGCTAGCTATTATTATTTCCTTTAAAAAATAAATACAGCTGCAAGAAAGTTCTGCAGATGGATAGTAGTGATGGTTACACAACAGTGTGACTGTACTTAATACCACTGAACTCTTCACTTAAAAATGGTTAAAATGCACGTTCTGCATGGAGCATTGGGTGTTATATGAAAACAATGAATTGTGGATCACTATATCAAAAACTAATGTATGGTGACTAACAAAACATAATAAAATAAAATAAAATTTAAAAAATGGTTAAAATTGTAAATTTTGTGTATATTTTACCACAATAAAAAAAAATAAATGTAGGTAAGTTGATGGAGTTTGGGGTGGCAAGATGAGGTAGATTTGGTCTGATTGTATCTATTTTTTCTATGAAATAATGTCATTAACTGAGAATGAGATGGGGAAGGGTTTTGATGATTTGAGAGAAGAGAATAGATAGGAAATAATCCACTCAGAGACTGAGAACATAAGTTTACCAGGAAAGTATAATAGGATTATCTGGGAATATAGGATGCCCATTTGAAATCTGTGGTTGTAAATTGGAAATAAGTTTAGTTACCAGGTGCTGCTTTGGCACAGAGGTGGAGTAAGTGGATTGCTGGGTTAGCCAGGGTTGGTATCTAACCCGAGTGAATATAGTAAAGAGAGAAAGGGGCAAGGCAGCTAGGGTGTTTGCAAGGGAGTTAGAGTGCTGAGCCATGGAATTTAGCACTATAGTAAAATAAAATAGTCTCAGGCAAATCTAATCATAAAGAAACACAAATGAAGAAATGAGAAAGAGCAACATAACAATAGACATTGAGGAAGATATCATTTACTGAGATGGAAATGGCCATGGGATATTTAGATAATTGCTCAAGAATTCAGCTCTCCCAAGTCTATTATACTTTAGTGCTTAACTGGTTCAGACCTAGACTTCTGGAAAAATTTTGAAATGGGTTTTCTTTTGTATGTGACAAGAGTCTGTTAAGCTATTTTCTCTTCCCCCTTGCTGTCATTTCACTCTGAGACATGAGGGCCTTGTTAATCTTCATTCTGTCCTTCAGAGGTGAAACTTGCAATACAAGTCCAGTTTGCAGAAGAGTAGATTCAGAGCTGATACCTTCCAGTAATACTTTATCTCATATGTCAGCACCAGGACGTCTATAATGAAGTGCTAGAATATGGTTACAACAATGGCTCTGGGAATGGGTCTTCTAGGTGCTTGCCAATTGAATGTTGGATGATTTCCTCTTGTCTCTTCCCAGAAATTGAAGTTAAGCTCAGTTTGTTTGCAATTTTCAGGGACACTACAATTCAACTGCCCTCAACTGACTAGGATGTACTTATAAGCAATTGGTGTCCTTAAGTGTTCAAAAGGGAGGCAGCTGCTTGCAGAGTGGGTTGAAAATTTTACATGATGAAGACCTCACAGAGGACTGAAGAAATCCCTAGAGTCAAAAAACCATCTAGTTATCAGAGGTCATGTAGTTCATTATCAGCAAATCTGTCATGTGTCATAGGAGGTAAGAAGAAGAGCTGCAAAAATATGGAACCTATGGAATCTAACTCATGGTTTATTTTTTCCCCCAGCTTTATTAAGATATAATTGACATATAATGTATAAATGTAAGGTGTACAACATAATGATTTGATATATGTATTTACTATGAAGAGATTACCACATAAGGTTAACACATTCATCACCTCACAATATTTTTGTGTGAAAACTTTTAAGATCTACTCTCTTAACAACTTTCAAATATATAAAACACTATTGTTAACTATGGTTACCACACTCTACATTACATCCCCAGAATTTACTTATAACTGAAAGTTTATACCCTTTGACTACCTTCACCCATTTCTCCCACTCAACTCTCACCCTCTGCCCTTGGCAACTACCAGTCTACTCTGATTTCTATGAGTTTGATTTTTTTTTTTTTAGATTCCACATATAAGTGAGATGATACAGTCTATTTTTGTCTTTTTAAAAAGTATTTTTTATTTATTTAAGAGAGAGAGAGAGAGCCAGAGCAGGAGGGGCAGAGGGAGAGGGAGAGAGAATCTGAAGCAGACTCCCTGCTGAGTACGGAGCCTGATGTGTGCAGGGCTCCATCCCACCACCCTGAGATCATGACCTGAACTGAAGCTAGGAGTCAGACGCTCAACTGACTGTGCCATCCAGGTGCCCCTCTTTTGTCTATTTTTAATCAGATTTTTTATTTATTTGATATTTAGCTGTATGAGTTCCTTATTTATTTTGGATATTAACCCCTTATCAGATATGTGGTTTGCAAATATTTTCTCCCATTCTGTAGGTTGCCTTTTCATTTTGTTGATTATTACTTTTACTGTGCAGAAGCTTTTTAGTTAGATGTAATCTTACTTGTTTATATTGGCTTTTGTTCCTTGTGCTTTTGGTGTGATATCTAAAAAATTATTGCCAAGACTAATGTCAAGGAGCTATTCCTATATGTTTTCTTCTAGGAGTTTTATGGTTTCAGGTCTTACATTTAAGTCTTTAATGTATTTCAAATTAATTCTTGTGAGTGGTATAAGGTAGGTGTCCAGTTTCATTCTTTAACATATGAAAAATTTGCAAAATGTTTTCCCAATAGCATTTATTGAAGAGACTATCTTTTCTCCATTGAGTATTCTTGGCTCCCTTGTCTAATATTAATTGATTGTATATACATGGGTTTATTTCTGGGCTCTTAATTTAGTTCCATTAGTCTATGTGTCTGTTTTTGTGCCAGTACCATACTGTTTTGCTTACTATAGCTTGTAATACAGTTTGAAATCAAGAAGTGTGATGCCTCCAGCTTTGTTTTTCTTTCTCAGGATAGCTTTTACTATTCAAGATCTTTTGCAATTCCATCTGTATTTTAGGATGCTTTTTTTTTTTTCTATTTCTGTGAAAAATGCCATTTGAATCTTGACAGGGATTGCATTGAATTTATAGATGGCTTTGGGTACTATGGATATTTTTTTTAAAAGATTTTATTTATTTATTTGAGAGAGAGAATGAGAGAGAGAGAGAGCACGAGAGGGGGGAGGGTCAGAGGGAGAAGCAGACTCCCCGCTGAACAGGGAGCCCGATGCGGGACTCTATCCCGGGACTCCAGGATCATGACCTGAGCTGAAGGCAGTCGCCCAACCAACTGAGCCGCACAGGCGCCCGGGTACTATGGACATTTTAACAATATTAATTCTTCTAATCCATGAACATGGGATATCTTTTCATTTATTTGTGTTCTATTCAATTTAAAAAAATTTTTAATTTAATTTAATTTTTAAAATTTAATTTAATTTTATTATGCTATGTTAGTCACCATACAATACATCATTAGTTTTTGATGTAGTGATCCATGATTCATTGTTTTCATATAACACCCAGTGCTCCATGCAGTATGTGCCCTCCTTAATACCCATCACCAGGCTAACACATCCCCCCACCCCTCTCCCCTCTAAAACCCTCAGTTTGTTTCTCGGAGTCCATATTTCAGTTTTTTAAAAATCAATGTTTTATAGTTTTCAGTGTAGAGATCTTTCACATCTTGGTTAAATTTATTGCTTAGTATTTTATTGTTTTTGATGCTATTGTAAATGGGATTATTTATTTATTTTCAGATGTTTTGTTGTTAGTGCATAGAAATGCAACTGATTTCTTTTTTTTTTTTTTTAAAGATTTTATTTATTTATTTGACAGAGAGAGACACAGCGAGAGAGGGAACACAAGCAGGGGGAGTAGGAGAGGGAGAAGCAGGCTCCCAGCTGAGCAGGGAGCCCGATGCAGGGCTCAATCCCAGGACCCTGGGATCATGATCTGAGCCGAAGGCAGATGCTTAATGACTGAGCCACCCAGGCACCCCATGCAACTGATTTCTGTATGTTGATTTCATAACTTGCAATTTTACTGAATTTGTTGATTCGTTCTAACAGTTTTCCATTAGAGTCCTTTAGATTTTCTGTGTATAAGATTATGTCACCTGAAAACACAAAGAGTTTACTTCTTCTTTCCAATCTGGTTGTCTTTTCTTTCTTTTTCTTGTCTGACTGCTCTGGCTAGGACTTCTAGTACTATATTGAATAGGAGTGGTGAGGTGGGCACCCTTGTTTTGTCCCACTCTTAGAGGAAAATTTTCAAACCTTTTACCATTTACTATGATGTAATTGTAGGCTTGTCATATATGGCTTTTATTATGTTGAGGTATGTTCCTTCTATACCTGATTTGTTGAGCATTTTTTCATGAATGGATATTGAATTTGTCGAATGCTTTTTCTGCCTCTATTGAGATCATCATGTGATTTTTATTTTTCATTTTATCAGTGTGGTGTTTCACATTATTTCACATTTATTGATTTGCCTGTGTGATTGGGTGGGTCTATTGGCAGGGCTTCATGTTCATGCAGTGCTGCCACTTGGGCTCCCTGATCAGGTGGGACTGCTGAGTATGTCCTGCAGTTATGCAGGGCCATTGGCTGGGCTCTGCACTCACCTCTGGTTGGGTGAAGTCATAGGCTTTACTCCTTGGTAGGGTGGTGCCACTGTTTGGACTCTGTGATTTGACAGGGCTACGGGCTAGGCTCTGCAATCTTTCCTGGTTAGGTGGGGTCTTAGGCTGACTAAGATGACTAGATGGTGCCACTGAGTTGACCAGGGTTTAGGCAAGGCTGAAGGCTTGGCTTCCTAGTTAGAGCATCAAGCTGTGCTCTATGATCAGGCAGGGCTGCACTCTGTACTCCAAAGTTGGCAGGACTGTAGGCTGGGTTTCACAGTCAGGTAGGCTGCTGTTTGTGCTCTGCTGTTGGGCAAGACCACTGTCTGGGCTCTCTTGTTGGAAGGAGCCTCTAGCTGTATCCCGCAGTTGGGTGGGGCTAGAGACTATGCTCAATGGTTGGGCAGGGTCATTGTTTGGGCTCTCTTGTTGGGTGAAGCTGCAGGGTATACTCTGTGATTTTGCAGATTGGGCTTTCTGCCTGGGCAAGACCACAGGTTGTATTTAGCAATTGAGTAGCACTGTACAGTGGAGTCTGTGGCTGGGTGGTACAATGCTGGGGTCCAAAGCTGCCCAGGGTCAGTGTTCAGGCTTCCTGGTAATGTGGTGCTGGAGGCTCTACCTAACAATTGGACAGGACTGCTGGCTTGGCTTCCTGCTCAAATGGGGCTATGGGATAGGCTCTGTGGCTGTCCAGGTTCTCTGGTGAGGCTTCATGGTTGGGCAGGATGGGAGGTTATACTCAGCAGTTGGACAGGGCTGTGAATTTGCTTCCCTGCCCAGGTGGGGCCAAAAAATGAGCTCCATGGCTGGTACAGCTTATTTTCTGGGGACCAAAATCAGGCAAAACTGCCAACCAAGTTCCCTTAGCAGGTGAGGCTACGAGCTCAGCTCTCTAGATGACCAGAACCACTGGCTGGGATCTCTGCTTGGGGACTGCTGCAAGTGGGAACATGATCTGTTAAGATTTAAGTGCTGGTTCCCCTTCTCCATCTTTATCTAATGTCCAGCAGTCAAGCCCACAGATGCCCCCAGTGATTCCAATGAAGTGAGACCCAAGTGGGCTTCCTGGGAAGCATCCTACAACACTGTGGGGGCTGGATATCCACCTTAGGTTCCCTTTTTTCCCTCTGGAGAAACCATGGGCCCAGGGGGGTATCTTCTTAATGCAGTTCCATGCCTGCCTGTGGGAGGGGTGGCAGAGTGTAGTCACTCCTCTTATTCTTCTATTGTGGTCCTTCTTGGTCTCTGCAGTCTTGGGGAGGGGGGCGGTCCTTCAGCCTTACCCCTGAATTCAGGGAATTTTACAGGGCTGTCTTGTGTATGTCTAGTTGGTTTTCTTGTAAGGGAGACTGGAGTTGGAAACGATCTGTGTCACCATCTTGATGTCATTCCTAGGCTTATGGATTAATCTGGGATAAACCATCAGTCTTTCAACTATATTTCTGCACACATTTTTATGGCAAGAAGAACTCCTTTCTATCCAGCCTCAAAAAGTGCATCTGTGCTCATGGCTTCTAAAGTCCTTGGGTTAAGGAAAAAAAAAAAAAGAAAGAAAGAAAGAAAATAGGCTGACATTTCTTGGCAGACCCTAAATCATTTTTATTGGCTTCATAATCAACCTCAAGCCCTAGGGATCAAACAGTATCCTGGGCCAAGCCTTCCTGAGACAAAGCTTTTGCAAAGATCTCATGACTTTCAGCAGCAGGTCAACTTCCCAATCACCTACCTGTATACTTTATATGTCTCCAACATATCATCATAATCACTTATGTCCACATGAAAGACACAAAAAGAGGGGAAGATGAGAAACTCTATGATGTTGCCTCCTTTAATTTGCCATCAGTCCAGGAGATCATAAATGTAAGGGACTATAAATGCTATAAAATAGCACGGATATCCTAGAAATTCTTGATTTCTAACTCAGTAGATTAGACCATACCTGACATAAAGTGAGGTTATGTTAGTTTATATGGGTCTTTTCAGACATCAGAAAGAAAGAGAAGGCGAAGAGGAAAGACTGAGCTATGATTGGGAGGTGATATCATGTAGTATGTGATAATTCTTAGATTTGGAGTCAAAGGGACCTGAATCTGATTCCCAGTTTTTCCATTTTCTATCTGTGTGCCTTTGAGGAAACTACTTAACCTCTCTGAACCTTGGTTTCTTTATCTGTAAGATGGGGGCTCATAATATCTACTTCACAGGGTTGTTATAAGAATTAAGTGAATTAGGGCGCCTGGGTGGCTCAGTTGGTTAAGCGACTGCCTTCGGCTCAGGTCATGATCCTGGAGACCCAGGATCGAGTCCCGCATCGGGCTCCCTGCTCAGCAGGGAGTCTGCTTCTCCCTCTGACCCTCCCCCCTCTCATGTGCTCTCTCTCTCTCAAATAAATAAATAAAATCTTTAAAAAAAAAAAAAAAAGAATTAAGTGAATTAATGTATATAAAGTTCTTAGTTCAGTGCCTGAAATATCAATATATGATATTTCAACAATTAGCAATTTTTGTTCAGTTTTACAGTAAATATCAGTGTTTCAAAGTTAAATATACTTTCTCCCAGATTGGGATTGAGTGTACTATGCTTTCTGCCCTTTAGCTCTTAGTACCAGGCATCTGCTTAGCTCTGAGGTGGAGTAAGTAGCTTGGATGGAAATGGAATGCATTAACCTTACCTCAGCAGTAGCCTGGGGAGAACCCAGCTGTGAGGCTCTTGCAGCTCTGGGGGATAGCAGTACAAAGAAACCTACCCTCTATGCTGCAGGTGTGTCAAATTTGAATGTTTCTATCATAAAATGAATGATCTATTACTTGTATTTTTTGAGTACCTGGTCCAAGCTGAATGAGTCATTGCTTATTTCTTAAGGACTGTAACTTATAGCTAGGAAGATATGACCAACACATATGGAAAAGAATTTTGATAATATCAGAATGTGAAATGTGCCAAGTGAGTGGTGGAGCTGATGGATGAAGGAGAGTAAGATCCTTGTGTTTTAGAGTGGCCAATGGGCTTGCTTGGCCTTGGCTTCGGGGTTGGATTCAGATGGAGGGATAGAAGTGGGAGGGGAGGGGCGGATTCTAGGCAGTAGGAGGTAAGAGGCATAGGAAAACAACAAAGTGTGAGTAGCCTTGTTTGATTACAGTAATGGAGCTAGTGAGAAGTAAGAATTTGCAAATAAATTTCAATGTAATTTGGAAGAATATCAAAGTCCTAGGGTAAGGCGTTTGGAGCCTATCCTATGGCTGAGAAACTATTGATTTTCAAAACAGAGTAGTGATTGAAGAAAAGATGTTTTTGAAAGATGTGTAAGATAGCTTGAAGCATGTAAATCACTTAGCAAGTGATTACAGTCATCTGAGTTTGGTGTAATATAGGGTAAAATATGCACACATGCATGCACAGAGGGATGATGACTTTAGCAAGTGTGAATCTGGAAGAATTTACAACATCATAATTTACAATCTGTGCCAGATTTGGGACATTCAACTTAATCTAATAATGGGAACAGCAGTCCTCTCCAGATTACTCTTAGAAAAATGGAACCTCAACTCTCTGAATACATCTCTTTTTAACAATTAAGTAAGACTTTAAAATGAGATAGGTAGAATTACTTAAACAAGATTGTATGAGGAAATTACATTCCCCTAGTTAAGTACAACGTAAGAACAAAGACAAATGAGGATGGGAATATGGGACTAGGTCCACCAGTTCAGGTATTAATGACATATCAAGGTGATTCATAATTAAATGTTAAGTAAGTAGTAGAGGGGATTGTCCAGCCCAATTCCATTTTGGAAAATTATCCCTCAAGAATTAATGAGCGAGTATATAATTTTGAAGTCTATAAGAGGATTTATGAGACAAAGAGTTTACCATTTATAGAAATAAATCCTATCTTAAAAAATCTTTTTGTAAGTGGATAAATATAATGTTTACTCTTTGTAGCACACTTGATCTTTATAATATAACTAAAATATCTTATTTGTATTTCTCCTGGAATAGCAAAGGTATGTGTGGTCACTTACTAACTTCCCACCCCCCTTCAAGTCTCTGCTAACACACAGATTTGTGTCTCTCTTCCCTTCCCCCCATCTTATTATGTGCAATGACTCAGCTTCCCTCAGAGTCCTCTTTCTTGGGATGGGGAGGGGTGTGCTGAAAAGGGGATAGTGCTGATGGTGGGGGCTATGAATATTAATGTTAAGGTTTATTCTAATATCCTTGGAATGTGCTCTGTAATCTCACCACTGGGGAATAGTTTCTTTAGTGTTCCTTCAGAGTGTATTTTGGTGCCCTTAGGCCTTTGTTTTGTTTGTTTTAACCCCTCCAGACTTTGTGATATGTGTGATAATAAATTCTGGCACTGGCTACTTGAGTTGGGAATGCTATCACTAGTACATGAAAGGATCTTAATTCATTCACAGTCCCACAATCTGTTAACCATCCAACATCCCCATCTTTATAAAATGCAAATCAGAGGGGTAAGACAGCAGAGTGGGATGCACCGGGAATCTGTCTCTCCAACTAAATAATATTTACACTGGTAGAATCTGTCTGATGTAACTATTTTGGAACTCTGGATTCTATTGAGATTTGGAACATCCAGAAGAAATTTTGGATGGCAAATTGTGGTAATTTCAACTCTTAGATCAGCAGTTACCCATTCTCTATCCCATAGCCCTGTGGCAGGTGGCTGTGCTCATCTTCCTGGAGAAGTTGCATGCAGCTTGTGGGAGCCAGGGTGGGCAAAAAGGACCCTGTCCTCCAAATTTTAGGGATCTGTGCTTTAATCATTGATTTCTTCTTCTGATCACAGAGTTGCAAACAAAGAGGCAGCATCTGTTGTTTTTGTTTCTCATTTCTGCAAACCCTCATCTTTGGCTGAAGTGATTTCCAGAGGTTTTTAAAGGGCTAGTGCCTTTCTCCCACCTTCATTTTTCTTTTCTCTTTCCCCCATCCCATGGTAGCTAGACATTAAAAACTAGTACATTCAAAAGCTACTGCATACATGAGAAAACTTAGAAAGCCATGATGCATGCCATGAGAAAGGCATAGGCTCAGAAAAGACCTGAGAAAACCTTAAATTTACAGGACAAGCTGATCCTTGGCACAGAAACAGCTACAACAATAGAAATGATAATAAAAACATAAAACCTAGTAAATATGGGGGAAGGGGAGAATCTGATTTCTGGAGTTACCACATAATTAGATGCAAATGTCCAGTTTTCAATTAAAAAATCACAAGTCTTACAAAGAAATAGGAAAGTATGGCCCATTTAAAGGAAAAAAAAATCAAAAGAAACGGTCCCTAAAGAGACCTGATGGTGGATCTACTAGACAAAGGCTTTAAAACAACTGTCTTTAAATGCTCAAGGAGTAAAGGAAGATATGGTGAAAGCCAAGAAAATGATGTATGAATAAAGTGAAAATATTGTAAAGATATAGAAAACCTTGAAACCAAAAAGAAATCCTGAGCTGAAAATTACAATACTGAAATGGAAAATTCACTAGAGAGATTCAAAGACAGATTTGGGAAGGCAGAAGAAAGCGTCAGCTAACTTGAAGATAGGGTAATGAAAATTGTTGAGTCTGAGGAACAGAAAGAAAAAAGATTGAAGAAAAGTGAACAGAACCTAACCGTCTTGTGGGATACCGTTAGGTGGAGCAACATATTCAATGTGGGAGTCACAGAAGGAGGAGATAAAGAAAGGGGCAGAGAGAAGATATGAAGAAATAATGGCTGAAAACTTCCCAAATTTGATCTAAGAAGCTCAATGAATTCCAAGTAGGAGTTCAAAGAGATCCACACCAACACACATTGTAATCAAACTATCCAAAGCCAAAGCCAGAGAGAAAACCTTGAAACAACAGAGAAGTGACTCATCACATACAAGGGATCCTCAATAAGACTACCAGAGCTTTCTCATCAGAAGCTTTGGAGACCAAAATGCTTAAGGCTTAAGGTCTTGATACTTGCTATTTCTACTGCCTGAAATCCTCTGTATCAGGTTGTTACTTGATTTGATTCTTCTTGTCATTGGGATCAAGTGTGAGCACTACATCATTGAAGCTCTTCTTCAAAGCAGTTAGGCATTCATTTGCTTTCCTATTTTGTCTGTGTCCCTCCAATAGAGCATAAGGTTTACAAAAGCAAGCGCCCTGTCTGCTTATTCACACTGATTCCCTGGCACTAGAATATTATTGGAGTTTAATATTTGTTGAATGAATAAATGTTTTCATATAATTACATTTATAAGAATATCTTTCTTTTGGTTTCAAACCTGAACAACAATGTGACTAGGTCTTTTCTGTTAAAAACTGGGGCTCTGAAGCTGTTTGAGGCTTTAAACATGGATTTGAGCTTGGGATGAGAGGGGTCTGTGAACACTTTAAAATAGTTATTACAGAGTATTGCATTAAGTGTGTGTTCATTTTTGCTTATTTGTTTGTTTGTTTGAGGGTCTATAGCTTTCATCCTTTACTTGATAGGGCACGTTAGAAACCACTGTCTCATTTTTCTGTCATTTTCTAACATCTGGAATTGTATCATAGAAGGTTTACATCCTTTATAGGTAAACAGGTTATCAGAGTTGGTGTTTTTCAAAAGAGAGAGTTAGGATGGTTTGTATTATTATCTGTGTGGTACTGATACAATCTCCCTGTCAGTTCTGAGACTTTGCAATTTGGGTATGTGAAGGGCCCTACCTGTCCCTGCTCCTAGCTAGAGTGTGTCATGGGTAGAGACACTACCTCCTAGAATAAGGGGTCTCTATTCTCTTACTTCTCTTATGTTACCTTCTGAGTATTATAGTTTCAGTCTTTAATATAGATAGATATAGACAGAAAACTGCCACTGGTTGTGTAAAGGTGAGATCCAAACTCTACCTGCCTCCAAGAGCATTGTGCAGGGCCTGGGGATAGCTATTGTTTTCTGATACTCTGCATCTCTGAGCCAGAGACAGAAAGCAGGGGAGGGAGGGCTAAGTCTCTTCTCAGTCTATCTGTGCAGAAAAGAGTTAACATAGTAGAACGAAATTGCTATCCTTTAGAAGGCCTGCTTGCAAGGTTGGGCTTTGGCTGGTATCTGGAAACTTAGATTTCTGGGGAGTTCCCACCATGGACTGATAAAAGTGGCTCAGTGTGCTTACACTGTTGTACAAACAATATAGTTTATGCTGAACACCTGCTTTCCTTCTGAGAGTCTACAAATTGGGTATGTTACAAGCAGGGGTTTGCCTCTGGGAACATCAACCAATAACAGTCCTGGGCACTCAGTCTCTAACAAGCTTTCCTGGTTGGCAGCACTTCACATATGTTGTGACAACTTGTTGCTAGAGGAGTTAAGCACAGCCTTGTGAATCTACTGGGAGAGGTCCTTTGGGAACTTGTGCCTGGTTTCCTCCTGACGTCACTTCATGAGCCTTTCCCTTTGCTGATTGTCCTTGGTATCATCTTGCTGTAATAAATTATAGCTGTGAGTATGAATATATGCTGAGTCTTGAGAGTTCTCCCAGCGAATAATCAAACCTGGGAGTGGTCTTGGGACCTCCTGACACATTGCCACTTCTGGATTAGCAGGGCTCTTGATTTCAGAGGACAGTGTTTGTAAAATACTAAATGATTGTTTTTCAAATGAGCTCCATAGGCTTTAAGGTTGGTGGGCATTCTCCAAGACTCTGGCAAAAAGTTGCTGACTTGTTTTTAGTCTCTGTGATTATGTGATTTATTTTTACTTTTATTTCCTGGTGTTTCCATATGTATTTTAGTAAAAAGGAAATGTATTAGGGGGTTACAGCATTAACACATAAAAATCACAATTTTGGGCATTTTATATTTTAAATTTTTGGTAGATGGAGAATCTCGCTTATGTTTGCTATTTTGTTTTTATTTTTTTTAGAGATTTTATTTATTCATTTGAGAGAGAGAGAGAGAGACAGAGGGTACAAGCAGGGGGAGAGGCAGGGAGAGAGGGAGAAGCAGACTCCCCACTGAACAGGAGCCCGATGCAGGACTCGATCCCAGGACCCTGAGATCATGACCTGAGCTGAAGGTAGATGCTTAACCATCTGAGCTACCCAGGTGCCCCTGTTTTTATTTCTTATAGTGGGTTGAATAGTGCCTGCCAAAAGATATGTCCAAGTCCTAACCCCCAATATCTGTGAATGTGGCCTTATTTGGAAATACGGTCTTTGCAGATGTAATTAAGTTAGGGATCTCAAGATGAAATCATCCTGGATTTAGGGTAAGACCTAAATCCAATGACAGAATGTCTTTATAAGAGACAGTAAAGGAGAAAACATAGGGACACAGAAGAAGGCCATGTGAAGACAGAGGCAGAGACTGGAGTGATGTGTCTTCAAGCCAAGGATGCCAAGAACTGTCAGCAGCCACCAGAAACTAGGTGAGAAGCATGGAGAAGATTCTTTTTCAGAGCCTCCAGAAACCAAAAACTTTAATTTTTTACTTCTGACCTCCAGAACTATGAAAGAATTGTTTTCTATTGTTTTAAGCTACCTACTTTGTGGTAATTTGTTATGGCAGCTCTAGGAAAGAGTTCTTGATGTTTGGAATAACTCTGTTAGAGTGGGGAGAAGCAGAGCCCCTGGCTTGAAGGAAAGGAAATTCAAACAGATTTTTGGAAGGTGTAAGTTACTTTCTTTTTTTCTATTTTTTAAAAATTATTATGTTCAATTAGCCAGCATATACTATATCATTAGTTTTTGATGTAGTGTTCAATGATTGTTTAGTGCGTATAACACCCAGTGTTCATCACCACACATGCCCTCCTTAATTCCCATCACCCCCCTCCCTTCTGTAACCCTCAGTTTGGTTCCCGGAAACCTCCCAAAAAACAAGAGTCCAGGGCCGGATGGCTTCCCAGGGGAATTCTACCAAATATTTAAAGAAGAAATCATACCCATTCTACTGAAGCTGTTCCAAAAAATAGAAATGGAAGGAAAACTTCCAAACTTGTTCTATGAGGCCAGCATTACCCTGACCCCAAAACCAGACAAAGACCCCATCAAAAAGGAGAATTGCAGACCAATATCCCTGATGAACATGGATGCCAAAATACTCAACAAGATCCTAGCCAATAGGATCCAACAGTACATTAAAAGGATTATTCACCACGGCCAGGTGGGGTTTATTCCTGGGATATAAGTTACTTTCCAGGAGAGTACAAATGATCCCCAGTGGTGACTAGATCACTTAAGTTTGGGTCTCTACCTGGTTCTAAACCTCATGATCTTGAATGGTAGATGTTCTGGGTACCGTAGGTCTCTATTTATCATCGCCTTTTGTTTGGGTTCAGAGACCCTACAATTCAGGGCTTCCTGAGGCATCTGACTTTAAATTCAAACTATGTCCTCGGAATTTCAGAGAACTTCAAGAAAGGGCATAGCTGCTTGAGCAGTAGGAAGAGCTTACTCTAACCCCTCATTAACTGGTCCCATCATCTCCTACCCCAGCCAGGCTACTCACATATGCACTCTTCACATTCAGGCTTATAAGAGAGAAGTCCATCTTTTGGAGTTTGATGGGCAGCTAGTAGATAGGGGAACACCTTCCTTGCTCCAGACTCATGGGTTCTTACTTCTCAATGGAGCTTTGTAGGTTTGAGGGTCACTCAGCAAGAAAACAATGGATGCAATAGAGGGTGCCTCTCTCAGATTCATTCTAGATGCCAAGCATTACATGGTCTCTAAAAGTTGCCATCAGGGTAGACGTGGAAGTGCAGGGTTAGGAGAGCTTGGCATCTCCTAGGTGGTTGAGAGATTCCTCACTCAGCATGAAGACTTCGTGGTTTTGCCACTCCATGTCCTGATGCTGTGGACAGTTAAGAGTTAGCAATCAGTTGTTTTCTTCAGCTGTAAAAAGGCAAGGTGATCATCAGCAATTGATCAGTGACCCCCTTATTCCTTACTAGAAATCCTCTCACCCTCAAACTTGGGAATTCCTTTATTCTTTCTTATATTTGCTCAGAGACTTTTTTTTTTTTTTTTTGCCTTTTTTTGGTGTTTGTTTCACAAGGGCCTTTGGATATCCTGGCCTCTGTGTCATACTAATTTCCCTGATTGGGACTGTTTGACCCTGTGGTACACTTTTCTTTTTCTTTAGATTTTTGTTTAAATTCCAGTTAGTTAACATACAGTGTAATATTAATTTCAGGTGTATAATATAGTGATTCAACACTTTCATACATCACCCTGTGCTCATCACCACAAGAGCACTCCTTAATCCCCATCACCTATTTAACCCATCCTCCCACCCACCTCTCTTCTGGTAACCATCAATTTGTTCTCTATAGTTAAGAGAGAACTTGGTTTGCTTCTCTTTTCTCCCCCTTTGCTTGTTTGCTTTGTTTCTTAAATTCCACATATGAGTGAAATCATATGGTATTTGTCTTTCTCTGACTGACTTATTTTGCTTAGGATAATACTATCTACCTCCATCCATGTCATTGCAAATGGCAAGAGTCCGTTCCTTTTTATGGCTGAGTAATATTTCAATATATATATGATATATATCCATTTATCTATATATTTCATTATATATATATATATCCATTTACTGATGGGCACTTAGGCTGTTTCATAATTTGGCTATTGTAGATAATGCTGCTATAAACATCAGGATATACGTATCCCTTTGAACTTGTATTTTTGTATTCTTTGGGTAAGTACATTGTAGTGCAATTGCTGGATCATAGGGTAGTTCTTTTTTTAACTTTTTGAGGAACCTCCATACTGTTTTCCAGAGTGGCTGCACCAGTATGCATTTCACCAACAGTGCAAGAGGTTTCCCCTTTCTCCACATCCTCACCAACACCTATTGTTTCTTGTCTTGTTCATTTTAGCCATTCTGACAGGTGTGAGGTGGTATCTCATTGTAGTTTTGATTTGCATTTCCCTGATGATGAGTGATGTTGAGCATCTTTTCATGTATCTGTTGGCTGTCTGTATGTCCTCTTTGGAGAAATGTCTGTTCATGTCTTCTGCCCATTTTTAAATCGGATTATTTATTTTCTGAGTGTTGAGTTTTATAGGTTCTTTATGTATTATGGATACTAACCCTTTATTGGATAAGTTATTTGCAAACATCTTCTCCCATTCTGTAGGTTGGTTGCCTTTTAGTTTTGTTGATTGTTTCCTTCACTGTGCGGAGGCTTTTTATTTTGATGTAGCCCTAATAGTTTATTTTTGCTTTTGTTTCCCTTGCCTCAGAAGACTTACCTAGTAAAATGTTGCTGTGGACGATGTCAAGGAAGTTACTGCCTGTGCTCTCTTTTAGGATTTTTATGGTGTCAGGTCTCACGTTTAGGTCTTTAATCCATTTTGAGTTTGTTTTTGTGTATGGTGTAAGAGAGTGGTCCAGTTTCATTCTTTTGCATGTGCCTGTCCAGTTTTCCCAATACCATTTGTTGAAGAGACAGTGTTTTTCCCTTTCCTGTTTTGTTGAAGATTAATTGACCATATAACTGTGGGTTCATTTCTGCATTTTCTATTCTGTTGCATTGATCTGTGTGTCTATTTTATGCCAGTACCATATTGTTTTGATTACTGCAATTTTGTAATGTAACTTGAAATCCAGAATTGTGAGGCCTCCAGCTTTGCTTTTCTTTTTCAGGATTGCTTTGGCTGTTCAGGGTCTTTGGTGGTTCCATACAAATTTTAGGATAGTATGTTCTAGTTCTGTGAAAAATGCTGTTGGTATTTTGATAGGGATTGCATTAAATGCATAGATTGATTTGGGTAATACAGACATTTTAACAATATTTGTTCTTCCAATCCATGAGCATAGATATCTTTCCATTTCTTTGTGTCATCTTCAATTTCTGTCAGCAAGGTTTTTCCGTTTTCAGAGTACAGGTCTTTGACCTCTTTGGTTAGGTTTATTCCTAGGTATCTTACTATTTTTGGTGCAATTGTAAATGGGGTTGATTCCTTAATTTCTCTTTCTGCTGCTTCATTATTGGTGTATAGAAATGCCACAGATTTCCACATTCTGATTTTGTATCCTGTGACTTTACTGAATTTATCACTTCTAGTAGTTTTTTGGTGGAATCTTTTGGATTTTCTTTATAGTATCATGTCATCTGTAAATAGTGAAAATTTGACTTCTTCCTTACCAGTTTGGATTCCTTTTATTTCTTTCTGTTTTCTGATTGCTGTGGCTAGGACTTCCAGTACTATGTTGAATACAATTGGTGAGAGTGGACATCCTTGTCTTTCTCCTGACTGTAGAGGAAAAACTCTCAGGTTTTCCCCATTGAGGATGATGTTTGCTGTGGGTTTTTCATAGATAGCCTTTATTATGTTGAGGTACGTTCACTCTAAACCTACTTTGTTGAGGGTTTTTATCATGAATGGATATTGTACTTTGTCAAATGCTTTTTCTGCATCTATTGAAATGATCATATGGCTTTTATCCTTTCTCTTACTGATTGATGTATCACAATGATTGATTTGTGAATATTGAACCACCCTTGCATCCCTTGCATCCTGGGAATAAATCCCACTTGATGGTGGTGAATGATTTTTTTCTTTTAATGTATAGTTGGATTCTGTTTGCTAGTATTTTGTTGACGATTTTTGCATGCATCTATGTTCATCAGAGATATTGGCCTATAATTCTCTCTCTCTGTCTCTCTCTCTTTTTTTTTTTGGTGTGTGTGTCTTTATCTGCGTAACTGGGAGATTTAATATAAAAATGAGCATATGGCTTTTCTTGTAAAAACTAGGAGTTTTGATGACACAGGGCTTACATTGCTGCAGGGCAATGGCTGGCTCAAGGTGTGTTGAAGTGACCCCTTTTAACTCACCACAGTCCCCACTGTTCATCCAGCACATTCATATCGACTCCCCTGGGCTTGTCCAGCTGTATGTTAGGTGCCTGGTCATCATGGCATTGCTTGCCTCTCCTTTGAAGTCCCTGTTTTCTCATAACATTACTGTCATATTCTGAACTGCCTGACTGGCTCATGCTCTTGAATTCATGAAGTCTTTGGAATCTTGTGCATTATTAGAATTAAAGCAGTACTTATGTCTCAGGCAGTGTTCTAAGGGCTTTACAAATATTAACTCATTTAAACCTCATAATAACTGTCTGGATTAGGTATTAATATTACCTTTATTTTTTAGACAGGGAAACTGAGACATAGATATAATAGCCAAGTCATATAGCTAGTATGATAATTTTTTACTTCACTTCAGCTTCTTCCAGGAACCTGAGGTACTTCAGTGTCTATAGAGATGCCCCACCCCACACCACAATCTCACTTTCTCATTTCTAGTGAATTTTCTCTTTCATCTCAGTCACTCACATCTGGACACATTGGACCTTGTCAAAATCAATAATAGATATAGCTCTGATAGTTGAACGCTGAATCTACTCTGTGACCACAGCCCCTTATCTTTCTAAGTCTTTAATCCACTTTTCAACCTCGTAGGGCTCTCCGTACTCTAAAATACTTCATTTACCTGGTCTATCTGTTCTTTTTGTAGTATCATTTTTTTCTCTTACCAAGACTGGTTTCCATGGTGATCCCACAAACCACTTTATCACTAATAGCCACAACTCTCATATACTCTCCTTTTCCAACATGCTTTTTCAGCAAAACTTCAATCAGTTCTACAATCTCACCTTCTCTACCTTCATAAACTGATGAAAAACATGAGGCTATAAATTTAGGGTTTCAGTTCAGCTGGGTGTTGAGCACCTCATTAATTTGCTCATTCAACAAATATTAATGAAGTACCTATTATGTGTCAGGCTCCAACCTGGACACTCAGATAAATTAGTGAACAAACCAGACAAAAATCCCTGCCTGTATAGAGCTAATATTCTAGAGGGGACAGATACAAAAACAAGTAAAATATATAGTATATAAGACATTGAATGTGGTGTGGAAATAAATAGGATAAGGAAAGGATACAGGGAGAGCTGGGGAATAGAAGGAATAAGGAAGACTGAGAATGAGTTGTTTGAGTGAAGAATTGAAAAGGTGAGTATACCATGCAGGTAATCTGGGGTAAGAGAAATCCAGGCAAAGGGAACACCAAGTGCAAATGTCCTGAGGCAGGAGCATGCCTGAAGTATTCAAAAAATAGCCACTTTGGTTGGAATGGAGGAAGGGAGGTGGCTGAGAGGAATAGATGAGGTCAGAGAGGTAGTGAAGGTCATTTTGTGTAGAATCTGGTCAGCCATTGTAAAGAACTTTGGTTCTGCTCTGAGATGCAAAGTCATTTGGAGGATTTTGAGCAGAGGTATGATATGATATGGTCTGGCTTATTTTTAAAAAGGATTGTTTGGATTGTTGTGTTGAAACTAGTGTTGAGGAGTAGGAGCAAGGGTTTGAAACTGAGAGACCAGTTAAGGGGTCATTGCAATAAACAAAGATAATGCTTTGGTCTAGGATGAGTGGGGTGAAGGTAGTGAGAAATTTCTAGTTGTGGATATGTCTTAGAGGTATGATAAGCAAGAGAATTTTCTTTTTTTTAAATTTTTTTTAAGATTTTATTTATTTATTTGACAGAGAGAGACACAGCGAGAGAGGGAACACAAGCAGGGGGAGTGGGAGAGGGAGAAGCAGGCTTCCCGCAGAGCAGGGAGCCCAATGTGGGGCTCGATCCCAGGACCCTGGGATCAGGACCTGAGCCGAAGGCAGACGCTTAATGACTGAGCCACCCAGGCAACCCGCAAGAGAATTTTCTTATGTGGATATATGAAAGAAAGAAGAATCTAGGATGAAGCCAAGGACTTTGGCCTGAGCACAAGAAAGACTGGAGTTAAATTAACTGAGATAGGAAAGACTGAGGAAGAGCAGGGATTGGTGAATTCAGGAGTTGGGTTTCAGATATGTAGAGTCTGATGACTTTAGGCATTCAAGTGGACATCTTGAGAAAGTTCCAAGTCTGGTGTTGGGGGAGAAGTTCTAATGAGAAATAGAAGTTTGGGGATTGTCAACATGTAGATGTAATTTAAGGCCACAAGACTGGATGTTGTCCCTAGGGAATGAAGGTAGATAGAGAAAAGAGAAGAGATCCAAGGACTTAGCTTATGGGCATCTGAACATTTAGAATCAGAAAGTTAAGAGGGAACATGCAAAGGACACCCGGAAGGAGTGACCAGTGAAGTAGAGGGAAAACCAGAATATGTGGGGTCTTAGAAACTAAGTGAAGGAAGTTTTTCAAGGAAGGGGATCACCTATGTCAAATACTGCTGACAGATTGAGTAAGGTGATGACTGAGACCTGGTCACTAAGTTTTGCAACAAGAAGAAGAGTGACCATAGTTTCAGTGGAGGGAGAAACCTGATTGCAGTAGTCTCAAAAAAGAGACTGAGAAATGAAGTACTGATACATGCTATAACATGGATGAACCTCAAAAACATGGTAAGTGGAAGAAGCCAGACACAAAAGGCCACATATTATATGATATGATTCCATTTATATGAAATGTCCAGAATATGTGAATCCATAGAGACAGAGGGTAGATTAGTGTTTGCTTATCTACTGTGAGAAGGAGGAAATGAGAAGTGATGGCTAATGGGTATGGGATTTTGGGTTTTTTTTTTGATTATGAAAATGTTTTGGAGTTAGATAATTTGATAGTTGTACAACCTAGAACCACTGAATCGTATACTTTAAAATGGTGAATTTTATAGTGTGTGATTATATCTCAAAAAGGATAATGGATGAATAGGAATTGGAGGTAATGTATATAGGCAACTCCAAGGAGATCTTCTGAAAAGGGGAGCAGAGAAACAGAGGGTGGGTTGAAGGGGATATGGAGTCAGGACTCAAAGAAATTACAGTAGGTGTCCTTTCAGAATGATTCAGTAGAGAAGGGGAATTGGTGATGGAGCATAAGGGGGAATAGCTGCTTTGACAATGTCTTTGAGTAGTCAAGAGTAGATAGAACCCAGGGAATGAGTGGAGGAATTGATAGAGGCAGGAGCAATTAATCTAGGAACAAAAGAGAAAGTGTAATGTGTGATGCAGATATTGGTAGCTGGGTAGATATGGTGGTGAGAGGGCATGGAAGTTCTTTTTAGCTGGCTCTAATAGTGAAATAGGAACAAAATTATCAGCTGAGAGTAAGAATAGGAAGAAATATTGGAGGTTTGAGAAGAGAAGAAAAGGTACAAAATATTCATTCAGGAGATTGAGAGACTGAATGTATTCAGTAAGTATCATAGGATTATTGGGTGATACTGAAGATCTATCTAAGGTTTTTAATCACAAATTTATAGACTAGTCGTATAATCATGTAATTTTTTTTTCCACAAAGGCTTAGTTTGCTTGGATGCAGATATACAATGGGTGGAAATTTGGATTTAACAAGGGTAGGAGTTTTTCCAATTAAGTTCCAGAAAGATGAAGGTATATGTGAGGAAGTGAAGTAATGATACATTAAGGAAGTTAAGCAGGGTATCTAAGTCCATTCTTGGTCTATTTGGGTAGCTATAACAAAATGCCGGAGAATGGGTGGCTTATAAACAACAGAAGCTTATTTCTCATAGTTCTGGAGGCTGGAAGTCTGAGATCAGAGTGCTAGCGTGATGAGGGATTTCTTATGGATTGCAGACTTCTTGTGTTTTCATGTGGTAGAAGTGGGGGGGATTTGTGAGGTCTTTTTCATGAGGCTTCCACCCTTATGACCCAAGCTCTTCCCAAAGGTCCCACCTCCTAATAGCCATCACATCAGGCATTGAGATTTCAACCTATGAATTTTTTTGGGGTGGTGGTGGTACACAAACATTCAGACCATAGCACTGGGTAAGAGGGAGAGGAGGACATGAGGATGCAGAGAATAAGATCTATGCATGGTCCAGTGAAACTGAAATGTTGCTGGAGTTGTGTTACCTAGTGAGCAAGGAAGGTGGGACATGATGGTCAGGGTGGGGGATTGTTGAGATGAGATAATGGAGAAGTTTCTGTTATTGGTATTGACAAGGTATTGACAGTGGGAGTGGATGACTACGGTGGAGAACAAGGAAGATCTCTAAGGAGATGGGATAGCAAAGCACTAGGTGTTAGAACATCATCCATGTAGGTAATGAAAATAAAATGAATTGCAGTAAGATTATGTTGCAGAGAGTGACAGTGATCTGGGAACTAAAATCTTAAAACACTGAGAAAGAATGACCTAGAAGTTGTAGCTGATTGCAGTAAGGATAGGATGGCAGGTGATCATCTGTTGACATGAGATAGACAGATCAAAAGTTGATTTTTATTTTTGTTTTTGTTTTAGGGAAGAGGCAGGAGAATGGTCTTGAAGCAGCAATAGGAGCAAAGAGGACTTTACCCTATCTCCATGCCCGGTGTGGAGGATAGGGAAGTTACAAAGCAGCCACCTCTTGAGAAGGCTGCAGAGGAAGCAGGTCTTCAGGGGAGAGCCAGTTTTGGTAAAGCAAGCAGTGAAGGAAATGTTCCAAGAAAGGGTTTTGATGATGACTGAACACAAGTGAAGCATCAGTGAAGGTATAGTGAAGGGTTTTAGGAGATGGGGTCAGGGCAAGGGCTATTGAGAGCATGGGGCATGCGAGTTCAGAGCACGAGGAATGAGTTTGGTGTCCTGGTTGGACTTTTGTTATTTGATACAATCAGGCATGGCAGGCATAACTGCCAATCAAGGGCCTGGTTTGTGGGCATGGTCTTACCTAGGGCTTTGATTTTGGATGATTCTCTGTTTTTGCTCATGCTGCTTGCTCTTTCTAATCTACCTGTCACAGCCTTCTTCATTTGGCTGTTCATTCTTCAGTTACAGGAAGTCTGTCCTGACCTCTTCAGTGTTCCCATAACATTTTGTAAATAACTCTGTTAAAACTCTTGTAATTTTGATTTTTATTATCTATTTATATATGTTCCCATAAGCAGATTGTATGCTTCCTAGGGGCAGGGCTGGCCATATTTATCTTTGTGTTCTCTGTGCTTAGCACAGTGCCTAGAACATGGTACATGAAAGATACCCATTTTTTTTAAATTAATTAATTTATTTTTTTGATGTAGTGTTCCATGATTCATTGTTTGCGTATAACACCCAGTGCTCCATTCAATACATGCCCTCTTTAATACCCATCACCAGGCTAACCCATTCCCCCACCCCTCTCCCCTCTAGAACCCTCAGTTTGTTTCTTGGAGTCCACAGTCTCTCATGGTTCGTCTCCCCCTCCAATTCCCCCCCTTCATTTTTCCCTTCCTACTATCTTCTTTTTTAACATATAATGTATTATTTGTTTCAGAGGTACAGGTCTTACATAATTCACAGCGCTCACCATAGCACATACTCTCCCCAATGTCTATCACCCAGCCACCCATCCCTCTTACCCCCCACCACTCCAGCAACCCTCAGTTTGTTTCCTGAGATTAAGAATTCCTCATATCAGTGAGATCATATGATACATGTCTTTCTCTGATTGACTTATTTCGCTTAACATAATACCCTCTAGTTCTATCCACATCGTTGTAAATGGCAAGATTTCGTTTTTTTGATGGCTGCATAATATTCCATTGTGTGTGTGTGTGTGTGTGTGTGTGTGTGTGTGTGTGTATCACATCTTCTTTATCCATTCATCTGTTGATGGACATCTAGGCTCTTTCCATAGTTTGGCTATTGTGGACATTGCTGCTATAAACATTGGGGTGTATGTACCCCTTTGGATCACTACATTTGTATCTTTGGGGTAAATACCCAGTAGTGCAATTGCTGGGTCATAGGGTAGCTCTATTTTCAACTTTTTGAGGAATCTCCATACCGTTTTCCAGAGTGGCTGCACCAGCTTGCATTCCCACCAACAGTGTAGGGGGGTTCCCCTTTCTCCTCATCCTCGCCAACATCTGTCGTTTCCTGACTTGTTAATTTTAGCCATTCTGACTGGTGTGAGGTGGAAAGATACCCACTTGTTGACCTGCACTCTGCATACTTGGGAAGAAGTATGGTTTAGAGAAGAAGAGGAAAGAAGAGTGGAGAGATAATGAGGTAGAGATGTGTTGAGGAAAAGGTGAAAATAAACTAGGGACTGTGGGTCAGATGATGAATCACTGTAATATTCTCACTAACACAGAAGACAAGGCCATCTATTTGGAATCTAAGAGTGGGTATTGGGAGAAAGGAGAAAGTCTGAAGTAGCCACTGTGGAGAGTTGGCTTGGGGGTTAGAGAAAATGAATAACAGGCAAACCAGATCTGCATAGGTGGCATTTTGTGGCCTGAAAGAGAAGCAGGGAGAGCTTTGTCTACAGTGGGTATAGGAGTTGTAGATACAGCAAGAATAATGAGACATAGTATGACCAGGGAACCACAGAATCAAATTAAAAAATGTTAGAGCTATTAAAAAAAAAGAGGTACTTCTAATTCAATTGCATAGGTCAGGCAATTGAGGTCCTGAGGGGAGTGTCCTAGGGTCACACAGCTGGCTGGTAGCAGACCAGGGACTAATGATGACGCTATGTCAGAGTTTGGTTGTGAGGAATACAACTGGATTCTGGCTTGCTTAAGCAAAAAAGAACAAACTGGATGTGGGCAACTCTTAGAATTAAAGGAAAGGCTGAAGAACCAGGCTCAGAAAGTTGGGGAACTCTGAAGATCTAGGTTGCAGGAACAAATACAATCCCTTCAGGGTCCTGCTGTGGGATGGATGATCCAGCTATTTCCCCATCTTTGTTTTTGTCCACTCAAGATACAAATTCTTGGGAGATAAGAGCAGATTGACCAAGTTTTAGAGGAGAACTTGACAGGTGGTCTCACCAAGACTAAATACAACATAGGAGAGATGAGTTTCTCCAAAATGGTGCTACTACCAGAAAGTAGATGGATATAGAGATGTGAAAATAACATATCCTATCCACTACAGTGAGTGATGACAATATAATTTAGTGTAGTAGCTAAGATTAGGGACTCTGGAGCCAGAGTCCCTATTCTTCCTTAAGGATCTTAGGCAAAATACCTAAAAACTCTCTATGCCTCAGTTTCTCCAACTGTGAAATGGGTATAACAGAATCTTGTTCCATAGAGTTGTTGAGGTGATTAAATGAGTTAATATATGTGAAGTGTAGAGAGTCCACCAAGTGAGTGGTAAATTAAGGATCAGTTATTATAGCCATTTTAAGTGGAATGCATGTTCTTTTTGCCCCACCATGTAGTAGCCATAGCGGGCAGATCATGGAGGCTGCTTCAACTGCCATTGACATTCTAGCTGCTTGTTCTCATGATGCTTTTTAGCAATCATCTACTTTCCTTCTTCTCCCAGCCATCTGCGGGATGGCTGGTGCAGTCTAAAGTCTAATTTTTGGCTAGAAATAGTATCTCTATTCTTCAACCTTGTAGCAAAGACTATCCCTTGGGCAACTGGGGTCTAGAGGTATGATGGGAAAACATATAGCTCTTAGAGTTTAAAGGCCTGAGTTCTAATCCTGGCCCTGGCGCTTGTTTATTCATTAACTTGGGCAAATTAGTTAACATTTCTGAGCTTCAGTTTCCTCATCTGTAAAATGGGGATAATACTGCTCGTAAGTTTGTTGTGAGGTTTAAATGGGGTAATGCATAAGAGAGACATGTAAACTATAAAACAATATACAAAAACTAGGTGTTCTAATACTGGCTATGACAGACACTCTCAGGCTGAAATCTGTCCTTCCATAATGAGGTTATTCCCATAGGAGAAGCCAATCTTGAGCAGGCATAGTAGATTGCAGATGGCTGGTGCATACCAAATGGAGACATCCTGGGAGACCAGTATTTTTGGTGGCCTCTGTAGGGGAGAAAAGGAGAAAGGTCCTGTTGGTCAGAATGTGCTTCCCGTTAGGGTCATTAAGCCCAATTAATAAGTAGCAGTCTGGAATTGCCCATTAGCTAGATAAATGAATCCAACTGGTGGTGACATTGCCCAGACCCTGACTGTTTTCTGTGCACTGTGATAACAAGATTTACATTAGAGTATCATAAGAATGTCACTATAGTACATTTGAATCAGGACTATGAGTAATTTGGTTAATGATAAAATTCTGCATTTGGATAGAATATAGTTTTGATACATTTCCTTACTTGTCAAAGAAGGGGTTTGGATGGGGATTGTATGATCTTGGGCAAATCATTTCACTGCTAGGTATCTGTTTCTTTATCTGTAGAGGGAGGAGCTGAATGACCTATATGCTGTTTCTGATTTCTGAACCCCTTCGAAGTTCCTTGCACTTATCAGAACTGTGATTATTTTATTTGTTTGCTTACTTTATTTAATTTTTTGGATTATTGTACTCACTTGAATGTAAGTTCTGTGGAGGTAAAGACCATGACTGTTTTGTCCACTGTTCTTCTAGCTAATGCTTAGTTCATAGTAGATGCTCAATAATGATTTTACAAATAATGAATATAGTTCTTTGGTCCAATGAAGAGGAGCTATAATTTTTCTGGAGGTTGGTGGGTTTAGACTCTATTTTGTGTATTTGTCTTGATATTTTCTGGCATACTTGGTACTGCTTAGCAGTGATATTAACTTGATATTTAAAAAAAATACCCAGCCCTGAATTCATAAAGACCATGATTCTGTGGTACATTGGTACATTTGTGAAGGTTGATTTTAAAGATAAAGAGATTGAAATATACATGTCCTGGCCTGGGTCCACTTCACTGAGCACATGTGTGTCAGCAACTTCTGCACCTGCCCTCAGCCGCTAATACTCAAGGACATTACTTATATTCTGCTTTTATATCTGGTATTTGATATATGTGTGAGCACTTGAGCTTGCACCATTGTTTTGTCTGTAAAAGGGAAAATGATACATAAATACATTGACTTTGACCTTGAGATCATCAATTAGGACCAAACAGGTTTACAAAAGAAGCTTTTAGTTTCTTAAAGATATTAATATTGCTTAAAGCACTAAAACAGCACAGGCCCAGACCAATTACATCTCATTTTATGAGCCCTGGCAAGGATATATATTTGATTCTTGTTGTTTGTCCTCACAGAGTCCTTCATAAATTAAGACCAATCAGTCATAGGAACATGAAATTCCATTTATATTCTCAGATGACTAATGGCTTGGCTTTTGGTCTTTTAGTTCAAGTTCTGATGAAACAGAGTAGTAGCTACATGTAATTAGCAAATGGACCCTGTCAGGTCTGATCATGTGCATGTCTACAAGGGCTGAACTTGAGCCCCAGCCACCACTTTATTTTTTTTAAAGGAGCTAATGATAAACATGGCCGTGACTGGGGAGAGACTGAAAGACTGCTCTCAACTTCCTAAGATCCACCTCCAAAGCAGAAGCATATGAGTCTCTGGTTCAGAGTGATTTCTGTGGGACTTTGCTAGCCTATAGTTTGTAGGATATCTTTTTTCATAGGAGGAAAAAATCTCTTTGATACTCTGTCTGATATGCCTTGGAATGTATACCCTTCTTTTTAATACCCCCTTATTCCAACGTCATTTACATAACGAGTTTCTTGATGTAATTGTGTAGGTTGATTCCAAACCTAGAATACTCCTGATATATCTTTTGAACCAGAGTGAAAAAAACAGGAAATATGTGGTAAAATGGAAAGACAAGGGGGGTGGAGGGCCAGCCATGTAAGGTTAACATTAGCAAATAATCTTCTAGTAGTAAACCTACTTCTTTGTTGCTGAGTATTCAAGGCAGTAGAATTGCATTTTTTGGTTAAACACACTCAGTAATAACAGCTTTCTAAACTGTCACATTCTCGAAATCTCCAACCCCAGTTCTATTTCTTCTGCTTTCTCTCAGCAGGAAACTTCCTTTAGGGTGGGAACAGAAAGTTCCTCACTCACAAGGCTGCAAACTGACTAAACTGAGTTGGCCAGTGATGGGTAGTTAGAGAAGAGATTTAAAACATTATTTTTTGAACTTTATAACCCAGTACCTGCAATTTCTTAGATTCTAGATATTCTCTTTCCACTTGTTTGTGAGAGATAAGTCAAGCTAATTCATCATACTTGTTGAATACCTTCTAGGCATAAAACAGTTTGTAGAGAGGAAGATGACCCAAGGAGCCAGCTCTAGAAATGACCAATATGGTTGAGAGAAACCAGTATCTAAGCCTGTTAGCAATGGACAGCCAGTGGGTGTTTTTCAGTGATTAGATCTGCATTTCAGAAAGGTCATGCTGGAATAGAGGTGATCTCAGAAGCATGTTGGGGGCAAGAACTAATAGTGATTTGGGCTAATGTAGCAGCAGAAGGGATGGACAGTGGAGGAGCCTGATGAGACATTTTGCGGATAGACTCAACAGATGTGGTGATTCTCTGAAAGTGAAGGTAAAAGAAAGGGGAGTTAGTTGAGTTTTCTAGCCATGGAATCATACTCTAAGATGACAGACAGAGAAAGTAGAGCCAACTGAGGAGGGGGGATTTTGATTTTGATGTGACTATGAGACATGTAGGCAATGCTCACTAGGCAGTTGGAAATAACCATCTAGAGCATAGTAGAAAGTTGGAAGTGAGAGAGAAATATTTAAGCAACATGGGGGCAAAGGTGGATCAATGAAATAGCCGTGTTCAAAACTATCGTCTTCAGAGTGTCTTCCCAAGATAGTGGCCATGTTCATAAATTTTTTTTCCTCCTGTTACCAGCTATAGAGATTCTGAAAAAGAGTAAACAGAGAAACAAATAAACCAAAACAATCAACAGCACAAGCTGGAGGTGTGATTATTTACCTGTACATGATGGCAACAAAACTAATGATTTAGGCTGCTTAGCCCCTGGTGGGTGAGGACACTGTACAGTACACATTATATTGGAACCTGCCCTGGATTAAGGCCATATCTGTGGAATAATTGTTTTGTGAAAATGCTGATGCTTTGGTTAGAGTTTCCATTCTTGGAGGAGGCTGGGCCATTGGGTGATCAGCTGGTGAGAGCTGCTTCCCTACTTCTGGTTTGGGGTTGTATTGTCCTTCTAATGAATGCAAATAGATGCTGAAATTCAATGTTAATGTGCTTGTGGGGCATAAGGGCTTTGTGTGTTAAAGCACTTCCACATGCATCAACTTCTGAAGATGAGAATGGCATCAAATTCTAAACAAGCTACAAATCTGCACCACAGTTGAAAGTGAAAATCCTCTCCTAAGTACCAGTGACAAGCAACTGAATATTTCTCTTTCTCTCTTGGAATTGAAGTGCATTCCGTGTGTTTTCAAAAGAAAATGAAAGTCTGCTTTGGAGTCTCTTAAGAGTTTGGGGTCAGCAAACCTGTTTCCTATGATTCATATGATGCCTGACCTGCAAGGATCTCTCATTGCTGCCACTCCATTTGAGAGATACCTTAGATGAATGTATAAGATTATGGACCATGCATCTATCAAGATCACAAGTGTTATTTGGGATTTAAATTGCTGCATTGAATGATTCATTGATGCTATGTAGAATACCACCTAGGGTTCTTGAGGCGTCTGGTAGTACCAGATGAGACCTTTGGGAACGCTTTCCAAGTGACACTGCCCTACTCAGTAAAATAGTGTCTTTATGTATTGTAGAAATTCAAGGGGGCACTTCTAATACAAAAACCATCCACTGTATGCAGGTAACAAAGTCTGAGAACATGGGAAATGGTGTGTAGATTAGGTTTCATGGAGCATACTTGGTAGATGACTGGAGCTGTCTCTCAAGGCTGTGGGTGAAGTTGACTTTGTTCTAGAGAAGTGAGTCTGAGGAGCAAATTTCAAGGCTCTTTCTTCTTTTTTTAATTTTTATTTTTTGAAACACATTTGAAACACATAAATAATCACACCCCCAGCTTGTGCTGTTGATTGTTTTGGTTTATTTGTTTCTCTTTTTTTAAAAATTTATTTGAGAGAGAGAAAGAGAGTGAAAGAGACAGAGAGAGAGAATGAGTGGGGGAGGGGTAGAGGGAGAAGCATGTTGGGGGCTAAGCAAGAGCTGAGCAAGGATCCTGATTCAGGACTCCATCCCAGGTTCCTGGGATCATGACCTGAGCTGAAGGCAGACACTTAAGTGACTGAGCCACCCAGGCGCCCAGGGCTGTTTCTTCTGAGGGATCCAGGCAGGGCTGCCTTGAGGGTGGCCTTTTTGAGACAAAAACAGTAGAGAATTTGTGTCACTACCAACTCCTAGAAGCTATGGAGCTTTCTTAAAAGGTTAAGGAGGAAACAGTAGAGAGACCTGGATCAATCTTTATAGAATAGACTGTATGATTTAGAAGCGACATCAGAGATCACCTTGTCCTAACCTTTTCATTAACCAGAGAGATGAAGTGACTTGTCTGCCACTGTCTAGACAGTGGCAGACCTGGGACTGGAAACATGGGTTGCTCCTTTGTAAGCCCAAGGCTGACCTGCTCTTCTATACTTGGTTGTGGCAGGAGGGTAGAAAGTAACAAGTACAATCAAGAAACCAGTGTTAGGTTCTAATTCAGTCATTACTAGCTAGACCTTTGGTACGAAGGTGGACCGTATTTGACTTTCTGAATTGGTACCTCATAGATTCACCAAATGGTGACAAGGAGATTATTTCAGGGGTGCCATTTGCTGGATCTCCCTCAAATCACCTCTTATCCTTGGCATTATAACACACTTTTCAAATAACACTAAACTGTGGCAGTAAAATTGCTGCTAAGGGCCAGAGTATGATTGCCAAAAGAACTTCCCAGAGGGTGGTGTCAGGGTGGGGATGGGCCAATAGGATCTGCTTAGGGTTGGGAGTTCACTGCTTTTGCTGGGAGAACAAAACAGCAAATGATTGTTCTGATTCAGTCAGTCATGACACAATTTTTTCATAACTCTAGAAAAGGTTCAGGAAGATTCAGGAAAGAAAAACTGTTTTCCTCTTTCACTCTGAGTGGATTTGGAATAGCCGGAGAAAGTGCATAAATATAAAAATCAGACTACTTTAATGTGCTGGGAACTTTGAGGACACTCCAAGAATATGCTGGAACATTATATCAATGGTTTTGTGTTTCTTGTGACTCTAAATGATCTGCTTTTACTGTCCAAGGCAGGCTTCATATTAAGCTGCCCTTTGTTGTGGTAGCTGAATGCTTGTTTCTGAATGATATCTTTTTCTCTGGCCTTTCCAAGCTGATCATTGCGATACTTCCATGAAAACACCTGTGCCAAATTCAAATGTACTACTTGCTACAGCCCATCAGGTATCCCCATGGATGCAGCACAGACGCAGCATCTTTTAAAGGCTTAGAGTTTTGTGCTGTACTTGCCACAAGATTTGTCCAGATTTGTGCTGCTTACAAAAAGGGTGCTAACAGCTCTGAGTCAGTTGTATCATTCTACAGTGGGAGAAAGGTTGGTTTTCAGAACACAAGGACCTTGTGTAAAATTGTACCTGGACTTTTATGAATTCACGTTATTGGAAGCTGTAAGTAATTCTACCCATGTTCTAAAAGTCATGTTTTCATTTTAGCCTAATGCAAGCCCTCAATTGCCCTTAAGTTGAACTAAATAGACATAATCTGTACTTTCATAGAATTTACAGGCTAGTGGGACAGATTGACATTAAACAAGTAAACACAAATAAATATATTGTTACAAACTGTGATACATTCCAAGAAGGAAAGGAACAGAGACCTCTGATGGAACATAACAAAGAAAAACTTCAATTTCATGGAATGACTGGTGACTGCATCTCTAAGGCAATGACATTTGACTTGAACACTAAAGGACCGGTAGAAAGTAGCAAGGAGAAAAACTGGGAACAAGCATTTAGGAAGAGGGAACGGCATGTGAGAAGACCCTGAGTTGGAAAAGAGTTTGGCTTGATCAAGAGGATCCTCTTTGGCTCTCTAGGAATCTTGTCTTCACCTTGCTAGTCTTGGTAGGGAGAAAGTGATAAATCTACGAAGGGATATTCTCACAGATGTTGGCAAATAACAGCAAAGGTGGCCATGTTTAGAAAACACATGTGACTTCGCAAAATATAACACGAAAGCCTGCAGGGCTCTTCTGTAAGGTGACTTCTCAGTAATATGATCAGGTAAACCCAAAGTAGGGAAGATATCGTGAGCCAAACTGCATTCCCCACTTTGTCCCTTTGCAAATGACAGGGCACTACCCTCCAAATTTGCAGGAGTTGATCCTATATAGTGGTTCAACAAAAAACAGGAAAAGTAACTTTGTCCTTGGCCTCAGCTCTCTGTTCACTCTACATAGTATACTGAATTGATAAAGCAAACCAATGTCTCTAGCCTTCCAGGTTGGAGGCCAAGGGGACTGAATGGTGCCCAGAATAATAGAGAGGAAAGCCAGACAGTCAACCAATGTTATTTTTGGGGGGCAGGTGCTAATAATAGACCTGCTCTTGAGTAAATATGAGATTAAAAGGGAAAAACATAGGAAATATGCTAGACATTTGCAAAAAGGTAATGACATCATGATTTTGAAGAAGACTCATGATGTTACACAGAATGAAATCATAGGGAGCAACTAGGTGTCATCTCATAAGCAATTAAATAAAGGATAAATAATTATTTAAGTAATTAAATAAGAGATAAATAATGGTTGACAAAACCAGAGCTATAGATACAAAGTGAGCCTTCAGAGCTAAGAAAGTAATTTAAGGAAGCAATGCATTTTGTAAAACTATGGCACAATATTACAACCAGATATTGACATCGATATTAATCTACTGATCTTATTCAGATTTTTCTAATTTTACCTGTGATAACGTGGATTTAAAGGTGCCGGGACCAACACATGAAAATGAGGCTGACTTACTTGGACTGGTTCCAGATCTAACTACCTCCACTAAGTTGATTCTCAAATAATCCTCTTATATCTATTCATTATTGTGTAAGTGCTTAGGAAATTGCTGGCTTAGAGAAGGTACTTCATGAATGCCAGCTCAATCTCAATCTGAAATTCCCTCTTGGGCAGGCATGATACACATACTTGATAAATAGTGGTCAGCAAGAATGCCCCAGCCTCAAAACTGTACACATTGTCTAAAACACTGTGAAATTACTGTGTTCTATTCAAGATTCAAAGCCTAACATGGGATGGAAAACACAGGGCAGCATAATTTGGTCTTTCCCTGGGGAAGTAACTAGCTGTTTATTGTGGTCCAAAGCAGGATATAAACACCGATCTAAGAATAATTGCCCTCACCTTTGCATGGCATTAAATAAATGTAATCAAAGGGCACAACAAGGACAGAGTGGACAGAGGTTCCGTTATACTGTATAAATATGGTTAGCTGGCAACCTGAGAAACAGTCTGCAGGGATTAGGGGACAAGCTCTTCATAATGTTCTGCTTTGGTCAGCCAAGAGGAGAGCTGGCAATTTAAAGTTTGCAAATGGCCTTTATTCAGGTACCCAGTATGACTTGTTCTGAACATTGAAAGAAAGGGAACATTGAAAATAAATTTCCAACACAGTATATCACAAATATGCTGGGGAACTCATGTATTCTGGATACAGGGAGGCATTGTTAGTAATCAAGCCCTTGATTCATGTTCTTATGAGCTGATTCATGAGTTTCTAGGAGTTTGAGGTGCCGCTCTTGAGTATTGTGCAAATCGAGTATGTGCTCTTTTCACAGTTTTGGATCTGTGGTTGGTCAAAAACCTAACCAAATTAAGCAGAATATCTTTTAAGGAACAGCTTATTTTATCTCTCTAAAGCAGTGTTTCTTAACCCTTTTAATTCATGTTTCCTTGTAATAATCTTAAAAAACTCACTTCTTCCTGAATCCACCTAAATCTGATATGAACCACCTCCCCCTTTTCACCTTTTCCCCACGAGCCAAGAAGATTCTGATTGTTATTTATAAGAAGAGTATACTTTGAAATTTTTTAGATAAAAAATTACATTATAATATTTCATGTGCTACTTGGCCCAGTTCTAAAGATTTAGGCTCTCGACTTTTGGGTTTTGTTGTAGCCTATGGGAACACAAACACTAGTAGACCACTCCACTAAAAACTTAAACAAGATACTTCTCTGCTTTCCTTGTTTGGCTGAGCTAAAAGGTCATATTTCAGTGGACATCACTGCAGTATTTTTCCCAGGAGTTGCTCTCTGATCAATGGGCAGCAACCTGACAACAAAGTTTAATATAATATCTCATTTGGCCATTATTCTGATGTTGAGGAAAATATGACAAAAACACAGGCTACCACTGTTTGTATTTATCTCCATAAATATTCTCTCTGGGTGGCACTCACTCAAAACAAAAAATGCAACGTCAGTTTCAGTTCTGTGGTCCATGCAGGTAGACTCCGAGAGGATTAGTGTTAAAAGTGCCTTAGAAATCATCTAGTTGAGTTTCCTCATCTGACTGCTGAGGAAACCAAGGTAAAAATAAAATTAGAAACCACGTTTTCCTGATTGTCAATCTAACAATATTTCCAATATATCAAGGACCTCCATGTATATATAGATTTTTGGGGGGTATATTTTTGATGATTCATTTTGTTTAATAGGCAAGATTAAAAATATATAAAATTTCAAAACATGAAAAGTTTCAAAACATAAATGTGTTTTCACAAGAACTCTGTGAGGTAGATACTATCATTGCTTTCATTTTAAAGAGGAGAAAATGATGCTTATGTGGTTTTGTGACTTGTATAAGATTCAGCTCTCCAGGAAGTAGGAGAGCTGAGACTGAATTCAGGTTTTTATTCCAAAAACCATACTATTTCCACTGTATATTTCCAAAAAAATCAAGCAGATTGTTTCAGGCATCTTTGGACACACTGTATGTTTTCAATTACAAACCAGTGGCATTTTTAACAGAAAAAAGCAAGTCTTCAACATGACTTTGTATACAATTCCATCTCATTGTCACGACAAACTGCAAAGTTGCAATACAATCAAGCTGTTCAATAGTTTGAAATCTAGTGCTGCCACTTACTAACTGTGATTTTGGGAAAGTTCTTTGACCCTCAGTTTCCTCATTTGACAAAGTGGAACATTAATGTCTACTGCACAGGATTGTTATAAGGATAAATGAGATGACACCTTTAAAGGCTTAGCACAGTGCCTGCCATGTAGTAGAGCTCAACAAATGGGACTAATTTCTGGTGTGTAGAGGAGGGAGGGAAAAGGGGAGTGGGAAGTCTCATGGCAGGACAGTGCTTATAGAAGTTATGGGCTGGAATTGTGCTTTGGGGCAAACTTTTTCTTGAAGCTGTGAATTCTTAGTAAGTCTCCTGATAAAAGACCCAAGGACAACCACCATATGAATGTAAATAGGATTTGTAACTATTAAATCAGCAGAAGAAAAGTTGATCTATCCACTAAAAGGCAGGAAAGAAAATATGTTAAGTGGAAAATATAAAGTATATTAAAGAAAGTGTAGGACAATGGAAACCATGATATAAGAAGGGAGAAATAAGGTATAATAGGATGGTAGTTAAAGTAAGTACAAATGGATTAAACTTTCTGTGGTAGGCTGAAAAATATCCCCTCAAAAGATATCTATATCCTACTCTCTGGAATCTGTGGATGTTACCTTGTATAAATTTATTTTTTCAGATATGATTAAGTTAAGGATTTTCAGATGGGGAAATTATCCTGGATTATCCAGGTGGGTCCTAAATGCAGTCATATGTGCCCTTATAAAAGAGAGGTAGAGGGAGATTTGATACAGACCAAAGGAGAAAGGCAGTGTGACCACGAGGCAGAGATTGGAGTGGTATGGCTACAAGCCAAGGACTGCCAACAGCCCCAGAAATGGAAGAGGCAAGAAACAGATTCTCCATTAGAGCTGCTAGAGAGAGAGTGGTCATGCAACATTTTGATTTTGGTTCAGTGAAATTGTTTCAGACTTCCAGGCTCCTGAACTGTGAGAATAAATTACTGCTGTGTTAAGACACCAAGTTTTTGGTAATTTGTTTTAGCAACCACAGGCAACTAAAATACGCAGAAATTGGAAGAAAAAGTACTAGCAAAAAACAGAAAATTTTGAATTCACAAAAAAGGCTTTCAAATGTTGAGAGTATACTAGGTCTAATAAAATGGAAAAATCAATATTATGCAGTCTATGTTTGTTGATCCTAATGCAATAGGAGGAGAAACTAGTAACATATATATGGCTAAGAATATTTCCTTTATCTGGAAACTAAATAACCTATGACCAAATAACCTTTCGGTTAAAAATGAATTGTAAGAAAAATTACAGAATAGTTAGAACTGAAATACATTTGAAATACCATACATTAGCTTTTGTACAACATGGCTAAACGAGTACTTACTGAGAAATCTGTAGGTCTAAATACTTCTACCAGGAAGAAAAACATAATCTAACAGTTCAATTTAAGAATTTTTTTTTAAAGAGTTGAAAACAAAAGAACCAAAAAGAAAACAAGGGTGAAAATCAATGAATAAGAGAACAACAACAAAAATAAAAATAGAGAAGATCAAAACAATCAAAAGCTGTTTCTTTGAAAGAATTAGTAGGTAAATGGATATGGCAACTTTGGATTGTTTAATAAATCATGTTAGGAAAATTGACTTACTCCATGGAAAAAATAAAACTGGATCTCTTCTAACACCGTGTATTTAGACTCCATATTTTTCTAACTTCATATAAAGGTAAAAGTGTGAAGATAATATAGCTTATGTTTTTATAACCTGGGGATGAGAGAAGGACTTCTTTTTTTTTTTTTTTTTTTTTTAAGATTTTATTTATTTATTTGACAGAGAGAGACACAGCGAGAGAGGGAACACAAGCAGGGGGAGTGGGAGAGGGAGAAGCAGGCCCCCCGCCGAGCAGGGAGTCCGATGCGGGGCTCCATCCCAGGACCCTGGGATCATGACCCGAGCCGAAGGCAGACGCTTAACGACTGAGCCACCCGGGCGCCCCGAGAAGGACTTCTTAAACCCCGGAAGGTAATACATAAAACAAAATCCCCAGATATTTGATTCTATTAAAAAAATAAGGATTTCTGTTCTCCTCTGAGGAGGACACCATGGACAAAGATAACAAATGACAAATTTGGAGAAGATACTTGCAATGTCTAAAACTGAAAAGAAACTAATGTCTGAAATAAAAAATTTAGTAAATTAACAAGAAAAGACAGTCATGGAAAATGGAAAAATGGGCAGTCTATGAACATGCAATCATAGAAGATGTACTACACATGGCCGAAATTCTTACAAGAAGATGCTTAAGCTTATTAGTATTTAGGGAACTGCAAATGAATAATGAGGTACTGCTTTACTTGTATCAGGTTGGCAATAACTAGAGAGTTGAATAATGTTAAACACAGGATGGGAATGTGGAGCTATAGGAACCCTTGTACACTGCTGGTGGTTGTAAAAATCAGTAGAGCTCTTCCGAAGTACAATCTGGCAAGCATCAGCTAAGTTAAGTGCATATGTCTTCTATGACCCAGCAGTGCTGTTTCTGATTAGATATCATCCCAGAGAAAATCTCACACAGACCCATAAGAGGATGAAGATGGTCATTGCAGCATTGTTTATGGTGGCAAGAAGTCAGGAATCTAGATGTCTCTCACTGGGATAACGGGCAAGTTAAATGTGGTTGACGCATAGTATCTGTACGATGCACGGACTAGATGTGTCTCAGAAACATGGAGAGGCCTTCTGCCTAACATGCTCTTAACTATTATTTTCACTGCCGGCTGCTTCTCAAGGTTAAGATTTCAGTGTAAGTATTACCTTCTGCGGTACTTTATTTTTTTTTATTTTTATTTTTTTTTAAAGGTTTTATTTATTTATTTGAGAGAGAATGAGATAGAGAGAGCATGAGAGGGGGGAGGGTCAGAGGGAGAAGCAGACTCCCTGCTGAGCAGGGAGCCCGATGCGGGACTCGATCCCAGGACCCTGGGATCATGACCTGAGCCGAAGGCAGTCGCTTAACCAACTGAGCCACCCAGGCGCCCTACCTTCTGCGGTACTTTAAAAATGGCCTGCTTCTCTGCTTCTCCTCACATCGAGAAGGGGAATTCTAATCCCCTCCCTTTGAATCTGGATTGGCCTTAGTGGCATGCTTACTTAATAGATTGTGGTTAAAGTGATGCTATGACAGTCCAGGTCCAGCCTTTAAGAGGATTGGCAGATCTGCCTTGTTAGCTTGGAGCCCTGAGCTACCATATAAGAAGTCCAACTATTCTGGGACACAATGCTGTGAGGAAGCCCAAACCACATGGAGATACAGCGAAAGGGCCCGCAGTCCGCTATCTCAGATGAACTCCCATCCTACTGCTCACAAGAATAGCCAGCCTTGGGAGTGGCCACCTCCAAGGTCCAGCTCAGGCAAGTATTCAGATGACCCCAGGACAGCTGGAATTACATCTGACTGTAAAAACATGAGAGATCCCAAACAAGAAGAACCTAGTTGAGCCAGTCAACCCCAAGAATGATGAAATGTAATAATAAATTATTTTAAGACATTAACTTTGGGGTGGTTTGTTATGTAGCAATAGGTAACTGGAACACCTTCCACAGGCACTTTATTTTTTATACTCAGTGCCTAACAGTGTTTGTTTTTGATATAGTATTTGTTTGATAATTGAAAAAGTTTAATTGGCCAAAATAGTTTTGAACTTTTTTATCTGATCTCTTAGTCCTGATTTCTGACTCATGCCTACAACATATTCCATTTCACATACAGAGGGATCACCAGCTACATGGAGGTTTTTTTTTTTTTTTTAAAGATTTTATTTATTTATTTGAGAGAGAGAGAGAGAGAGAGAGCATGAACTGGGAGGAGGGGCAGAGGGAGAAGGAGAAGCAGACTCCCCACTCCCCACTAAGGAGAGAGCCTGATGGGGCTCAATCTCAGGACCCTGAGATCATGATCTGAGCCAAAGGCAGACGCTTAACCAACTGAGCCACCCAGGTGTCCCACTACATTGCAGTTTTTTTTTTTTTTAAAGATTTTATTTATTTATTTGACAGAGAGAGAGACCACAAGTAGGGGAAGAGGGAGAGGGAGAAGCAGGCTTCCCGCCGAGCAGGGAGCCCGATGTGGGGCTCGATCCTAGGACCCTGGGATCATGACCTGAGCCGAAGGCAGACGCTTAACGACTGAGCCACCCAGGCGCCCCTACATTGCAGTTTTTATTTATTTTTTTTATTTTTTTATTTTTTTAAAGATTTTATTTATTTATTTTTTGATAGAGAATGAGAGACAGAGAGCATGAGAGGGAGGAGGGTCAGAGGGAGAAGCAGACTCCCTGCCGTGTAGGGAGCCCGATGCGGGACTCGATCCCGGGACTCCAGGATCATGACCTGAGCCGAAGGCAGTTGCTTAACCAACTGAGCCACCCAGGCGCCCCTACATTGCAGTTTTTAAATGAAATGTTTTCTACAGTGTAGTCACATCAGTGCAGCTTTGTGTCGGGAAATCACCAGCCCTACTAACAGTTTGTCACTGCCTACCTTATCCCCACTTTACCTCTTCTTAGCTTCCATCCTTCTTTTGTTGCCAGAAGCTGAGGAGAGGCTGCCATTGTTTTTAATGGATCCCATTCATTGTCTCTAATTGCAGGATTACACACAGTGGTGTTTTCAGCCACCTTAGCTGCTGACATTTAAATGAACAATTGTCAGGAGCTGGTAATAATGGTTATGCCTCACAGTTTGGTTAGACAACTCCCTTATTTGAAGTGTACATTGGTGAATGGAATTCCTTGCATTAATTGGAAAAAATGGAAATTTTGTTGTTTTTATCATTTGGTGACAAGCAATTTTCTCAAACTGCTGAACTGGAGATTATTGAGAAGACTCATAATTTCTTTAGTTTACCCATGACACCCTGTGCCTCACTTAGGTTTTGAACATGTCTGTCATGCCCTATGCTTGTTTGTACACATGCCTTTTATCTTCTACTAGATGACAGAACCTTGAGGGCAGACTCCAGGTTTCATTTTTTTTTTTTTTCCACGATCCCCAGAGGATCAGCATAGTGGCTACTCTATAAATATTTGTGGATCTGTAAGGCATGTCTTTAACTTTTCATGTCTTGGTGTCCTTCATAACTATGAACCAAGGGTAAAGGAGTGGTGTTTTATTTGTTTTATTTTTTTTAATGTGAGTTTTGAAGAGAGTCATGGAGGCATTTCTGGTATGGAAGAGAAGCTGATGGGCAGGAATGAGGATTTCAGGAAGTATTGCTGAGGACTTTGTGTTCTCTCCAATTAAAAAAACAAACTCAGGGTAAACAAAATGCACTTTGAAATTACTCATTTCTTACAGAAAACTTTCTATAAATCCCTCTAAGGTGGGTGAAGTTACAGTTTATAAATGTTACATTAAGTTTGCTAGAGTGGTGTGTGAAATGAATGGATTGGTTTTGAGGGGGATCTGTGGGGCTGTCCTATGAACCAAGTCATGTCAGAAAATAGTATGAAAAAGTTCATTGACTTTTTGTTTTTTGTTTTTTTTTTTTTAAAGATTTTTATTTATTTGAGAGAGAGAGAATGAGAGAGAGCACATGAGAGGGGGGAGGGTCAGAGGGAGAAGCAGACTCCCTGCCGCGCAGGGAGCCCGATGTGGGACTCGATCCAGAGACTCCAGGATCATGACCTGAGCCGAAGGCAGTCGCTTAACCAACTGAGCCACCCAGGCGCCCTCATTGACTTTTTGATATCCATAATAGCTTTTAAAGAAAACTTACATCCCACTTCTTGGTCGTGTACTAGATAGGTTGCTGGATAAAGACTTATAGAAAAGTTATTGTACCATGCTTTTCCATTGCTCCTGAAAGACATTTCTCTTCTAGATAGATGAGATATTATTTTGGTCTGGAAATACTGGTATAACCTTCAGGGAACTTTCCTCCCTCTTTCTAACCAGCCCAGTCACATGGCGTGGAGAGAATTAGTCACGGAGGTAAGAGCTGAGTTTTACTCCCGTAAATAATATACATCTTTTATTTAGGAAATCACTATTTTTGCTCTTAGATGGTTTCTTCATTTGTAGAAAGGATGAATGGTATAGGAATTTCATGATCCTCATCAGAAGAACATTTAATGTAGCTGTCTTAATCTCTCTTTCTAAGATAACGATACCTGTCCTGGCTCTGCACAGGTCTGCCATAGGCTATGTATAGGCCTGACAGGCCAGACACGGTTTCTTGACCAGTTTGCCTCCTTCCCTGACTGTAACCTCTTGAGGCAGCAACGGGGTTTTGTTCAGGGTTATATCCTCAGTATTTAATGCCACACTTGGCAAATAATAGGCGTGTAATAATTATTTGATGAATGAATGAGAGATTTGAGGACACGATGTGATAATATATGAGAAAATTGCTTTGAAGAGGTTAGGGATTTTAATTAAGATCCTTGTTAAATGTCTATGAATTCTAAATTTTGTTCCATGTTGTTATAACTAAACGTTCCCAGCTTTGCCAGAATAATCAATGTCTCTTACAACAAGATTGTGTGTAAATTTCACATTCTGAAAATTCTGGACTTTAACCAGGGGCCTAAGTTCTTTCAGTATTAAAAAAAATACAGTTGAGATCAAAACACAGATTCTTAACTTAACAGATGACTAGCCATTGGGAAAGAGCTTTATTAATTAACTCAATAAACTTTAAGGCCTGCATTATACTAAGGATTGAGGCTACAACAACAAATGAGACACACTCTTGTCCTCAAGGTGCTCAAGATCTGATGTGATGGGCTGGATTGTGTCCCCGCAAAATTCATATGTTGAAGTCCTAATTCTCAGTATCTCAGAATGTGGACTTATTTGGAAATAGTCTTTACATAGGCGGTTAAGATGAAGTCATTAGGGTAGGCCCTAATCTATTATGACGAGTGTGCTTATAAAAAGTATTTTGCAGATAGACATGTGAAGACACAAGAAAATTGTCATTTACCCCAAGGAGAGAGGCCAGGAACACATCCTTCCCTCACAGCCCTCAGAAAGAACCAGCCCTGCCTACACCTGAATTTTGGACTTCTAGCCTCCAGAACTGTGAGACAACAAATTTCTGTTACTTAAGTCACCCAGTTTGTGGTACTTTGTTACAGAAACCCTAGGAAACTAACACATCTGGTAAAGGGGCTAGTTCTGTTAACAGTTTAAATCCTAGAAGTCAAGATTTCAGGAGTCCCAGTGGGCTTTCAGGGAGTAGAGATGCTAATGGATAGACACACTTAGCAACTAAAATTAAAAATAACCTTTGTGATGACCTCATGTAGCTGTAAACACAAACAAACAATGAAACAGGGAAACCACGGCTTTCTAAAGATTTAGACTGATGATTACCTTGGGGGAGAGGGGATTGGGGAATGGGTTGGGAGGGAAGACCATATATTTACAGTTTATTTGCAGATTTCATATTTGCAAATTTGTCCACTCACTAAAATTTATTTATAACCCCAAGATCAATACTCACAGTGCTTTTGTGGTCATTTGCAGGCATGCTCAGAATGGTGAGAAATTTGAGCTGCCAAACACCACATGTGTGTTCCCAGCTCACGTTGAACAAGGCAACGCCCTGCCTTCTTTTTTCAGCTCTCATATGGTAAGCGAGTGTCCTTTTCATGGTTTATTTAGCGTCATGCTTTTTTGCATTTTTGTGTTTTTTTTGTGTGTGTGTCTGTGTGTGTGTGTGATTTCACTGTTTAAAAAGAGTCCCAAGTATCTGAAGTGCTATCTAGTGTTCCTAAACTCAAGGAGGCCTGCTAAGCCTTATGGAGAAAATATGTGTGTTTTGTTCAGCTTTGTGCAGGCACGAGTTATAGTGCTGTTGGCCATTGGTTCAATGTTAATGAATCAACAATATATATTAAATAAGAAGTCTTTCAACAGGAGCACACATAAAACAAGGTCATGGATTGGTTGATGAAACTGTTACCAGAGGCTTACAGGAACATAATCCGGTATTTCCTCTTGGAGCAATGCTTCAGTACTTGCTAATTTGGTGTGTGTGTTGACTTTACGGAACATAACTACCAGAAATAATGAGAATCAACTATGGATGTAAGTTATTTTCAAGTCATGAATGGTTATCACATTACTAAAAAAACCCAATTAAATGAATTGGATCATGTATGGACCAATAACGAGGGTGTGTCAAAAACCATACTATGGTTAATCCAATTATGTGCACCTGAAAGTGCATAAGTAAAGAAAACATTTTGAAAGTGAACAGATAATTTCATATAATTGTAAGTGCCACTGATTTTCTGAAAAGTGGACATTTGATCTGAGACTGGAATTATGAGAAGGATCCCCCATGTGGAGCTAGGCAGGGATAATGTTGCATGCACAGGAAGAGTGAGGGCAAAGGCCCTGGGCAGATGATGACGTGGCATGTCGGAGGTGCAGAAGGAAGGTCAGTGTGGTTGGAGTATAGTGACCAGTGCGGGGGAGGCAGATATAAGAGGAGGCTGGAGAGATAAGAAGGTCATGGTAAGGCTCTTACTAATAAATAAATGTCCAGGATATTCCTATATATTTGTGACAAGTTGTTTTCTGGTACATGTGAATGTATTTTATGTGTATGAGAAACGGTTCCTCTCATTTCTTTGCTGTTTTGGATTTCATAGCTGTTTGTCTTTCCTTGTTTTGTTTGGATGATTTAAGACTACACCTATGTTGAGACAGGTTGACTTAGCAAAACTGTCTGGGAAAAATGTGATTGTCAACTTCTGCAGAGTTGAATGAGTGGAAAGAAAGTCCTCATCCGGCTGATGTGCTCGGGGGGAAGCAGAGTGTGCCGTGACATCATTTGATCTGCATCATTGACTCTTCAGATGTCTCTGCTGCCCTTATAACTTAATGTTCTAGGCAGCCCAGGTTCCAATTTATCAGTAAGGACGATAAATTGCCAATGACTGTTGGCCTCTCCCTGTTCTTAAGTTATCTGCTAACACAAAGAGACAGATTCATTCAATTTGGAAAATGTTAATAAGATGCCAAAAATGTATTCAGGGAGAATAAAAGGGAAAGCTTTTTCAGATGGCTATATCATTTTTTCCAAAATTGAATTCCAACCATCTCTGTTTGTCCAGGTGAATTAAAAGACTATCAAAACCTTGAATGTTTCTAAACAGTGTCTGAATAGAGAAGTGGTAAAGATGAAAGGCATTCATGCTCTATCAAATGAAACTCTATGATAAAAGATACTGAACGCTTGCTTTCCTTTCCCTCCCCCACCCCCACCCCCACAAGTCAGTTCTAATACTTTGATTTGACTATTCGGATAATACTGATTTTCTAGAATTTTAGGAAGCTCCTTTGAGTAGGTTTAGCTCATTTTTTACTTTATGGGGATGGACTTGTGGGAATCCCTAGATGCCTGGTGGTGTTGCTGTCTCTCTCATTATTCTACTCTCCAATTTGGGAGCCATGTAACTATTTACTGAGACTCTTCTATGAAGAGATAGGAAAATCTGGGTGGTAGGACTGAAATCAGTTCTTTTTTTTTTTTTTTTTAAGATTTTATTTATTTATTTGACAGAGAGAGACACAGCGAGAGAGGGAACACAAGCAGGGGGAGTGGGAGAGGGAGAAGCAGGCTTCCCGCGGAGCAGGGAACCCGATGCGGGGCTTGATCCCAGGATCCTGGGATCATGACCCGAGCCGATGAAATCAGTTCTTTTTTGAAAACTGTGAGCGTTTCACATTGTTGCAGAAAGGATGATCAACATAATTTTCCAAACTGAAGTTTGAGGGTTACAAATATTTTAGTACTTTGCTTTGTGCCAAGTTTAAGTGATTATTCTTATTGATAAAGTCCCTCAGACATCAGATCCAGTAAGAAGGATGTTGAAGATATTATGTTGCTTTATGGCCTTTGTATGAGGACATATAAGGTAAATATCTTTCAGAGTTTTATACAGGAAAATGTTTTCCCTTCCTGAGGAACTTACTTATATAAAGATTTATTTAGGTATCTATTTAATGCTTTCTTTGGGTTGGGAAATGAGTCATTTGTACATTGTCTTATTCTCTTTTTGCTTTTGCTGCTAGTATCATATGTAATGCTCAACAGAGTTGTTTTTTTTTTTTTTTTTTAAGATTTTATTTATTTGACAGAGAGAACACAAGCAGAGGGAGAGAGAGGGAGAAGCAGGTTCCCTGCTGAGCAAGGAGCCCGATGTGGGACTCGATCCCAGGCCCTGGGATCATGACCTGGGATGAAGGCAGCCGCTTAACCGACTGAGCCACATAGGCGTCCCTCAACAGAGTTGTTTAGCAATAGCTTATATCTTTAATATATTATCTTTTTCTACACAATGTTTTTTTTGTATGTATGATTCTTATTATAAATTCCTTGATGTAGTTTTTGGAAGTAGATCTGATACAAGTAAAATAAATAAATAAATACATTGTTTAGTTCCATGTCCTCCAGAGAGAATTTTCCACAGGATTTTGTTTCCGATATATTTTACTTTGGTAGCGATTTGTTGTATTTGTGCTTTCTCTGAGTTCTGTTAGTTGTGGCATGCTTCCTTCTTAATGGTGGGAGAAACACTTGTGACTATATCTCCAAGTAGATTATTTGATTTGGTATCAGTCATTAGGACTTAAAAAATACCCTCAATCCCTTTTGACTTAATACTAAATTACAGCAGAGAGTATTAAGGACATTTTAGTGGGCATGCTAGGCATCAGGGAAGGCTTTGGCATGTTGAATCAAGCAGTTGGGCCATACGTAATAAAGCTTAATCCTCCTGACAGCCACGTAAATAACACCTGGGTTACACGATGCAATCAATGCCTTTTTATTATAAATGACATAAAGAGTTGCTTTTCTGTACATTGATTTTTTTAAATCAAAATGTCTCATAGTATCAGATAGTTAATATAGTTCTGATTGCTCAAGTGTTTGATGAGTCAAGTAGAAACCCTTCTCTATCAAGCTACAGGAAGTGCATTTAGATTGGAGCTGAATGCATAGAGCAGGTGTCTCACCCACTGATGACTCATTGGCTAAAGTATGATTTTGTCATTTTGAGGTTGATAACTGGTAAGATAAGCTTACAACTCGTGACAACCCAACCAGTGGTTGTTCAACTGCCTCAAGGGTTTGGGTGAGCATTAGTAGAGAATTACAATTATTTTCTCACTAAGAGATCAGATTTCTCTCTGGATGGCTCCCTGCCTCCCTCCTTCTGGTAAAACATAGTCTAGTCTATGCATGGTGAGACAAGAGAAAGTTCTGGCACATCTTCCTAGCTGGAGGTTATGTTATAGGTCTTTATGGTCCCTGTCTTTGGGTTTTTACACTTTACTCCTACAAACCAAAAGCACCATCCTTGACATTACTCTTAACCAGGTCTGCCTTGAGCTTTTAGTTTCTCTCTCTCTCTGTATGTATATGTGTTTATATACATAAATACATATGTATATGTATTTGTAATTGTTTATATATATGTGTGTATACCTTCCCTTCAACCTTCTTCTCCCATGCTGTCTCCACATCTCCACATCTGTGCTCTTCTAGGTGCCTCTTTTTGGATCTTCCTTTCTAGATCTTCTGGTCTCTTTTCTTAGTAATGCAACTTATCCCTCCCTGGGCTTTTCTCTAAAATATATCCCTCTATATGCTCAATCCAAAAGAAAAAAAAAAAGAATAAGAAGAAAAGAAAAAGAAGGAGTCCTTTACAATATCTACCTCCCTCACAAGGTGAGGAGGGGATGAATGTAAATAAGTAGTAATTTAATTCTTTATCTTGAATATTCTTCTTTTACTTTTTGAACATTCTGAAAGGCCTTTAGAATCCCACCCTCTAGGTAAGATGAAACTTTTAAAATCATCTTTCTCGACTCAACAAGAATTATCTGTTATTCATAAAATAATAACAGAGAAAAATATAAAACCATGTGTTCATTCTTTTCCTCCTTCTCTCTGTCCCCCATCCCACTTTCTCCCCCTATCCCTGTCTTTCGGTATATGTGTCTGTTTCTCACACTCTCTGTCCTTCTTCTTGACTCCCCCTCTATTTCATCTTTCTTTTTATGTGATGGAAATTGCAAGCTTTCCTTTCTTGATGGTTATGATTAAAGGACTGTGCACCTGCTCAGGTAGAATAAATGGGGGAAATGCTGAAGCAAGTATTTATGCTAACAAATATAGTCTCCTTTTTTGCCTTCAAAAACAAGCTTGCAATTCAGAAAAGCTGCCCTTCAAATAAGCACACTGAAGCTTTTTATATTTAAGCCCTATCTGATGTCGAAAAGGTCCTTGAGTCTAAACTCCATGAAGTTCGTTGGGGCACAGGTGCCATTTTCTCAGAGATGAATGGATATTTAACTTAAAGGAAAAGGGAGAAATCGTATTTTCTTTATAAGACGGAAATAAGAAGAAAAGCAGAGGAGAGGGCAAAGACAAGAATGTTTTAATAATAAATGGCTTAGAAACCCTTCCTTCCCACTCCCACCCCCCCAAGATCTCATAAACTCCAGGATTTCTAGGTTGGATTTAAATACACTTTTAAAAAATAGAGTACGAAATGCTCATTAAGTTTGCATTCTCATTTTCAAAGCTCTCTCCAACTCCACTTAGGCTTCTCATCTCTTTTTTTCATTCTCTGATGCCAAGAAGCAGTTCTGCTATGACAACTAGTCAATTAGTAGGGAAATCTTATTGAATAAACAGTCTTTTCTTTAAAGGACAAGTCACTTGAAAATAGGACAAACATCTCATCTCTTTCCCTCTGTTCTCCTCCCTTCTGCTTTTCTTCCCATGGTTCTCCCTCCTTCTCCCTCATGGTTAATCCAAAAAAAATTATTATTACAGCTGGTTAATATGTCCCTTAAGCCTGTTGATTCTCCTCTCTATTTTCTTTTCTTCTTTTTTGCAATTATGATTATTATTTTTTTTTGGTTGAAGAAATTGGTTGTTTTTTGTGTAGAGTTCTCATAGTTTGGAATTTGCTGGTTGCCTTCCTGGAGTAAGGTTTAATCTATTCCTTATTCCTTTTAATCCTTGCATTTCCTGTAACCTGGTAGTTAGGTCTAGAGTCTTGGTCAGATTTAGCACTGAATTATGAGATACAAAAGTACATCACAGATAATGCTGTGTGCTTCCAATAGGAGGTATATCAGGATGTCCAGTTTCTCTGTTTTGAGTTTAGAAGTCATTGATGGTAATTGCCTAGATTCAGTAATTCTTTAGTAGTTTTCAAATGATGATATTTAATTCAGTAATTTCTTCTTAATTTATCAGTTGGAGGTCTTCTATAAAAAGACTTTTCCTTGTCAAATATTTGTTAAGGTTATTTCATTCTATATAGGATAGGCAGGATAAATGCTTGTTTCTTTCTCCTTCTTTGCAAGTTTTTAAAGTAATGAGTTGGTTTCCCATCAACCCTGAAGGTGTCTGTCATAGATAGGTTTCTGGAAAAATAGACAGATACAGGGATTTGAAGGCACAGGAAATGCCAGCAAACAGAATGGAGAAGTTAAGACAGAGAAAGGAAAGCAGCCCAAACAAGTGCATTTTTGAGTCAGCTAGCACAGTGGGTGACTGGTGCTAAACCTGCTTGGGAAACTGTGGGCTAGAGTAGAATGCTTCCATGTTTTCCCTCTTGACGGAGCTAGGTAAATGGATGTGTTATACTCTGACTCTTCTGTCCTGATATGGGCTCTGGAAGGCAGATAAAGCTCTCAGGTAAGGCAATTCATGTGCTAGAAGTTGGAAGTCAAGCCACTATGCCCTGACATAGTAGGGGTGAGGGGACTTGGGGAGGCACTGACAGAGACTGCTACAGTTCACCCCTTTCCCCACTCGGAGCCCCACACCAAGTTTACTTTGTCCTATCCCTCAAAAGCCAAAGCACTCAAAATGAGGGTGGGACAACCTACATTCCTCGTGCTATAGGGGGAAGTTGACAGTGTTGATGGTGGGGCAGAAAAATAAAAAGAATGAAGGTCATTGATGGCACTGCTGAATCAACCAACCCTGAAGACAGCCTCACCTCTGAACTATCAGTATGTGAGCAATCAATCATTTTATTGTTTAGCCAGTTTTGAGTTGAGCTTTCTGTAAAGTGCCTTCAAAAGCATGCTGTCTATTATAGTACTATTATTAATCCCCACTTAACAGATGAGAGAACTGAGTCACAGGTTAAAGGAATTTGCCAAAGGTTTGTACAGACAGTAAATCACTAAGCTGGAGTCCGAGTATGTCTGATTCTAGAAACTTAATTTCATAATCACTATTTTCTTTATAGCAAGATGTGAATCTCTAAGAGAAAGATAAGGCCTCCCTAAAGGATTTTCCTCAGTTTTCCTTCTAATTTATAGAAGGGATTTAAGGACCTATGCACGTGAATAAAAACACTGGAGGATAGAGTGTATCTCAGCCAAGTTCTAGTCATGTGAAGGCAGCCACGAGTCACCTGCTAAGAATCCTGAGATCACTTTATTGATGGGCATCCTCCTGGGGCTTATGGGTAAGACTTGCTTGGAGAATGTAGCTTGCACCCAAGGTCAAATTGTGGTTCCCACTTCTTACCTCCCCAGAAGTCTGAACTGAGGGACTTGCCAGTGGGAGAGCTGACTTGGTAAAGTAGAACTTTGTCTATCACAAAGTCTCATAAACCCACTCACCAGGCAAAGCTGGGGCCAAGACAATGGGAGGGAAAGAGCTGACTTCTCCCTTTGAGCAAAGTAATGCCAATTCTCATTATGTGGGACAGGGCCCAACTTATGGTGCTTCTCACCACTCATTTGCCTCTCAGGAGGAGGAGTGGGAAAGAAGTTGAAGCTCTCACCCAACATCCAACAGAGAGGGGCAGGGTTGATGGGCTGAGGCAGGAATGTGGAGAGAAGGAAGTGTTTTCTCTCAGATGAGGAAATTTTTTTCTGTAAAGGGACAAATAGTAATATTTTAGGCTTTTGAGGTCACGCATGATCTATGCTGTATATTCTTTATTTGCCTCCCAACCCTTTAAAACTGTAAAAAATGATTCTTAGTTGGTGGCCAGTCCAAAAAAAGAACATGGGTTAAATTTGGCTGCAGGTGAGGAGGGTCTGACCACTTACTCTACTAATTGCCAAATCCAGTGCCAACGCTTAATGCCCTCTGACGTGGGTCAGGACAGGATTTTACTTAAAGCAGCTCCAAGGCCATACTGTAGCCTAGGCCAAAAATTTGTTCCCTTTTCTATATGCTAAATCTACTTATGTCCAGCCATGCGGTCCAATACAGCTCGCCAGAGATGGTTAAGTGAACTTAAAAGCCAGCCGGCATAACCTTAGCTCAAACAACACCGTGCCAGCAGTATGCCGGCGTCTCAGACTTGGATATGCGTTCTCTTTCACGTTTAAAGTCCCCAAAGACTCAGAACTAAGATTTTTGGCTTGTTAATCGAAGTTAAAAGATTAATGCCCAATTCCTGCTTTCCTGTTTTACCCTCTCTCTAGTAAGAAGGGCCTCCCTCTGCAAAGCCCGGCTTCTCTCTGCAGCCCTGAAACCCTGGGCACACACTAGAATGTCCCACCCTCTTCAACGTTGACTTAATCCTATGCAGTCAGTAGGATTAACAAGATTATCATGGCACCAGCCCCAAGCTCATCATGTTGAAGAAACACATGTACATGAGCTCAAACTTTTTTTTTTCTTCCTGCCAACAAGGACTTCTTTCCTTTCAGACTGGCTCAGTTTCTGCCTCAGAGGGGCCCCATGGAATTCTCCATTGTTTGAACAAATCCTGCTACCTTCCCTCCCTAAATCAGGCAATTAATTCCACAATATGCCCAGCCTGTAACTCAGGCCAGGACTCAAGCTGTCAGTATCCTGCCATGCTGTACTTTATCCTGTCATCCTTCCTTCCGTACTCCTAACCCCCTGCATGTCTCAGGCACTTTTGTCTCACAGTGCAGGCTGTGTCTACCTTCAGGTCTTGACATTCACTTACTAATTCCTGAAGTATTTCATACCGATTTTTCTGGTCTTCCCCTCTCAAGTCATTGCAAATATTCTGTATGCTTCCTTTGAGTGTCCCGATCATCCAAGGGTGGTTTCCCCATTGTTATTAATTTTCCACCTGAGGCGTAGAGAGGGTGGCCCTGGGGAGTTTCCTGAGCCACTGTGTCCCCAGGCCATCATTCTCTTGCTCCCTATGGTCTCCCTATTTTCCTCTGTGGGATCACCCTGGCTCCCTCACCCTCTCTGATCTAGCAATAACTAAAATGTCCTACTCATCCTTGATTGCAGCTTTTTGAACAGTTAGGTCTGAGTATAGCCTTTTTTCCTTTCAAATCTGTTTTGAGATCTCTGGGCCTTTGTGGTCTCCGACTTTTCTCCAAAGGCAAGTCTTTTCTCCCTGCGGGTTAATCAGTATGTCTTTTTATATTATACATATATTTTCCTTCTCCTTTCCCATAGCAAGTGTTCTGACTGAAGGGCTAGAACTTGTTTCTTAAACTGATCCAGTTCTCCCTTGAGTCACTGAGTAAACCTAATTTATAGAGGCAGCATGTTCCTGCTAAAATCTTTCTAATTCCCTTCTAAAACTTTGGGTCTGAAATAAATTTCATAGACTTTTTTTTTCTGATTTTCGTTCTAAGAAGATGACTTATCTCCTCTGTGATCAACCACTCCACCGCTCTCGTGCTAGCCACCTAGTTCCTCTGTATTTGTTCATTGATAAAATCTGCCACTTGTTGCTGTAGAGATGCAGGACCTGAAATAGAACTGCAGGACCATAATTTGAGGCAGCTGGTGGTGCCTCCATGCAGCCTAACGCTAAGGGTTTAAAGATCAGATTCACATGTTAATGTTCAGAGGCCCTTGGGGAACCTAGGTGCTCAATGCAGTTTACAGTAGTTCTGGTAAGACACATTTAAAGGAAAGAAAGCATGCCCTAGTTGCAAACATGATTCCATACACCTCTCACTAAAAAGCCTGTATTTCAAAGCTTCACCTTTTTGGAGGTGAGCCTGTCTTGAAATAACAAGACTCCCTCCCAGGGATATTCCTGCTTAGCTGAGCCTGCGGTACCCAGAGCCATGTCCAACTGCTGTTCCGACGAGGACCAAAGGTTCCTGTGCACTCCAGCTGGCTGCTGTGGCCCTGGCACGGGGCTTGGTACTTCCGATGCTGGCCCTGGAAGCTCACAAGGTTTCTTCCTTACACCGGGTGTTGGGACTGCAAACCACAAGCCTCCTCCTCTCGGAGTTTTGACCAGTTGAGGTCAGACACATGAAGCCAAATTAGGGACAAACAGCATCATCAGCTTTAGGCCCCTTCAAATTCATAATTGATGTGCCATTTCCTGCTTGACATGGTACAGACGTGAACCTTTGTCGCTAACCAATGGGAAAGAGAAGAGCAGCCCCTGGTATATGGAAGCCGGCCTGGCACTACTGAGTAGCCTTGGTGTTCTGCTCAACATGAACAAGGGTATAGAATGTCAACACTAGGAGAGGCCACTCTGTGGTCGTGATGGAGCAAGACAAAGCCAAGTCTACTTTACAGCCATGTCTGACTCCCACCACAAAATATGATTGTATTGCCTAAACCACAAAATATGAACCATCCCCTCTCCTGACTAATGTGAATGACTATTTTTCTTTACCAAGTATGGCTTTAGCCACAGATCATACTTGATCTAGTCTTCTCTCCTTCCAGATAAGATTTATTAAGATACCCAGAGGGGCACCTGGGTGGCTCAGTCGTTAAGCGTCTGCCTTCGGCTCAGGTCATGATCCCAGGGTCCTGGGATCGAGCCCCGCGTCAGGCTCCCTGCTCTGCGGGAAGCCTGCTTCTCCCTCTCCCACTCCTCCTGCTTATGTTCCCTCTTTTGCTGTGTCTCTCTCTGTCAAATAAATAAAAAAAAATCTTTGAAAAAAAAAGATTCATTAAGATACCCAGAGATAGATGACCTTACCCCTGCTTTCTGCAGCAGCCAATTCAGGGCAAAAGTCTGCTTTCTTCAACCCTCCACCAAATCACCGAACACAAGGCAAAATCTTTTAAGTTCTTTATAACCCACCTTTAATAAGATGTACCACAATTCCAAACACAAGGCAAAATCTTATAAGTTCTTTATAACCCCCCTTTAATAAGATGTACCACAATTCCCCAAAGTGTGCCTTTCCCCCCATCTTGCAGCAAGCAATAAACTCAACTTGATGAACTACAAATGTGTTCCTGGTGGTCTTTGGCTGGAGAATATTGACACCAGGAATAGTTTATCTTGGGACAAAGACACTTTATTCTTTAGCTTTTAAGTTAAAAAACAAAGCCCTTTTCTCTGATGTGGTACAGTATGGATTTACTCACCAGTGTGGACAGACAGAGCAGGAGATTTCTAGTAGATATGCTCTGAAGACTAGAGGAAATGGGCTGGAGACTGGGGAGAGGAAGAGAAAGTTTGGATAGAAAGAAATAACTAGGCACTGTATTTTGACCCTTCTCCCCCAGTCCTCCAATGGTTACCAGGGAGCAAGGGCCTAGGCTCAAGGCAAGTACAACCTCAGCATTTGGGGGATCCAGGAGTGAATGATCATTGGCACCCTGCTGCCCATGGGGCCCTTCACAGCTGGCAGCTCCATCTGTGTGATGGCACAGAGAAGTAGAGATTTAGTGCATGTAGACATGTGAAGACTTCTGGCCCCTTCCATATCAAAGAGATCCAATGATTTCCTCTGTCTCTAGTGGGGCATGGAGGTTAGCCAAGGGAGAGAACCAGCATGTTTGTTTTGGGGGACCCCAATAAGGAATGGGGCACATACTCTGGCAGGGCCAAGGGCTCCTGGGTGACCACCTTGAAGATTAACTACACCAGGTCACTGAGGTGAAAGCAGAATCTCACCAATAATGTCAAGAACAGTCCAGCAGCTAAGGCCATCTACATGGTACTAGCCAAGACTGAGAGAGTAGGTAGAGACACAGCCCTTCCCTGGCTGTGGTTACAGAAGTTCCCCAGGGCATTTGAGTCAACCCAGGAGGTGGGTTACTGCTGCTGCAGATGGAGAGAAAACAGAATGGACAAACACAGCCTGAACTATGATATTGGGTGCATATGCCTATCAAAGCGAGAATTCATGCCTCACACTAGTGCAGCATCATTGAAGAAATGAAGTTCCTGCTTCCCACCTGGCTCGAGGTGACAAGTCCAGCATTAGAGAAGAAAGCTGGAGTGGGGCTTGTTCTAGTAGGGAACCCCGTAAGTATGGTAGCTAGGGGAAGAGAGAGTACTCTACTGGGCCCTTGCATTTCTGGGAGACAGAGAGGAAGGGACAGAGGGATGGAGGGAGAGAAGAGAGAGGAAGGGAGGGAAGAAAGTAAAGAAGAGAAGGGAAGAGTACAGACAGGGGTGACTCCTTCCCAGAGAAAATGCTGGTGAATCTTCCTCTCCGTGTATAGGCTGAAGTAGAACATGGGTTGGAGGAGGGGGTTTGGGAAAAGAGTTCCTCCTTTAAAAACGATTTGTCCCCTGGTCATACATCTTTGGGGAAAGTCGTTGCCTGAACTTTCAACTCTAGAGACAGGGATTGGGTTAAGGGAAGGAGGATGATTTGGGTGCCACCTGGGTTGGAGAAGGTCGGAGAAAGCATGAATCTGAAGAGATGATTTAGGCATTTCCCCCTACTTTCTTTTCAAAAGTCTGTTATTTTATTTTATTTGTTTATTTTTATTTTTAAAGATTTTATTTATTTATTTGACAGAGAGAGACACAGCGAGAGAGGGGACACAAGCAGGGGGAGTGGGAGAGGGAGAAGCAGGCTTCCTGCGGAGCAGGGAGCCCGACGCAGGGCTCGATCCCAGGACCCCGGGATCATGACCTGAGCCGAAGACAGATGCTTAATGACTGAGCCACCCAGGCACCCCAAAAGTCTGTTATTTTAAAATACATAAATATATTCTCATAAAAATATAAGCACCAAACTTTTAAGTCCCCATTTACCATCAGCTACATAGTAGTCCCTGTGGTAGGCTCTATTACTCACTGGGGTGTGTCTTTCCAGGCTTTATTCTGTACCTTTATATTCCTATATATTAACAAATAGCATGTACTTTCTGTGTCATGCAGTTACTTTCTACACATAATTCCTCCACCCAAGCCTCCCAAATTGGGATTTTGCTACACATATTGTTTGCAACCTGATTTTCCCTTGAACAATATATTATGAACACTTCCCTTAGTCATTAAATATTTAAAAATTATTTAAAAATTTTAAAAGATTTATTTACTTATTTTAGGGGGAGAGAGAGAGAGAGAGAGACAGTGGAGGGGCAGAGGCAGAGAGAGAGAGAATCTCCAGCAGACTCCCCTTGAGCACAGAGCCCAACATGGGGCTTGATTCCACAACCCTGAGATCATGACTGGAGCTGAAATCAAGAGCCAGATGCCTAACTTACTGAGCCACCCAGGCACCCCTTGATTTATCACTTCTGAACATGTCTAATGAATTCCTGTTTTAAAGAAGAAGAATTAGAGCTCTTCTACCGCTCTTCTACTGTTAATGCTTCTTTTGTCCCTCTTTTCATTCCATGAATATAATCATACTCTTTGATTAAATACATTGAATGTTCTTATTATGAAAATGTATTGTTCACTGATGACCAAGGTGTATGCTATGATTACATTTCCTTCTTTTTTTAAAAGATTTTATTTATTTATTTGAGAGAGAGAAAAACAGAGAGAGAGCACAAGCGGCGGGGGGGGGGGGGGGGTAGTGGCAGAGGGAGAGGGAGAAGCAGACTCCCCACTAAGCAGGGAGCCCGATGTGGGGCTTGATCCCAGAACCCTGGGATCATGACCTGAGCTGAAGGCAGATGCTTAACCGATTGTGCCACCCAGGTGCCCCTGCATTTCCTTCTTTGTATAACTTTTTTCCCTTTTACTTGGCTTACTATCACATTATTCAACAGAACTTTAAAACCTTTAAAACTTCTATACCTGGCTAAACACATCAGGCATGCCAATCACTTGTAGACTCCTCTCTCCTGGAGGCCTCCATCTAGGCTAGCTGTTCTCTCAGCCTGCTCTACAGGGCTTTCCATTGGCTCCCCACTGTGTTAGCTCATCTGGGTCTCAAATATCATGTCTCTTTTTTTCTTTGTTTGCCTCCTCATTTGGTGGAGCTTATCTTTCATTACACTGCCAGTTGTCTAACCAGTATCCATTAACCTCTTCTTTTTTTTTTTTTTTTTAAAGATTTTATTTATTTATTTGACAGAGAGAGAGACATCGAGAGAGGGAACACAAGCAGGGGGAGTGGGAGAGGGAGAAGCAGGCTTCCCGCCAAGCAGGGATCCCGATGTGGGGCTCGATCCCAGGACCCTGGGATCATGACCCGAGCCGAAGGCTGACGTTTAACGAACTGAGCCACCCAGGTGCCCCTCCATTAACCTCTTCTTACCATTGAATGGAATCACATTATTAGGTTCAGCAAGTAACAAAGCTATGTCTCCTAGGTTCCTTTATGGATAGATGTGGTCAATGATCTATAAATGGGTAGGTAGCTCTTTTCCCTTCTGTGCTTTCTTCTGCCTGGAATATGGATGTAATGGCTGTTGCTCTGATAGCTATATAGTGACCATGAGGATGAATGTACTAATAATAGCAATTGGAAAGATAAAATATAGTATGTCCCTGATGATTTCTTGGAGTCACATGTTGGCTTGACTCCCTATCTCTAGACTTATTTTTATTAGAGAGACAAAGAAACCTTTAAGCTGACAGCAATTGGTTCTATACAATTGTAACTATATAATTCCTATAAAATCGCTTCCTGAAAAAGAGTGCATTGAGGTAAATTTTAAAAGACAATTTCAGTCTAAAATGATTTTATTTCCCCATAAAAATTGACTTATAGTTTAAATAGGTGTAGAATCATAGGTATCACTCTGTAGGACTTCTGAAGGTGTTGTTGGATTGCCTTCAAACATTCACTGTTTCTGTTTGGAGAATCTTTCTTTGATAACTAGTTTCTGAGACTTCACAATGATGTGTAAAAGGGGATCTCTTCATTAATTGTGCTCAGTGGGACCTTTTACACTGGAAATTTATGTTCTTTAGTTATTTTCTTGTATTATTCATTTAATAATAATTTTTTTGTTTTCTCTATTTTCTCTTTCTGGAACTAATACTCAGACTTGGTCATGGGAATAATACTCTTCTAGTCTCATTCTTTCTTGATTTTCCTTTTCTTTGTCTTTTGCTTCTATTTTCTGAGAGATTTTCTCAACTTTATCTTCCAACCATGCTTTATGGTTTTTAAAATTTTAGGGGATTTTTTGTTTGTTTGTTTTTGTTAGAGCTTTTTCTTGTTCTTGTATATTCTCCTCTCCTCTCTTTACCCTCCCTTCCTCTTTCTTTTTCCACTTTCTCCCCTCCTTTTTCTCTTCCTTCCACACACTAATCTTGTTTTAGGGATCCAATATCTTCTCTTACTGCTCTGGATATTAATTATAGTTTATGTTTGTCTGTTATTTATATTTTGTTGTTTTTTGTTTTGTTTTTTGGTTATTGCCTACGTACCTCTTTTTCCTTTGAATTTCTTTCTTCTCTTTGTATGTTTGGTTCTTGGTCTTTCATGTTAGGCTCTCCTCAAGTATCTGAGGATGTTTTTGATGCTTTCGTATTTAGGAGCAAGGTCCTAAAAAGTTGATTGAAAGCTGTGTTTATGTGTACATGTCATTTGCTGGAGTTCATGTAGAATGATTGGCCATCTCTTTGGGAAACCCAAATACTCAGCACTTATGGATCATTTTTATGGGTTATACAGGGTATCAGAATAGGTCATTCCAAAATTTGACACTTTGGCATGAGGATTATTTTGGGCTGAAGGCAGTTGGGAAGAAGCAGATACAAGGAAAACTCTCTGCTCTCTCCCTTTTTGCCTAAGAGCTGGACATAAATTTGTAAAGGTGTCTCCTTTTCCTGTATCAGGAAGGGAAGAACTCTTAATCACCAGGAGAGAACTCTAGATTCTTATTAACCCAGAGACGGGCACCATGAAGTATCTACATAATAAATAATTAAATAACTCTTATCTTCCATTAGTTTTCCCCATTTTTAAAAAAAAATTTATTTTATTTTAGAGAGCACGTGCATGAGCAGGGTGAGGGGCAGAGTGAGATGATCCCAAGCAGACTCCTCGCCTAGCATGGGCCAACTTGGAGCACAAGACAGGGCTCAGTCTCATACCCCTAAGATCATGACCTGAGCCAAAATCAAGAGTTAGATGCTCAACTGACTGCGTCACCAGATGCCCGAAGTTTCCCCCATTTATTTACATTCCCATGGTCTGCCATCCATAAAAGCCTAAACCTCTTTTCCTATGTCCTGTCACTTCTCCAAAAATTTATTGTTTATTAAATGCTACATAAACCTCAAGTTGTAACCACCCCTTTTGATCATCACTAAGTTCTCCCACATGTATGCATGATACACATGTTAATACATTCTGTTTTTTCTTGTTAATATGTCTTCTTGTCACTTTATTTCCCAAATATTTCAGCTACTGAATCTAAGAGAGTAGAAGAATTTTTTCTTCCCCTATGGTCATTTTTCTGGGACCATTTGATTTCTTTAGAGGAGAATCTACCAATGTCTTTTTTTTTTTTTAAAGACTTTATTTATTTATTTGACAGAGAGAGTCAGCAAGAGAGGGAACACAAGCAGGGGGAGCGTGAGAGGGAGAAGCAGGCTTCCCGCTGAGCAGGGAGCCCGATGCAGGGCTCGATCCCAGAACCCTGGGATCATGACCTGAGCCAAAAGCAGACGTTTAATGACTGAGCCACCCAGGTGCCCCTACCAATGTCCTTCTGCTTGGCTACCCTCTGATTAGCTGAGGAGTTTTGAAGCTGAGTAGGGGGCTGGTGGTCTTCTGGTTCAGGAGGTAAACTTCCATTTATCTATTTAGCCTCAGTTTTCAGTAGATGCCTCTGCTCTGCGTGGCACTGGGGTTTGGACACTCTAGTTCAATTCCCTCACCAGAATGAAGCTCCAGTGTCCTTCAATGGAAGAGAGAAGGTAGAAGGTATATAGCCTGGCTGGTGGGTAGGGAGAGAGCTGGGGTTCAACCTTCTGCTGATGATCTTCTTTTTTTTTTTTTAATATTTTACTTATTTATTTGAGAGAGAGAGAGGGAGAGCAAGAGGGAGAGTGAGAGGGAGAAGCAGACTCCCCACTGAACAGGGAGCCCGATGTGGGACTCGATCCCAGAACTCTGATATCATGACCTGAGCCAAAGGCAGATGCTTAACCAACTGAGCCAACCAGGCACCCCCCCTTTTTAAAATGTTTTTATTTTAAGTAATTCCTACACCCAACACGGGGCTCAAACTCGAACTCATAACCCTGAGGTCAAGAGCCAGATGCTCCACCTACTGAGCCAACCAGTGATCCCTGCTGATGACTTAATGCTTTCCCCCTCCCCTCTGCCTTTTCAGCCTCCTGCCTTGTTCCCACCTTCTGTGGCTATTAGTTTCCAGTCTGTGAGTCTTCCGAGGGTCTGCAGTGTGAGATGACTGATTCTCACTTTCATCCCTCTCTGATGCAATCCTCACTTGGGATTTATCTTCTCTATTAATTCCTTGATCCACACTTCAGCTTCTAAGTTTTGTAGACATCCCGTCTGCTCTTCCCTTGTTTTGTCTCTTTTTCCCATGTACTCATTTTAGTGTGCCTCTAGAATAAAGAGAATAAGTTTGTATTTTTAGCTTTAAGTTAAACAGAAAACACCTAATCTTTTTTAAAAATTTTTTATTGTTATGTTAATCACCATACATTACATCATTAGTTTTTGATGTAGTGTTCCATGATTCATTGTTTGTGTATAACACCCAGTGCTCCATGCAGAACGTGCCCTCTTTAATACCCATCACAAGGCTAACCCATCCTCCCACCCCCCTCCCCTCTAGAACCCGCAGTTTGTTTTTCAGAGTCCATCATCTCTCATGGTTCGTCTCCCCCTCTGATTTCCCCCCCTTCATTCTTCCCCTCCTGCTATCTTCTTCTTCTTTTTTTTTTTTTTTAACATATATTGTATTATTTGTTTCAGGGGTACAGATCTGTGATTCAACAGTCTTGCACAATTCACAGTGCTCACCATAGCATATACCCTCCCCAATGTCTATCACCCAGCCACCCCATCCCTCCCACGCCCCACCACTCTAGCAACCCTCAGTTTGTTTCCTGAGATTAAGAATTCCTCATATCAGTGAGGTCATATGATACATGTCTTTCTCTGATTGACTTATTTCGCTCAGCATAACACCCTCCAGTTGCATCCATGTTGTTGCAAATGGCAAGATTTCATTCCTTTTGATGGCTGCATAATATTCCATTGTATGTATATGTATGTGTATATATATATATATATATATATATATATACCACCTCTTCTTTATCCATTCATCTATCGATGGACATCTGGGCTCTTTCCATAATTTGGCTATTGTGGACATCGCTGCTATAAACATCAGGGTGCACATACCCCTTTGGATCCCTACATTTGTATCTTTGGGGTAAATACCCAGTAGTGCAATTGCTGGATCCTATGGTAGCTCTATTTTGAACTTTTTGAGGAACCTCCATACTGTTTTCCAGAGTGGCTGCACCAGCTTGCATTCCTACCAACAGTATAGGAGGGTTCCTCTTTCTCCACATCCCTGCCAACATTTGCCATTTCCTGACTTGTTAATTTTAGCCATTCTGACTGGCGTGAGGTGATATCTCATTGAGGTTTTGATTCGGATTTCCCTGATGCTGAGCGATGTTGAGCACTTTTTCATGTGTCTGTTGGCCATTTGGATGTCTTCTTTGGAAAAATGTCTGTTCATGTCTTCTGCCCATTTCTTGATTGGATCATTTGTTCTTTGTGTGTTGAGCTTAAGAAGTTCTTTATAGATTTTAGATACTAGCCCTTTATCTGATATGTCATTTGCAAATATCTTCTCCCATTCTGTCGGTTGTCTTTTGGTTTTGTTGACTGTTTCTTTTGCTGCGTGAAAGCTTTTTATCTTGATGAAGTCCCAATAGTTCATTTTTGCCCTTGCTTCCCTTGCCTTTGGCGATGTGTCTAGGAAGAAGTTGCTGCGGCTGAGGTCAAAGAGGTTGCTGCCTGTGTTCTCCTTTAGGATTTTGATGGACTCCTGTTTCACATTGAGGTCTTTCAACCATTTTGAGTTTATTTTTGTGTGTGGTGTAAGGAAATGGTCCAGTTTCATTCTTCTGCATGTGGCTGTCCAATTTTCCCAACACCGTTTGTTGAAGAGACTGTCTTTTTTCCATTGGACATTCTTTCCTGCTTTGTCAAAGATTAGTTGATCATAGAGTTGAGGGTCCATTTCTGGGCTCTCTATTCTGTTCCACTGATCTATGTGTCTGTTTTTGTGCCAGTACCCTACTGTCTTGATGATTACAGTTTTGTAATAGAGCTGGAATTCTGGAATTGTGATGCCGCCAGCTTTGCTTTTCTTTTTCAACATTCCTCTGGCTATTCGGGGTCTTTTCTGGTTCCATACAAATTTTAGGATTATTTGTTCCATTTCTTTGAAAAAAGTGGATGGTATTTTGATGGGGATTGCATTGAATGTGTAGATTGCTCTAGGTAGCATTGACATCTTCACATTATTTGTTCTTCCAATCCATGAGCATGGAACGTTTTTCCATTTCTTTGTGTCTTCCTCAATTTCTTTCATGAGTATTTTATAGTTTTCTGAGTACAGATCCTTTGCCTCTTTCGTTGGATTTATGCCTAGGTATCTTATAGTTTTGGGTGCAATTGTAAATGGGATTGACTCCTTAATTTCTCTTTCTTCTGTCTTGTTGTTGGTGTGTAGGAATGCCACTGATTTCTGTGCATTGATTTTATATCCTGCCACTTTGCTGAATTCCTGGGTGAGTTCTAGCAGTTTTGGGGTGGAGTGTTTGGGGTTTTCCACATAAAGTATCATATCATCTGCGAAGAGTGAGACTTTGACTTCTTCTTTGCCAATTTGGATGCCTTTGATTTCTTTTTGTTGTCTGATTGCTGTGGCTAGGACTTCTAATACTATGTTGAATAGCAGTGGTGATAGTGGACATCCCTGCCATGTTCCTGACCTTAGGGGGAAAGCTCTCAGTTTTTCCCCATTGAGAATGATATTCATTGTGAGTTTTCATAGATGGCTTTTATGATATTGAGGTATGTACTCTCTATCCCTATACTCTGAAGAGTTTTGATTAAGAGAGGATGCTGTACTTTGTCAAATGCTTTTTCTGCATCTATTGAGAGGATCATATGGTTCTTGTTCTTTCTTTTATTAATGTATCACATTGATTGATTTGTGGATGTTGAACCAACCTTGTAGCTCAGGAATAAATCCCACTTGGTCATGGTGAATAATCCTTTTAATGTACTGTTGGATCCTATTGGCTAGTATTTTGGTGAGAATTTTTGCATCCATGTTCATCAAGGATATTGGTCTGTATTTCCCCTTTTTGATGGGGTCTTTGTCTGGTTTTGGGATCAAGGTAATGGTGGCCTCATAAAACGAGTTTGGAAGTTTTCCTTCCATTTCTATTTTTTGGAACAGTTTCAGAGAATAGGTATTAATTCTTCTTTAAATGTTTGGTAGAATAGCCCTGGGAAGCCATCTGGCCCTGGGCTTTTGTGTTTTGGGAGATTTTTGATGACTGCTTCAATTTCTTTAGTGCTTATAGGTCTGTTCAGGTTTTCTATTTCTTCCTAGTTCAGTTTTGGTAGTTGATACATCTCTAGGAATGCATCCATTTCTTCCAGATTATCTAATTTGCTGGCATATAGTTGCTCATAATATATTCTTATAATTGTTTGTATTTCTTTGGTGTTGGTTGTGATCTCTCCTCTTTCATTCATGATTTTGTTGATTTGGGTCCTTTCTCTTTTCTTTTTGATAAGTCTGGCCAGGAGTTTATCAATCTTGTTAATTCTTTCAAAGAACCAACTCCTAGTTTCGTTGATCTGTCTACTGTTCTTTTGGTTTCTATTTCATTGATTTCTGCTCTGATCTTTATTATTTCTCTTCTCCTGCTGGGTTTAGGCTTGATTTGCTTTTTTTTCTGCAGCTCCTTTAGGTATAGGGTTAGGTTATTTATTTGAGACCTTTCTTGTTTCTTGAGAAAGGCTTGTATTGCTATATACTTTCCTCTTAAGACTGCCTTTGCTGCATCCCAAAGATTTTGCACAGTTGTGTTTTCATTTTCATTGGTTTCCATGAATTTTTTAAAGTCTTCTTTAATTTCCTGGTTGACCCATTCATTCTTTAGTAGGATGCTTTTTAGCCTCCATGTATTTGAGTTCTTTCCAACTTTCCTCTTGTGATTGAGTTCTAGTTTCAAAGCATTTTGGTCTGAAAATAGGCAGGGAATGATCCCAATCTTTTGGTACCGGTTGAGACCTGATTTGTGACCTAAGATGTGATCTATTCTGGAGAATGTTCCATGGGCACTAGAGAGGAATGTGCATTCCGTTGCTTTGGGATGGAATGTTCTGAATATGTCTGTGAAGTCCATTTGGTCCAGTGTGTCATTTAAAGTCTTTATTTCCTTGTTGATCTCTTGCTTAGATGATCTGTCCATTTCAGTGAGGGGGTGTTAAAGTCTCCCACTATTATTGTATTGTTATCAATGTTTTTCTTTGCTTTTGTTATTAATTGCCTTATATAATTGGCTGCTCCCATGTTAGGGGCATAGATATTTACAATTGTTAGATCTTCTTGTTGGATAGACCCTTTAAGTAGGATATAGTGTCCTTCCTCATTTCTTATTACAGTCTTTGGTTTAAAATCTAATTTGTCTGATATAAGGATTGCCACCCCAGCTTTCTTTTGGTGTCCATTAGCGTGGTAAATCCTTTTCCACCCTCTCACTTTCAATCTGGAGGTGTCTTTGGGTCTAAAATGAGTCTCTTGCAGACAGCATATCAACGGGTCTTGTTTTTTTATCCAATCTGATAGCCTGTATCTTTTGATTGGGGCATTTATCCCATTTACATTCAGGGTAACTATTGAAAGATAGGAATTTAGTGCCATTGTATTGCCTGTAAGGTGACTGTTACTGTATATTGTCTGTGTTCCTTTCTGGTCTATGTTACTTTTAGGCTCTCTCTTTGCTTAGAGGACCCCTTTCAATATTTCTTGTAGGGCTGCTTTTGTGTTTGCAAATTCCTTTAGTTTTTGTTTGTCCTGGAAGCTTTTTATCGCTCCTTCTATTTTCAATGACAGCCTAGCTGGATATAGTATTCTGGCTGCATATTTTTCTCACTTAGTGCTCTGACTATATCATGCCAGTCCTTTCTGGCCTGCCAGGTCTCTGTGGATAGGTCTGTTGCCAATCTAATATTTCTACCATTGTAGGTTACATATCTCTTCTCCTGAGCTGCTTTCAGGATTTTCTCTTTGTCTCTGAGACTCGTAAGTTTTACTATTACATGTCGGGGTGTTGACCTATTTTTATTGATTTTGAGGGGGGTTCTCTGTGCCTCCTGGATTTTGATGCCTGTTTCCTTCCCCAAATTAGGGAAGTTCTCTGCTATAATTTGCTCCAATGTACCTTCTGCCCCTTTCTCTCTTTCTTCTTCTTCTGGGATCCCAATTATTCTAATGTTGTTTCGTCTTATGGTATTGCTTCTCTCTCGAATTCTGCCCTCATGATCCAGTAGTTGTTTATCTCTCTTTTTCTCAGCTTCTTTATTTTCCATCATTTGGTCTTCTATCTCACTGATTCTCTCTTCTGCCTCATTTATCCTAGCAGTTAGTGCCCCCATTTTTGATTGCACCTCATTAATAGCCTTTTTGATTTCGACTTGGTTAGATTTTAGTTCTTTTATTTCTCCAGAAAGTGTTTCTCTAATAACTTCCATGCTTTTTTCAAGCCCAGCTAGTATCTTTAAAATCGTCATTCTGAACGCTAGGTGTGACATCGTACTAATGTCAGTATTGAGTAGGTCCCTGGCAGTCGGTACTGACTCTTGTTCTTTTTTTTGAGGTGATTTTTTCCATCTTGTCATTGTGTCCAGAGGGGAATAGATGAATGAGAGAACAAAATGCTAACAGGGTAACAAGGTCCCCAGAAAATATACTCTAAGCAAATCAGAAAAGACCTGAAACCAGGGGAAATGAAAGGGAAAGAAAGAAAAAAGAAAAAGAAAAAAAAAAGAAAAAGAAAAAAAACAAACAAAAACAGAACAAAACAAAGAAAACAGAATATGATCAAATATGATCAGGCTGGTGCATAGATCAGTGCCACACACTAGGTTTTGGGTGTATTTTGGTCTGTTAGAAGAAAGTGCCTCCCAAAATTTTAAAGAAAGAAAAACTTACATATATACAAAAATAAGGGTTGATACAATGAAGGGATGGAATATGACTGTAAAGATGAAAATTATAAAAAATTGTATAAAAGGAATTGATAAGAAGTTGTTTGAAAAAAGAAAGAAGAGGATTTAAAAAAAAAAAAAGAAAAGAAAGGGAGAGAATGTGATCAGGCAGGATCCTAGAACAAAGCCATACACTAGAGATTTAGGGTATATTTTGATCTGTTAGAAGAAACTGTATCTCAAAATTTTACAGAGAGAACAACTTATATATATATATGCCAAAAATAAGGGTAACTACTATGAAGGGATAGAATATGACTCTAAAAATGAAAAATAAAAATGTTTTTTTAAAAAGGGATTGATAAGATGTTTGAAAAAGGGAAAAAGAAAAATTAAAAAAAAAGAGACAGTTAAAAAGAAAAAATTAACTTTCAAAGACTAAAGAATCATGGGAAAAAAGCCATGAATTCTATATGCAGTATTCCTCTAGCGCTGTAGTTCTGCCGTTCTCATTGATCAGTAAACTTGGTCTTGGCTGGCTGTTCTTGCTGATCTTCTGGGGGAGGGGCCTGTTGCCATGGTTCCCAAATGTCTTTGCCGGAGGCCAAATTGCCCCACCCTTGCCTGTCAGGTCTAAGTAATCTGCTCGGGTTTGCTCTCAGGAGCTTTTGTTCCCTGCAAGCTTTCCTTACAGCTTTGGAGGATGAGAGTGAAAATGACAGCCTCCCAGTCTCCGCCCCAGAGGAGCCGAGAACTCGGGGCCCCGCTCCTCAGTGAGCCCCCAGAGAAAAGCAGTCAGTCACTCCCGTCTCCCCGGTCTCCGGCGGCACTCCGTGCTCACCCGGCCCGTGACCGCGCGTTTCTATCTCTGGCACCCGACCCCGTGTGGAGTCTCCAAACCCAGCAGATCCCTGCGGTGCGGTCCTGCGCCTCTCCTCCTGGGGGAGGAAGGGGAGTCTCCCCGGATCTGCCTCTTGTTGGGTCCCTGCTGGAAGAGCAGTGGCCCGACTGTGCCACGGATCATGGTTTATGGCAACCCTGAGCTGAGAGCCCGCGCCTCAGCTCTGTCTCTGCAGCCGGCTTCCCTGCTCCGATACCTGGGAGCTCTGCTGCACTCAGGCACCCCCGGTCTTTCTGTGACCCCGAGGGTCCTGAGACCACACTGTCCCAGAGAGGGTTCCACCCCCCGCTTAGCCACTGGAGGGACGTCCCTCAGCGGAGCCGACTTCTCAAAGTTCCGATTTTGTGCTCTGTGGCTCTATCACTTGCCAGAAGCGGCCGACAGAGGCCCCCTCCCCCGCCGTCTATCCTCCCGAATATCGCCTTGGATTCACTTCTCTGCACGTCCTACCTTCCAGAAAGTGGTCGCTTTTCTGTTCAGAGAGTTGCTGCTATTCTTTTCTTCAATCTTCTGTTGAGTTTGTAGGTGTTCAGAATGGTTTGATCCCCATCCAACTGAATTCCTGGGACCAGATGAAATCCAGGTCTCCTACTCCTCCGCCATCTTGCTCTGCCAGAAAACACCTGATCTTATAAGCAAAAATACTGCAGTCAAAATGTGAATTGGCTCTACTCAATGTCTACTCAAGGTTCTACTCAGTTACTAGCAGAACTAGAATAGAACTCTAAAAATTTTGAGTTAACTTCTGAGGTGAGATTTACTGATAAATGGGTTCAGCCAGTCATCTTTTATAGTTGAAAGCAAGAGTCTGAATCCTCCTCCTTCTCTTTTAAATTTTATTTTTAAATCTAACGTCTGCTTTGGGGACTAGTTCCAACTAAGCTCCTTTTTTTTTTTTAGGAGCGAGAGAGTGAGTGAGCAAGCTAGAGAGCACAAGTGGCAGAGGCAGAAGGAGAAGCAGACTCCCTGCGGAGCAGGGAGCCCGATGTGGGGCTTGATCCCAGGACCGCATGACCTGAGCCCAGGGCAGATGCTTAAGCCACCCAGGCACCCCTGCATCTGAACTCCTTAGCCCTACAGGGTCAGGAGAGGGTCTCACTGGGACAATGAAAAACTCGTGATAGCACCAGGAGAAGACTCTCATCTTCTAAGATTCCTTACATGCAGACGTGTCTGGAAGAACTGGAAAAGGCATCCTTCCTCTCAGCCCTCCACCCCCTGCAGAATAATACAGCTCAAGACATCATGGGTTGCAGTTTTAGCCAAAGTGCCTTTGAAAGGGAGGGAAGATGGGAGGAAGGGGGCTGGCATGCTCCAGGAAATTAAAGAATGTGTGAACAGTGAAGCAACAAGATGGTAAGCCCCCCCAGGCTAGCTAATTGAGACTTGGCTTCCCGGGATGACAATAGAGGAAGAGCAACTGTCTGGTTTCAGAACCAAGATTAACAGGAGGGAAAACAGATCTAATTGGGAGCTGCATTAACTTTTTGAAGAGGCAGATAATGGCTGAGAGGCAGGGTGACTCTGTTCATATAGACAGGCTTATAAGGGAAAGGAAATAGAAGATTTATCCACCGTGGATTTTCTATGCTTGGGCTGATTAATAAACCTCCTCTGAGCCTGCCTTCTCTTTCCTCCCTCTCAGGGTCATTTTGAAACTGGAAGGGGAGCATGTTGAGAGAATCTTTGGGGGCTGGAAAGGGACCAGGTGGTGTAGCAGAGATGGCTGTGTTTTTCTGCCAGATGCAAACAAAAGAGCCTTAGAGCCTTTCTCGGCTTCCCGGGGCCTGAGAGTGGACAGCCCGTGGGCTACAAAGGGGTGGCGGCCTGCTAGTTGTAACCGTGCCAGGGTCAGGATGTCTCACACAAGTTCACGGGGAATTTCGCGAAGCCACTTTGCAGGGGCTCCATGTGGAAGAGCAGGGGGCTTACACGTGGGAGGAAGCCGCAGAGACAAAAGCATTTAGAACAGAAAAAGTTTACTTGCAAAGAGATTTTTGCAAGTGAGTCCAGGCTTTTAAAGACAGCTCTCCAAATAAAATATGTAACAGTTATTTAAAGAAAAGAAATTAAAGTTACCAAGACGACTGTAGTATGTTGATGGTGGAAAAACAACAGTTTTCTCTCTTGATGATCATATACTCAAAGGTGATCCTGTATCTGGGGGCAGCAAGACTTCCGAAGTCAGGAATAAAGTTTCTGTTTTTTTTTTTCCTTTTTTTTAATTGTTATGTTAATCCCATACATTACATCATTAGTTTTAGATGTAGTGTTCCATGATTCATTGTTTGTGCATAACACCCAGTGCTCCATGCAGAACGTGCCCTCCTCAATACCCATCACCAGGCTAACCCATCCTCCCAACCCCCCTCCCCTCTAGAACCCTCAGTTTGTTTTTCAGAGTCCATCATCTCTCATAGTTCGTCTACCCCTCTGATTTCCCCCCCTTCATTCTTCCCCTCCTGCTATCTTCTTCTTCTTTTTTTTTCCTTAACATATATTGCATTATTTGTTTCAGAGGTACAGATCTGAGATTCAACAGTTTTGCACAATTCACAGCACTTACCAGAGCACATACCCTCCCCAATGTCTATCACCCAGTCACCCCATCCCTCCCACCCCACCCCCAATGGCTCAAGGTCTCATTTATTTTGACAATCAGAGCGAGACAGGGCAATCCTGGTTGTTTTCTTGTTATTATTGTTCTCAGGTGCAAGTGCTTAATGGTGTCGGGCTTGGTTTTCAGTAGCTCATAAAAGAGGCAGAACAAGGTAGCAGTTTTGCTTTCATAGACCCTCCCAGTCCTTCTTCCTTGAAAGTGCTGGTTTGGTCACATCTGTGTGCTTAGAACTTTTATGATTCCCATAATTAATTTGATGTTTTATTTGGCTGGTTTTATAAGTATAACAGGGAATGCTGATTCATGCACAAATACCTCCTTTTGATGTGGTTAATAAAACTAGAGCCATAGAATACTAAGGCTTGGGAGTTAGTTTCTGTCTGAAAGTTTTAAAAAGTCTTCAGGGCTGAGTTTTTATCCTTTTTAGTGTGAAAAGTATGTTTATTCCCTTATTAGTTTGTTGACTGAGACCAGATACAAAGAACTGTCCAATTCTCTTCTCTCAGGTTTTGCCTATAATACCTATGAACTGTAGGGGCTCCTACCCTTTCTCATTGTTGCCAGCCAGGACATTACATTCCGTACCATCAATAACGTTAGGATATCACGAGCCACAAAACAGGTAGCAACCCAATTTTTAATAGAAAATTTATAGACATCATTTTCACATATGATGTATAGCTTCTACTCTTTCATCATAGGTTTATTATACCCAATTAAGTGAAATTTATTTTTCCATGTGACATTTCTAGCATGGGAAAGGTTATACATTTGATTTTTTCAATTATATTCTGGTAGAAGTGAGGACATAGTCTTACTAAATCTATGTAAATAACATGATCTCAGAAAGTAAAAAGATTTAGTAAAGTGCTTTGCATAATAGTTAATTATGGTTATCCCTATTTTGAGTTATTTTATAAAAAAGGCCAATCAATTTATGTCACTTTTTCCAGAATCATAGATCTTAGATTTTTCTGATGATTTATTAGCTTAAAACTTTAAGATCTTTCATAGATTTTTTTTTCTGAATTTTGAGTTTGATTGAAACAAAATACCATTTGGAGTATTTTATTCTAGTTATATATGTACATACACACCACACGTGTATATGTTTACACACACACGTGTTTATATGTATAGCCTATTAAATTGAGGTATAGAGACATGAATTTGTCTGCTTCTGGATTAAGAGTCCTGGAATTACTAACTTAGACCCTTGGTACCGACTGTTAGTGATGACAGTGTTAGTTTCCCCTGGCAAGCCTACACCCATTAGTCTATTACTTTAATATAACTGGTTAAGAGAACACAGAATTTACTGAGACTTTTTGGTATTTCTTCCAGAACACTCAGATTTCTGATCTGAATTTTGTAGCAGGATCCTTTAGGCAACTTTGAGGGAAACACAAAAAATTCCTGTCTCTGATAAGATCAGATGACTTGAATTAACTTATGATAAATAGTGTCACAAAGGATAATGGACACCTCTCTTGATGTATAATGTATTATGGAATTTATAAGGATTTACTCAGTGATTACCCCTAGATTAAAAGTATATTGTGGACATTGGCAAATTTTCAAGACATTTTAAGTCATACTGTAATGTGAGTGTTATCATTTTTCTTTTAAAGATTTTATTTATTTATATGAGAGAGAGAGTGCAAGCACAAGCAGGGAGAGCAGCAGAGGGAGAGGGAGAAGCAGGCTCCCCAATGAGCAGGGCTCGATCCCAGGACCCTGAGATCATGACCTGAGCCGAAAGCAGACGCTTAACTGACTGAGCCACCCAGGTGCCCCTGTTATCATTTTTCTAATTAGCAAGGATAGTTAAGCCTAGAGACAATTTTAATTAAAAAAATTTCAGTTGTTGGGAGTTATTATGCCAGTCTTTGTACATAACCATCAATGTATTTCTATCCAATCTGAAAGATAACTCAATTCCAAAACATATTCATGTTAATAACATTTTACTATATATAATTAACTTAGGGAGGTTGAACTTCCCTTTTGATATTCTAGCTTATTCATTATTGTGGGCTTTGATAAATAGTGTGGGGTAAGTAAAAATGTGGAGACTTTCCAACATATCCAGTTATTTCCAGTAATTCTTTTATAATGTGTGTGTGTGTGGGGGGGGGGCAGATCTTTGGTATTATCCAGTCTGGAAAATCCCAAAGATCAGGTTATAAAGGATTAATTATTTTGAATGTAGGGCCTAAATTGGGAAAGGCAATATCCAAAATATTTGTCAGAGGAAATAGAGTCTAAGCTTAAGTCATAGGTGCCTAAAGGCAAGAAATGATTTGTTTCAGACAAGAAAGAAAATAACCATAGCAGCCTGTAATTATTAGAAATTGTAGCTTTTTCAAAAGTGGGCTTTTCTTAAAATTGATTCAAGAACAAATAATGGAAGTACAGAGAGTTAAGAGGCTGCTGACTATAGAGAAGGTGTAGAATGATTTTTATTATTTCTCATGAAGAGCACACAGTTACTCAAAGATCAGTTTGTCATTTTCATTGGAAGAAAACTAAATTCTAGCTTTACTCTTTTTATACACCACCCATGTAGCATTTGTCTTTAAAGAATTCATAGCGTTTTCTCTGTCTCTGGGCTCCACAAGCTAGAGCCCACGGGTCAAATCTGGCCACATCCATTTGTTTATTTGTTGTCTGTGACTGCTTTTGGGGCTAAAACAGAGGAATTGAATAGTTGCAGTAGAGACGTGTGGCTCACAAAACTGAAAGTATTTACTATCTGGCTCTTTCTAGAAACAGGTTACCTATCCCTGAATTCTGCCTTATAAATTAGTTCCTCAAAGTTAAGCCAATTTTATTAAACATTTTAATACTTCCTAGGTACTTCTTTCAAACTTGTTATTTGCAGATGTAAGACCAAGAAAAATACAATTCATTTCCCTCTCACCTTCTACAACTCCTTGTATAGCCTTAAAATTTGTTTTTTTACTATTATTTTTCACATTCTTGCATGATCAAATTTGAAGACAAAATTCATCTTTTTCCTATATAAACCAACAGGAAAATCACATCCATTATTTTACAAATATTTTCATATTCCTTTGTAATGATTATACCTCATATAGTCTCATTCTCTTTCTTAATTGGTTTCAACCTTTAACCCAGGTAATTGACTTCCCTCCACAGGCGCGTGGACTTCCGGGAAACCGGTCGCTGAGAACAGTTGGTCACCACAAGCTCCTTACAGACCGATAGAGCTCCGGTTTGGACGTCTGTGACTCATGTGCACATCTAGTATGCATTTGCCTGTGGTCACCTACATCCCTTTCACCCTTCTTGAGGTAGGAAAAAGAAACATGTATGCTAATATGCCCCCAAGGTATCTGCCCAACTGTGTCCACCTGTTAACTGATAGCTTCTCTCTAATGTATAAAAAGAGCCATGTATATAAACTGTGCTTGGTGTTTTTGCATTCTCTTTATTTCTATGAATTTAAATTTTTAAAGGATTGTGCAAGTAACCAAAAACTTCTCAATTGAATGCTAGTCAAATATCTCCTAGTTAACTGAGGATTTTGGAAATTATTTATTTATGTTTATGCAATACAGTAAAGCACGGTTCCTGTTGGTCTTACGGTTTACCAGAGAGGTGACGTTTAAATTTTCGGTACAGATTCGTAAGAATCAATCCTTTTAAATAAAGACATCGTTTATTCTAATTTAGAATTTATCATTTTTATTTTCTGTAATTCTAAATATTTTGTGGAAATGAGATTTACCTGACCCATAAAATTATTCTAGAGAATTTCAATAGCTTAATTTCAATAGCTTATTTTCATGGGAAAATAAAACCAAGTTTTTTATAAAGTAGATTATTATGGTAACATTTTTCATGCTGGGAAAAGTTTATTTTGTCAAGGATTCACCTTGATTAGCAATATTGTCTGAACTTCATTTTATACTTGTATACAAATTTAAAAACTAACTTTTGCTTAAAACTACTGAAGTTCTCTTAGAATTATTTTTCTCTAACAACTTGTATTTATTTGCATCTTATCTTGGAACTTAGCAACCAAGGGCAATAATTTAATTTAAACTCCCCTGCCCTCCCCCACATTTTATTTTTATTTTTTACTTTTTTTTTTACCAGAGATACTGTTTCAGCGAGTGTCTGAAGCTTTCTCAAAGGACTAGTTTATTTAAAGCATTAGAAGTTCAAGTAATTGTTTATTTTCTGGAAATTCTTGATTTCTTTTACTTTAAATGTATGTACGCTTATTAGTCTTTATAAGCCAATCAAAACAGGAGGGCTGATACATTTTAAAGAATTGATAACCTACTTTATTACTTTTCACTGGAGGTAGGCAAGGGATACCGGTATGTTTGCTCAGGAAACACTTTCCACTTGTACAACTGAAGCATCTTATCAACTCCTGGGCAAGCTAGAGTTTATAACTGGATTTTTCTTTTACTGTAAGCTGTTTTCTGTGGTGCTTGTTCCGTCAGACTGTGAGCGAAGCTAAGGGATGATCTCTAAGGTTTATTTTTCTTTATATTTTGACTTGGCTCTTTTGGGTACTTCCATGGAATTTTTTTTTTTGAGAGACAAGAGAAAAAGTGGTGTCCAGTAACCCCCCGCCCCCAGCCTGCCCTTCCAATTTCTGTGGTTTCTGTTACCTGAGGTTAACCTCAGTCAGGAAGCAGATGATCTTCCTTCTGACTCATTGTCCGAAACGAGATCAGTAATAGTAGCTTAACACTAGGTCCCAGTGCCTGCATCACGCACCTCCCTTCATTCATCACGTAGGCATTTTGTCATCTCACATCATTACGAGAAGGGTGAATACAGTACAATAAGATATTTTGAGAGACCATATAAGTTTTATTACAGTATATTGTTATAATTACTCTATTTTATTATTGTTTTCATCTCTTACTATGCCTAATTCACAAATTAAACTTTATCTTGGGCATGTACATATAGGAAAAAATGTAGTCTGTATAAGGTTCAGTACTGTCTGAGGTTTCAGATTACCGCTGGGAGTCTTGGAATGTATCCCCCATGGGTAAGGGAGGTTACTGTACTCAGAACCCTTTTATTTTCTCTGGAGGCTGTAAAGCACCAGACATGAATTAAAGCCAGCAGTGATCCTGCTTTGCCCATTCCAACTCACATTCTGGCTGATTTACACAGTTGTTTTCAAAATTGTACCAACTACACAAAGCTCTTTCAGAGGTCAGAGCTGTCTGTTTTCAAAGCCACACAAAACTAGTTTCATTAATTTAAATCTTTGTGTGCATTTTCTTTCTGATGGGGATAAATTGGATTGAATTATATATCCTATAGTGTGTACTCATTACAGATTTTTATGTCCAATTAATTTTTTAAATTTTTGAGACAGAAGGTGAGCACAAGTACTATTACTGGACACAGATATAGAAAGAACTACAATTATTCATAAACTATTTATTTATTTATTTATTTATATACAGAGAGCATTTATTGTGTCTAGGTTCTATTAGGCAAGGAAATACAACCATGAAAATTTCATAAACTACTTAAAAAGGCTAATTCCTCTACTTTTGTGAAGCAGGGAACAGACAACATTCACTTACACACACATAGAGAGAGGACTTGCAGCCTCCATTCTATAACTACCGCATGGGTCAGCAAAACTCACTGGTAGGTTGTGGCTGGGTAACAAGATGACCAGGAATACACAACGGATCTCAAAGCCACACAGGTTGGCTGTTCCTCAATTCATAGCTTACTCTCCATTCTAGTGGGAATAACACTGTTTTTCTTCTTAAGTGATTTTAACTCATAATGGTGCATAAACAAGACAAAACACAGAGACACAGCAAGAAGATGTCAGAATCCTTAAGACAAAGAAATATGAAGAGACAAGATTTCTTTTCATCTTCCATTGAACTGAAACCAGATTCTCTGTCATCTTCAACTCAAAGAGACCAGATTGTTGGACCATATAATTAAAGCCAGGCTTCCGATGAAAGTCAGAAAAAACTGGTGGCCAGTGCAAACTCACCCAGAAACAAAACATCAAAAATGAAGCAGAAAAAGAGAAATAGTGAGTGAGACTGAAAGCAGTATTGTGACACAAGATCCTCCCCAGGAGCTGGAAAAAACTTCCCTTGACATGAGGGTCTCCCATGTTCATGCCTGTCGTGGCACTGCAATTTAGTTGGTGCTCACGAATGATACCCCAGGATAGCTCAGTGAAGCTTCCAAGTCACTTATACATTGTGTTTTCTTTTCATGGTATTTTAAATTTCACTTGCATTATCCAAGGCCATACTTTTAAAATCCCAGCCTAGTGTGTTCCTGCCATGGGAAACAGTTTTCAAGTCATTGCTTCAGGAACATTCCCCAGAACAGTGTTTTCCAACCTGAGAATGGGATGGAGAACTATTGAAGGGGACCCATCAGCCCAGGGATATGTCACGTATTGGCTGTGAATTAAATAAATAATAGGCTTCACACATGAATTAAACAATATTTTATAAGTATTTTATGCTGCTATGGTGAATAAAATAAAAATTAACTTAGAAATTACTGAATTCATAGTCCTTTTTTTAGATATCATGTATTCACCACTCAGATACTAAGTCCAGAAACTAAAGGTTGATGTCACTCAGCAGAAGCGAAGGGGGCAAATAATGCTCTGAACATCTTTTACATGAAGATCTTTATACATGCATTGAGAGGAATTAATTGGGGGTTGGGGAGGCTATCATAAATTAACCTATATTTTTTTCCTTGTCACAGTAAAGGTAGGGACACCTTACTGAGGGTGGTTCCCACTGAAAATATGGGAGCAGGGGATGGAGCCTTGATTTTTCCCATGTGAAATTTCTTATGAAGTGAGGTAGGATCCTAGAGAAGAAAGGTGGTGGCCCTCGTTCTTAGTCTTTGAAGTGGAAGATGTGGAAGCTGGCTTCAGTTCCATGTTCCTGGGGGCTGCTCTGTCCTGGGAGGGGCTGTAAACTGAAAGTATGGTCTCTGGAGCTTTCACCTTCAGTCCGGGCTCAACCCCAGGTTCGGGGTGGGGGTGGTGGTGTAAAGACACCATGATTAGGTTTGGGTAGGATTTGATTTTCTTTAAGGATCTGGTGTGAAAGGGCTCCCTCTCCACACAGGGAATACAGTGACAGTGATTTGAAACCCCTAGGTTAAGGAAGAGGAATAGAAAACAAAGAAGAGTAGGAAAAACTCATCAGGAAATGACAGCTTGAGAAGAGGAGGCAAAATTAATTGTGCTGAATAAATGAGCACTTCCTACTGACTTAGGAAGATTTGTGCTAATGCTCATGTGAAGGAAATTAAAATACCCAGGGGAGATTTGCAAATAGTGACACTTCCAGACTGTCTTCCTTTCATAATTCATTTTCATAGCCCTTTTAGGGAATTCTGTACTCATGTTTATAATTCACTCAGAGCCTAAAAGATCTTTATTCCTATTGCATTATCCTGATTTACTTTGCAGCTTGGACTTTTCCTGTTCTTCTCTCACTAGCCCTCTTTTTAGAGTCAAATACCCATTCTTGGAGAGTTCCTTGGGCTCAGCATGTCTTTCCTTCTGAGTTTTCTACCAGATTTTTTCTATAATGCATTCTATAGATCATCAATGTTTCCTTAATTATCCAAGTTGGAGTTGAATCCAAGCAGATACTTCACTCCTTTTATCTAAGGGAAGGAGGAGATTTTTCTGAAATCTTAACTCACTGTGTATATTCAGTGGGGGAAAATGGTCTTTATATTTGGAGAGTTTTGAAATCCAGAGAAAGCATATTTGAATTGTGTACAATTGGTTAAACTTAAAACTGGGAACTAGTATGTAAACATTTAAATGTAGGCAGTATTAAAGCTAATGAAGCAGTTGACTGCCATGTAATCTCTCTTTAAAAAATATTAAAAACTTTAATTTGTCTAACAGTTTGATGTTGTGCTTGGCTTTCTTTGATTATATAAAATTTAGACATTTTAATTTGGGCCACATGATTTTATAGACCTATTTTTTTCCCTATTAATATATTAGTAGAATGTTTTCATTTAACGTATAATTTAACCTAAACAGAAGTCTGTAAGCAAAGAAAAATAGACCTCTATTGTTCACTATTTAAAATTTGAAGAAGTTACTCTTTAGTTTCTTTTTTGTAAGAAGGAAGAGTAGGAAAGAGAAGTTGGTTTTCTTTTTTAAAAAAATTTTATTTGTATTTATTTTATTTTATTTATTTCTTAAAACTTCTTAAATAATTGTATACTCACCAAAAGGTACAAACAAATGTACAGGGAGGTTCTAGGTACCCCTCAACTAGCCTCTCTGTGTGTTAATATACTGTGTAACTGTAATATCAATACCAGGAAATTGACATTGGCATAATCTGTAGAACTTATTCTGATTTCAGCAATTACATAAGTATCATTTGGGCATGCATGCATCTGTGTGGTGTGTATATCTGTATAATTTTATCACGTGTATCGCCATGTAACCACGAGTAGAATTGAGATTCTATCAAGACTCTCTTGTGATCTTCCTTTATAGCTCCCCTCACACCTCTTCCCTGAATCCGTAACCCCTGGCAACCACTCATCTGTTCTCCATTGCTATATTTATGTTATTTCATGAATGTGTAAATGTAATCATGCAGTATGATTTTTTTTCACTCAGAATTTCCTTGACTTTCATCTAAGTTGCCATATCAATAGTTGTTCCTCTTAATTGCTGAGTAGTATTCCATGGTATATATGTACCATAGTTTACTTAGCCATTCACCTGTTGGGGGGCGGTAGTTGGCAGGTTTTAGATATTATGAAGAAAGCTGTACAAGTTTCTTCATGAAAATAAGTTTTGATTCTAGGATACATACTCAAGAGTGCAATTTCTAAGTTGTAAATTCATTTTCAGCTTTTTTTTGAGAGTGAGTGTGTGCACATGAGCATGAGTGGGGGTTGGGAGAAGGGGCAGAGGGAGAGAGAAAGAAAATCTTAAGCAGGCTCCATGCCCAGTGGGGAGCTCAACACAGGGCTCAGGCTCACGACCCTGAGATCATGACCTGAGCTGAAACCAAGAGTCAGGCTCTTAACCCACTGGCCACCCAGGCACCCCAGTTCATTTTTAGTTTTGAAAGGAAATTGTTAAACTGTTTTCCAGAGTGGCTATATCATTTTACATTCCCACCAGCAATGTATGAGTAATGCAGTTTCTTCACATCCTCGCCAGCATTTGATATTACCATTCTTTATTTTAATGATTCTGATATATGCATAGTGATATGTCATTGTGGTTTTAATTTGCATTTCCCTAATGATGTTGAACATCTTTTTTATGTGTTCATAATATATATATATAAATATATATATATTTCCTCTTTGATGAAATGTTTGTCCATATTTTTTGTTTACTTTCTAATTTTTTTTTTTTTTTTTTTTTACTTTTGAGTTTTGAGAGTTTTTTATGTATTATAGATATTAGTCCTTTGTTGGATATGTTGTTTGCAAATATTTTCCAGTCTATAGCTCGTCTTTTTGTTCTCTTGGCAGGGTCTTTTGCAGAGCCAAAGATTTTCATTTGCTGAAGTCCAATTTATCAGGTTTTCCTTTTCTGGAACATTTATAAAGTGATTTTTTTTATAGAGCCTCTAGAACAGTGTTTTGTGAGTTTTTAGTTATTTTTTAAACTTTTATTTTGAAATAATTATAGATTCATAAGAAGTTGCAAAGATAGTACACAGAGGTACCAATGCCATGTACCCTTACCTGCTTTCTCCCAGTGGTTATATCTTATATAACTTTAATACAATATTATAATTAGGAAATTGACATTGATGGTACAGTGTGTGTGTGTGTGTATGTATAGTTCTATGTCAGTTTATCATAGCTGTAGATTCATGTAAATGCCAACTTACTCAAGGCATGGAATGATCTCATCACCACAAAGCTCTCCCTGGTGCTACCCCTTTATAGTCACATCTTCCTCCTACCCCCTCTCCATCCCTAACCACTGGCAACCTCTAATTTGTTCTCCATGTCTATAATTTTGTCATTTAAAGAATGTTTTGTAATTGGAATTATATGGTATACGAATTTTTGAAACTGGCATTTTTTCACTCAGCATAATGTCATTAAGATCCACCTAAGTTGTTATGTGTATCAAATATTCATTCCTTTTTATTGCTGAGTAATATTTCATGGTATGTATCAGTTTGTTCAATTATTCATCCTTTGTCAGACATTTTGGCTCTTTCCAGTTTCTGGTTAATACAAATAAAACTGTAGGAACAATCATTGTGTAGATATTGTGTGGATGTAAGTTTTCATTCTGTGAAATAAATGCCTAGCTATGTGATTGCTGAATGGTATAAGTGTATATTTAGTTTTTAAAGAAACTATTAGTCTGTCTTCCAGGATAACTGTAGTATTTTATATTCTCACCAGCAATGTGTGAGAGATCCAGTTTCTCTGCCTCCTTGCAAGCATTTCATATTGTCGCTATTTTTTAATAACAGCTTTATTGAGATATAATTCACATATTATAAAATTTAATTCACAATTTATAAAATTTAAAGTGTACAATTCAGTAGTTTTTAGGTGATTCAAAGAGTTGTGCAACCATCACCACTATTTAATTTTAGAACATTTTCATCACTCACAAACTCCTTACTCATTAAGCAGTCATTTTCCATCCCTTATTCCTCTCCCAGCCTAGGGCTACCACTAATCTTTCTTTTTGTATGAATTTTCCTATTCTGAACATTTTTTGTAAATGGAATTACACAGTATGGTCTTTTGTGCCTGGTTTCTTGCAATTGGCTAAATGTTTTCAAGGTTCATTGATGGGGTAACATGCATCAGTACTTCATTCCTTTTTTTTTTTTTTTTTTTTAAAGATTTTATTTATTTATTTGAGAGAGAGAGAATGAGAGAGAGAGCATGAGAGTGGGGAGGGTCAGAGGGAGAAGCAGACTCCCTGCCAAGCAGGGAGCCTGATGCGGGACTCGATCCAGGGACTCCAGGATCATGACCTGAGCCGAAGGCAGTCGCTTAACCAACTGAGCCACCCAGGCGCCCCAGTACTTCATTCCTTTTTAAAGCTGGATAACATTCCATTGTATGGATGTACTACATATTGTTTAGCCATTCATCTGTTGATACACACTTGGGTTGTTTCCACTTCTTTTGTAATCATGAACAATGCTGCTATGAAAATTAGTGCATAAGTTTTTGTGTGGTTATATGTTTTCATGACTCTTTGACATATTCCTAGGATTGAAGTTGATGGGTCATATGTTTGGCATTTTGAGGAAATGTTTTCCAAAACAAGCCATTGTCCAGTGGCTACACCACTTATACTTTCCCACCAGCAATATAAGAAGATTGCAGGTTCTTTTTTTTTTTTTACATCCTTGCAAACATTCGTTATTATCTGTTTTTTTAGATTATAGCAATCCTGGTAAGTGTGAAATGATATCTCATTGTGGTTTTGATTTGATAACCCTAATGACTAGTGAGATCGGGCAGATTTTTTGTGTACATGTTGCCCATTTGTGTATCTTCTTTGAAGAAATGTCAGTTCAAGTCTTTTGTACATTTTATAAATAGGTTATATGTTGGATGTTACATTGTATATAACTTTAGTACAATATCATAACTTGAATTATTGATTTGTAAGAGTTTTTTTTATATATTCTGAATACAAGTTCCTTATCAGATATGTTACTTACACTTTCTCCCATTCTGTTGGTTGCCTTCTCTATATAAGCTCTATAGATTGTACCAATGTCAATGTTGATAGTATCCTTTGAAGCACAAAAGTTTTTAATTTTGATGAAGCCCAATTTATTTTTCTTCTGCTGTTAGTGCTTTTGGTACTATATCTAAAAAACTACTGCCTAATCCTAAGTCATAAAGATTTATTTCTATGTTTTCTTTTAAGAGTTTTTTAGCTTTAGCTCTTACATTTAGTCTGTCACCCACTTTGAGTTAATTTTTAATTTATGGTGTGATATAGGGGTCCAACTTCATTCTTTTTTGCATGGATATCCAGTTGTTTCAAAAATGACTACTCTTTCCCCATTGAATATTCTTGGCACCATTGTCAAAAATCAATTGATCATCAATCGATGAATTTATTTCTGGACTCTGTCCAGATGCCATTCCATTGATCTGTATTCCATTGATCTGTATCTCTGTCCTTATGCCAGTACCATACTGTCCTGATCATTATCGCTTTATGTCTTCAAATAAGGAAGTGTGAGTCTTTCAATTTTGTTCTTCTTTTCTAAGATTGTTTTGGTTATTCTGGGTACCTTGCATTTGTTTGTTTGTTTGTTTGTTTTTAAATTTAAGTGATTTTATTTTAATTTATTTTTTATGAAGTTTTTAATTTTAATTCCAATATTGTTAACAAACAGTGTTATGTTAGTTTCAGGTGTACAATATGGAGATTCAGCAATTCTGTATATTACTCAGTGCTCATCATGATTAGTGTACTCTTTAACCCCTGTCACCTATTCCTGCTCCCCCCAGCTCCCATCTGGTAATCATCACTTTGTTCTCTATAGTTAAGAGTCTGCTTCTTGGTTTGTCTCTCTTTTTTTCTTCGCTTGTTTGTTTTGTTTTGTAAATTCTACATATGAGTGAAATCAGATGGTATTTGTCTTTTTCTGACTGACTTATTTTGCTTAGCATTATACTCCTTGTGTTTCTATATGAATATTATAATCAACTTGTGAACTTTTGAAAAAAATGTAGCTGGGATTTTGATAAGATTGCCTTGAGTCTTTAAATTGATTAATAATATTAAGTCTTCTAATCCATAAACATTGGAATGTGTTTCCATTTGTTTAGGTCTTACTTTAATTTTTTTCAATATTTCATAGTTTTCAGTGTACAAGTCTTGCATTTCTTTTGTTACATTTATTCCCAAGTATGTTATTGTTTTTGATGCTATAGTGAATGGAATTGTTTTCTTAATTTAATTTTTGAATTGTTCATTGCTAATGTAAAGAAATACAATTGATTTTTGAATATTGGTCTACTACCCTAACTTTTAAAATAGTTTTTGAGTGGATTCCTTAGGACTTTCTATGCAAGATCATATCAGGGAAGCCCTCACTGATGAGGTGGTATTTGAGCAGCATGTTTCAAGTGGGGACAAGAAGGAGGTGTAAGATCAAAGACCTTGAAATGGCACATGTATAGGTCTTCAAGGCACAGTGGGGAAACTGGTATGGGTAATGGTGAAGACTTTGGATTTATCCTGGAGAAGATGGGAAGCTATTGGGTGGTTGTGAACAGCGTAGCAATATGAAATGATCTTTTCAGGCTCAGTCTTGCCCCTTATTCTAGCCATAAAGGCAGCAATCATTTCCACCTTGAACTTTACAAGTGCCCTACTGTGAGTTTGTGCCACATACTTAGTGTCCTCCCTGGGCTCCTCTACACCTATCGTATGGGACATCCCCTCAGACTCACACGTATACCATTGTGGGGGCAGGTGGGTAGACAACAGGTCCTTGGAGCACCCTTGATCCCTGGGAGACAGAAGCCAATGCTTCTTCCCTTCTCCCAGGCACATGGCTCTGAGAGGTATTCATGGTGCCCCTTACAAGTTCCTCTTGGGACAAAGCATCAGCTGATTGAGTTATACTTTTCTTTTATTGACTCTACCTCCTTTCCTATTTTAATGCCTGTTCCTTCCACCTACACGCTGGGACAAAGAAGACTTTGTCTCATACTTTATGTACACAGAAGCCTTTGTCTCATACTTTGCCTTCAGGATCTTCAGGCAGAGATACACAGGGTTTAGGAAAATCCTTCTGGCTACTGGACTGGGGAAGGGGGACAAGCAAGGGGGAAACAGAAAGAGCAATTAGAGATGATTCAGTTCTTCAGGGAGAGGTGATAGCAACTCAGCTCAGAAAGGTCTGTGAGAGTGGGAGGCATGGTTGGATTGTGGATGTTTTAGAGGTAGAGCCAATAGGATTTGTTAATGAATTGGATGTGTAGTATAAGAGTGCAGAGTCAAGGGTGACCCCAAGTGGATGAGCCATGACAGCATGGAGTTACGGATGCCTTTGGTAGTGGCTAGTTTGGAGAACTTGGTTCAGGAGAGTTAGCCTTGAGAGGCCCATCGGGCATTCAAATGGAGATTCCTTATATTACAAATATTGAAATAGAGACCAAGGGAGGTGAAAAAAAATCACCTAGTTTAAGGTCATATCAGTAAGAAACCAAAATAAAAAGATAAAAGGAAGGCAAAAGAAAAAACCCGTATCTATGTATCATATCAGTATATATCCTAAATGCTTCACCTCCTCTTTCACCTGGCGTTAATCTGTTCCCAGAAATTTTGTGGGGAGAAAAGTCTTCTGGAGCAAGTGTCTGCTTTGGATTTGATGTGGTCTTAGGGACATAATGGCAGGGAAAATGAAGGCTGAATAGTTTCATGCTCTCATTTTATGTTTTCCTGAACATTTTTGATTATGTTACTTATGCCTGAGATCAACTGAGAGGTGGTGGTTCAGAATCTTTGTTACCGCCTGAGGGGGGAGAAGGGAGGCTCAGAAAGGCTAAATGATTTAACTGAAACTGCATAATTAATTAAAGTTTTTGCTGAAATGGAGATTTATGCCATGGAGCTCCCCTGTGCTGTCTCTCTACATCCCCTCCTACCTGGATGAATGTTCCAGTGGAGCCAAAGCCATTCTCTGGGCAGCTCTTCTCAGCCTGGCTTGGGAGTGTTGGAGCCTGGAGCTCTCCACACTGCTTCTTCGAATGACTCTCTGAAGTGACCAAGTGTGATCCACCACAGAGTCCCAGGACCTTACTGGGCTGCCTTACTGAGAAGGATGGTGTCTACTGATATTTCTAAACTGCTTCTGTCTAACGTCTTGCAAAAACCTGCAACTGTTGGAGCAAAAGACCCTTTCATTACTGTGGCAGTAACTGAGTAAGTGAGTCACTCACTGGCCCAAGGCCAAATTCAGCTGTCAGGTGCCTGAAAGTTGTGAAGAGAAGATAATGCATTTTCCTCTCCAGGGAGAAGAAAAAACACATTTCCCTCTTTCATCTGTATCAAAGTTATCATCTTAGTGGTTATCTGAGCTTATAAAACTGAGCTTAAACTTCCATGAGCATTTATTGCCTTTTTTATTTTTAGTACCATAATGTATTTTTAATTTTGTTCTGTAAAGTGTTAACTGTCTTTGTTCAGTACCTTGCACATAGGAGTTTTCTGTCCTATATGCATTATAAAATGCTGATATGATATGAAACACCTAGCATAGATTTGGTGTTGATACGTGGTCAACAGGTGTAAGAATGAATTGTTTTACTAGCCATTGAGAACTGAGTCCTTGAGACCATCCTGGAAAGTTGTAAGAATGTGATTTGGCTTTACAGATATGGTAAAATCAAAGGACAAGGAATGGAAGGAACCATATGAAGTGTAGAGAATGGAAGGGAAAAAAAGAGTATTTTAAAATTTTCTCTATAAAAAACAATAAGAACTAAAGAGCACCCTTATAATGCCACCCAACACAGGGGGCAAACACCAGGTTTTTTATGTTTAGTGAAGATGCATAGCCTGGTGCTGTAAGCCTTAAGTGTTTAAAAAACAACCATAATTACTATGTCTTTGCTTGTCACTAAGTGGGACTCTGAGACATGGTTCCAGCACCAGTACCTTTCCATGATGTGGGGCTTGGTTTTGCCTTGTTAGTAGGATAAGGTGATCAGTAGTAATTGTTGGCAGAACTTGAGAAGGGGTGGACAGACACATGGATACTTCTGCAAATGTCTTAGAACAATATACAGGTCATGCATGGATGATTACAATGGTTTGAAAGATGGTCCCCTTGCTTCCTCTGGGTGTAGTGAGAAGCAGAGTTTTGTCTGTCTGTGGACTGAGAACAGGACCGGCTTCTCCTTTAGTTTGATAGTGGCCACCCTGCTGGGTCCACAGTTAGAAAGCTTTTCACCAGTTCAGGGAATTCTCAAAGACAGCATTGAAGCTAAAGAGAAAATAAAGGCAAATAAAGCTAAAATTAGAAGAGGGGAGTTCAGCATGAAATAAAAATGTAAAAAAGGTGTTATTATTGCCCTCAGATTCATGTTCAAGTTGGCCAAGGTATTTCTTTGCTGGAGTTTTGGGCTTGCCTGGTAGGTTTGGGAGCTCAGAAGAAAAGTGAGCATGGAGGACCAGGGAGCCAGGCTACATCTTATATGTAAACCAGCCACCTAGCTTCTACCCACCTGACCAGAGCTGGTCCCTAACCAGCAAAGATAGAACTGTCCTATGTGCAGCACCAGAGGCCTTCAGATCTCTGAGACAGATTAATGTTATGAATCCTACAAAAAGAATAGATCATTGTTATTAGATTAGATTCAAATAAAATACAAGATGTCTAGTTATAGGTGTATTTCAAGCCATGTAATGTTTGGGACATACTTGTACTAAAAATTATTTATTATATATCTTAATTTCCAAATTTAACTGGGCGTCTTGTATTTTATTTAGTATATCTGGCAACTCTGTATCAGGCTAACTTATTACAAATGATGGTAAGGGGATTCGGCTCCCTTGCACCTGCTCAGTCCAGCCCGGTCTAGCCAGTATGTCCATCCACTTAAGATCCTGGGCCTTCAGTTCGTGCTCCACTGCCTTTCCAGGGTGGGCACCCAGGTGTGCCTGAGCTCTGTACAACCCAGTGGCTTCAGCAGCAGTAGCCTCTATAGCCTGGGTGCTTCCTGGCCACGCGTGGTCCTGTCCTTCCCCTACGCAGGCCCAGTGGGTGCTGGCATCCATGAGGTCACCATCAATCAGAACCTGCTGGCTTCACTGCAGGTGGATATTGAACCCTCCATCCAGCAGATGCACGAGGAGGAGCACGAGCAGATCAAGATCCTCAACACCAACTCCCTCCTTCATCGATAAGGTGCAGTTTCTAAAGTAGCAGAACAAATTGCTGGAGACCAAGCGGGCCCTGCTGCAGGAGCAGAAGTCAGCCAAGAGGAGCTGACCTCCCACCCCCCAGGCATCTTTGAGGCCCACATTGCTGGCCTGTAGAGGCAGTTTGAGTCGCTGCAGCTAGATGGGGGCTGCCTGGAGGTGGAGCTGCGGAATATGCAGGCCGTTGTGGAAGACTTCAAGAACAAGTACCAAGATGAAATTAATCATCCGCTGGCTGCTGAGGATGAGTTTCTGGTGCTAAAAAAGGACACAGATGCTGCCTGCATGCCTGCATGAACAAGGTGAATTTGGAGGCCAATGTAGATGACCTGATTAATGAGATCAACTTCTTCAAGACCTTCTATGAGACGGAGTTGGCAGAGCTTCAGTCCCAGATCTCGGACATGTCCATGGTGCTGTCCATGGACAACAGCCACTCCCTGGACCTGGATGGCATCATCGTTGAGGTCAGGGGCCAGACCAAGAGATGGCCAAATACAGCCAAGCTGAGACTCAGGCCTGGTACCAGATCAAGTTTGAGACCCTCAGGTCCAGGCTGGGAAGCATGAAGACGACCCCTGGAGTACCCCACTGAGATTGCAGAGATGAACTATGTCATTCAGAGGCTTCAGGCTGAGATTGACAGCAGCAAGAACCAGTGTGCTCAGTTGGAGGCTGCCATTGCTGAGGCTGAAGAACATGGGAAGCTGGCACTTAAGGATGCACGTGCCAAGTAGAAGGAGCTGGAGGCCGCCCTGTGGCAAGCCAAGCAGGACATGGCATGGCAGCTGTGCGAGTACCAGGAGCTTATGGATGTCAAGATGGCCCTCGACATTGAGATCCCCACCTCCCCCAAGCGGCTGGAGGGCGAGGAGCGCAGTTGGCGGGAGATGGTGTGGGAACTGTGAACATCTCTGTGCTGAACTCCACTGGTGGAGGTGGCAGGACGCTGGCCAGGCTGGTCTTCAGAGGAGCCATGAACAGCAGTGCCTTGAGCTTCTTGAGTGGCGGAATGCCTGGGGCCATCAAGTCCTATTCCATCAGGACCTCAGCTGCCATCCACAGGAGCATAGGAAAATGAGCCCTGGTGTGCAGAGACCCGTACCCCTGTCCTCCACAGTCACAGGAGGACTCCCATCCCTGGTCCCAAGACTGGCAGGCAGTCTGAAAAATGATGTCAGAAGAGCTTCCAATAAATCAGCCTTTCTGGAAATAAAGCAAAACCTCAAAACAAAAACAAAAAACAAATGATGGTAAGAGACATTACCTGCTTAGGAATAATAAAATCAAATGTCCAGGGATATATGTATTGGTGGGAACACCCCTAAATATGTGTCTATAGGAGAAATTCAGTACTATTTCACCTTTTTATCAGTGAATGAATAGTAAACATTATAAAAATAATACAGACCCTCCTTTTTAAAAAATATTTCTATAATCCTCATTTCCCCCTAAATTCTGGTATCCCAGTAATCATTGTTTTGGGATTTTCACAGGTAAATATGGATTTGAAGTAGTCCTGATTTCTTTGAAATGAACCCAGCTAGAGTACATTTGTAGGGATGTTGTGTCTGTACAAGGCCCATCAGTGAGTAAAGTGGGCAGGAAAAGTCTGACAGGGGTGGGATTGAAGTCATGCCTTGTCAGATAGGCAGAGCCTGGTATGGGTTTATATTGGCCCGTAAGATTATATCCTTCTCCTCTTATCCATGTTCTTCACTGTCCAAGTCATCCTTATTTAGAAAGAAGTCTTGCTGGGCATTTTCGTCTAACAGATTAGATGCATATTATAACTAAATGTTGATAATTTTGATCATTGTTGATAGTTCTCTGTTTCCTAATCCTGTCACTCTCCCTTCCTCACCACTATGTCATAACAAGGGAAGAAGTATTGCTTTCCATATTATATAGATGGAGAATTTAAAATGTGTTGAATGATTACCCTTGTGGCTGATCTTCCTCTGTCTACTCCTTATATGTATGTTGGTTCTTTCTCAGAATCTATCATTTATCCATTTCTCCTCTTACATTATATTCTTTCCTTGGGTGATCACATCTACTCTTACAGTAGATGACTGTTGATGACTTCCAAATTTCCAGTCATTGAATGCACACTTTTTAAGCACCTGCTAACAGTCCGGGTGCTGAGAACTTAGATGTGAATAAGACAGTCTCCCTTCAGTTGCCAATGTGCCAAGTGCCTATTCGACATCTCTCCTTAGATGTTCAGTGGGTGCCTGAAAGTCAGCTTCTCCAAAACAAGTCCATCATTCTCTGAATTCATTTTACAGCATTATCAATGCAGTTATCCAAGTCTAAAGGTAATCCTTGATTTCTCCCTCTAACAAAGCCCCACAACCAATTTGGTAGTTCCTTCCAAAAATTTCCTAGGAGTACAGGGCAATGATTAGAACTTTGGAGTGAGACTGCCCAAGTTAGACTCCTTGGCTCTGCAGATTTGCTGTCTGTGGGACCCTGACTCATTTTCCTCATCTGAAGATTAGGAATAAAAAAGGTACCTGACACAAAGAGCTTTTGTGAGCTTTAAATGACTTAACCCATACACAGGTCTTAGAACAGTGCCTGGCACATAGGAAACACTGAAATATTATCTATTAAAATTATTATTATGCATCTCTCTTTGCCATCACCACTGACTTAGTTTGAAGAATCATCGTCTCTCACCTGGATTATTGCAATTGCCTCTTACCTGTTTTCCTATTACCAGTCTTTCTGCTTCTTACTCATTTCCCACACTAATACCAGCATTCATTTTTAAAATAAAAACCCAACTATTTTACTTCTTAACATCCTTTGGTGACTTCTTAGCACCTTCAGAATAAACTCTAAAGTTTTCAGTATAATCTATAAGGCTTTTTATGACCTGACTTCTGCTCACTTCTCCATTTTCACTTTCTACTTTGCATGCTCTAATGTAACTGTTTTGAATCTTCCTCATTCTCATCCCTCCATTCCACCTGGCAGCTTTCAACTCATTTTTCCAGATTGATCTTAGGCATCATGTTTTCTAAGAGCCTTCTGCAATACTCTACATTGGGATTAAGAGTGCTTCTATCATGCTGGTGAAGCTGTCCATGCATCAGTATCATCCAAAGCAATGCCTAGTGAACTGTCACCCAACATGTCATTGGGAGACCAAGTCTGGGGCTCCTGGTTCCTGGGATTGCATCATGGGCACCATGTTGCCTGCTTCATCTTTTTCATAGCCAATCTGTCTTTTTAGATCCCTATGGACAGGAAGGGGTCAGAAGAGCCCCAGAAGAGTTTGGGGCACATGTACTAGATAGTCTTAATAATGAAGGCAAGGATCACCTATTGAGCCCTCAAATGCTAAGGATGGTGCTTTGTGTACATTCTCATGTTTCGTGGCAGCAGTCCTATCAAGTAAGTCCTATTGTTATAGACAGTTTACATTAGAGGGAACTGAGGCCTAAAATCACACTGTTCATAGTTGGCAGAGTGGGAGTTTGGACTCAAAACCTGGCTGCAGAAAAGCCTGTGCTTTTGATCTGAGCTCTGTTTAGGACTCCTTGCCTGTCTGCCCTCCAGTGGCACCCCCAGGCTATCTGGATTATTTCCTCAGCACCAGTTTAGGAGAGGACTAGGAGGCTTTGAGAGACCCCACAGTGGCATCTGCGGCTCAGTGGATTGCCAATTGGGAATGGGGTGCATGGTGAAAATGCTCACAAAGCTCAATAAACATGTGTCCCTGTGTTGTTGTCTGTGTAAAGAAAATGTTCACACCCATTGCTAAAGCTATGTAGTGGTGGAGGTGAGGTTGGGAGGTTGAGATCAGCTAAAATATGAACTGAAGAAAGTATAAGTCAGCTGTGAAAGATGAGTGGTGTTTCTCTGAAGTTTTGAGTTATTAATCTATTTTCTTATTTCTCTCTCTGCCCTTTCCTCATACCTTCCCCTATTCAAGCAAGGGGCTAGTCCTGTTCTCATTCAACTCAGGGGAAGCAGGTGGCAGGGCAGAAAGCAGAAATCCTGGCTTTTGCTTTTAAAATCCTAAGCCCTCTAGGTTAAGTTGGTTAAGTACAGTTAAGCGTCTGCCTTTGGCTCAGGTCATGATCCCGGGGTCCTGGGATTGAGCCTTTGGCAGGGAGCCTGCTTCTCCTTCTCCCAATATCCCTGCTTGTACTCTCTCTCTCTCTGTCAAATAAATAAATAAATAAAATCTTAAAAAAAAAAAAAAAGCCTAAGCCCCAAAGAGAGGAGAAGATTCAGGGCATGGATAATGTATCTTGATAAGAAACATGGAGGGAGAAGGATTTCCTCCCTTTTGAAGACTGCCATTCCTGTTTACAGTGGATGAGAGTAGAGGAGTCTATGGATCCTGAAGGAGAGACCTGGCCATCTCTTCTTGGAAGTGTGCTGAGAAGGGATGCCTATGTGGTTTATCCAGGGAGACCTATCAAGAGATCCAAGGTCTCAGGAGCAGCCTACAGAAGAAGCAAGAAGACTCACTCAGATCTGAAGACGCCATGCTGTGAAGTATGACTTGATGACCAGAAGGTCCCCTAAAGTCTTGGTGCCCCAGAAACAGCCTTCTCTCTGGACACAGAGATGAAGGATGCCAAAACAGACTGAAATTGAGTTTTCGGCCAGCCCTGGAATGAGTGCTCAGATAGAAGTTAAGCAAACATTTGGATCATATCAGCAGTTCTGGCAGGTAATCTCTGCTTTGTGCCTAGCTGGAAGCACCCCACATGTCCTTTATGCCAGCTGCTCATCCATTCCAGGTGGATAGCTTTGTGAGGTGTCTTATTCCAGTAGAGGTACTGATAGCCTGCAGTGGCAGAGCCTTCTTGGCATTAGGGCTCAGAAGCTGCCTGCCAATCAGCCATTTTGCCAGTAAGCTCTTTGAATAAACCACTGAAGCTGCAGGACCAAGACCTCTGTATTTCTTGTCCCTCTAGTAGTCTTGAGAAATGACCACAAAGGACAGGAGGCAATAAATAAATGAAAGAGGAAGCAGGAGGTGAGTTTGGGAAAGAAGGAAAAAGAACTGGAGAGCAAAGAGAGTCAGGAAAGGAGAAGGACTTGGAATTGGCTCGGGACCTCCAAAAGCTTGTTGGGGGCTCTGGTGCTATGAGCTGTCCCTGGCAGAGATATGTTGGCCTCTCCCTGGACTGTGAGGCTCAGTGAGTATTGTTTAAGCAGCGCTGAGCACTCTGCATCTCTCTTCGAAGACTCAGAGCAGGGGAGGGAAATGAAATTAAAATGTTTGACCCAACCAGCTGTTGACTCAACTCATTCTGTTGAAACATTTCCTTCAGAAGTAATAAAAATGGGAAGGTAAACGTCTGTAGCTTTCCCTTAAAAGGAGCATCTTTAAACAAATATGCTGCAAAAATTCACTTGAGATAGGACTCTGTCCTGTCTCAGACTCAAGTTGATTGCAGAATCTTCAAGGTAGATGAGACTTTCAGTGTCATCTGTCCTTCCCTCACTTAATGGTGTGCCGAGGCCCATGGAGAAGTGATTTGTTCAGGCTCTTTCAACTTGTTAGGGGCAGAGCTGATCTTGAACTGAGATCCCCATCAGTGTCCTAGTATCTGATGATTCAACTGAAGGGACTTCGATGAGGTCACTTCTTATAGAGGTGTGTGCAAAGTTAAGGAAATCCACATGGGAGGCACCTAGAAACTAGTGACAGCAGGAAGCCATTGTCTCCCCCAGGCCTTGAAGTAATCCTCTGGGAGTAGGAGCCTGGGGGAGATGTTACCTGACCTTTGGTTGTGCAGGGACACAGCCACTGCCAGGACTGTGGCACCAATGCAGGGAGGAAAGGAGGGGGAAATTCCCCAACCTCTCTCTTTTCTCTTACTCCCATCCCCTGTCAGTGCCTCCCATTGGGCAAACCCGACTAGATGCCTGGATGAAATAGTCCAGAGAGCCCAGCCTCTCAGAAATCGGAGTAGGGCAGAGAACAGATCTGGGGGTGGAGGCAAATGGAGAATAGTCAGAAGCCCCGATCTCCTGATTCCCCATTTAATATTCTTCCCAACATAATCTTCCCCTAGACTCTGGAAATTGGGTAAAGTGGATTGAGTTTAATGTTCTCCCCTAAAGGGGAGGAAGCATTGAGCCCTCTCTCTTAGGAGTAGAGATTTTCTAGTCTTCCTTTCTGCAGTGTGGATTCTTTTCCACTCACCATTGGATGAATCCGTAGTTAACTGCCAAGGGTTTTAAATCCATACATTAAAATTCCATTTTCTCTGAGTACTCATAGTAGTTTCTTGGAGCTAAAGTCTATCAGCATCCTTCTCAGTTTTTCTTTTTTTTTCGTCACTAACATGTGGTCAAAGAATTACTTAGAGATTCTTCAGGGGTGTCTAGATGTAGGGTTTGAACTTCCCCATGTGATAGAAACTTGGGAACTGTGTGGGACAGAGCCTTCTGGGCTCTTGTTTTCCCTGCTTATGGAATTTTGTTCCCAGTTCCTGAGCTTTGTACCAGAATAAGCCATATAAAGACAGCACAGGGACGGCTGGCTGGCTCAGTCAGTAGAGCATGTGACTCTCAATCTCGTAGTTATAAGTTCAAACCCCACATTGGGTATAGAGATTACTTAAAAATAAAATCTTAAAAAAAAAATAAAGACAGCACAGAAGCTAGAGTGAAAGTGGAATTGAGGGAAGAGCCCATATTATTTTTTAAAATCTATTTTTCTTTAAAAAAAACTTACCTGGCTTTTTAGTGAAAAGATAATCCACCTAAGTTACATAAATGATATCATATTGTTCATGCACTTCATTTTTTTTCATTTAATGCTTTTTTGAGATCTTATTGATGAATAAATGTGCTTTATTTATTCATTTTAATTGCTATATAGTATTCTAGTATATGAATTAAATAGTTTATGTCTGTATCTACTCACTGATAGAGAAATAAGGTGGTCATTAACTTTTCATAGTTACAAGTAATGCTGCAATGAACATCCTTATGCAATATGGGGAGCTCAAGGAATGGTAGGGAAGAAGGGCAATGAGGAGCATTTTTCAGTAGAGTGGGCAGCTAGAAATGCAAACTTTTTTTTTTCAAAGATTTTATTTATTTATTCATGAGAGACAGAGAGAGAGAGAGAGAGGCAGAGGGAGAAGCAGGCTCCCAAGGAGCAGAGAGCCCGATGCGGGACTCGATCCCAGGACCCTGGGATCATGACCTGAGCCGAAGGCAGATGCTTAACCATCTGAGCCACCCAGGCACCCTAAAAATGCAAACTTTTACTTATAGATTCAGCAACATTGATTGAGCACCTGCCATGTGTGTGGGGTATTATCCTAGGAAGAGGGAAAAATTGAGATGAGTAAAGAAACCATAGGCCTTGCCTTTAATGAATATACACCTTGTTGAAGGGGATATAAACAGAAAATAAATGGAATTCAGCATAAGTTTAGATTATGACTGCTATAATGTAAGTATGACTGTGGGAATAAGAAAGAGAATGACTAACTCTGCTGGAAAATCTGGGAAGGCCTCTAAAGGCAGGGACTGCCTGGCCTGGGACAGGGGAGACTGTGGTTAGGAGAAGGTGGAGCAGATGGTGTGCAGACAGAGGCAACAGCATGGATGGTCGTGTACCATGAAAATGCAAGGCACATGCAGAGAACTAAGTCGAGGGAATAGAAACTGAATGGAATGAACTTTAGGAATGCTGTGAATTTTTTTACCAGACAATCAGTCTTTTTGGTGACCTAAGCTGCCACCTGCTAAAGCTCACTATCAAAGCAGCGTCAGCTCCTTCTTAGACTCATTTTATACCCACACCTTTGTTTTTAAAAGTTTCTTACTTAGGTCTAATTTTTTTTTAACCTTCTGTATTTATGAATACTTATTGCATTTCCATCATTTCTTTTTGGAATAAGATGGGTTAATAATACCAACAATAAGTAGATGCTTAAACAATAAAGAATAAGACATTTTGCCCTTTGCATTTACCCTGAATTGGACTAGTCCTTACCTTTTTTCCCCCCTTTGCTGTTGTCATAGTATGTAATGTTCTAGTAATAAATGTAGTTGATTGCTTTCATTGTACCTATTAAATGAGGCTCTTAAGGCTCATTACTATCCAGTCTTCTCTACGTTATTCTTGCTTTTCAACAACTGTACTACTCATGTGAATTTGTGAGTAGTTCTTTTCAGAGTTAAATGCCAAATATTAAGAGCTGATTGGTTCAGAATTGATTTACCAATAAACACAATTTTTAAAGAGTGGGGAACAATTTAGGCTTATGGAAACTTACTTGGGTTTACCTGAAAACCTAACATGACAGAAACTGTTACTGCCTCGCAGTACCTCTTAGCCTCTTCCGTCTTTTAGTATTACAACTCCCTCCATGGGTTTTAGCAGTGCTCATGGGATCCCCAGGAGAGACGGTGTAATTGAGTGGAAATGATGTATACAACTTTTGAGACATGTTCTTAAAATGAATCTGCTTCCCCTCTTTCTCTTGCATCTTGGGAAGTGGTGGCAGCTGAAACAGACACTTTGACACACAGATGGAAGCATGTGTGTAGGATGGCTGAACTGCTCTCCCACGTTGGATACCTGAGAGTACTCATGGAGCAGAGCTGCCCATAGGCCCGGACTGTCCACCTACTTCTGGTCTCTTAGAGAAATAAACTTCTGTGTTATTTGACCCACTAAAGTTTCAGGTTTCTTTGTTACAGTAGCTTTACCTAGAACCTAACTAAAATATCTAGTTAAAAAAAAAGCCATCAAATGTGGATCAAATATATCTTTTTAGAATATAGATGAATGTGGCAGGGTGGCAGGTCAGCAGATTTTATTTTTTAGGAAGTTTTAGCAATTTTATTTTTCAATTTGAATACCTTTTGGCGAAATCTACCTCATTTTCCCACAATACCCACCAAACCTTATTTTCTTACATATACTAGATTCACACATTTATATTATCCTCCTGGCTCCTGTGGACATTTGAGTTTGTTACTCCTGGGAACAATCCAGTTTTTTTTGCAAGTTGAAAACTCTTATAATATCATATGATAATAAGCAAGGTTTCTTTAATGTTCTACAGCTTGGACATGATAATGTAGATCAGATCCCATCACTTACTGATACTGTGGCCTGAAAATAATTCTTAGGAGTGCTGTTATGCTGGGGTCATCTTGACATTGGATAAACAGGCCAGATTTAATTCACTCGTTCCTGGGGGAACCAGATAAGAAAACAAATTTAGTTGGGTTCATCAAGGGGAATTGAAGATAAAATGTGCCACAGCCCAGGAAGCAGAAGAGCCTTGAGATTGCTCTTCATTTGACATGACACTTAATGGGATAGTGGTTAATGAAGTTGAGAATTCAGGTATTTCAGCCCCTTAAACCAGCATCAAGTGAAACAAAAAAGTCAGTTTTATAACTGAAAAGTGACGTTTTCTTCAAAGCTTGCATTCATCTTGCTTCCTATCATAGCCTTTTAGGAAAACTGTGCATGTGAGGAAAAACTTAGGTAGAGACCTTTGGGAACCCTGGGGAGAGAGTGGCCTTCAAGGTCTAGGAGGTCCATTGGTTTTATTATGGAAAATTATGTGGGTGAGGATAGAGCTGGGAATCTCAGATAGCTGATTTGGAGTTGGGATTAGAAACCGTGAAGTATGGGAACTAGAAGTCAAAATGAGTATGAGTTTTTGCAGGACATAAAATCACATAAAATTCTAAAGTAGAGTTCAACAAAACAATTGAGGCCTCAAGTCTCTGTGGAAATCCAACTAAGAAAGTGGCAATCTGCCTCAAAATGCCGAAGCAGCAAAGCAGAACTGTGTAGGATGTCTGCCTTGTTTTATAGAGGCTGATTAACTAGAGAGGGGCCCAGCCAAGACTGGAGTGGATGAGGAGAGGGCTGGAAGTTTAAAATGATCAAGAATAGTGTTTCTTAAAATTTGCCCCAGAATCACCAGGGATATTTGTTCAAAATGCAGATTGTTGGGCCCCAATGAAAATTGAATGAATTAAAATATCCTAAGACTAAGAGGATGTTTTAATTTTTAATATTTTAAGTGAGTTTTTACTTAGTTTCTGGGCAATTTGAGACTCAGTAACAGGTAATTGAAAGAAGTCTGACCAGAGAGCAGTAATCTGCTCTGATGCTCTAGGGTGTTGTCAACATTTATAGGTCTCTTAATATGTTTCAGGCACTGTGCTTGGTACTGGAGATATAGTTATGAACATAAACATTCCAGTGAGAAGACCAGAAAAATAACCAAAGTATTTCAGTACAATATAGTAAGGGTCTCTATAGCAGAGACAAGTAGAAGAGCCTATGGGGCCCTGCCTAGGGATGAAGGGAAAGATTCATAGAGCAGGTAACATTTGAGCAGGTTATTAAAAGATAAGCAGCAATTTTCCAAATAAAGAAGAGCCATTCCCCAGCATGTACTGGATGGAAGAGGAAGATGTAAGGTATATCTGAAGGGGAGCCAGATCTTGAAAATGGTTTCAAGAGTGATATGTCAAAGAATAGATGTGCTCTTACTGTCTCAGGCTAATTTGAGGAATATGTGCCTGGGTCAGTCTTTTGGAGGATTTGTCAGACCTCTGGCAACAGAGGTTCTTTGTGGCCATGTTTGCTTTTTCCTTGGGAGGGGAGATAATAGTGAGCAAGGCAGATGGGCCCTGTCATCTCAATTTTCAGTCTGATGCAGAGAGACAGAAAGTAAAGAAATACACAGACTTTTTAGGAAGAGGTAAGAGTTATGAAGAGAATAAAGCAAAGATTTCTCTTTATGGAATACGATCATCTAGATTATTTGGACAAACCCTCCCATTGAAAACAAATCTTGAAAGTATGAAAGAGCTGACAAGATGGTAAACCAAGGGAAAGCAGGAACCTAGAGAGGCAAGTGGAACAATGGAACTACTGATTCTACCAAACCTAAATTTGGGAAGGCCAACAGCCATGGAAGTTCAAGCCTTCCCAGGCGGAGATTCTAAGAGGAGGCTCCAGAGGGCTCCAGCCTCAGGATAGGGTTGAACCCGACTTCCCAGTGCTGTCTGCTGCTTGTCCTCTCTGAGGCTCGGTTTTTATTCAAGTCTTCCTGTCAGTAAATAAATTTCTTTATTTTTCAAGTTGGTCACCATCAGTTTCTGCTTTCAGCCAATGATTCCCCAACCAGCACATTCAATTTCATATTTCCCCTTTTTATTTTGAAATCATTTTGAACTTAGAGAAATCTTGCAAGAATAGTACAAAGAACATTTTTTCCCCTGAATTATTTGTAAGGTGCAGACCTAGTATCATCACACTGGAATACTTTGGCATGTATTTGCTATATATTAGAACATTCTCTCACATAGCCATAACAAAACCATCAAAATCAGGAAATTAACATTTATTCATTACTACTATCCAATTATCAGACCCTCTTCAGGTTTTACCAATTATCCCAATGATCTCCTTCATACCAAAGAATTTAGCCTGAGATTTTGTCTTGTATTTACTGTCATGTCTATTTAACCTCCTTCAGTCTGGGACAGTTTCCTAGTCTTTCCTTGACCAACATGACTTGACACTTTGGAAGATTACAGGACAATGATTTTGCAGAATGCCCCTCAAATTAGGTTTGTCTGATGTTTCTTCCTGATTAGATTCAGATTATACATTTGGCAGGGAGTGTTGGGTGGTGGGCGGGAATATCACAGAAATGATGCTGTGTTCTCATTGTATCCCATCAGGTGGTACATAATTTTGATTTGACCCATTACTAGTGATGTTATCTTTGATCACTTGATCTTGTTTTCCAGGCTTTTCCACTATAAAGTTACTGTTTTTTCTCTTGGTAATTAATAAGAATTTTGTGAGGAGGTACTTTGAGATTATGAAATATTCTATTTTTCAAAATGTTATCCACTACTTTGTGCTCGCTTCGGCAGCACATATACAAAATGTTATCCACTACTTTAAGCATCCATTGACGTTTCTTTGCTCCATTAATTACTACTATGATAATTGTTATATGGTGATTTTCTAATTCAATCATTATTTCTGCATTTATTAGTTGGCATTATATTGTGAGGAATAGCTTTTTTTCCCCTCCCTGTTTATTTATATCATGAGTTTCTGTTGTATTCAATGGATTATAATCTATTAATATCATTATTTATTTTGATGCTGAAATGGTCCCAGATTTGGCCAGTGAGATACCCTAAAGCTGGATCCTTTTTCCCTTTGACATGTACTATTCTTTGAGCTCATCCTTACTTTTCAGCCTAATATGACGTGCTAGGCCATTCTTGTACTTGCCCTGCCTCAACCCTAAATCCAACATTTCTCCAAGAAGCACTGGTTCCTTATAAGGACAGTGGTATTTAAAAACCAAGATCCGATGACCAGGTCTGCTCATTGCTACGCACACACACACACACACACATACTTTTATCTATATTTATTCCTATATCTCTATACTGAGATCTATGAGCTCAATACTCATGAACTAATAAATGAGCTAATACTTTCAGTTTCAATCCAACACCACATATGTAATTCCCTTATCCAACAAGAAGAAACTTGGTTCTGGTTATCCTTGACATATTTAGCAATTAGATTAACTCTCCCTGTATGTAATCAATGTCCTATAACCATCACTTTTCCACACTCCTGTCCCAGGCAGATGCTGTACTTCTCAGGTTCTAATACCCAGCTCTGGGCTGCCACAGCCCTCCTCCCACCGCACAGACTCCCTCCTTATCCCACTCAGTACTAGTACTGCACATCAGGTTATATCATTACCCTCAATCTATGTAGGAGCCCTTGCCATCCTATTGAGGCTCCAACATCTGCCCTTGGCCCTGACAGCACCCTACCCTCAACACAGATGCCTGCCTTGTTTGGCCCACATAATGGCTTTGGACTATATTAATTAGAAAGGCACTGGGTGTTATATGCAACTAATGAATCGTTGAACACTACATCAGAAACTAATGATGTACTATATGCTGGCTAATTGAACATAATAAAAAAAAATGAAGAAAAAAAAAAAAGGCAGGGCAACAGCCAGGAAAAGCAAGAATGTTGGAAGATAGGCGGGAAGCTGTTATGTTTTTGTTGGGGATACTTAGAAAATGAGTGAACTAGGGAATGGTCATAGAAAGTTGGTAAAAGTAAATGGTGGAGAACTAGATATTTGTTTAATAAGGCCTTGGAAGAACTCAAGGATGATGTAGGCAGACCTCAGAATTGCACAAGGGGGCATCAGGGGAGAGAGGAGCTGAATGGTGCGTAAGGGAACGGGGGAGGAGAATTGCAGTAGATGTTTTGACAAGACATTATTATGGATAGATTTAACTCTACATTGTTGAGGAGAGAATTGAGAGATATCCAGCAAATAGGTTATCCAAAATGTCTTATGAAATAGCCAGGTTATTCTGGGCCTATGGGAATGAGGAAGTTTCCCAGAAGCAGGATGTAGGAACTCTGAGTCATAATCCCCATTATTGTGCAAATTTCTGCAACAAAACAAAACATCCCATGTTTTATAAACATCCCACTGAAGCTCCAAAAAAGTAAGCAAAAAAGTTTTTAGAGAGGAATAGTACATGGAAATTAGTAATACAGTACTTAATGTTACTAATTTAAGGTTTGTGTAGTATTATTCATATTTTTTTGGTTTTAGTGGATTTAAAAAATAGACTATATTTTAGAGTAGTTTTAGGTTCACAGCAAAACTGAGCAGAAGATAAGAGAGATTTCCCATATGCCCTCTGCACCCACACATGCATAGCCTCTTCTATACCAACACCACCCTCCCTCCCACCACCAGAGTGGTACATTTTTACAATTGATGAACTTATATTGTCCGTAGTTTATCACCCAAAGTCCATAATTTACATTAGTTTTCCTTCTTGGTGTTGTACATTCTTGGGTTTGGACAGATATATAATGATATATATTCGCCACTTATAGTATCATATAGAGTAGTCTTACTGCTCTGAAAATCCTCTATGCTCTACCTATTTTAATACCTTATTTCAAGAATAGAAGGACTTTTCATAAAAACTTTCACTGGGTCACTTCCAACATATTGCTCCATTTCTATTTTGTTATGAATTTCTCATACATGAATTCTCTTGCTAAGGGAGTTCTCCGGAATTTAACCTTATTGCTGGGAAGCAAATACTGTGATAACCAAGAGACCAATTCCATCTATCATTGAAGTCCACAACCCACAATCAGATAAACTTAAACCTTTATACCATTTGATCTTTCTGTGATTCATGTATAAATAAATCTCCACTTTATCAGTCTTCTCAAGGTTTCCTGTTGTCTCAAGTGAGCCCCTAAGTCTTAAGCTATTTCTTTAAGGAGTCACTCCCTAATAGTTCTAAGAAATGTAAACTATGCGAAGTGGCTAGCTCTACAAACATTGTACTGCAGTAAGATACCATAGGAACATCTAATATAGATATGATTGGTGAATAATTGGCTTTTCTTTCACAAAAGTTAACATTTTCAAAAAATTAATTTCATCACTTACATTTTAACATGTTTGTTGCTATTTAAATATTTGACATTAAATTTATAAATGATGAAATTTCGAACAGCTTAGCTTTATGCCATTTTTCTGTCTTATAAAAGGAAGCGATGCTATTTACAAAAAAAAAAGAAGAAGAAACAGTTTAGCTACTTAACTATGCCCAGAGACTGGCTAGGAATCAAGATGATATATTCCTAATTAATAGCTGCTTTATCTCCATTATTTTTCTAGCAAAAAAAAAAAAAATGTAGGAATATTTTAATATTTACAAAGTTACTATTTTAACAATAATTAGGAGTACTTTGTGTTTTACATGGGTTTTTAAAAAACCCCTCTTTTCTGTTTTTATATGTCTCAAAGTGCTTCAGAGTCTGTAAATCAAAAACTTCTTAAAATAAGGCTTATTTTAAAAAAATGCTTCAGGGGCGCCTGGGTGGCTCAGATGGTTGGGCGTCTGCCTTCGGCTCAGGTCATGATCCCAGGGTCCTGGGATCAAGTCCCGCATCGGGCTCTCTGCTCCTTGGGAGCCTGCTTCTCCCTCTGCCTCTCTCTCTCTCTGTCTCTCATGAATAAGTAAATAAAATCTTTAAAAAAAAAATGCTTCAGAGGACTCTAAGAAAAATGAAAATATGATGGCCAAAGAAAAATGTCATATTAACAGCTTTAGGAAGAAATTGAGACAGTGAATAAAAGAATCACCTCAGGAATTGAGAGAAAGGCAAAAGAGGGGAAATAATGTTTAGAGAAATTATGCGTCCTTGACTTTGGGTCAACCGCGTTAACAGACCACATTCCCCACCTCACTAAGAAGAATACAGCAGAAGGAAAGGATATGAGAAATCATGTAGTTCAGCTCTACCATATGAAACCCAAGGAAGCTGAAGTTCAGAGAGATTAAGGAACTTGTCTGAGGTAAGGAACCGTTAGGGCTGAGTTGGTTCTCAAGCCTGGAACATGGCTTCTTGGGCAGCCATCTTTCCTCATACCTCTGCCTCTTTAGTGAATCTCTGCAGTTCTGCTGGTAACCTCAAATTGTTCTTGGTGTTGTCTTTTTAGACTAAAAAAGTATCATTACTCCAAAGAGATCAAGGCCTAATAATCCCTACAAATTTTGAACTAATCTTGTTTAACTATAAACCAGCAGCAGACATGACTAGTGAAAGGAAGGATGAGGTAGACACTGGTCAGGGAATAAAGAGAGAAGGGAGAAGGGACGTGTGTGCAGTGTGGCTGGGAAAGAATGTGTGATGGAAGATATGTTGTTGCAGCCACTAAATTACCCCCCCCCTTTTTTCTTAATTAGTTGGCTTTTACTTAAAAAAACAATTCTAGCCTTGGTACATTAAATAATAATGATTATAATCATAATGGCCAGAAATCAGCTTTATGCACATTGCATACCAATTAAAATGCCTGTACAGATATCTTCCTTTTTCAGACCCTTCTTTTTTTCCCCCCTTAAATACCTGAGGTGGGGGGAAAACAATTTTACCAATAAATGAATGTGGGGAATATTAAAAGCTAAGCAGGGTATAGTATCTCTGAATTCCCTTCTGACCCTTATGTGGCAGCAACCACTGTGTACATGTTTTAGATTTTGCAATTTTCTATTTTTCTTACTTTGTATCAGGTTCCCACATTAGGACACAGCCCATATTAATGCTACCCTGATAGATGCCCATTGCAGTTATATACCATAATTCCATCAAGTGGCACTTGGATTGTTTCCAGTTTTTATAATCTCTAAATAGCCTAGCTACAAACTTCTTTATACAGCTCATCTTTGGCTTACTTTTAGATTAATTCCTTAGGATGTACGCCTCAAAGTGAAATTGTAAAGTATCATGTATAAACATATTCTAGTTCTTTTTCTCATCTTGCCAGATTGCTCTCCAGACTGAAGCAACTTATAATGTCAACAGTAATAATTGTAAATTCACACAGAATTATAAATATTGGGGTTTATTATTTGTATTTATTTTAATAGATATATAACATCACCTGCAGACATTTAAAATCTCCTTTTCTTGAATTGTTACTGAAGCAGTGAATTTTTTAGTTTGCACACTTTAGCATATATCTCCCTTTTCCAATTGTAGAATATGGTTTTATATATACTTGTATCATATTATTTATGTATGTTGAGTGTTAAGCTTTAGTTATGTTTATCACATTTCCTCTGTTCTGTTGCATTCCTACTTATTTAAATAAATTTTTACCATATTTTGTTTTCATTTTTATATTTATAAAGATATCCATCTTTTCTCTGATGACAACTTCAACATTTTCAGTATTTGGAATAGTTTCTCTACAGAGATTTCAAATACTTTCTTCACTTTTATTTCCCTTCTTAATTGCTGAAGTCTTTCAACCCAGCTGGAACTTACTTCAGGATATTATGAGTAATACTGGATCCACATTACATTTTTTTTCAACAGAAGTCTTACTGTGTTCCTTCTCTGTGCCAGCACTGTGCTAGTCATTGGTGATATTAAAGAAGGTGATATCTTAAAGACATTTCCTGCCTTCAAGTATCTTACAGTCTAAGGGCCATATAGGTGTGTCCAACTACAGAGCAGTGTGTATTGTCTTAGGATATCGATAGGTAGAAGCATGAAGAAACACCAAGCAGGGTTATCTAACCCAGTCTTGGGAGTCAAGGAAAAATTCCCAGAGGAAAGGGATGTCTAATCTGAGACCAGAAAACCAAGTAGGAGTTGGCCAGGTGACAAGGAAACAGAAAGGGGGACAATTCCAGGCAGGGGACAGCAAACACAAAGCCTGAGCCCGCTAAGAGCTAGTGCTTCTACAGGAAAGTAAGAAGAAAGGTCAAGGGCTGAGCATGTTTTCTGTACTTAAAGTACTTTGAAAAGTAATTAAAATAGCCTTGTACCTTTTTGGTGGCCTGTTTCAGCTTTTTGGTCTCTCAAATAAGTCACTGAGGCTAGGGCATCTGGCGATGGCCCAAGAAGAGTCCCTACCACTTGCTATTTCATTCCAGAGAGAAAGCCTGGACCCAAGTTGGGGGCATAGGATGGACAGATGATGGGTGCCAATATTTCCTAAGAGGCTTTGAGAAATAGATCTCTTTCTTAAGAGCCTGGTGCTAAAAATACTTAATTCAATTGGCTTAAGAGAAGGGATCAGGAAGGAATCAGGATATTTGGAATAGGGCTTTTGGCAAATTACAAATATTTGAGCATAGACTATAAGGTGAGGGGAAAGAGTATACATACTGTCTAAGAACTTTCCTTCCTCTTTTTTTAATGTTCAAGGAACTAGGTATATTTTAATGCTTAAAATGAAACCCAGTTTTATTGCACTATAATGGGAGAATGTGGCAGCTAAAATTTTGACTTTTTGTTTTTATTAAATACACATTACACGTCAGAATATTGTAGGGGAGGAAACACTTTTCCTTCTACCCTTCTAGATTCTCTGCCTGGGATCCTACATATTAGATTGACAAAAGACAGATTAATAAGAGAAAAGCAAACAAAAGTTTATTAACACATGCAAAGTACATACATGTGGGAGAAACTTAGTGATGAGTAACTCAAAAGGGCAGATAGAACTCTAGGCTTATAAGGGCGTCTGGATGGTTCAGTGGGTTAAGCAACCGAGTCTTCATTTTGTGTCAGGTCATGATCTCATGGGTCATGAGATTGAGCCCCATGTCAGGCTCTGCACTCAGCGGGGAGTCTGCTTAAAGATTCTTTCCCTCTGCCCCTACCCCCATGTGATCTCTCTCTCTTTCTTAAATAAATAAATCTTTTTTTTTTTAAAGAACTTCAAGCTTATATATTATCTTTACAAAGGACAATAAATTTGTAGTGACATGACAAGAAAAAGAAAAAGAATTTAGGGCTTCAGGAGCAGCAAACTGCGGAAAGGTAAATATAGGGGAAACTAGTGGAAAATAAAGGTTGTTTTAGTAAAGTTTCTTATGTAGATTCTTCTGATGCTATCTCTGAGCTGATGAGTTTAAAGTCATCTTTAATGATTAAGAATTGTCTTCCCTTCCTAGCAAAGAGGGGAAGGACAGAGGGCTTTTCTTTTGTCTGCTTCTTCTCAATTGCCTTCAGCCCCCAATAGTCTGTATGTTAAAGTGGAATATTTTGGGGTGGCATATTCTGATCTCCTACAACATGATCCATTTTTTTGTGCAAGTTCCCAGGACATACTTGAAAATGCTTTTAGTTATCATTAAAGTCTCCCCATATGCCTGTTACAGTATTATTTATTATATTGTTCACCTTCATAATCTCTTTTATAATTTTTGTCTCCTTGATTTGCTTCATATAATTAACTTGACCTTGGTCTATGATACATTTCTCCTCTGAATGGCTTTCATCTGTTTTCAATTTTCCATTGCTTTTTGAAGCCATCTTTGTAGATTAAGAATTTGTTGCCAAATAATTTCAGTCATGAAGTCTTGGAATATGCTTCTTCTTTTGGAAAGAAGAGTTAGTTGGGTTGGTGTGCATTGTGATCCCTCCTATTTTCTGATTTGCAGATGTTCTCCCCAAGTCTCATCTTCTCCTCACTTGAGGCAATGTTTGATATGGTTCTTCCTCTCTCTGGTTTAAACATTATCCTTTCTTTCTTCTTTGTGATTTGTAAGAGTATTAATTTGTCTTTAATTTCTAAAACTTGGAAGATTATTCTGTCTGGAGGGAATCTTTCTTTGAGGATTATCTTGAGTGGAACTCTGTGCCTGTCCCTGCTTATTAGTAAGGCTTAGCCTGTCTTTCAAAACAGCAAAACCATCTGAATTTCTCTGGCTATGGTTTCTACATTTCTGGTCCTTTCAGGTCAGTCAGTCCTCCCATTATTCACAGATGGGCTCTCCTCTCTTTTCTGGGTGTGTGGGTTTACCTTTATTGTGATCTTTTGCATGAGCAGTCTGCCTTTGGTTTGGGCTGGCCATTGCAAGGACATCTTCAGGATTGCTCCTTCTTGACTCTCTCCAAATCAAGGGCTTTTCCAACTATTGCCTTAGGGGAATGCTGAAATTGTGAAAGTGTATAAGATCTGTAAGAAAAAAGATATTTGAGAGAGAATAGCATGGGGTGGACATTTGCACCTTAGCCTAAATCTTAGGGGATATCTGGGAGGGGTATGAGAAAGAAAAGACAGTGAAAGGGCACAAGAGCTGTTAATGGAAGAAGGGCCACCAATGTTTAACATTATGACTGGAGTGCCTCTACACTTGGATGTTATGACTAATGTGTTCCGTTTTTCCCCAGAGGAAGAATATTTGAGACCCTCTCCACATTCTTATCTTTTGAAAATAGAGGTCTCCAAATCCAGACTATCCCTTACAAGGCTTTATCCTTTCCCTGTTAGTGTTCAGGGTCCCCTGGTGCTTATGAGAGTTGAGGCTCTGAGACTGAGGTTATCTGGTCTGGCTCAGTCCTACCTCATTTTCTGACTATGAATAAGTAGAAGTTTATCTTAGAGAGTTATGTTTAAATAGCAGAAGCTGGGTGAAGCCCCAGCTCCCACAATGGCCCCATGGTTAATGTGCTTCAGTTCCTGATGTCTCAGGAGAGAGAGGTTGTGGAGGTTTGAGCTGCAATGGATGAGTATCCCAGCTGGTTTAGAGACACTGGGGAGAGGGGTGCTAGTTCTTTTCCATGTCTGAAGCTCAGGGGTGGAGTGGGGTCCTTGGCTACAGAGGTGGTGGACCCCATCTATGCAGGTAAATCTGTTCTGTCATTAGGGCTCAGACCACACTGGTGGAAGCTGGTCCTCTCCTTCTGTGGCTGGTCCTGGGGCAAATCCTCTTGCAGTAGTTCCTTGAGAAGTGAGTTTGCAGAATCACACTCATTCATGGGACACTCAAGTCCTGGAAGGCTGGATCCTGAGTGCTCTTCCTTTGGTGACAAGAGTCTCTAAGTTGCACATAAAGCCACCCGATAGGACCAGGGCAGAAACCGGAGTCCCAGGTAAGAGTGTGGTCCTAATACTACTTCCCTTCTTTCCTTCCTCATGACCTATACCTCTCCCAAGATGGAAGCTCCTTTTCTATTCCCCTCTAAGAGAGGGCCCCTTTAGGGGTGCCCAGATGATTTCTTTTTCTTGCCTGGGATATAGTTCCAACTTTTCTAACAAAACACAGGTTTCAGCCATATAGGGTGCCCCTCTGGTAGGATCTTCACCATCCATCTTTGAACCTAAAGGAAGAAACCATCTCAGCAAGAAAGGTCATACAGAAAGGGGGGTGGCCAGCAAAATTAAAAGCTGGTGAGAATCCAAAGAAAATGAGGACTGAAAAATTAAGTCCATATCATGTCACTGGTAACCTGGGAGAGCATAATAAATTGCGTCAGTAAGTTGGATCAACACAAGCTGTACTGCAGGGAGTTTTGAAGGTAATGAGAAAATGGAGAAAGCAGGTATATCCTTAAATGGAAGGAACTTAATAGTAAAGAGAAACATATCAGTTATGGACACTGTATAGTTGACTCTAATTTATTTATCTCTGCTTATAGATTATTTAGTATAAACCCCATAGTATTGTACACAGTATTAGAATTGCATTTTCCCCCTGGAAATATGCTGACTGGTCTAAGTCATGCATATATTTCAGCAAGGGCATCAGCATATGACTCAGCAGGTTGTATACAGCACAATGCCAAGGGTACCATTCACATGATGTTAATGGTGTATCTGAGAGTTGTGCAGTATACAACCTGCACAACCATACACAGCAGCCCTGATTCTAGCACTGTCTGTTTTAAAGAAAAAACAGTATGTGCTACATTGTTTGTTTGACTCTGAATATATCCCTTTTTTTGCCAGAACTGGGGACATGATGTATCTGTCTTCTCTCATTTATGGCAGAGCATAACTATGATTAAAAAATAAATAATGACAAAAAGTAAATCTTACAAGCATATGTCTGACATGATAGTAGCTATCTAGAGGAGAACATATGGCAATTTGCTGAATATGGTATAATAAACACATAGAGAGAAATTCAATAAAAATTCAAGATAATAAATGTAATGATTATCCATTGGATAGCAGTACATAGTTATTTTTTTTTCAAATAATATTCCTTGCTTCCCAGGAGTAAACAAGGCTGGCTACATAAAACATCTTGCAAAATCACAATCTAATGGAAGTATTAAGCAGGCTTGAATTTAATAGCATTAAAGCCACAGGGAAAAAATGTAAAAATTGTTCTTAGAAAATTCATCTTGACATATATTAACATCTTGATATATGCTCAATACAATAGTTAAACCAATGAGTATATATAGAAAAATCAGTGAATAAAAACTTATTCCAAACTTCTTATTTTACAGAAGAAGAAATCAGGGGTGCCTGGTGGCGCAGTCAGTTGTGTCCGACTCATGAGGTCATGATCTCAGGGTCCTGGGATCGAGCCCCGCATGGGGCTGTGCATGGAGTCTGCTTGAGATTCTCTCTCCCTCTTCCTCTGACCCTCCTGCTCATTCTCTCTCTCAAATAAATCTTTAAAAAGAACAAAAAAAGAAGTCAAGTTACAAGAAGATTAAAAATTTGCTTAAAGTCATACAACTAGTTCGTATCAAAACTGGAGATAGAAGAGGACATTCAGATCCCACTCTAGGTGCAGCCATGTTTTCATACATAAAAAGTCTTCTAATTAAGGGAATTTAAATGAAGTGTTTTGCAAACTAAATCTATATCCCACTTTAAGCAAATATGACATGTAAAATCACACACTTACACAGTATTTGAATTAGAAGATAACTGCTTTTCTAAGGTAATTATTCTTCCAGTTATAATAGGTATCTATGGGGTTCTTTCAAATATTAAACCCCACCCTTTCTCCCTTCCCCATATCCTTTCATATCAAATGCAATCTGACTCACAGATGTGCAGTAAGCTCACACATTTAAAGAAAGAAATCTATTGTGCAAAGCAAGATGTATCTGTAAGTTATCATCCAACTTGTAATTTTTTAAAATCTCATTTTCATGGGCCATAAGGAGAAGCATAGAGCTAATAGGGATTTATTAGTTTTCCTGAATATCTGCACCATCTTAAAGGTTAGCACTTAGGAGCTGGCAAGTACAAGACTCCTAATTATAGCTTCAGCTGTAGTGAGATTCTGAATACATTTTTCCGCATCTACTTCCTGAAACTCTTGCAATCTGAGTTTTTTCCAGGCGAATGAATGTGTAAAATATGGATGTTTTTGGCACGTGGTCTTGATCTAAGTATTGGAGACATAAATGATATTAGAATAATTTCCCTTGTCTCAAGTTTCATGTCAGGATTCAGCCCCTCTTGAAGGGAGCCCTGTTTGACTATCCAGAGGGAAGCTTGTAAGGACTGGTGGAAATGGCCTCAAGAGGTTTGAATCCCATTGGTATTCAGTGTGTTCTGATAATGAAATTTTGCTGAGGTTGCTTTTGAAATCCAGGGATTAATGAATAGAGAGGGATTATATTGGAAAATTAATTCCTGCTGACCTCTCAGGATTGTTGGGAGAATCCAGGGAGGTGATAGAAACAAAGTGCTTTATAAATAAATGGTAAAATTTCACATGAAAATGCCTCTTAAACAGATTAAGTTTTAGTCATGTGGTGAGCTGGCAGAGGATTTTGTGAGGAAATATCAGAGGACTTGGAGAGCTTTTGCAATGGTAGTGAAGTGATTAACCCCTTTTGCTTTTGACCTTTGGAAGGGTAGAGAAGTACTGTTGATGGTATGCAGTCCAGGGGGTGGTGGTAGTAGGAGGGGTGAGGCAGGGGGATTTTTTCTATCCCAGGATCAAACCTGAATGAGGAACAAAAAGGATAGGGCAAAAAAATTCTTTGTTTTTCTGAGTTGCCTCTCAGTATTCACTCAGCCAACTACCTCTCTTGCCTGCATTTCTTGTCTCCCCTCTTCAGTCCCATCATTTCTTAAATCTTCTTAGTCTCTCTCCCAGGCCATCAGCCATCTGGTTGCATTTTGTATTCTCCAGGGGGTTGGTGTGGAGGTGAAGAGGCTGTTCATTCTTCAAGAAGGAATGAGGCAGGTGGCCCTTTCTGGTCTGGCCTGGGGCTGGACCATTAACACAAGTGTTGTAAGTGTATCCAGGATTTGTTTTAATCAGGTGTGGCAAGACACACAGACACAGAAATGATTGTCATGAAGGAAGAAATTATTCACAGTTCCCTAGAAACAGGAGGTATGGAAAATCGTACAGGGCCCCACGGGGAAGCACTAGGGTCAATAGGAGGCAGAGGGAGTAAGGACAAAACATGGGCAAGAGCCTTTATTTTAGTTTCCACAGGAAGGAACAGGTGAGGCAGGTAAGTAGGTTTAGGATTGGCTAGTTTGAATAATCTCAGAGGGCTCTGGGGCATAGGAGCTCTCTGGTACTTGGCCCTGGGGTGATTAGGGCAGGGACTGAATAGTGGCCCTGGGTATGATGGCCCAGAAAGGAGATGGTTGGAGGTGTGGGCTCTGGATTGGTTGGTTGCATATGGAAGGCATGCTCATAGATGAGTTATTATCTTTAGAAATTGGCTAGCTCCGGGAGGGGCAGTCTGTCCAGGGTCAGCAAGGCCCCAGATGTCAAAGCATCAGAATACAGAAAATAGAAGGACATGCTTAATACAAGAGAACACTTTATTTATTTATTTATTTATTAAAGATTCTATTTATTTGACAGAGAGAGAGATAGTGAGAGCAGGAATACAAGCAGGGGGAGTGGGAGAGGGAGAAGCAGGCTTTCCGCTGAGCAGGGAGCCCGATGCGGGGCTCGATCCCAGGACCCTGGGATCATGACCTGAGCTGAAGGCAGATGCTTAACGACTGAGCCACCCAGGCGTCCCCCAAGAGAACACTTTAAATGAATATTTCTACTGCTTAGATTGGTGACCTTTTAACACAGCCTCCATGTGTATGCTAAGGAGCCTGTCTTTTTGAGAAGTCCCCCTTCATGATCCTGTCTTGGGTAGGCTGGAGGCCTAGAAGGTGGTTGGGCAAGTAGGCTGGGGAGGCAGGAGGAGATAAACACCTGAGAAGCCATGAAAAATCTGAAAAGAACTTCTTTATGACACTCAATTTCATTATTAAGTGACGTAATAATCCCTTTCCTACCAATTTCACAGAGAGTTGAGAAATCACTTTCTCTAACTGGTTAGATTTAAAAGAGCATGTTGGTATGGGGTAAGCCTTACTTGGATGTAGTGCTCAGCAGATACTACAATAATTGCCTGTATTTTTCTTGCTAGAAAGATCTTTCTTCTGCTTCCTTTAAGGTCCCATGGAGGAAGCATGGATCACTCCATGTTCTCTTCCCCTTAAGCTACCTTAAAGAAACAATAACAACAAACAGGCTCTCGCTGCTTAGAATGACTTAGGTATATGGGGTCAACAACTCACTGAAAACAATTGAATCATGCTCAAAAGAAGAACAGTATCTTTTATTTCTTATGATTGTCTGGGAACAAACCTGCCTTCTTATCGCTGATGGTAGTGGGGGAACAGCCAAGGAAACTTAAATTTACCATTTAAAGGAGACACAAAATTGTCTCCTTTCGGTAATGATCGCCATCAGTCTTGTGATGCCCCTTCTCAGTCAAGGTGATGTCTAGATACAGAAGGAAGCTTTCAGGACGCTTGGGTGGCTCAGTCGGTTAAGCATCTGCCTTTGGCTCACGTCATTGATCCCAGGCTCCTGGGATTGAGTTCTGCATCATGCTCCCTGCTCAGCGAGGAGCCTGTTTCTCCTTCTCTCTCTACCTCTCCCCCCTGCTCGTGCTCTCTCTCTCTCTCTCTCAAGTAAATGAAAAAAAAAAAAAATCCAGCTCAAATACTGTAAAAAAGAAAAAAAGAAGGAAGGTTTCAGAGAAAGAAGCTGGACTCGGGTGCTAGTTTCTATGTGGTCCTCTGGGTTTCTGTACCTCTGTAGGGGTGTCCCTTGTCTCTGTAGTTACTGGGCATCCTGTGGTTCTGCTGTGAAAGTCCACCCTGGCATATGCTCCTGGTCTTTTCTCTTGATGTGGTCAGGCACAGGTGGATTCCTACCCCTTCTCTTGCTCACTCTCCTCTGAAATGCTCTCTCACAACTGCAGGGCTTCTCCTGCCCTTCCTTGTCTCTCTTCACTCCCCCCACCCCACTCCCAGCATAGTTCACTGTCCCTGGCCAACCAACTTCCCTGTTTTGGGCAGTTCTTGTCTCCATCCTCCTGGTACATTAAACCTTATGCCTTAGTCTTTATGGCTGTGGGGGCATGGAGAGAAACCAGTTTCATGATGAGGAAACATATTTTAAAATATTGTCACTAATACACAAACATTTAAATGGAATAGAGTTCCTGAAAAGAAAGGTTGCCTTAAACTGAAAAAACGTAGCCACTAATGAAGCTTCCCATTTTTGGTGCCACCATCTCATCCTTTTGTATCTGAGTGAGACTTGCTAGAATTAATAACCTTGAGACTCTTGCTCAGTGGTTCTCATGCCTGGCTGCTGAGGGGATTCTAGAATGTTGGTGGCTGTGCCCAAGCCCCAGCTCACAACTAACTAAATCAGAAACTTTGGGCCTGGGACCTGTGCTTTAGAGTGTTTAAAAAGCTCCCAGGTGATTCTCCTATCTCATGACCCTGAGGCAAGGGTTGAGAAGGGCTGCCTGATACCTCAGGCCGGCAGCATTGGGTTCACTTGGGCACTTTGTCAGACATGCAGGCTTTCAAACCCAGAGCTGGCTTTTTTTTTTTTTTTTACGAGATTCCTAGGTGATTCCTATGAGAAGCACTGATAGTTTGGGGGATCATCCTTGAAGGAGTGAGGACTCAGCATTAGCTCTAGGCCTTCGAGGCTCTCCATTGGACAAACCAAACCCTGTCCCATGTCCCTTTGCTTGTTACCTCAATATTGTGTCACAAGTGAAATCAAGTTAAAATGCATCATGTACAGCCTTGATGATGCAAACCGTCTAACGCACAGAAGAGCATGCCAGGCCCGTGTACGTGGCGTTGGTGGCCATGGTTTGCCAGTAAGATGAAATGCTGTGAGCCCATGTTTTTCATTGAGGTTTGGTTGGCCATTTGCTTGTTTGAGCCCCAGGTACCAGAACTACCTTCCTCTGGACCTCCCTTCTCTCAGTTTTCTGGAGCAACCTGTTTGCAGAAGGCGAAGTCATACACACCAAGGTGGGGAGTGGGGAGGGTTAAGGAAAAATGCATGATCTTTGAGGCAAACAGATCTGGGTCCAAATTCCAGCTATCCTTTGTGACTTTGGCCAAATCAAAAAGTCCCACTGAACTTTCTATTACTTGTCAGTACTTGGGAATAATATGGTCTTCTGAAAACTAAGTCTAAGGTAACAAATTAACAAAGGCTGTTTTTTTTTCATAAACTTACAGCAAGGGCACCCACCTGCTGTCCTTTCATCAGGAAAGAAAGTTTTGTTTTTTTTTTAAAGGTTTATTTATTTGAGAGAGAAAGAGAGAGAATGGGGGGAGGGGCAGAGGGAGAGAATCTTCAAGCAGACTCCCTGCTGAGTGTGGAGCCCTACTTGGGGCTCAGTGCCATGGCCCATGAGATCATGACCTGAGTCAAAACCAAGAGCTGGATACTCACCTGACTGAGTCACCCAGGCGCCCCAGGAAAGTAAGTTTTATAGAGTAAAAAGAGGAAACACCAAGGCAACATCTGATTGGCAGGTGTTCTATTAAGGTGGGATTTTTGAGAGCAGGAGAGACTTTCTAGTTAATCTTTGGGTACATTTGACAGTCTTAGTTGGCTGCAAGGGACAAGTAAGCAGTTTGGGGACATTTCAAAAGGAAGGATTGTTTAGTATTGGGGTGGAAGGTTTTCTGTGGCCAGCCATTTCCTGGAAGAAATGGGGATTGATAGGGTGCTTTTTAAGGGTAGTGATCTTCATGAGAAGCTGACTGCCTTGGCAGTTTTTTCTCACAGAATTGCAGGGAGGAAATTATTTACATCTCATATCTGGACATTGTAGGCAAAAAATATGAAAATTCATCTTCCCACATTCATCTCCTAGGAACAGTTTGGATCCACTTTGTTGTTTCACATTCACAAATCTATCTTTATTCTTTTTACTGAGAGCACAGAGGCTTAACTCTGGGGTTCAAAGTCAGATGTTGACCTTGGGGTTCTTATTCCCTGTCCACAGTTGAAAGAAATGTTGTTTTAAGCTCTTTTTAAAAAACAGATTTCCCTTCAAATGAAAACAAAGAAGTATGAAGTGAAACTCACCTAATGGCAACAAAGCAGCATTAAAAAAAAATCTGGGTTATTAAATCACCATCCTTTTGGGTGTTAAATTACATGTCATCCAAGTTATATAAATTATCCCCAAAGATAGATGAGCCACTTCTGCCTTTCTAACTACTAGTAGCTATCCCTGCTGTTATGAAAGCAGCAAATTGCCTTTTGATGGAAATCGTGCGGGACTGCCTGTCGTCAAGGTATCCACTTAATCGGCATTGCTGCCTAAGAATTGGAAGAGAGTTTGAGAACTTCACAGATAGGAAATGCTCTAAAATAGGGCTTTGCAGCACGCAAGTGGAATGCCTTATACTTGCATGTTTCCCAAACCTCTTTTCTTCCTGTGGCTTCTGGGACGACTAGTCTTTTCAGAGTGACGTTTGCCCTTGCTTATCCCCACTTTAAAGACAAAACCATCTTCTGAGTCTATCCATTTACAGATACTGATGTTGACACTGAGGAAATCTCCCCAAACAATTTAGTTACCTCCCTTCCCACCCTGGTCACCAGCATCTCCACATGCCCCCCTTCCCTCCCCCCCCCACCGTCCTTTACCAGTGACTAGGGTAGGAATTTGGGATTGGATGGGAGGGAGAGGGGTTTCCAAAAGTAGGAAGAAGGAACACCCATATTCCCAAGTAATGAGGACTTTTGCAAAACTCTAGGATGCCTGGGGCAAAGATAAGTGACTTATGTTCATATTTTGGGGGAGGAGAAATGGATCAGTAAACAAGTACTTGTATAGGTCGAGGGCAGGGAAGGAACATGTAGGAACCGGCCTGGGAAAAAGGCCACCGTGGAGTAAGTAATTGTCCTCAATATATAAGCAGATCTGTCCATGACCCGTCTTGGTGTTGGTTCATACTCAGTGACACACACTGCAGCTGTCGTAGAGTCATTAACAGTAATTCAAACCTTTACTCGTTCTCCGGAGGAAGTATATTCTTAATGCAACACACTCCCCCTCTCTCCCTCTCTCTCAGCCACTCTCAAGTAATCCTACACATGATGCAGCTAATCCCCGAAACTCCCTTTTCTACTCCCCAACTCTTAAGCCCACACTTCATAAACCTGCACTTTTCTTTTTTCCACATTACCAATTTTGCTTGTGTTTAAAGTGATCACCAATCACTTTAGATCTGTTTTTCTTCTTTCTTTTTCTATTTAAATTTTTTTCTTCCCTTTTCCTTTGCAGTGTGAATCTTCTTCTACACATCTTCTTCCCCCTACTCATGACCCCAGTGTGTACAAAAAGTGGGAGGGGATATGGAGAGAGAGAGGGGAGGATGTCCAGCTAGCCACACTAGACTTTCTTGTAATTGAAGGGAAGAGGAGGGAGGGAGGAAAAGGCTGCGAATCTTCAGACACTTGTAATCTTTGTTCCTGTCTCTTCATGTTGAGAGGAAGAGGAAAATGTATGAATCAGTCTTAGAGGAACTGTGGGGCCCAGAAGGATGTGAGAGGAAGGGCAAAGGTGTAAAAGCTGAGACCCGCTACCTCTTTCTGCTGGGTTGATTTCTGGAGGAAGGATGCTTCTGGAGGCAGGATGTGAGTGGCTGTCCTCCTAAATAGGGATGTCCTTGAGCGTTAGGAAGCAAGGTCATTGCTTTCCTGGTGACCAAGGGCAGCTCTTCAAGAAATAGCTCTGGTCTGACTCACAAGTAAGAGGGAGGGCAGGGGGCAGGGGCAGGGCAGCCTGAAGTTTGGGGTTGTGGGCAATACTGCGTAACCTGGGGGTAAAGCAGGGCTTGGAAGAAGCTTTGAGCCCTGTCATGCTAACTGGGGAAGGAGGGACTCTGCACCCATAATTTACTCTTCCCATAAGTGGTTTGTGATCTGGGGTACTTCCTCCCTCTCCAGCTTTTCAAAGGGCCACATGTAGCTACTATTCCCAAGGCAGTGCCCTCACCCCTTCTTGAGGGGGCTTAGATTAGGATCTTGGGGCTTTAGAAAGTGAGTATGGTGAGGAGAGGTTATGTTTCTTTTAATTTGAGTCTGCAGTAGTGCTTGAGAATTCCTCCCTACCCCCTCCCTCCCTCCCTCCCCCCCTCCTCCCTCCCTCGCTCCCTTCTTTCCTCCCTCCTTTCCTTCCTTCCTTCCTTCCTTCCTTCCTTCCTTCCTTCCTTCCTTCCTTCCTTCCTTCCTTCCTTCCACAATCATTACTTGAGTATCTGTGATGTGCTGGGCACTGTGCTGGTCTAACGCCATGTACTAGATGGGAAAACTGAGCCTCAGAGACACCTAGCAGCTGACCAATTAGACACAAGCAGAATGAGAACTATCAGGTCTCCAAATCCTGAGTCAGGACCCTTGCTATCACATCCCAAGGCCTGCTTTGGACCCATGAAGGAGGAGACATTCATTAAAGAACCCAGTGGGGGATAGCTAAATGCCACTATAATTAAGCAGGTCTACCTAGAGACATTTTTTTTTTTTAAAGATTTTATTTATTTATTTGAAAGAGAGAGCACAAGAGGGAAGAGGGTCAGAGGGAGCCCGATGTGGGACTTGATCCCGGGACTCCAGGATCATGACCTGAGCCGAAGGCAGTCGCTTAACCAACTGAGCCACCCAGGCGCCCCTACCTAGAGACATTTACCAGCACATTGTCGGTGACAGTCCTTCCCAGAAGGCCTGGGGTAGCCTGAAGGCCAGACATCCCTCTTACTCCCTTTCTCTGGGCCAACTGGGGCTGCTGCTGGCATTAAGGGGGTGTGGACCAGGGATATTAAAACCTTCCTGCACTTTGTAGAACAGTTCTTCACAATGATAAATACCAAATCTCTGAGGCATGTATGTGCGTACACATGCATGCACACGTGTGTTGAATGTGAGAGATACTTAGTACACACAGTTCCATCCTTGTGGGGTGGGGAGATAGCCTGGGAAGCAGGGCTTTGGGAGCTTCAAAGAGGAACCAGTGATTTAATAGTTTTCTTAGTACTTTTGCAACCTGACCGAAGTGAATCTAGTCACATTCCAACCTTAAGGTTCTTTTTTAATATATTTTTTAAAGATTTTATTTATTTTTTTACAGAGAGAGAGACAGTGAGAGAGAGAACACAAGCAGGGGGAGTGGGAGAGGGAGAAGCAGGCTTCCCGCTGAGCAGGGAGCCAGAAGTGGGACTTGATTCCAGGACCCTGGGATCATGACCTGAGCTGAAAGCAGACACTTAACAACTGAGCCACCCAGGCGCCCCCCTAAGGTTCTTTTTAGGGTGATAAGGGCAGACACCAAAAAAGTTTGAGATGGTCAGGGCTATGATTTCCCCACAACTGACTTCCCTGTAACATGGAAGTGAGACTCAGGCCAAATCCAGCCACGTGTACAGTTATTTATGAAACAAACACATATCAGGTAGTACTCACCCAACAGTTAACCTCCCGTTCTATAAGGTCAGTAAAGTCATGGATCTCTCAGAAAACCAGAATCCTTTTGTTTTAGTCTGTTCAGGCTGCTTTAACAAAATACCAAAGACTGGGTGGCGTGAAAATGACAGAAATTTATATCTTAGAGTTCTGGAGGCTGAAGTCCAAGATCAGGGTGCCAGCATGGTCCTCCTCCAGATTGCAGACTGCTGACTTCTCACTGTGTCCTCACGTGGTGGAAGGGGTGAGGGAACTCTGTGAAGTCTCTTTTATAAGAACACTAATCGCATTCATGAAGGCTCCACTCTCATGACACCCACCTCCTAATACCATCACACTGGGCATTGGGATTTTGACATAAGAATTTTGTTGGAACACAGACATTTAGACCATAACACCTCCTAATCAATGGCTGTACACAAGACCATTTAGGGATCACAACTCAGGCACCATTCTTAAGGATACAGGCAACAGCATAACTAGACTCTTGCACCTTATTCAAGCAATAGAAGGATGTGTCTCTAAAGCAGTTCAGCCAATCCATATATTTTATTTTTAATTTAAATTCAATTAATTAACATATAGTGTATTATTAGTTTCAGAGGTAGAGGTCTGATTCATTAGTCTTATGTAATGCCCAGTACTCATCACATCATGTGCCCTCGTTAATATCCATCATCCAGTCACCCCACCCCCCAACCCCCTACCCTCCAGCAACCCTCAGTTTGTTTCCTATCAATCCATATATTTTTTGTTTTTTGTTTTTTTAATCTTTTAAAAATTTATTTATTTTTATTTAAATTCAATCAACATGTAATGTATTATTGGTTTCAGAGGTAGAAGTCAGTGATTCATCAGTCTTATATAATACCCAGTGCTCATTACATCATGTGCCCTCCTTAATGTCCATCACCCAGTTACCTCATTCACTCACCCACACCCCTCCAGCAACCCTCAGTTTGTTTTCTATGCTTAAGAGTCTCTTATGGTTTGTTTCCCTCTCTGATTTCATCTTGTTTCATTTTTTAATTTTTTGAGAGGAATCCATATATTTAAATACTTTTAATTTTTACCAATGAAAGCCCATTTCTAACATTTATCATGCTAATTAAGTCACTGTTTTCATAATAAAAACCTATTTCTGACATCACTTTGCTAATTAACAAAACTTTGGGGATTGATTGCTATTTGGACTGCTGAAGCCTGGGCTGTAGTCTCCTCTGGAGTGTGGCATTTCTGATATATTTCTAGCTGGCCACCTTGAGAATATTGGTCCTCTGTTAAGGCAGTTGACTGCTCTCAGAGTCAGAGCTTAAGCTAGTTAGCACTTCTATAATGTTGCACTATTTATGCTGGAAAGTATTTTAGAGTGACTCCATTAGGAATACTGGTACCCTTTGTTGAATATTTTATGATTGAGTTGTCTGTTTAGTACTAGTCTCCACCCCTGTCCCCATTTTTCTGGAAATTACCACCTGCTCCACCACGTCCATGATGATAGGACCTTACCCTCTCCAGATGTAGCTGATTGGCCCAGTGATGAATATGGCCCAAGTGTGGCCAATTGGCCTCTCTTCCCAGGAAATTGGGAATTGAGACACACAAGGAGAGGTGGCTAATTTTTGGCTAGCTGGGCCTATTTGACAGGAGCCTGGGAACGGAGGGGTGTTTCTTGCCTTGTGTGTCACACAGGAGAACTGAAGCAGCAAGTCTGGAAAGAGAGAGAACAAAACACAGAAAAAGCAGAAAGAGACACACAGAGAAGGAGGGCTCCCAGGTTTCCCAAAGCCATTGATTCCTGGTTTTGGTGGCCATGAAAGTATATTCCCCAAATCTCTTGCTGTGGGGAGCAAAATTGGCTGATGGCTCCAGCTGTTTCCCCTCTGGATGTACCACCACGTTAGCATCAAAGCCCCCCTCCTACAGGCTGCTTCCTGACAATGACTGCACAGAGCAGGACTGAAACACAGGCCATTCCCACAAGACCGGAGACTCTTCAGCCTGGAAACTGGTCCAAAGACTTGACCTGCCCAAGACATTCTTGGAACTGCACTGCAGTCTAAGGCTCTTCCTGCCTAATTGTGTTTCCTTCCTCTTCTCCTCCACATGTGCCAGGCATGCATCATGGTCCAAAGGCCCTTCCTGTCTTCTCCAGCTTCCTTCCCTACTTCTCTTATGAGCATTTCCTCCATTAAACTCTTGTACAACTAATCTCATGTTGGTAACTGCTTCTCAGAGGAACTGAACTAACACACTGCATCTAATCTCTTCCTGATGCCTAATTATATTGCTCCTTTTATACTCCTACTCTCCATAGGTATATTTTCTCACTTAATTCACTTGAATTAACTCTGAGAGGTATGTATTATTATCACCATTTTCCAGATGAGGAATAAGTGTCTGAGATTGAGAAATTTGTCCAGGATCATACAGTGGATCACACAGCCTTGAGAGTGGAAAGGTCAGAATTTAAACCCAAAAATTTCAGACTCCAAAGCTCATATATGACTAAGCCACTTAATTCTGCTGGATGCTACATGCTGAGTTAGTTCAAAAGCTAAAACTATCCAACTTGATATTTAAATTTTGCTTCCTAAACCAAACAAATAAGTCCCCTACCCCATATATCTATTTCTTGGGATATTTTCCTAGATTCAGATAACTCATTGTTCTTTCCTTCTTGGCTCTTTCTTTCCCCCCCAAATCTTTCTTTCTCTTTTTTAAGTTTTTATTTTAATCACATTGTGCTCATCATGACAAGTATATTCCTTAATCCCTATCACCTATTTCACCCATGCCCCCACCCACCTCCCCTCTGGTAACCATCAGTTTGTTCTCTGTGATTAAGAATCTGTTTCTTGGTTTGTCTTTCTCCTTTTTTCTCTTTGCTCATTTGTTTTGTTTCTTAAATTCCACAGATGAGTGAAATCATAGTGTTTGTCTTTCTCTGACTGATTTATTTCACTTAGCATTATACTGTCTAGGTTCATCCATGTCATTGCAAATGGCAAGATTTCATTCTTTTTTATGGCTGAGTAATATTTCATTTCATTTCATTTTTTATAAAATGAATTTTATTTCTTTTTGAGTAATATTTCATTTTATATATATATACTATATCCTCTTTATCCATTCATCAATCAATGGACACTTGGGCTGCTTCCATATATTGGCTACTATAAATAATGCTGTTATAAAGAATAATTATTGGGGTGCATGTATCCCTTTGAATTAGTACTTTTGTATTCTTTGTATAAATACCCAGTAGTGTGATTGCTGGATCATAAGGTAGTTCTATTTTTAACCTACTGAGAAACCTCCATACTGTTTTCTAGAGTAGCTGCACCAGTTGGCATTACCACCAACAGTGCACGAGGGTTCCTTTTTCTCCACATTCTCGCTAATACCTTGTTGCTTCTTGTGTTGTTGATATTAGCCATTCTGACAGATGTGAGGTGATAGCTCATTGTAGTTTTGATTTGCATTTCCCTGACGATAAGTGATGATGAGCATCTTTTCATGTTCTGTTGGCCATCTGGATGTCCTCTTTGGAGAAATGTCTGTTCATATCTTCTGCCCATTTTTAAATTAGATTATTCATATTTTACGTGTTGAGTTTTACAAGTTCTTTTTTTTTTCTTTCATAAAGATTTTTTTTTTTAATTTACTTGACAGAGAGAAAGAGAGAGCACAAGTAGGCAGAGTGGCACGCAGAGGGAGAAGCAGGCTCCCCGCCAAGCAGGGAGCCTGATGTGGAACTCGATCCCAGGACCCTGGGATCATGACCTGAGCCAAAGGCAGCCACCTAACTGACCGAGTCACTCAGATGCCCTGCAAGTTCTTTATATATTTTGGATACTAACCCTTTATCTGGTCATTTACAAACATCTTCTCCCATTCTGTAGGTTGCCTTTTAGTTTTGTTGATTGTTTCCTTTGCTGTGCAAAAGTTTTTTGTTTTGATGTAGTCCCAATAGTTTATTTTTTATTTTGTTTCCCTTGCCTCAGAAGATATATCTAAAAAGAAGTTGCTATGGTTGATGTCGGAGAAATAATTACCTGTGTTCTCTTCTAGGACTTTTATGGTTTCAGGTCTCACATTTAGGTCTTTAATCCATTTTGAATTTATTTTTGTGTATGGTGTAAGAAAGTGGTCCAGTTTCATTCTTTTGCATGTTGCTGTCCAGTTTTCCCAACACCATTTGTTGAAGAGATGGTCTTTTTCCCTTTGGATATTCTTTCCTGCTTTGTTGAAGATTAATTGACCATATAATTGTGGGTTCATTTCACATTTTCTAGTCTGTTCCATTGTTCTGTGTATCTATTTTGTTGTCAGTACCATATTGTTTTGATTACTGCAGCTTTGTGATGTAACTTGAAGTCCAGAATTATGATGCCTCCAGTTTTGCTTTTCTTTTTCAGGATTGCTTTGGCTATTTGGGTTTTTTTTGTGGTTCCATACAAATTTTAGGATTGTTTGTTCTAGTTCTGTAAAAAATGCTGTTGGTATTTTGATAGGGATTGCATTAAATGTGTAAATTGCTTTGGGTAATACAGACATTTTGAAAATATTTGTTCTTCCAGTCCATGAGCATGGAATATCTTTCCATTACTTTGTGTCATCTTCAATTTCTTTCATCAGTGTTTTATAGTTTTCAGAGTACAGATCTTTTACCTCCTTAGTTAGGTTTATTCCTAGGTATCTTATTATTTTTTGTACAATTGTAAATGGGGTTGATTCCATAATTTCTCTTTCTGCTGCTTCATTATTTGTATATAGAAATAAAACAGATTTCTCTACATCGATTTTGTATCCTGCAACTTTACTGAATCAGTTCTAGCAGTTTTTTGGTAGAGTCTTTTGGGTTTTCTATATATGGTATCATGTCATCTGCAAATAGTGAAAGTTTGACTTCTTCCTTACCAGTTTGGATGCCTTTTATTTCTTTCTGTTGTCTGATTGCTGTGGCTAGGACTTCCAGTACTATGTTGAATAAAAGTGTTGAAAATGGACATCCTTGTCTTGCTCCTGACCTTGGGGGGAAAGCTCTCAGTTTTTCCCCATTGAGTATGATGATGTTAGCTGTGGGTTTTTCATATATGACCTTTATCATGTTGAGGTATGTTCCCTTGAAATCTCCTTTGTTGATGGTTTTTGTCATGAATAGATGTTGTACTTTGTCAAAGGCTTTTTCTGCATCTCTTGAAATGACCATATGGTTCTTATCCTTTCTTTTTATTAACGTGATGTATCATGTTGATTGATTGCAAATATTGAACCACACTTCCAACCCAGAAATAAATCCCACTTGATTGTGATGAATGAGTTTTTTTCATGTATTGTTTGATTTGGTTTGCTAGTATTAATGCTGGCCTCAGAATGAATTTGGAAGTTTTCCTTCCTTTTCTATTTTTTTTGGAATAGTTTGAGAAGAATAGGTATTAACTCTTCCTTAAATGTTTGGTAGAATTGGCCTGTGAAGCTGTCTGGTCCTGGACTTTGGTTTGTTGGGAGTTTTTTGATTATTGATTCAATTTCTTTGCTGGTTATTGGTCTTTTCAAATTTTACATTTCTTCCTGTTTCAATTTTGGTAGGTTATATATTTCTAGGAATTTATCCATTTCTTCCAGGTTGTCCAATTTGTTGGCATATAGTTTTTCATAATATTCTGTTATAATTGTTTGTATTTCTGTGGCATTGGTTATTTCTCCTCTCTCATTTGTGATTTTATTTGGGTCTTTTTCCTTCTATCTTGTTATGTCTGGCTGGAGGTCTATCAATTTTACTGATTTTTTCAAAGAATCAGCTGCTGGTTTCATTGATCTGTTCTGTTAGTTTCTATATCATTTATTTCTGCTCTAATCTTTATTATGTCCTTCCTTCTGCTAGTTTTAGGTTTTGTTTGTTGTTCTTTTTCTAGCTCCTTTAGGTGTAAGGTTAGATTGTTTATTTGAGATTTTCCTTGCTTCTTGAGGTAGGCCTGTATTGCTATAAACTTCCTTCTTAGACCCGCTCTTGCTGAGTCCCAAAGGTTTTGAACCATTGTGTTTTCATTTTCATTTGTTTCAAATAATTTTTTATTTCTTCTTTTATTTTCTGGTTGACCCATTCGTTGTTTAGTATCATGTTATTTAACCTCCATGTATTTATGGGCTTTCTAGATTTTTTCTTGTGGTTGACTTATAGTTTCATAGCACTGTGGTCAGAAAAGATGCATGGTAAGACTACAATCTTTTTGAATTTGTTGAGGCTTGTTTTGTGGCCTAATATGTGATCTGTTCTGGAGAATGTTCCATGTGCACTTGAAAAGAATGTGTATTCTGCTGTTTTAGGATAGAATGTTCTGCATATAACTAGACGTTAAATCCATCTGGTCCAATGTGTCACTCAAAGTCATTGTTTCCTTGTTGATTTTCTGTTTGGATGATCTGTCCATTGATGTAAGTGGGTTGTTAAAGTCCCCTACTATTATTTTTTACTGTCAGTTATTTCCTTATGTTTGTTATTAGCTTCTTTTTGTATTTGGGTGCATAAATATTTAGAATTGTTTCATCTTCTTGAATTGTCCCCTTCATGATTATATAGTGTTCTTTGTCTCTTGTTACAGTCTTTGTTTTAAAGTCCATTTTGTCTGATATAAATATTGCTACTCCAGCTTCCCTTTGACATCTATTTGCATGAGAAATGTTTCTCCATTCCCTCAATTTCAATCTGTAGGTGTCTTTAAGTCTACAGTGAGTCTCTTTTAGGCAGTATGTAGATGCGTCTTGTTTTTTTTATCCTTTATGTCACCCTATGTCTTTTGATTGGAGTGTTTAGTCCATTTACATTCCAAGTAATTATTGATAGATATGTATTTATTGCTATTTTATTACTTGTTTTGTGGCTGTTTCTGAAGATTTTCCCTGATCCTTGTCTTTCTCTCTTTCATGGTTTTCTGTTTTTCTTTAGTGATATATTTGGATTTCTTTCTCTTTATTCTTTGTATATTTATTAGTGGCTTTTTATTTGTGGTTACCATTAAGTTTATATATAACCTCTTCTGCATATAGCAGTAAATATTACGTTGATAGTCATTTACGTTTTAACTCATTCTTTACTCCTTTCCTCCCCATGTTTTTAGTATATGGTGTCATATTTTACATCCTTATTTTGTGAGTTCCTTGACAGATTTTCTAGAGAAATATTAATTTTTACTGCTTTTGTGTTTCCTACATCCATACTGTCATTTTTGGCCTTTCCTTGCCACTCAATGAATCCCCTTTGGAATTTCTTGCAGGGCTGGTTTAGCGTTTGTGAACTCCTTTTTGTTTGTTTGGGAAACTCTTTATCTCTCCTTCTATTCTGAATGATAGCCTTGCTGGATAGAGTATTCTTGGCTGCAGGTTTTTTCCATTCAGCGCTTTGAATTATCATGTCACTACTTCTGGTTTAGACAGTTTCTGCTGAAAAATTCACTGATAGCCTCATGGGGTTTCCTTTGTATGTAACTGTCTTCTTTTGTCCCGATACTTTTAATATTTTTTCTTTATGACTATATTTTACCATTTTAATTTGTCATTTAATCGTCTTGGTGTGGATCTGCTTTTGTTGATTTTGTTGGAGGGTTCTCTGTGCCTTCTGGATCTGGATATCTGTTTCCTTCCCCAGATAAGGGAAGTTTTAGCTATTATTTCTTCAAATAAATTCTCTGTGCCCTTTTCTCTCTTCTTCTTCTGGGACTCCTATAATATAAATATCATTATGCTTGGTGGAGTCACTTAGTTCCCTGAGTCTATTCTCGTTTTGCATAATTCTTTTTTTTTCTCTTGTTCAGCTTGATTACTTTCCATTACTCTGTCTTCCAGGTCATTAGTTTGTTCCTCTGCTTCTTCCAGCCTGCTGTTCATTCTATCACGTGTGTTTCTCATTTCATTTATTGGCCTTTATCTCTGCTATGTTATCCCTTATCACCATATTAATGGTTTCACTTATGTCCTCCACTCTTTTCTCAAGTGAGTATCCTTATGATCATTTCTTTAAATTCTCCATCAGGCATGTAACTTACATCTGTTTTGCCTAGATCTCTGGTCATGATCTTGTTATGTTCTTTTATTTGGGACAAATTCCTCTGTCTTCTCATTTTATCTAAGTCTCTGTATCTGTTTCTGTGTGTTAGGAAATTCAACTATGTCTCCTGTTCTTGGGGGTAATAGCTTTATGAAGAAGAGGTCTTATAGTGCTCTGTAGTATTGTGTGCCCTGTTCCCCAAAGCCTAGCACTTCTGGGAGTATCTCCAATGTGTGCTACATACGGTCTGCTGTTGTACCCTGGCCACTATATCTTTCACATGAGTTGTCTGTGGAGGTTCTCTTTGCCTGTTGTGGGCAGTGTTTGGTCTCTGGCCTGAATGTGGTGAGTTTTAACTAAGTGTGCTCTGTTCTGCTTGTGAAATATGACCTGTTGTTGCTGCCACTGGAACTGAGGCTTTGCAAAACTCCCAGGTCAGGAGATGCAGTGTTGGCAGGGATTTGGTTGGTCTTCTGGGGGAGGGTGTCTGTGAGTGTCTGTGGTATTGGGACTGAGGCAAGTGTGATTGGGAAGGACAGTTCTTCTGGAGTGTGGGGGATGGGGCTTGGTGTAAGGAAGTTAGGTAGCAAGTGTGGGCACTGGACTGGTTCCTGCAGTTTATATCGAGGGGTGGGGGCAGGAAATGGTGCTTGCCATTCCTTTCTTCCCTGAGGGGTCTTTCCATGAACGCTGCCTCTCTGTGACACACTCTGAGATGAGCAACTAACCTCCCCACTGTGTGCCCCACATGCTCTTCAGATCACTGTTTTCACACTGCCTATAAATGGGTTTTGCCTGATTTCTCTCCAAGAGAAGACCCAATGTCCTCTGAGCTCTCCCAGAGCCAAGCATGCAGACCTTTAAAACTCCAGGGTGGTTGCAAGAGCTCATGAAATTCGAGCCCTCTTGCTTTCTAAGCCTGTTGCTATAGGGATTCTTTTTCTCAGTGCACTCCCCTATATAGTTAGTCTGTCTTTCCCCCTTCTCTATGACCTCAGCACCCACCCCCCCACCAGCTTGCCACCACAGTGGCCAAGATCTGTTTCTCTCCCAAACTGCATCTCCATACTTCCTACCTTGTGGTCTCTTCTCTATCTTTTGTTGTGGAGTTTGTTCTGCCAGTCTTCAGATTGATTTCCGGGGTATTTAGGGTATTAGGATGATTGGATAGTTATTTAGTTGTATTCATGGGATGAGGTGAGTCTAGGGTCCTTCTACTCCACTGCTATCTTCCATCTCTTCTCCTCCTTCCTGACTCTCAATCGACATTGAAATATTCCCTAATCCCTTTAACCTCTGCACTTGAAACAGGTGCCATTTGGGGGCTACAAGGTAATAATCTTCATTCTTACTGCCAATAAGAAAAGGTAACGCTTCAGATTTAATGGCTACCATCTCTCTGCTTTCTCTACAAATAGGCCTCATTTACATTGGTGTCAAAGTTAAAGGAGGCAGAACAAATTATACCTTGTGAGAGGACAGACGTGGTACAAAATGCAAAAGGAATTACAAAGAGGCTTTTATGTGTTCTGCAATTCTTTGAGTCAGGAGAGATTTGGTGGCTCTCTCTACAATATTTAAAAATAGAGATGAGAAAACAGAACCCAAGTAAATAGTTTGACAGATTACCAAGAAATGCTATATTTTTGAACCACTGAAGCAAGATTTTCACTCCCTTTAAATAGCCTGAATTGGGTGATAGAAAGTATGAAACCCCATCTGGGAACAAAGTACAGAATTAATACAACTGTGAAATAGAAAACAGTCAAACCAGAGCTGTCCCTTTCTTGGGAGAATTGTCCCAGGCCAAATATAAGCTGCCTGCCTAGGACATAATGTTCCTCCTCATATCCTGCTTCTTAGCACACTGCCAAGAACTAACTGGCATGGGGGATGGAAGACTGGTATTGCTCCAATTGGGGACTGGCTCTATGGTGCCTTTGGTGTTCTAGAGCTCTCCATGGGATCAGGCTGAAGCCAAACTCCAGCTAAGACCATGTACTTGCTTAGCTCTTTACTCTGCCTTGTCTTGCTTGCTTTAGTCCCCACTGGAAAGTCCTCCCTTAATAAATCCCACCTACAAGCATCCTTGTCTTAGGCTCTGCTTCTAGGGAGCCTACTCTAAGATAGTGGCGTATAGGAGCTTTATTTTGGAAGAACTAAAATGCAGGCCAATATCCTAGATACTTTCTTGGACTCTTGGCAACGTTAGAGAATAAGTTTGTGGGTGGTGGAAGATCTTAAGGGAAAGGGGAGAAAGAACAAGAATGGTGGAAGATCTTAAGGGAAAGGGGAGAAAGAATAAGAATGGTGGAAGATCTTAAGGGAAAGGGGAGAGAGAACAAGAAAGAGTGAGAAAGATAGTGAAGAAAAAAAAATTCCTGACCGATTAAAACTTTGTACTGTAGCAGATCAGATTCCTAAGGACCTATAAACATGAATGCCACTTTTCCAACATGTCCTCAAACTGGAAGATGAGGTATTTTGGGAATGTTGCAACAAATACTCTTGGATCTTGGGTCCACCTTTCCTGTGCTTCCTCATTTGGCTTTATTTTTCAAACACCAAAAAGATTTCCCTGAACTTACTTCCAGTCAGATTCTATGGGGGCTTTCAGCTTCCTAAGGGAGGTTTTGTATTCCTCTAGCTAGCAGCTGGCATTGATTATTCTTCCACAGGACAATTAGAGTGCTGGCTCCACTGCAGAGCACAGCATCTGTAAGATGATTTGCTGTAACAGCTAAAGGAGGTTCTAGGATTAGTCACTTCTTTTTTTCAGAACAGTCAGAGAGCCACCACTTAACAATGAGTTCATAGAGTTTCTTCAGGTAGCGGTAGAATGATTCAAAGATTTGGTCTCTGTGGTCAGCTTCCCCTTACAGCGTTTGTAATGATTAAGTGAAATGATACTTTTAGAGCAATTAACCTAAGGTTGGCATGAAGTTATGCATGGTGTCACTCATCATGATGATGGTTCCTGAGCCTCTCCAGCATTGATTCCATGAGCCCTTTCATGTTGCCTCTTCTCTTTGCTCTGTCTGTCTAGCTCTTGGTGCTTTGGGGTCTCAGAGTAATGCCTCTTCCTAAGGGTGATCCAGACTCTGTCTGTGGACTCCCAAACTCTTTGATCTTAGTTCTTACATGATTGACTCCATACAACCCCATTTCAGCTTCTGGCCCCATTTATTTGGTGACACCTCTCTTCCCCCTGAGTCTCTGCCTTTGACAACTTGTGTCTGGCCTTCCTATTCAACAATTCTTGCCCCTCTGGTTTTGACAGTTACTATGATCTTGGGTGAGAAAACTTCCTCCCCATTAATGTAGCTCAGGAATTACGCAGAACCTTATCAGCTATAGTGTACTAGTTTTGCCACCCCTTGAGTTGAAGGGAATGCAACTACCTCCTTCTGTTTTAGGCATGGAAATGCAAGGACTTGGGAAAAAAGAGTACTACTATAGTCCTCTTAATCCTGTGGTTGAAGTACCCTTTACCCCACCTTCAACCAAGACAGGGTCTGTATTATCAATGATATGTACATTAAGAACTTGTGTTTAATGTTAATGTAGTTGGACTTAATTGCTATTTTTAGTTCTATTTGATTGGAGAATCATATGCTTTACTAGAAACACCTCATTATCTGGTCATGGGTCTATGTTCTCTATTCCTTTAGTGGCTGAATGCATCACTAATGAGGACATGAGGAGAAAATATATGGGAGACAAATTTCTTGTACTTTGTACTTTTCAGAAGTACAACTGGTCATAACAACATGTCAGTGCTTTGTGGCTTCAAGAGATTTGTGTTTGGGGAATGAGGGAATGTGGTGGTGGTCTTGATTTGACCTTTATGCCTGAAACCCTACACTCCACATTCCCAATCTTTGAATTTCTCCAAATTTCCTACCTTAGGGTCCACACCAAGGACTGCTCCTACTCCAGTTCCCCAGCACCACACTTTGTGTGAGATGTGGGGATCTCAACCCAAAGCAACTTTATTTTTCTTTTAAAAATTTTATTTATTTATTTGAGAGAGAGAGAGAGCACAGAGGGAGAGTGAGAGGGAGAAGCAGACTCCCCACTGAGCAGGGAGCCCAAAGTGGGACTCGATCCCAGGACTCCGGGATCATGACCCGAGCTGAAGGCAGACACCCAACCAACTGAGCCACCCAAGGCAGCTTTATCTTGAGCACTCAACTTTACCCAAGAGGGAGTTAGCCTTGGAGCTTAAGACAAATGGAAACTTGAAAGAAACCTAGTAGCTTACTTGTGTTCTTTGGGAAAAAATAATTCAATAATGTTGTGGATAATTTTGAGGTTTTCCTCTCTCTAGTCATTTTTCTTAAAGATGAAGGGCTGGATTCAAGCCCAGACTTCTCCATTTGTTAGCTGTACCATGGGCATGGCATAGCACCTAGTTAAGCCTCTGGTTCTGCTTCCTTAGAATGGGCATAGTAACTATCTGTGGAATCATTGTGAGGATGAGCATTCCTGCAACATAGGAATGATCTAATAAATGGTAGATATTATCAATCCAAACTGCAAGAATTAGTTATAATATCACAGCTGGGATGGGACCTCTATTATTTAGAAGGTTGAGGTTTACATGAAAGAAAACAAACGTACCAGATGCTGCATTACCTTTCCCATAACTTCCCATTAAGTAAAGGTATTGAGTATGATATGAAATCAATATACAGGCAGAGGAATAAAGACTGCAGATTTTAATGTCCAAGTGGGCTTTATTCATGTTTACTAGGTCACAACAGATATAACTATATTGGTTACCCTTTTTTTCTTATATATCCCAGAATTTATTTCTAAATATCCTTTTGAGACAGAGGATGAAAAGGGGGAGAGACATTAGCATTGAAGGCAGGGAATAAAGCTTGTTTAACTTTAGGTATATTTAATTCATGTTTGTGAGTTATTAGTACAATAAACGCTGATTTCATTCATAACCAAGTAGGGCTATTTATGTTTGAATGAAAAGCACATACATTTGCTCACACAAAGCTCTATTGTGAACTAAAAAAAAAAAAAATCACTTTTTATTGTTCAAATAATTGTGCATTAACCAAAGGCTCAAAATGAAGATTCTGAGAACTGTGAGCCTACACTGGGAATGTTAATGTGCTAGATTGTTTATGTGGCATTATAGGATGGGTTAGGGCTTAATAGAGGTGAACAGTCTCAAGAATATTTTCCAGTGGCTTGGATGGTGCTCATTTAAGCTTTATTATTTTCCATTGGTGATTCTATAGCATGCAGAAGGATGAATTTTTTATTTCTTCACAGCTTCACAGAGAATGAGAGGGCAACAATGCCCACAGTAGCAGCAGCTGTGTTTGTGGGCACTGTTTCACTTAGAGGCTGGAGAAACAAACATGAAGTGCCACATGCATAGAGCCAACAGGTGCTTTTAGAATTTACCACGTACTGAGGCTTTAGGGGAGTTAAAGAGAGGCCACACAAATTCTGAGTTCCCACTGGCTTAGTGCCTTCTTCACAAGGTCAATTTTTACAGAATGGCCATGACCCATATGTATTTTATATTTGTATATATTATCAGACCTCCCTAGGCAAGTTGCACCTTTACATAACTATTTTCCCTGATTTCTATGAAGAATATTTATAAATTGGGAAATTTCAAAAAGTTGAAAGAATAAAATTATCTCTTCAATTCTCCCCCAGTGATAAGCATTGTAACATCATGATATGAATAAATAGCACATGTAATATACTTTATATAATGCCTAGAAGACAGTGAGTTTTTAATACATAATAGCTGAAAATGTTTTGTGTATATATAGTGTTTCCTTCTATCAGTTTCTTTTCTTCTTATTTATGTACATGAATTTGTTGAAGAAGTAAATACTCAACACATATTCTCCGAGCACCAGGAACTTTGAGTGGGCTGAGGAGAGGGGACTTTACATTAGGATGGACAAGACACAGTCTTTGCCCTTAAGTTGGTCATAGTTCTAGAGGAAAAAATAGAGAGGTGATGGTGGTTTTGTGTGATGACCTGGTAAGTCACCTAGTAAGTGCTGTGTGGAGATTGGCAGGGGCTCCTTACCTTCACTGAGGGCTTTCTGGAGAAACTGATGTCCATCTTCAGACCTGAAGGATGAGCAGGAGCTATTCAGTCAATGGAGTAGAAATGAGAAAATGTTTCCCCAGAGCAAACAGCTCATGTTCCGTTCCAGAGACAAGAGCAAGCATGGCATGTTCATGAAACTAAGTGGAATTCCGTGTGGCCATGGAGTATGCAGTGGTATTGGTTGATACGGTGGGAGGGTTGGAGGGTAGAGTTAGAGTAGGGTGAGACTGGGAAGGAGTCAGCCTCAGTAGTGAGCCAGGGCGCTGAGGAACAGGGCTGCTATTGTGAAGGGCTTCCCAGGAAGCCCAGGGAGAGTTAGATTTTATCCTGAGGGGAATGAGGAGCCATTGAAGCAAGAGACTTGATCAGATTTGTGCTTTAAGAAGAATATACAAAATCAATTAAAAAAATAGTTTGCCAAATAATAAAACAATTGAATAACTTATTTAAAAGTAAACAAAAATAATAAATAAAACAATAAAGAAAGTAATTAGAAAAAGGAGAGCAAAAAGAGTCTATTTTGCAATTTATAAACATCCTTTATTTTTTGGATAAATAGTAATTATAACATTGTAAAATTTTAAAAATGAATGACACTGAGACCACTGCATACTCAAAAACTGACTTAAAGGCACTTGGAAAGTGGCTTTCCATGCAGAATTTACAGCCACAAAAGTATTTGCTAGAAACAAGTAAAAATAGAAAGTAAGTGAATTTTTGTAGGTTAGAAGTTCAACCTGGGTCTCACTGGGCGATGATCAAGGTGTTGACAAGAGTGCATATCTTTCAGCAGTCTCTCAAGGAGAATACATTTCCTTACCCCTTCCAGCTTCTAGAGGTTTTGCGCTGTGATGGTTAATTTTATGTGTCAATTTGGGCCACAGGGTGCTCAGATTAAACATTATTTCTGCGAGAGTGTTTCCAGATGAGATTAGCAGTTTCACTGGTAAAGTAGACGGCCCTCCCCAGCGTGGGTGAGCATCATCCAATCCACTGAGGGCTGGGTAGAAAAAAAGGCAGAGGAAAGGAGCATTCCTTTCCTTCCTGCCTGCCTGCTGAGCTGGGAAATGGTCTTCTCCTGCCGTTGGACTGGGTTTCACAATATCAGCTCTCTTGATTCTCAGACCTCTGGATTTAGACTGGAATAACCAGTGGCTCTCCTGGGTTGCCAGCTTGTAGACAGCAGATTAGGGATTTCTTAACCTCCATGATCTCATATGCCAATTCCTTATAATCATTCTCTCTTATATATCTATGTTTATGTCTGTGTCTGTGTCTTTATCTCTATATAATATATACACATATATATCTTCTCTATATATATCTTCTCTCTCTTTAAATCTTCTATACATGTATTTATATCTTCTGTTTCTCTGGAGAGCCCTAATACATCCACATTCCTGGACTCATGGCCCCTTTCCTCCATCTTCAAAGCCAGCAATCTTGCATTTGTCTGTCACATCTTCCTCCGACTTTCCTTTTTGCTTCCCTTTTCCACTTTTTTTTTTTTTAAGATTTTATTTATTTTTTGACACAGAGAGACACAGTGAGAGAGGGAACACAAGCAGGGGGAGAGGGAGAAGGAGAAGCAGGCTTCCCACTGAGCCGGCAGCCCGATGCGGGGCTCGGCTCGATCTCAGCACCCTGGGATCATGACCTGAGCTGAAGGCAGATGCTTAACGACTGAGCCACCCAGGCGCGCCCCCCCTTTTCCACTTTTAAGGACCTTTGTGACTACATTGGGCCCACCTGGATAACCCAGGATGTGCTCCCTATATTAAGGTCATTTGGTTAGCAATCTTAATTCCATGTGCAACTATGATTCTCCATTGTCACATAATGGTCATATAACCACAGGTAGTGGGGATTAGGACATAGACATATTTGGGGGCAGTTATTCTGCCTAGCACAAAGAAGTATTTTTTCCCTTTCTGTCTGTTATTCCTCTTTGTCCCATTCTGCCACTTCCTGCCTCCTTCCCAGATAATCACTTATGTTCTTGTTTATTCTTTTAGTGTTTTTATTCTTTTTTTCCCCCAAGTCATCACTGAAATCTTTTAGTGTTTCTTTATGCAAATATAAATAAAATCAAATATTTTCTCTCTTTCTTATGCAGATAGTATATGCACTCTTTCCATGCATTGCTCTTTTTACTTACTTAATAATATATCCTGGTGATCTTTCAAATCCGTGCTAGAGAGCTTCCTCCTGCGTAATAAGCCACTGCATCAGTAAGACATTGTTTATTTTTTAAATGGCATTTTAAATCAGACAGGAGAGGTAAACTATTAAATACATGGTATTGGGATTACAGAGAATATAACACACATATTGTAACTGTTTAGCAAAATATTTAGAAAGATAAATAAAAATTTTAGCAGAAATTATTTTTAGGACAGTGGGAGAGGAAAGAGGGAAGATGAGAGTAAAAGGCAGCTTTCATTTCTTATTTTCATATTACATAATTTATTTTTATAAGGACATATATTTATGTATTACTTGTATAATTATATAAACATTATAAAGAATAAGAAAGGTACAATGTGGAAACTAAATCTTGGTGAGATCTGTGATTACTTTCTACATTTTCAGAAGTGAAAATTTCATGTCCAAGGTGATGCACACTACTCTCTAGAAGTGCTCTCTAGAATTAATTTACATGCCCATCAGGAGTATACGGGAGCACTCATTTTCCCCACATCCTAATCAGTTGGACTTCTCTTTCTGTCCACATTTTCCTCATCTAATGTGTACAGAGAATCCATTTCCTTTTGAAATTAAGAGTTGCTTAAACAGATATAAACAGTTGAATACAAATTTATTGTTTGTAAATAGTACTTAGAATTCAGAGTTTAGCTGTAATAACTTTCTAGAAGTGATATGTGTTCTTCATGGACCTTCACATTCATCTCTGTTGATTGGAGCATGAGTAAAGAGAGAGAGAAGGAAGGGTGTGAGGTTTGGTTCTTTTTGGGGGATGAGGGAGGGAGAACGGCATTTATTATTTATTAACGGATACTTACCACATCCGAGGTGATAGCATTTATAGTGTCTTACCTGTGAGGATTTTTTTTTTTAGAGAGAGAGAATGCACACACGTGCACACATGTGAGCAGAGGGGGCAGAGGGAGAGGGAGAGAGAGAATTTTAAGCAGACTCCTCACCCAGCACTGAGCCCCATGCAGGGCTGGATCCCATGGCCCTGAGATCATGACCTGAGCCGAAATCAAGAGTCGGATGTTTAACTGACTGATGCACCCAGGAGCCCCTTACCTGTGAGGATATTATCATCCTATTTCCTAGAAGTTAAGGGTCAGAAACGTCCGGTCACTGTTAGGGTCACATTGCCAGGACAGGCAGTGCCATCTTCCTTCCCATGGCTGCTTCTCTTGGCCTCTTAGCAAATCCCAAAGGGATGTTTGTTCCCAGATGCCCCATTCAGAACTAAGAGGAAACAGTCAGCTTTTCCCAGGTCATTAATTTCTACGGCTGCGTTCTGCTCTGGTTGATGATCTTGGGGCTCCTGGAGCCTGAGGCCAGCTTAGACGTAGAGTCCTGCGTCTTGCTCTGTAACCCAGAATACTTTTCTCCTGGACAGCACAGGGGAGCCTCTTTCAAGGGAAAACTGAGCCTGTTGTGAAGAAAATCATAGAGGTTTTAGACAGACGAAGCCTTTTCCCTAGAACGCTCTTGCTTCCTGACAGCTAATCTATTCAGATGATTGGCTCTGGGCCCATAACCCTCAAGTTTGGTGGACCCTGCCACTGATAGCCGTGGGAAGCAGTTATTCTGTGGCTGGGCTTAGGGTGCAGTGGCAGCATCTGTGTGGACCACCTGGGCCTTCTCAGCTTGTAGTATGTGCGGTAGCTTAGAGCCGCTCGCTTTAAAGGTTCCATTTGCATTATCAGCAAAGAATATGGAAAACAGCTCAATTCCAGCTGATTACTTCAAGTGCCTGGGAGCAGTTCTGTAATTTTCATCGCTGCTTGCTGGGCTCTTTAGCAAAGTTTGCAGGCGAATTTAATGGACCTCATTCAGCCCTGCTGAATGTAGACAGAGAAGGCACCAGCTTCCTGTTCTCTTTGTTTGGAAGCATCTGTTACCATCACATAGTAAACATTTTTTTTTAAACCATTCTGGGAACAGTCATCTGTGAGAAACCTCTCCAGTAAGACTTAGGCCCAGACTTGGTTTTCCCACAACCTCACCCAGCAAGGATTGTCTCTGTTATCCAAGGCCAATGAGATTGGCTCTAACATTTCTAGGAAATGGCTCCTGGCCATCTGGGTGCATAAACTCTCCTAGCACTGGTTAGAATCAAATAATTAAACTCTGGTGCTATGGTATACTTATCAGCCATTAAAAAGGATATTGTATATCCCACTTCTCACATTTTCATGTGCTTGTGAATCACTTAGGGATCTTGTTAAGATGAAGATCTGACTTGTAGATGTGAGGTGGGCCTCAGGTTCTGCGTTTCCGACAAGTTCCCAGGTGATGCTGATGTTCTTGGTCCTTGGACCACACTTTTAGTAGCAAGGCTGTAGAAGTTTTTTAATTGCATGGAAAGGTGTTCATGGATCCAGCAAGTAAGAGAGAAAGGACTGCAACATGTAGAATATGATCCCATTTATATACATTATATATATATATATATATATAATCCTATTTTTTGGTATATTCATTAATTTATAAAGAGAGATAGTAGTATATCTGGTGAGGTTAAGGCAATGATTATCTTCTTCCTTTTAATTATCTGTGTGTTTTTAAAATATATTCTACAATAAACATGTTTTATCCTAAGGACATTATTAAAATGATCTTTAAAGCACCTGCTAACAGAATAATACAACAATCTTTTCTAAAGCACCCATTTCCACAGGGGGAAAATACTGCAGAAGCTATAAGGAGAGGAAAGTCTAGTTGGTTCTCACATGGACCATTTCGGATTGTGGAATCATGGTAGAAAAACAGAGACCTTCAGACGCCATCCGGTGATTTAGCTTGCTTTACTCCATCAGTTCTGTGGAATGTCAATAATCTGCAATATGGCCCAAGGAATATGTTCATCTATCATTTGGCAAAGATTTAAAAGTTTGGTTATACTCAGTGTCAGTGCAAATGTGAGAAAACAGACATCCCCAAACTTTTGGAGTAATTGATGCAACTTTTAAAAATATTTGGCAATGGGCGCCTGGGTGGCTCAGTTGGTTAAGCGACTGCCTTCAGCTCAGGTCATGATCCTGGAGTCCTGGGATCAAGTCCTGCATCGGGCTACCTGCTCAGCAGGGAGTCTGCTTCTCCCTCTCCCGCTCCCCCATCTTGTGCTCTCTCTCTCTCTTAAATAAATAAATAAATAAAATCTTAAAAAAAAAATAAATAAATAAATAAAAATATTTGGCAAGATCTGTCAAAATTTCAAAAGTGTTCACCTTTTAAACCAGCAATGCCACGTCTAGGTCTCTGTCCTAGAGATGTATCTCACAGTGTGCAAAAATGTGCACACATGCAAACATACACTCATACTTGCATCTTTACTGCCCAGTGGTTTGTAATATAAGAAAACTAGAAATGACCTAAATGCCCATCAATGGAGGACTAGTTAAATAAATAATGATGTATTCACATGATGAAATCTATGCAGTCATTAAAAAAGAACGGCATCTGTGTCCTACGTACAGCATCTCTATGTTTCACTGCAGCAGACGCTCACGGCTGCTTATGCACTAGTCAGTCCCTTGCCTTTTTGCTTCAGAATTCTTCCCACTATAGACACAGAAAATACCAGCTCCTTGTTTTGCCAGTCTCCCCTGCTGCCTGGGGAGACAATGCTGGAGAGACTACTCCTCCCTGCCTGCCTGGCAGTGCTTGTATGAGGACATCTAACCTGAAAGTGGCTGTCACCTTGCAGGCAAACAGAAGAGGCTGAAAGCTGAGAGAAGTTGCAGCCGGGGGAGCAGAAAGATGTAGGAGCCTGTGTCCTGGGTCCTGGGTGACGGCAGGTGCTGCTGACTTAGCCAACTCTGCGACTACTTAGCTGTGGACTCCTGTTACTGTTGAAGCTAGCTTTTGGTTGCCTGTTCTCTTACTTGACCCTGACAGAGCACTCACTGCACAGACCTGTGTAAGACTTGGTACGTTTTTACATGTGCATCTACCTCACTTTAAGTGGCAAGATAAAATTACAGAAATACACCATAGTTTGTTAAATACATAGGATATCGAGATTTAAATATAGATGTGCTGCAAGAAAAGCAAGCATCAGAACAGTACTATTTAAAATATCCTGAATATACTGTTTCAAGATATTGTATCAGTATTATATCAATATTATATTTTATGTGTGTGGGTATAGATATATAGAGATATATATGATTAAATACAACTAATTTTTTGTCTCTATCATCATTGCCTCTGGATAAAAATGTTGTCAGTCCCTGGTTTGCTGTTCACTTTAGGTTATAGGTAGGTCTACAAGTACTTTAAGTTGAAAACCCAGTTTCAGGGGGCACCTGGGTGGCTCAGTGGGTTGAGCATCTGACTCTTGATTTTAGATCATGATCTCAAGGTCGTGGGATCAAGGCCCTTTTGGACTCCGTGCTGAGCATGGAGCCTGATTCAGATTCTCTCTCTCTCTCTCTCTCTCCTCCCTCTGCCCCTCTTCTAAATCTTTAGAAACAAACATAAAATATTTAAAAGAAAAAAAAAGAAAATCCAGTTTCAACATAATGGAAAAACAAAGCCACCATCCTTTGTGATCATCAAAACTTCTCATCTGACTTTGCTTTAAATATCTTCACCTCGCTGAACTGGGATCTGGTGCTGGGAAAGGCACGTGTGGTCTCCCAGCTCTCCATCTGGAAGCACAGGATTCAGGACTTTCAGTTCTAAAACCTGAAAAATTGCAGACAAACTAGAGCTAGTGAGTCAGCCCAGCCTGCCGTGTTCCTGAGCATCTTCTCCCCGGGCTAGCTGCTGATTCCATGCCTGCCCAGAGGAAATGGGAGAAGCACTGAGGGCGAAGGAGAAATCTTCCCTGGACTGGGAGCCTGGCGAGCCGCATGCCTGCTCCATTCCCAGCCAGTGGCTAGAGCTGGCTTCCAGGTAAGGCTTCTAGCCCGACGGCCCCTCCTCCTCCCCCAGGTCCTTTCTGTTCTGCTCATGTCCTGCCGGTGCCTCCGCAGTCCTGCCGCTAGCAGGGCGCCTCCAACCTCCATCTCACTCACAAGGTGGCCCCTTGGGCAGAACCCAAATGACTTGCTGGGTCTCCCTCATAGAGTCCTGAGAAGGTAGCTGATACCATCCAATGGAACTTTCCTGGCTCTACTGCCAAGACAGTGGGCCCTCCACCCCCCTGGATTTCCACTGAGGAGACAGACCCCTGACATATAGTCACGCTCTAGGCCACAGTTTGCTTGAGGTTCCTCAGTTCCATGTCTGAGTCCCAACTGCATGGGACAAATGTAAGAGCTCCCCAAGGGCATCCCTGGAATGCCCCCTCCCTAGGCTTGGAGTTAGAAGGGGAACCTTCCCTCCTGTCCCCCGAGGGAGTGGTCGTGGGCCTCAGCACACTCACCCCAAGCAAATTCCCACCCATCAGCCTCTTTTGTATCTGCTGCCTCTCTCTGGTGGAACAGGCTCTTGTATTGGTACATTCTGTGTGTGTGTGTGTGTGTGTGTGTGCGTGTACATGTGCGTGTGCACGTGTGCCCCACTCACTTTGGGTCTGGTATCTGTTATACTGGTGCCTCCGAGGAGGAGGAGGTAGGAAAAGCCCCATTCTAACATCCTGCCCAGAATAACAAACAGCACTTTTTCAGTGGTTGCTTGTAGAGAGTGGAGCTGATGATGGGGGAAGGGATGGACATTTACTTTTCATTTTATAATCTTATATAAAGTATATATGTATGTATATGTACACATACACTCAGACACGTGTGTGTGTGTATATATATATTTATACATGTGCATATACATGTATATCTATATACACACAGAGACATATGTAACTTGCCACAAACGTGCCGCTTTTGTTAAGTAGAAAAAAAAGACACACAGATGTGATTGTGTAAGAAAAATAGGGGAGGAATAGTCTAAATTCAATAATGGCTTTCTAATTGTATTTAAGCTACATGACAACTAACCATAATTAAAATGAAAGCTTTTCTCACTCTTGCAAAAATGATTAATTAATAACCTCATTCATTATGCCTACAGAGAGCATATTCAAGTTGAAACAAATGGTAAGAAACAAAATTCACTCTGAAAACCTTTCCTCCAGGTTCTGTCTCCTTGAGCTGTTTAGTGGAGACAAGAAGATGCTTTGAAGCCTGTGGCTGTGGAGTGAACTCTTGGGTTTCCAATTTGCACTGGTGCTAGATTAAATGGAATTCTGCAGCCATCACTCTGATGTGTGGGATTGCACAGAGGCCTGCTCTGTTCTATTTCTGCAGATGTGTTTGATGAGCTGACCCCCTGTTAACGGTCTTTGGGACTGAACTGTCATGTCTCAGAGATTTGCTTCTTTCCAGCTGTCTCATCATTGCCTCATAAACTGTAAGTGAATAGTTCATTGCCAAGGCCCACACTTGAAACACTCACCTGTCAACAGCATAATTCTCCTCATACTTTTTAGTTCAACTTTCTTTCATCTGAGAAACTTGTAGAAACCTAGACCTCCTGTTGACTCTGAGTGGTCTGCAGGTGGATGGATCAGCTGAAACCAGTGAATCTGAATTGTTGGCTAGAAATGCTCCAAGTTTCTGTGGCACCCTTCAGTGTGTAGGGAAGGTTATGCCTGTGATCTCTGAGAATAACCCCAAGGAAGGAGAGCCTTCACTGGAGGTACTGAGGGGTCAAAGTGCTGTGAATAGAACCAGTGGGCCCAAAGCCTGCCAAGAGACTTCACAGTGAAATCCTGCATCTTCCAAATGCTTGCTTTGTGTCTCAGAATGGTACAAATTCCAAGAACCTAACATGAAGAATTAAAAATACTGTAGAAGTCTAGAAAGTTCCAAATTCAAACATGTATCCTATGTCATAGAATTTAAGGAATCAAGACTTTCATAGGAATTAGGAAATTCAACTATATAAGCATTATGAATGTGTGTGTGTATGTGCTTTGATCTTCAAATCCATATTTCTCACCAAGATTTATAAGGCCTGTCCCTGCTTCCCTCCTTGAGTCCCTGCTCCTCCAACCCGTAGCTCCAACTTTTACTCCATGCTCCAGCCCTTCAGACTTAATTCTATTTTTCTGGAGAATTTCTTCCAAGTCTCTGGGCTCATCTTATATGCTCTGCCTCCTGCCCTCCGCCCTCAAACTCTTTCCCTGGCCAACCTTCCATGCATCCTTTCTGTCTCATCATCCTTCCCACTTACATAGGAAGCCTCAGGGCCCTCTATCCTATCTGTGCTTTGTGAAGCTGCTCCCGCCTAGAACAGCCCTCAGCACCTTGCATCCCTGCAGTTACACACAGATGAGGGCAGAGAGCCCATCAGCCCTGCTCTGAGCTGTGCCCACAACATCTGGCCCAGCCTAACACTTGGCACTAAGTGCTCAAAGCTATTGATCAAATCATCAAAGAAAAAAGAACATGGAAAATGAATATACTTTTCTAAACTAGTAAGGTGGCTGGTGTGTGATTTTCTCCCACTTTTTCATATTATAAAATAAATGGAATAAGTAAAAAGTAATTTGAAAACAGTAGTCATACGATATTAACAAAGTGATCTTCATTTTTCTTACTCCTTTTAAGTTTTGTCCATATATCTGTTTTACATAGTTGTTCTGTTTTTCATTATTATTATTTAAAATAAGAGTATATAAACAAATTGTATTTTTCTACATAGTTTTTCATACTTATAGTTTTCTTGGTTGTATAATGTATTGAGTTGGGTTGATACATTATACTTTCTCTAACCATGCTCTTAATTTTGTGATTGTATCAGGTATAGTGAATTCTCAGTGAGGTATAGGCATGAACATTTTCCTGTTTTCTTCCAATCATCACCTCCCTTTCCTGTCCTTCAGTGACACTTTGGGATGACCCCACAGGTTTAGAGTCATTTCTTTTTTTTTTTAAAGGTTTTATTTATTTATTTGACAGAGAGAGACAAAACAAGAGAGGGAACACAAGCAGGGGGAGTGGGAGAGGGAGAAGCAGGCTTCCCTCTGAGCTGGGAGCCCGATGCGGGGCTCGATCCCAGGACCCTGGGACCATGACCTGAGCTGAAGGCAGACGCTTAACAACTGAGCTACCCAAGGCGCCCCTAGAATCATTTCTCATTTTTTTTTTCAATCGAAGTAGAACTAATGTAACAGTGTTATATTAGTTTCAGGTGTACAATGCAATGAGTCAACAATTCCGTACATTATTCAGTACTCATCTCGGTAAGTATACTCTTAATCTCCTTTATCCATTTCACCCACCCCCACTCCTCTGGCAATCACCAGTTTATTCTCCATATTTAAGAGTCTGGGTTTTTTTTTGTTTGACTCTGTTTGTTTATTTGTTTTGTTTCTTAAATTCCACATGAGTGAAATCATACAGTATTTGTCTTCCTCTGTCTGACTTACTTCACTTAGCATTATATCCTCTCTAGGTCCATCCATGTTGTTGCCAATGGCAAGATCTCATTCTTTTTCATGGCTGAATAATATTCCATTGTATTTATACACCACATCTTCTTTATCCATTCATCTGTCTGTGGACACTTAGGTTGCTTCCATATCTTGGCTATTGTAAATAATGCTGCAGTAAACATAAGGGTACATATATCTTTTTGAATTGGTGTTTTTGTTTTCTTTGCATAAATACCCAGAAGTGGAATTACTGGACCATGTGGTAGTTCTATTTTTAATTTTTTGGAGAACCTCCATACTGTTTTCCACAGTGGCTCCTACACTTTGCGTTCCCATTAACAGTGCACAAGGGTTCCTTTTTCTCCACATTCTCATCAGCACTTGTTATTTCTTGTCTTCTTGATTCTAGTCATTCTGACAGGTATAAGGTGATATCTCATTGTGGTTTTGATTTGCATTTCCCTGACGATAAGTGATGTTGAGCATCTTTTCATGTATCTGTTGGCCATTTGTATGTCTTTAGAAAAATGTCTATTCAAATCATCTGTCTGTTTTTTAGTTGTGTTTTTTGTGTTCTGGGGGTATTGCATTATATAAGTTCTTTATATATTTCAGATATTAACCCCTTGCCAGAGATATCATTTGCAAATATCTTTTCCCATTTAGTAGGTTGTATTTTTTTTTATGGTTTCCTTTGCTTTGCAAAAGCTTTTTTTTTTTTTTAATGTAGTCCCAATAGTTTGATTTTGCTCTTATTTCCCTTGCCTAAGGATACATATCTAGAAAAATGTTGCTATGGCCAGTGTCAAAAATTACTGCCTATGTTTTTTTCCAGGAGTTTTATGGTTGGCTCAGTTGGTTAGGCATCTGCCTTTGACTCAGGTCATGATCTTGGAGTCCTGGGCTTGAGCTCTGTGTCAGGCTCCCTGCTTAGCAGGGAGTCTGCTTGTCTGCTTCTCCTTCTCCCTTTGTCCCTCCCTTGTGCCCCCCACATCCCCACTTGTGTGAGTGTGCTCTCTCTCTATCTCTCAAATAAAAAAATAAAATCTTTAAAAAAATGTTAGGGAAAACTACTGCCTGTTTTTCTTCTTCAACATTTACTTACAATATTGTAAATAATGCTGTGTGAACATCATCATGTATATAGGTTTCTTCCTTCTGATGTTTCCTTAAGATAAATTTCTAGGAGTTGGATAACCATTTTTATAGCTCCCCATACATATTGGTATATTGGTCTTCCTTTTTTTCTTTTTAAAGATCTTATTTATTTATTTGAGAGAGAGAGAGAGCAGGAGAGCAGGAGCGGTGGGGAGGGGCAGAGGGGGAAGGAGAAACAGACTCCCCACTGAGCAGGGAGCCCGATGTGGGGCTTGATCCCAGGACCGTGGAATCATGACCTGAGCTGAAAGCAGACATTTAACCAACTGAGCCACCCAGGCGCCTGGTATATTGCCTTTTCAAAGAATTTTTTTTCCAAAAAATTCCAGTGTAGCAGCAAGTATGAAAATACTAGTTTAATAGCAGCCTTAAACTTGAGTGTTATTTTTAAAAAATGTTCCTAGATGTAAAATAGTACATTAATTTTTATTTCTTAGATTAATATCAAGGATAACATATGTGCGTATGTTTGGCCAATTTGTATTTCCTCTTATGAGAACTGCCTGTTCTTATTCTTTATTTACCTACTGGGGTTTTGATGTTCTTTTATTTTGCTTTTTATAGATGTTGTCATAAAGTGTTTGTGAAATAAAACATTTTTTTTTTAACCAAAAGCAGTGTTTATTTCTATAGTTAGACTGAGAACAAACTGAGTAGGCTAATTGAGACCTGAGTGTAGGTTGTGGAGGTCTGTCAACTGCCTTCCCTGGTTTCTGGAATAAGGGTACACCCTATGTATAGGCAAATTCACTTGATTTTTCCAGGCAACTCTGTCTGCCATAGTCACACAGTTTCCTTGAGTATTAATACTTTTTCTAAGTTTTCTGAAGCTAATCTCTTTTTTAAAAAGATTTTATTTATTTATTTGACAGAGTGAGACAGAGGGAAAGAGAGAGAACACACAAGCAGGGGGAGCAGCAGGTAGAGGGAGAGGGAGGGAGAAGCAGGCTTCCCACTGAGCAGAGAGCCCAACATGGGGCTCTATCCCAGGACCCTGGGATCATGACCTGAGCCAAAGGCAGATGCTTAATCGACTGAGCCACCCGGGCACCCTGAAGCTAATCTATTTAGAGCTGTATGTTTCCTTTTAGGACAGCAATTTTAAATTGGGAGAGAGGTTAATATAGGAATTGGGAGGGGGTGGTGGTGGCAAATGTAATTTAAAAAAATCTATGGTAAAAATTCAACTTCCCTGTCAAGGCAGTCCTGAAGTTTTCTTTATAGAATTTTGAAATTTCAAATAGTGTAAAAGATTTATGTACACAAATAGTGTACCTAAGATTTTTCTACATATCAAAACAGAGTAGAGTCTATAAAAGATTGAGTAACTCTGATCTATACTTCTTTTCAAGATGGTGGTATGAGTTCATGTTTTAAACTGCTCCACAAAAATGATACATTTAAACATACACACACTCTCTCTCTCTCTCTCCAGACATATTCCATGCTCAAAAACAAGCTATCTATGTAGACAAAAATCAAAATGGAAGCATCCATAAATCTTTTACATTATTTGAAATTTCAAGGAGTTGAAGTGACAGACAAATAGATTCTGAATCTAGAAATACTCAGCATTGGCCAGAACTTGGGTCTCTGTGGGGTAGATAGGACCAAGAGCACCCCATGTGCAGACGGATGACAGTCCCACAGAGTGACAACAGGGGCAGGATGGGGTTTTTCACCCTTGAAAGGATTATTGACTGAGCTATAGCTTCTATATATTTAATTTAATACTGATAATTTAAAAGATTTTTGTTTAAAAGAGTAAATATAATTAAAGCTGTGAAGCTGTGGTGACTAGAAGAGGCAGAGAAGGCAGTGAAGACTGACTCTATGCCAGGACATCTGCTGATTCAATGGCTAAATCTGTGATATTGCCCCAGAATGGAAGCCCTCAGCTGCTTGCATAGGGCCTGTTCTCAGGCATAAGTCCCAGAAGTTGGGTGGGAGCCCTGTAAAACCACTGGAAATAAGAGAGTGAATGGTGAGAGAAGACAATATGCTACGTTTTTCATGAAAATAACAAAGCACATAAAACCTGCTCTTAAAAAGCTGCTCAATGAATAAAAAATTGGGAGAAGAATTATTGAAGAAACAAAAGTAATTAAACAGTCCCAAAATGACTTTAAAATAAGTATGTTTATATTACTCAGAAATAAAGGAAGGAATAACAATCATAAAAGTTTTATGAAATAAAAATTTGCAGTAATGAATCGACAAATGGATATGACAAAACTCATTAAAAAAAAACAGAAATAAAAAAATACATTAATTGAGATTAAAAATTCCATAAGTGGAGTAAATTCTAGATTGGTAACAAAGAGAATTACTGACTTTGAAAATAGTACTGAGGAATTTACCTAGAAAGAGCAGAGAAATAGAAATAAATATTAAAGAAACGTTAAGTGAAATAGAAGATGAATCGTGAGACACCACATTGTTCCCCCCAACCCCAAATACATCTTTATTGAAGGTAAATCTTTATTGAACTACTAAAGGATGTATTTCATAGAGAAAAAAAGGAAACCCAGAATAAAGAAATGGGATGCCATAAACAATAATGAGCAAAGTAGGAGATAAAAATATATTGATAAATCAAATTAAATACTGACAATTTAAGAATAACATTTTCATTTGTTTAAAAGATTGTTGGAAATAAAATTTAAACAGTAAATACAGAGAGGATGAAAAGGATAGGTTACAAAGATCATCACCTTGTTTAGAAAGATGGAGGAGATATTGAATTACTTTAGACTTTTAAAGTTAATACATTGTTTAATATTTGTTAAAATAATTACTAAAATAAAATAAATGTGTACATTATAAACCATTAGAGAAGGAAAAAGAGGACAAAGACAATTTTATCAATCCAAGAGAAGGAATAAAAGGAAAAAAAGGGGGGGAAGAAGATGATACACTGAAGATACAGCCCAAAGAATAGAAATTAATCCAGATATATAAATGATCATAATAATTGTTAATAGATTGAACTCAAGCTTTCTAAAGAAAAAGACAGTAAGATTTTATTAAAACAAACAAGTGCTGTTTATAAAACACGACTAAAACAAAACTACATAACAATTGAAAAACTACAAAACAATTGAGTATAAAAAATAGAGAAAGATATAACAGGCAAATAAATACTAACAAATATTGGTTTAGTAATATTAATACCAAACAGAGTAACATTAAAGACAAAAGCATGAATAGTGATAAAAAAGCACGGTTTACAATGGCAAAAGAACAATTTCCAACAAGCTGTGATATAAAGCTGTGAATTTTATGAGCCTAACAACAAAACTTCAATATATAAAGAAAAATGGACAGATTTTAAAAAATATGGACAAATTCATAATTATAGAGGGAAATTTAAATACGATGGCATCAGAAATAAAGCAAGCAAACAAAAAACATTTAGTAAGATTATATGACTTAAACATAATTTAAAAACTTCACTGATAAAAATTTAAAACTTTGAAGTAACATTCCTTCCAATCATATATGAAACATTTACAAGTTTATTGAAATAAGTCTCAGTGAATTTAAAAGGGTATGTCATAGAAAGTATGTTTCCTGACCACGATGGAAATAAATTAGAAATTAATAATAGAAAAATCTCTGAAAAACCCCCAAATATTTGGAAACAAAATAGTACACATTTAAATAAGTTATGAATCAAGGAAGAAATCTAAAGGGAAATTAGAAACTATTTTAAACTGAATGAAAATGAAAATACAATATATCAAATTTGTAGGATAACAGTAAAGTCATAACAAGTGAAATCAAGTCAATTCTTGTAGGAGAATTTGTAGCACTAAACATCTTTATCAGAAAAGAAGAAAGGTCTCAAATTTATGAGATCAACTTCAATCTTTAGCAATTCGAAAAGAACAGATTAGATCTAAAGTAAGTAGAAGAAAGGAAACAATAAAGAGTAGGGAAAAAGTCAATAAAATGGAAAACAAAATAGCAATGAAACTGAAAGCAAATTCATTGAAAAGATCAAGAAAATGGATAACTCTAGTTATACTAATCAGGGAGGGAAGACACAGATTACTAATATTGGGAATAAAAAAGTTGACATGTCTCCAGATTCTACAGGTATTAAAAGGATAATATGGGAATATTAGGAACAATTTTATGACAATTAATTTGATTGGATAACATGAAATTTTTATCCAATAATGAAATAGATAAATTCCATAAAAGACTCAAACTAGCAAAGTTTTCTCAAGAAGAAATAGACAACTGAGGGAAGATGGCAGAGTAGGAGGACTCTAAGCTCACCTTGTTCCATAAATACAACTAAATAACAGCCTCATCAGCATAAATAACCCAGAAAACGACTAGAAGATGGACAGAACACACTCTCTACAGCTAAATGTAGAGAAGAGACCACATGGAAAAGGGCAGGAAGGGCAGAGACAGAGTTGGGAGCTAAACAGGCCCATCAGATTGTCTGCAGGAGGAAGGGACGCTTCAGGCACAGAGAGGAGAGAGAAACAGATCCTCACACCAGAGAGCCTGCACAGGGAAGATGAATTGTCATAATATTTGGCTTTGAAAACCAGAGGGGCTGAATTTCACCAGTTCTTACAATCAGTGGAATTTAAAACCTGGAACTTTAAAAATCAGCAGGCTAGTGGGAGAGCCTGGAGGGCAAGAGGAAACTGAGTCCCCACCCTTAAAGAGGTAGCACAACAAATAGCCCTGTGGAGGTACAGCATAGAAACAGTAGTTTGAAAAATGCCTGGGGTACATGGGAGGGAGATTCGTTTACTAATCTCAGAATGTGTGCCAGAGGGGCAGGGATCTTTGGGAGACTTCTCCAGGAACAAAGGGCTGGCAGGCACTGTTTCCCCCCTCTCCCACCCACAGCATAGACACATGGACACCTGTTGGAAACAGTGCCATGTCAACAGTTGCTTCCTAACTTGCTAACAGTGTACTCTGCCCACACATTCTACTATGGACATACTCCCTCCAGCCAGGCCTCAGCTCTAGGTCTCCTCCCACAGCTAACCTGCCCAAACCTTGCTAATACATGTATGTGCCCCAATGTGCTTCTGTGTATCCACCCCCTCCAACCAGCCTGCTTTGGTCCCTGGCAGCTACAGGTCCCTTCACACTGGCTTGGACCTTGCTGGCGCTGCACACCCCGCCACTGTTTTCTCCTGCAGTTTGGTGCTATTGTATCTCTAACAAACACCTGGTCTCACTCAACTTGAGCTCAGAGCAGCCCCAGATTGGTCCACTAATGGAATAGAAATCAAACACTTCCCCCAACAGGCAAAGAGATCCATTGCAGACAATTGGACTGAAATAGATAAACTGAATAGCCTATATCTATTAAGGAAATTGAATTTGTAGTTAAAAACTTTCCACAAAGAGGGGCACCTGGGTGGCTCAGTCATTAAGTGTCTGCCTTCGGCTCAGGTCATGATCCCAGGATCCTGGGATCGAGCCCCACATCAGTCTCCTTGCTCAGCAGGGAGCCTGCTTCTCCCTCTCCCACTCCCCTTGCTTGTGTTCCTGCTCTCGTATCTCTCTCTGTCAAATAAATAAAATCTTTAAAAAAAAAAAAAAAAAAAAACTTTCCACAAAGAAAACCTTAGTCCCCGATGGCTTTACTGGTGAATTCTGCCAAATATTTCTATTAAAATATGAACAGCGTTTTTCACAGAGCTGGAACAGAGAATCCTCAAATTTGTATGGAACCCAAAAAGACTTCAAATAGCCAAAGCAACCTTGAAAATGAAGAACAAAACTGAAGGTTTTAGAATTCCAGATTTCAAGATATACTACAAAGCTGTAGCAATCATAATAATATGGTACTGGCACAAAAATAGACACATAGATCATGGGACAGAATAGAGAGCCCAGAAGTCAACAAATGATTATATGGTCAATTAACCTTTGACAAAGGAGGCAAGAAGATGCAGTGGGAAAAAGTCTCTTCAACAAATGGTGTTGGGAAAATTGGTCAGCTACATGTAAAAAATATGAAACTGGACTACTTCTTGACACCAGACAAAAAATAAACTCAAAATGGATTAAGGACCTACATGTGAAACCTGAAACTATAAAAATCGTAGGAGAGCGCACAGGCAGTAATGTTTCTGACAATGGCCATAGCAACATTTTTCTAGATATGTCTCCTGGCAAGGGAAATAAAAGCAAAATTAAACTCTTGGGATTACATCAAAATAAGAAGCTTCTGAATAGTGAAGAAAAGAAGCAACAAAACTAAAGGACAGCCTCGTGAATGGGAGAAGATATTTACAAATGACATATCTGATAAAGGATTAGTATGTAATATATATAAAGAACTTCTACAACTCAACACCCAAAAAATGAATGATCCATTTCAAAATGAGCAGAAGACATGAACAGACATTTCTCCAAAGAAGACATACAGATGGCCAACAGACACATGAAATGATGCTCAACATCACTTATCATCAGAGCAATACCAATCAAAACCACAATGAGATATCACCTTGCACCTGTCAGAATGACTAAAAAACATGAGAAACAAGAAGTGTTGGTCAGGATGTGGAGAAAAAGAAACTCTTGTGCACTGTTGGTAGGACCACAAACTGGTGCAGCCACTATGGAAAACAGTATGCAGGTTCCTCAAAAAATTAAAAATAGAACTACCATATGATCCAGTAATTGCACTACTGGGTATTTACCCAAAGAAAACAAGAACACTAATTTGAAAAGATACATGTACCCCCGATGTTTATTGCAGCATTATTTGCAATAGCCAAATTATGGAAGCAGCCCAAGTGTCCGCTGATAGATGAATGGATAAAGAAGGTGTGGCATAGATGTAGTATAGAAAATAGATAGATAGTAGATAGATGATAGATAGATGATAGATAGATAGATAGATAGATAGACAGACAGACAGGCAGGCAGACATACAGTGGAATATTATTCATCCATAAAAAAGAATGCAATCTTGCCATTTGCAACAATGTGGATGGAGCTACAAAGTATAATGCTAAGTGAAATAATCAGAGAAAGACAAACCATATGATTTCACTCATATGTGGAATTTAAGAAACAAAACAAACAAAATAAAAAACAGAGAAACCAAGAACACTCTTTTTTAATTTTATTTTATTATGTTATGTTAATCACCATACATTACATCATTAGTTTTTGATGTAGTGTTCCATGATTCATTGTTTGCGTATAACACCCAGTGCTCCACTCAATACATGCCCTCTTTAATACCCATCACCTGGCTAACCCATCCCCCCACACCCCTCCCCTCTAGAACCCTCAGTTTGTTTCTCAGAGTCCATAGTCTCTCATGGTTCGTCTCCCCCTCTGATTTGCCCCCCTTCATTTTTCCCTTCCTACTTTCTTCTTCTTCTTCTTCTTCTTCTTCTTCTTCTTCTTCTTCTTCTTCTTCTTCTAAAAATATAATGTATTATTTGTTTCAGAGGTACAGGTCTGTGATTCAACAGTCTTGCACAATTCACAGCGCTCACCATAGCACATACCCTCCCCAATGTCTATCACCCAGCCACCTCATCCCTCCCACCCTCCACCACTCCAGCAACCCTCAGTTTGTTTCCTGAGATTAAGAATTCCTCATATCAGTGAGATCATATGATACATGTCTTTCTCTGATTGACTTATTTTGCTCAGCCTAATATCCTCCAGTTCCATCCACATCGTTGCAAATGGTAAGATTTCATTCCTTTTGATGGCTGCATAATATTCCATTGTATGTATGTGTGTATACACACACATACACACACACACACACACACACACCACATCTTCTTTACCCATTCATCTGTTGATGGACATCTTGGCTCTTTCCATAGTTTAGCTATTGTGGACGTTGCTGCTATAAACATTGGGGTGCAGGTACCCCTTCGGATCACTACATTTGTATCTTTGGAGTAAATACCCAGTAGTGCAATTGCTGGGTCATAGGGTAGCTCTATTTTCAACTTTTTGAGGAACCTCCATACTGTTTCCCAGAGTGGCTGCACCAGCTTGCATTCCCACCAACAGTGTAGGAGGGTTCCCCTTTCTCCACATCCCTGCCAACATCTGTCGTTTCCTGACTTGTTAATTTTAGCCATTCTGACTGGTGTGAGGTGGTATCTCATTGAGGTTTTGATTTGGATTTCCCTGATGCTGAGCGATGTTGAGCACTTTTTCATGTGTCTGTTGGCCATTTGGATGTCTTCTTTGGAAAAATTTTTGGATTATTTGTTCTTTGGGTGTTGAGTTTGATAAGTTCTTTATAGATTTTGGATACTAGGCCTTTATCTGATATGTCATTTGCAAATATCTTCTCCCATTCTGTTGGTTGTCTTTTGGTTTTGTTGACTGTTTCTTTTGCTGTGCAAAAGCTTTTTATCTTGATGAAGTCCCAGTAGTTCATTTTTGCCCTTGCTTCCCTTGCCTTTGGCGATGTTTCTAGGAAGAAGTTGCTGCGGCTGAGGTCGAAGAGGTTGCTGCCTGTGTTCTCCTTTAGGATTTTGATGGACTCCTGTCTCACATTGAGGTCTTTCAACCATTTTGAGTCTATTTTTGTGTGTGGTGTAAGAAAATGGTCCAGTTTCATTTTTCTGCATGTGGCTGTCCAATTTTCCCAACACCATTTGTTGAAGAGACTGTCTTTTTTCCATTGGACATTCTTTCCTGCTTTGTCGAAGATTAATTGACCATAGAGTTGAGGGTCCATTTCTGGGCTCTCTATTCTGTTCCATTGATCTATGTGTCTGTTTTTGTGCCAGTACCATACTGTCTTGATGATGACAGCTTTGTAATAGAGCTTGAAGTCTGGAATTGTGATGCCACCAGCTTTGCTTTTCTTTTTCAACATTCCTCTGGCTATTCGGGGTCTTTTCTGGTTCCATACAAATTTTAGGATTATTTGTTCCATTTCTTTGAAAAAAGTGGATGGTATTTTGATGGGGATTGCATTGAATGTGTAAATTGCTCTAGGTAGCATTGACATCTTCACAATATTTGTTCTTCCAGTCCATGAGCATGGAAAGTTTTTCCATTTCTTTGTGTCTTCCTCAATTTCTTTCATGAGTATTTTATAGTTTTCTGAGTACAGATCCTTTGCCTCTTTGGTTAGATTTATTCCTAGGTATCTTATGGTTTTGGGTGCAATTGTAAATGGGATCGACTCCTTAATTTCTCTTTCTTCTGTCTTGTTGTTGGTGTGTAGGAATGCCACTGATTTCTGTGCATTGATTTTATATCCTGCCACTTTACTGAATTCCTGGGTGAGTTCTAGCAGTTTTGGGGTGGAGTCTTTGGGTTTTCCACATAAAGTATCATATCATCTGTGAAGAGTGACACTTTGACTTCTTCTTTGCCAATTTGGATGCCTTTGATTTCTTTTTGTTGTCTGATTGCTGTGGCTAGGACTTCTAATACTATGTTGAATAGCAGTGGTGCTAGTGGACATCCCTGCCATGTTCCTGACCTTAGGGCGAAAGCTCTCAGTTTTTCCCCATTGAGAATGATATTCACTGTGAGTTTTTCATAGATGGCTTTTATGATATTGAGGTATGTACACTCTCTCCCTATACTCTGAAGAGTTTTGATCAAGAGAGGATGCTGTACTTTGTCAAATGCTTTTTCTGCATCTATTGAGAGGATCATATGGTTCTTGTTCTTTCTTTTATTAATGTATCACATTGATTGATTTGTGGATGTTGAACCAACCTTGCAGCCCAGGGATAAATCCCACTTGGTCGTGGTGAATAATCCTTTTAATGTACTGTTGGATCCTATTGGCTAGTATTTTGGTGAGAATTTTTGCATCCATGTTCATCAGGGACTTTGGTCTGTAATTCTCCTTTTTGATGGGGTCTTTGTCTGGTTTTGGGATCAAGGTAATGGTGGCCTCATAAAACGAGTTTGGAAGTTTTCCTTCCATTTCTGTTTTTTGGAACAGTTTCAGAAGAATAGGTATTAATTCTTCTTTAAATGTTTGGTAGAATTCCCCTGGGAAGCCATCTGGCCCTGGGCTCTTGTTTGTTGGGAGATTTTTGATGACTGCTTCAATTTCCTTAGTGGTTATAGGTCTGTTCAGGTTTTCTTTCTTCCGGGTTCAGTTTTGGTAGTTGATACATCTCTAGGAATGCATCCATTTCTTCCAGATTATCTAATTTGCTGGCATAGAGTTGCTCATAATATGTTCTTATAATTGTCTGTATTTCTTTGGTGTTGGTTGTGATCTCTCTTTCATTCATGATTTTATTTATTTGGGTCCTTTCTCTTTTCTTTTTGATAAGTCTGGCCAGGGGTTTATCAATCTTGTTAATTCTTTCAAAGAACCAGCTCCTAGTTTCATTGATCTGTTCTGTTCTTTTGGTTTCTATTTCATTGATTTCTGCTCTGATCTTTATTATTTCTCTTCTCCTGTTGGGTTTAGGCTTTATTTTCTGTTCTTTCTCCAGCTCCTTTAGGTGTAGGGTTAGGTTTTGTATTTGAGACCTTTCTTGTTTCTTGAGAAAGGCTTGTTGTGCTATATACTTCCCTCTTAGGACCGCCTTTGCTGCATCCCAAAGGTTTTGAACAGTTGTGTTTTCATTTTCATTTGTTTCCATGGATTTTTTAAATTCTTCTTTAATTTCCTGGTTGACCCATTCATTCTTTTTTTTTTATTATGTTATGTTAATCACCATACATTACATCATTAGTTTTTGATGTAGTGTTCCATGATTCATTGTTTGCGTATAACACCCAGTGCTCCATGCAGAACGTGCCTTCTTTAATGCCCATCATCAGGCTAACCCATCCCCCTACCCCCTTCCGTCTAGAACCCTCAGTTTGTTTCTCAGAGTCCATAGTCTCTCATGGTTCGTCTCCCCCTCCAATTTCCCCCCCTTCATTCTTCCCTTCCTGCTATCTTCTTCTTCTTCTTCCCTTTTTTTTTTTTTTTTAATATATAATGTATTATTTGTTTCAGAGGTACAGGTCTGTGATTCAACAGTGGAGAAAGGGGAACCCTCCTACACTGTTGGTGGGAATGCAAGCTGATGCAGCTACTCTGGAAAACAGTATGAATGTTCCTCAAAAAGATGAAAATAAAGCTACCATACGATCCAGCAATTGCACTACTGGGTATTTACCCCAAAGATACAAATGTAGGGATCTGAAGGGGTATGAGACCCATTCATTCTTTAGTAGGATGCTCTTTAGCCTCCACGTATTTGAGTTCTTTCCGACTTTCCTCTTGTGATTGAGTTCTAGTTTCTAAGCATTTTGGTCTGAAAATATGCAGGGAATGATCCCAGTCTTTTGGTACTGGTTGAGACCTGATTTGTCACCTAGGATGTGATCTATTCTGGAGAATGTTCCATGGGCACTAGAGAAGAATGTGTAGTCTCTTGCTTTGGGATGGAATGTTCTGAATATATCTGTGAAGTCCATTTGGTCCAGTGTGTCATTTAAAGTCTTTATTTCCTTGTTGATCTTTTGCTTAGATGATCTGTCCATTTCAGTGAGGGGGGTGTTAAAGTCCCCTACTATTATTGTATTGTTGTTGATGTGTTTCTTTGATTTTGTTATTAATTGGCTTGTATAATTGGCTGCTCCCATGTTAGGGGCATAGATATTTACAATTATTAGATCTTCTTGTTGGATAGATCCTTTAAGTAGGATATAGTGTCCTTCCTCATCTCTTATTATAGTCTTTGGTTTAAAATCTAATTTGTATGATATAAGGATTGCCACCCCAGCTTTCTTTTGGTGTCCATTAGCATGGTAAATTGTTTTCCACCCCCTCCCTTTCAATCTGGAGGTGTCTTTGGGTCTAAAATGAGTCTCTTGCAGACAGCATATCGATGGGTCTTGTTTTTTTATCTAATCTGATACCCTGAGTCTTTTGATCAGGGCATTTAGCCCATTTACATTCAGGGTAACTATTGAAAGATATGAATTCAGTGCCATTGTGTTGCCTGTAAGGTGACTGTTACTGTATATTGTCTGCGTTCCTTTCTGGTGTATGTTACTTTTAGGCTCTCTCTTTGCTTAGAGGACCCCTTTCAGTATTTCTTGTAGGGCTGGTTTTGTGTTTGCAAATTCCTTTAGTTTTTGTTTGTCCTGGAAGCTTTTTATCTCTCCTTCTATTTTCAATGACAGCCTAGCTGGATATAGTATTCTTGGCTGCATATTTTTCTCGTTTAGTGCTCTGAATATATCATGCCAGTCCTTTCTGGCCTGCCAGGTCTCTGTGGATAGGTCTGTTGTCAATCTAATGTTTCTACCATTGTAGGTTACAGACCTCTTGTCCCGAGCTGCTTTCAGGATTTTCTCTTTGTCTCTGAGACTCTTAAGTTTTACTATTAGATGTCGGGGTGTTGACCTATTTTTATTGATTTTGAGGGGGGTTCTCTGTGCCTCCTGGATTTTGATGCCTGTTTCCTTCCCCAAATTAGGAAGTTCTCTGCTATAATTTGCTCCAATATACCTTCTGCCCCTTTCTCTCTTTCTTCTTCTTCTGGGATCCCAGTTATTCTAATATTGTTTCATCTTATGGTATCACTTATCTCTCGAATTCTGCCCTCGTGATCCAGTAGTCGTTTATCTCTCTTTTTCTCAGCTTCCTTATTTTCCATCATTTGGTCTTCTATCTCACTGATTCTCTCTTCTGCCTCATTTATCCTAGCTGTTAGAGCCTCCATTTTTGATTGCACCTCATTAATAGCCTTTTTCATTTCGACTTGGTTAGATTTTAGTTATTTTATTTCTCCAGAAAGGGTTTCTCTAATATCTTCCATGCTTTTTTCAATCCCAGCTAGTATCTGTATAATTGTCATTCCGAACTCTAGTTCCCACATCTTACTAATGTCTGTATTGATTAGGTCCCTGGCAGTCGGTACTGCCTCTTGTTCTTTTTTTTTTTTTTAGGTGATTTTTTCCATCTTGTCATTTTGTCCAGAGGAGCATAGATGAATGAGAGAACAAAATGCTAACAGGTAACAATGACACCAGAAAAATATATAAACAAATCAGAAGAGACCTTCCAGAAAGTGGTTGCTTTTCTGTTCAGAGAATTGCTGCTATTCTTTTCTTCAGTCTCCTGTTGAGTTTGTAGGTGTTCAGAATGGTTTGGTCCCTATCTAGATGAATTCCTGGGACCAGACGAAATTTAGGTCTCCTACTCCTCCGCCATCTTGCTCCAAAAACAGACTCTTAACCATAGAGAGCAAACTGATGGTTACCAGAGGGAAGGTGGGTAGGGAGGGAGGGGATGAATGAAATAGGTAAAGGGAATTAAGAATAACTTGTCTCGATGAGCATTGAGTAATGTATAAAATTATCTAATAATAGAATTATTGAATCACTATATTGTACACTTGAAACTCATATAATTATGTTAACTACACTAGAATTTAAATAAAGATATAAGAAATAGATAAACTGAAAGGCCTATGTCTACTAAGGAAATTGAAGTTGTAGTTAAAAACTTTCCACAAAGAAAACTTTATTCCAGATGACTTTACTGGTGAATTCTGCCAAATATTTAAAGGAGAAAAAAATACCAATTATATACAAATTTTTCCAGAAAATTTAAGAGCAGGAAATACTTCCAAAATGAAAATTCAGCTGTAAGTCTAACATTACCTTAATACCATGTCCAGATGAAGACATCATAATAATGTGATGTAAAGAATATAAGAGCAAAAATTCTAAAAAAAATAGCAACTAGAATAACAATTTATGAAAAGTGTAATATATCATGATCAAGGGAATGAATGCAATGCTTGTCAACAAGGTAAGAAAAGAAGCAAAATGCTCCTGTGTGGATAGGAACAGTAAACCTGTCTTTATTCACAGACATGATTGTTGATGTAAAAATGCCTGGAATCGGGGTGCCTGGGTGGGTCAGTCAGTTAAGCATCTGCCTTTGGCTCAGGTCATGATCTCAGTGACCTGGGATGGAGCCCGGCTTCAGGCTCCCTGCTCAATGGGGAGTCTGCTTCACCTTCTCCCTCTGCCCCTGCCACCCGCTAATGCTCTCTCTCTCTTTCAAATAATTAAATAAATAAAATCTTTAAAAAAATGCCTGGGATCTACAAAAAAGCTCCTAGAACTAATAAATGAGTTTATGAAATGCTGGGATACAAGATCAATTTACAAAAATCAATTCTATGTCTATATACAAGCAATGAGCAATCTGAAATTCAATTAAAAAACAATACTGTTTATAGTTGCATCAAAAACTACCAAATACTTAGAGATAAATCTTTAAAAAGATACACCAGACATATACAATGGAGACTAGAAAATATTGCTGAATGAAACTATCATAGAACCAAATAAAAGGAGAGATCCTCTGTTCATAGGTCAGAAGAGTCAATATTGTTAAGGTGTCAGTTATTCCTAAACTCATCCCTAGATTCAATGCAATCCCCATGAAAATCCAGCAGGCTTCAAAAAACCAAACATTTTGCGGGGCGCCTGGGTGGCTCAGTTGGTTAAGCGACTGCCTTCGGCTCAGGTCATGATCCTGGAGTCCCGGGATCGAGTCCCGCATCGGGCTCCCTGCTCAGCGGGGGGTTTGCTTCTCCCTCTGACCCTCTTCCCTCTCGTGCTCTCTGTCTCTCATTCTCTCTCTCTCAAATAAATAAATAAAATCTTTAAAAAAAAAAAAAAACAAAACAAAAAACCAAACATTTTGTACAAATTAAGAAAATACAACCACCACCACAGAAAGTTGGCAATTGATAAAATATATAATGAGGAGACTTTATATATATATATGTATGTATATACATACATATATACAATATACATACATATGTACATATTTGTGATTCCATATTTGTGAATTTACCTATTTGTCAAAATTTCTTTGTAATCCCCAAAATCAATACTCACAACACTTTGATGGTCATTTAGGGTTGTATGCAGAACAGCACAAATTTTGAGTGGCTCAAAGCATGTATTTCCAACTGAGGCAGAACAGGGTGATTCTCTCCCTTTTGGTTCAGTTCTCATACTGTCAGTAAATGTCCTTTCCATGGTCAATTACTGCCACATTTTGCATATTTTTTTTGTGCTTTTTGGTCATGATTTCATGTTTAAAATGGCCCTGAGTATAGTCTGAAGTGCTGTCTAGTGTTCGTAAGTGTTCCTAAATGCAGGAAGGCTCTGATGCACTTAATGGCATGCTCAGGGATAAGTTGTAGTGTTGCTGGCCACGGTTCAATGTTAATGAATCAACAATTTATATTAAATAAGGTGTCTTTAAACAGAAACATCCACAATACAGAGTTACGTGTTGATCAGTGATGAAAATGTTGTGACCAGAGGCACAGGAAAAATGGACCCTGTACTTCTCTTCGTAGCAGTGGTGTTCAATATTTGATAACTCAGTGTCTGCAGTATCTTTATCGCTATAACTACTATCAAAATGAGAATTAACTATGTGTGTATGTACACACACATACTGTGTATGGGCAGTAAACATCTAAAAATATACTTAAGCTCACTAAATCTGGAAAGGCAAATGAAATAAACATAGAAATATTTCATGCTTATCAGAGTGGCAAACATTTTATACTCTGACAAACTGTTTTCGAGATGTGAGGAAATAGGAACTTTCATGCACTTCAGTGATAGTTTAAATTGGTAAAAACACTTCAGAGAGCAATTTCACAAAACCTAATCAAGTCGAAAACTTAGATTTCCTTTGGCTCAGCAATTGTACTTCTCGATTCAGAGCGCAGAAAAACTTATGTTTGGTACTGATCTTAATATTTTTAGTGGACTAATATCTATTTTAATTGGGATATGGTAAGAACTTCACAAATTTTTTTTTTTAAAGATTTTATTTATTTGAGAGAGAGAGAGGGAGGGTGGGAGAGGGGAGAGGGAGAAGCAGACTCCCTGCTGAGCAGAGAGCCTGACGTGGGACTCAGTCCCAAGACCCTGAGATCATGACCTGAACCGAAGGCAGATGCTTCACCGACTGAGTCACCCAGGTGCCCCAAAACTTCACAAAATATTCTTGCCTGTTAAATTCATTGGTGTTTTCTAACACTACTTTGAAGTCAAAGTGCAGCAATATTGCTGCGAAATCATCCCATGGAAACTTGCATGTACATATGTGTAAAACCGTGTTATTAATATGGTACAGCAGTTCTGACTATGTCATAGTTTCAGTTTCAATTTTGTATAGTAAATTCTTCATATGAGCCCTTTCTAATATTTCTAATGCTGGAATCTGCCTTGGGGAGAGTCCTGGGGCTAACGTATATATTAGATTATCTTGGTTTACAGAAAGGTCAATTTAAAGCACTACTTTTGAGTTAGCATATATATTTAAATATAAAATACAGACCAAATAATATGTCTAACATATGTGCAAAATATAAAGATTCATAATGAAATGAACATCCACATTTTAAACCTAGCTTAAGAAATAGAACATTAGCAAACCGTGTGAAGCCCTCTGTGTGCTACCCTTCGTCCAGCACCCTCCTCCCCCAACCCTGGACATAATCACTCTCTTGATATTTGTGGGAAGATTTCAAACTACTGATTTAATTACTTTAGTAGTCATAGAATTATTTATGTTTTCTTTTTCTTCTTGGATCAGATTTAGTAAGACACTTTCTAGGAATTTGTCCATTCCATCTGTTTTCAATTTTATTGACAAAAGGATGTTTATAATTTTCGCTCATAAGCTCTTTTTTTTTTTTTTTTTTGGCGAGACTTTTCACTTTCTTGAAGTTGAACTGTTAGGGCCAGGGTAAGGAGATGGTGAGCACTAGAAGGCGCTAGTCAGCGCACAGTGGATGAATGCCTAAGTGGGGAGTGCACCCCTGAGGAGGGTGGGTCAGGGATGGCTGGGCAGCTCCCAGTGGCTAAAACCTACATCACAGCCGTAGCATGATTCCAGAACATCTGGTGTTCTGTTGGGATCCGAGGAAGCCGGACGGGAGGACTGGGGTAAAACCCTGTGGTCAGAGCGCAGGGGGTGAGGCTTAAGCGATTAGACACAGTGCGGGTACCTCCAGCGTTTCATTTGTCCTTTGTGACCCTCATCCACCATCTCAAAATCGGAAGCCCCTCCCTCTGGGGCAGTTTATTCCCCTGCTTCTGGCTAGGATGGGAACCCTGCACTAGAGACTGCTCTTCAGCCCCTGGGCAGAGACTGCTCCCTACCTGGAGCTTTGATTAGTTTTGTTGACCCTCAGCCCCTACTGCCTGCAAACACAACTGGCCCCACCATTCTGTCTATAGGAAGTCTCCCACCTCTGTCCAGCAGTTGTCCAAGATAGAGTTTGAGAGATTTGTGGATGACCTTGTAACTGAAAATACAATAGGATTTGGGATCAGAAGAGTAGAGTTAAAATCATTTTTATGCTATTAGCAGTGTGCCCCTGTGCAAATTCTCAAGCTTCACTGTCCCTTGGAATCCTCATTTTTCAAATGAGGGTAGTAACATCTCACACAGCTGGGAAGCTTAATTGAGCTAGTAGAGAGAAGCACCCAGAACAGAAACAACCTAGCTGTCACTCAGATATTTCTTTTCTTCCTTCTCCAGATTCTCTGGATCACTCCTCCTCTCACCCTCCATCTGACTCTGGAAATATCAGATGTGGAGTAGGTCACTGAATGCTACCTGAAGACTCAAACTGTGCCACGTACATCTCAGCTGGGAAAGGCGCACGATAGCCTGACCCCTCTGTGTTCAGTTTCTCACACAGAAGCACAGTTCCTGACACAAAGCAGGTACTGGGAAATGTTGGTTAAATGCATGAATGGGTCTGGTGCAGAGATGATATATCATGGGAAAGTCTTTTAGGGGGAGTGTCCAGTTGTTTTCAAAGAAAACATCATCATGTCACCAAAGCTGACATCATAGGCAGAGGGTGGGGTAAGAGGCTCCAATCTGGGGGGCACCCCAAAGGTCTGCATATCAGGAGCAGTGGACATGACCCGGGGTCCCTGAAGCCAAAGGCTGACTGGAACTCTTCCAGGATTTCATGGGGTCATAGACCCCTCTGAGCCCACTCGCCTTTCCAGTCTGGCTCTTTTGGCTCCTCTGGGTGGCCAGGCTGTCCTTCCTCAAGTCCTGGGAGGATTACAACACTCCAGGAGCGAGGTGGTTGATCCAGCTGCCCGGGGCATTGTGATTCGGGGGGCATTGTGCCCGGGGCATTGTGATCCAGCTGCCAGCGGCATTGTGATTCGGACACCACAGCGTCTTCATAGATTGGCATCTCAAAGGTTTCATTGTCACTGTCTGACCAACTCCGAAGAAAGTAGGTTCTCTCATAAGCTTTTAAACATGTGTAGCATCCCTTCATTTCTTCTTTTGCTTCTGTCACTCCCCCCCCACCTTAATCTCTATTGCCTAGGGGTTATCTATTTTATTAGTCTTTTCAAAAGTGCTAGCTTTTGACTTGATTCTCAATGCTATCTTCTGTTTCCAATTTAGTAACCTCTGTCTTTGTTTTCATTCCTCTTTCCTTTCTTCTACAGTTTTCTCTTCTTAAAATGTTTCCTAAATTGGATACTTAGCTCTTTGATTTTCAGCCTTCCATCTTTTTTAACATAAAACTTGAATACCCTAAGTACCATAATTTATCTTCTAAGCAATGCTTTAGTTGTGCTCACAATTTTTGACATGTACAATTTTTGTTATTTTTATCATAATTTTCATTTTTATTTTTCCTTCTACCTGAGAGTTTTTAGAAGTGTGCTTTCAAATTTCCAGGCACACGGGCTTTTGTGAATATCCTTTGATTACTGATTTTCAACCTAAGATTATCCTAATGATATCAATACTTTGAAATACCTCAACACTTGTTTTATGGACTACTATGAGATTAATTTTTATAAATGTCTCTGTGTCTGGAAAGAATGTGAATTCTCTTATTGCTGAATGTAAAGTTTGAAGTATGTCCTACAACATATGTTAATTTTGTGGGTCAAATCTTGGAGATACTTACTGAATTTTTGTCTGTATAATTTATCAATTACTGGGAAAGGTATGTTAAAATTCTTCAGTATATTGGTTGATTTATTAATTTTCTTTATAAATTTGGAAATTTTTATTCTGAATATTGAAGTTGTATTTTTTCTAAAACAGTAGACTTTAATTTTTAGAGAAGTTTTAGGTTTATCAGAAATTGAGCAGATGTTACAGAGAGTTCTCATATACCCTCTCTCTCTTCCTACCCTGCTCACAGTTTCCCCTATTACTAATATCTTATATTAGAGTGGTACATTTGTTACAATTAATGTACCATTATTGATGCATTATATTAACTAAAGTCCATAGTTTAAAACCCATAGTTTAGGGGTCACCATTTGTCTGTGGGCTCTATGGGTTTTGACAAACTTGTAAAGTTATGTATGCATTACAGTATCATACACAATAGCTTCACTGCCCTAAAAATCCCCCGTGCTACATGTATTCATCCCCCTCCCCGCAAACTCCAGTAACCACTGATTTTTGTCTATTTCTATAGTTTTATCTTTTATAAAATGTCATACATTTGGAATCATGCAGTATAAAGCCTTTTTAGATGGGCTGCTTTTACTAAGCAATGTGCATTTAAGCTTTTGTTATGTCTTTTTGCGGCTTGATAGCCCATTTCTTTTTTTTTTTAAGATTTTACTTTTATTTATTTATTTATTTTAAAGATTTTACTTATTTATTTGAGAGAGAGAGAGTGAGAGAGAGCATGAGCAGGGGGGAGAGAGAGGGAGAAAGCCAAATGCAGGGCTCGTTCCCAGGACCCTGGGATCATGACCTGAGCCGAAGGGAGACACTTAACCGACTGAGCCACACAGGCGCCCCTAAAGTTTTATTTTTAAGTAACCTCTACCCACAATGTGGAGCTTAAACTCACAACCCCAAGATCAGGAGTCTCATGCTTCACCAGCTGAGCCAGCCAGGCACCCCAGCTCATTTCTTTTTATCATTGAATAATACTCAACTGTCTGGATGTACCACAGTTTGTGTATGCGTTCACCCTTTGAAGGACATTTTAGTTATTTCCAGTTTTAGGCAATTATGAACAAAACTGCTATAAACATTTGTGTGCATGTTTTTGTGTAGATATAAGCTTTTAACTCATTTGGGTAAACACCTAGGAACATTATTGTGGGATCATAAAGTGACTATTTGTGAGAAACTGCCAAACTGTCTTTCAAAGTGGCTAAATTGTTTTGCATTCCCACCAGCAATGAATGAGAGTTCTTGTCACTCCACATCCTTGCCAATATTTGGTATTGTCAGTGTTTTGAATTTTAGCCTTCTAATAGATATGTGGTGGTATCTCATTGTTTAAATTTTCAGTTCTCTAATGACATGAGATTGAGCATCTTTTCATACACTTATTTGCTATATGTCTTCTTTGGTAAGTTGTCTGCTCAGATATTTGCCCATTTTAAATTGGGTTGTTTGTTTTCTTATTGTTTAGTTTTAAGAGTTCTTTGTATATAAGAGTCCTTTATCAGAGATATGTTTTGTAAATATTTTTTCCCATTCTGTAGCTTTGTTTTTTTATTCTCTTGAAAGTGTCTTTTGCAGAGCAGAAGTTTTAAATTTTAATAAATTCCAACTTTATTTTTTTTTCATGGATTGTGCTGTTGGTGGTATATCTAAAAAGTTACCATCAAACTCAAGGTCACTAGATTTTCTCCTATATTATCTTCTGGAAGTTTTATCATTTTGCATTTTACCTTTGTGTGATTCACTTTGAGTTAATTTTTGTAGAAGGTGTAAGATCAGCATCTAGCTTTTTGCGAGGGGCATGTAGATGTCCAGTCGTTCAGGTTCTATTTAAAAAAACAAATTTTTTCTCCATTGTATTGTCTTTGCTACTTCGTCAAAGATCGGTTTACTGTATTTATATAGCTCTATTTCGGGGCTCTCCGTTCCACTGATCTGTCTATTCTTTTGCCAATATCACACTGTCTTGATTAGTGTAGTTTAATAGTAAGTGTTGAAGTTGAGTAGTGTCAGTGTCCGTACTCCAACTTTATTTTCTCCTTCAATACTGTGTTGGCTGATTCTGGGTCTTTTGCCTTTATATACAAACTCTAGAATCAATTTATAAATATCTACAAAATAACTTTCTAGGATTTTAATTGGAATTGCATTGAATCTATAGATCAAGTTGGGATGAACTGACATCCCAACAATATTGAGTCTTCTTATTCATGAACATGGAATATCTTTCATTTACTTAGAGCTCTGTGTATTTTTCATCACAGTTTTGTAATTTTCCTCATATAGATCTTGTACATATTTTGTTAGATTTATTTCTCAATACTTCATTTTTTGGCACTAATGTAAGTGGTATTGTGTTAATTTTTGTTTTTTATTTTAATTTTTAAAGAAGTTTTAATTTAAATTCTATTTAGTTAACATACAGTGTAATATTAGTTTCAGGTGTACAATATAGTGATTCAACATTTCCATACATCACCTGATGCTCATCACAGACGTGCAAACCTTAGTCCCCATCACTGTTTACCCCATCCCCTCACCCACCTCCCCCTGGTAACCATCAGTTTGTTCTCTATAGTTAAGAGTCTGTTTCTTGGTTTACTTTCCTCTCTCTTTTTTCCCTTTGCTCATTTGTTTTGTTTCTTAAATTCTACATGTGAGTGAAATCATACAGTATTTGTCTTTCTGTGACTGACTTATTTTGCTTAGCATAATACTCTCTAGCTCCATCCATGTCATTGCAAATGGTAATAATGCATCTATTCCTTTTTATGGCTGAGTAATATTCCATTGTATATATATACCACACCTTCTTACCATTCAGCACTCAACGGATACTTGAGCTGTTTCTATAATTTGGCTATTGTAGATAATGCTGATATATATATCAGGGTACATGTATCCCTTTGAATTAGTATTTCTGTATTCTTTGGGTAACTACCTGGTAGTGAAAATGCTGGATTGTAGGGTAGTTCTGTTTTTAATTTTTGCAGAGCCTCCATATACTGTTTTCCAGAATGGCTGCACCAGTTTGCATTCTCACCAACAGTGCAAGAGGGTTCCCCTTTCTCCACATCTTGCCAACACCTGTTGTTTCTTGTGTTGTTGATTTTAGCCATTCTGACAGGTGTGAAGTGATATCTTATTATAGTTTTGATTTGTATTTCCCTGATAATCAACCATGTTGAGCATCTTTTCATGTGTCTGTTGGCCATTTTTATGTTTTCTTTGGAAAAATGTCTATTCATGTCTTCTGCCCATTTTTTAAGTGGATTATTCATTTTTGGGGTGTTGAGCTTTATAAATTCTTTATATATTTTGGATACTAACCCTTTATCAGATATGTCTTTTGCAAATATCTTCTCCTATTCCATAGATTGCCTTTTAGTTTTATAGATTGTTTCCTTTACTGTGCAGAAGCTTTTTATTTTGATTAAGTCCCAATAGTTTATTTTTGCTTTTGTTTCCCTTGCCTCCAGAAACATGTCAAGAAAGAAGATGCTACGGGGTATTGTGTTTTTTAACTTCAAATTCCAATTGTTCATTCCTGGTATATAGGAAAGCAAATTGATGTTTGTATACTAACCTTGTGTTCTAAAACTTTGCTATAATTGCTAATTAGTTCCAGGAGGTTTTTTTTTTTTTGTATTTTCTCTTTGTTTGCATGAAGTTTACAACTGTCTTATCTTCTTGGTGGATTAAAATATTTTCATTATGTAGAGGCTTTGTTTATCCTAGTAATGATTTTTACTTTAAAGTGTCTTTATTACTTATGAAAGTAGCCATAAAATCTTTTACCTAATATATGCCTTTCATTTTTTTTTGATTTTCAGCTTTTCTGTATCTTTCTTTTTTAGATCTGTCATTTGAAAAAAGTACATAGCCATATCTGTATGTCTGTGTGTCTACACACACATACCAAATATGATAGTGTTTGTATTTTAACTGATTGATATTTATTGCTGTTAAGTTCATTTGGTTAGAAGACATACTTTATATGATTTTAATCTTTAAAAATTTATTGGTAGTTTTTTATAGTCTATCTTGCTAATGTTCTTGTACACTGGAAGAGAATGTGTATTATGTTGTTATAGGGTGGAATGTTCTATAAATGTCAATGAAGTATTGAAATCTCTAGCCATAATTGTGGATTTTTTGTTTCTCATTGTAGTTCTTTCAGTTTTAAAGCTCCATTATTAGATGCATAAGTGTTAAGGATTGTTATGTCCTGTGACCTCTTTATGATGCTGAAGTGACCTACCTTGTAATATTCTTTGCTCTGAAATCTACTTTATCTGATATTAATAGTTACTCCAGATTTTTAAAAATTAGTATTACTATAACACATTTTTCTATCCTTTTACTTTCAAGCCATTGTCTCTTTATAGAATATACTTCTTGTGGCAGCATAGAGTACGGTCTTGCTTTGCTATCCAATCTGAAAACCCGTGTTTTTTAATTGAGGTATTCTAACCATTTACATTTAATTTGGTTCTTAATATTTTTTTGGATTAAGTATTTCTTATTACTGATTCCCTTTTATCTCCTTTGTTGGCTTATTAGTTATAACTTTTTGGTTGTTTTAGGGTTTATGCTATGCATCATTAAGTTATCACAGTCAACCTTTGAATGATATAAAACTTCTTGTAGAGTGTAAAAACTTTACAATGGTATACTTGTTTCTCCCTCTCTAGATTTTGTCCTGTTGTATACGTTATTTTTACATATGACATAAACTCCACAATACACTGTAATTAGTTTTGTTTATATGTGCTGCCGAAGCGAGCACTAATTAGTTTTGTTTAAATAATCAATTACCTTTTAAAGAATTTTAAATGATAAGAAAAGTGCATATTAACTAATATAGTAACCATTTTTAATGCTCTTCATTCCTTTATGTAGATCCATATTTCCATCTGGTATTTTCCTTCTATCTAAAGGACCCCTTTAACATTTTTTGTAGTGCAGGTCTGCTGAAGATGAATCCTTCCAGATTTTGTATCTCTGAATAAGTCTTTATTTTGCCTTCAATTTTAAAAGCTATTCTTGCTGAGTATAGACTTACATGTTGACAATTTTTATCATATTTTCTGAAGAGAAATATACTGTCATCCTTATTTTTCTTTTTCTGTTCATAATGTGCCTTTTTTCTTATGCTGATTCTAAAGTTTTTCCTTACCTCTGGTTTTGAGCGATTTGATTATGATGTGCCTCTGTGTAATTTTCTTCGTGTTTCTTATACCTGGGCTTCATTGAGATTTTTGGATCTGAAATTTTATAGTTTTTGTCAAATGTGAAAAATTTTCAGTCATCATTTGCTTACTTTACTCCCCTTCTCCTATTTCTCCTTTGTGGTCTCCATTTACACTTGTATTAGGTTTCTTGAAATTGTCCCTCACACCACTAGTGCTCTTCTCATTTCTTAAAAATTTTTTTCCCAAATTTTATTTTGAATAGTTTCTATTGCTGTGTTTTCAAGTTCACCAGTCTTTTCTTTTGAAATGTTTAATTTTTGTTAATCTAATCCAGCATATTTTTCATCTCAGATATTGTAGTTTCCATCACTAGAAGTTTCATTTGGGCTTTTGTTATATTTTCCATATCTCTGATATTTTTAACATATTGAGTACAGTTATAATAACTGGTTTGCTTTTATTGTCTGCTATCTAACATCTGTGTCGGTTCTTAGTCTAGTTTGACAGGTTTCTCTCCATATCATAGGTTATATTTTCTTTCTTCTTCGTATGTCTGGTCATTTTTGTTTAGATGTGAGATACTCCTAGTTTTACTTTGTTGGGTGCTATATGTTTTTGCATTCCTATAGATATTATTATACTTTGTTCTAGCATGCAATTTAGTTACTTAGAAACAGTTTGATCCTTTTAAGTCTTGTTTTTTTAAGATTTTTTTTTTTAAGATTTTATTTATTTATTCATGAGAGACAGGGAGAGAGAGAGAGAGAGAGGCAGAGGCAGAGGGAGAAGCAGGCTCCCTGCTGAGCAGGGAGCCCGATGCAGGACTCTATCCCAGGACCCTGGGATCATGACCTGAGCCGAAAGCAGACGCTTAACCATCTGAGCCACCCAGGCGCCCTGTTTTTAAGATTTTTTTAAAAAGATTTTATTTATTTATTTGTCAGAAAGAGAGAGAGAGCGAGCACAAGCAGGGGGAACAGCAGGCAGAGGGAGAAGCAGGCTCCCTGCTGAGCAAGGAGCCCGATGCAGGGCTTGATCCCAGGACCCTGGGATCATGACCTGAGCTGAAGGCAGATGCTTAACCAATTGAGCCACTCAGGCATCCCTTGTTTTTAAGATTTTTGAATGGGTCAGCATTTAGTCTAGGACTGATTTTGTCCATGACCAAGGCATGACCCTTTTGAGTACTCTATCCAGTGCCCTGTGAATTATGAGGTTTTCCAATTTGGCTGGTGGGACCAAGCACTATTCCTGGGTTGGTGTGAACCCTGAGGACTGTTCTAATCCTTTTGGGTGGTTTTATCCCCCTAGTTTCCTCATATGTACTCACTGATCAATGTTCTCCTAAATACTCAAGGAGGTCCTTGCTGATCCCTGCACAGCCCTCTCCTCTCTAGTACTCTATCCACAAACTCTAGCTGCCTTTATTTCTCTAGTTTCCCAAGTCCTCCCTCTAAATTCAGGGAGTCTACCAGGCTCTGCTGGCATTTCCCTTTCTGTGCCACTGCCTGGAAACTCTGAAGGCAGTATGCTGGGGAAATCATATGCCTGATTTGTTTCCCATCATCTCTGAGGGAGTGCTTTCTTTCATTACCAGCTATCCAGTGTTGTAAAAACCAGGGTTTCCTTTACTTTGTCCAGTGTTTTGGTTGTTTCAGATGGGAAGGTAAATTTGGTCCCTGTTATTCCATCTTAGCTGGGTATGGAACTCATTTCATTGTTGGTTAATGATATATTTGGAATTTTTTCCTACTAGTTTATTTTATACTTTCTATTTATTTTTTTCTTACATACTTTCTCCTTCTTCTTATGACAGTAATCAGATATTATATTTATTAAGTGCTTATTCCATCTGTTAAGCCCAGACTTTAGGCTATGTAGTTTGCATAAATTTCCTCACAATGACCCAAGAAGGTAGCTACTAATGCCTTGCTTCTTTTAGGTATGAGGAAACTGAGTCATAAAGCTTTCAATGACCTCCCCAAAAGTCACATGTCGGGGTTTACATCCAAGTCTTTCTCTAAAGCCTTTGCTTTTTCTACACAGTACTGACCTGCCACCAGCTGAAAGCTAATGTAGCTATATACTGAGAATGCTAATTTATGTGATTGTTAAGCTAATAAGACAGTTCCTTTGAGTGGTCAGTGATTTGGTTGTCTCACTGGCCTTTACTTTCATTATCTATGGAGCTAATCCAGAGTAAATAAACTCTGGTTCATGTTGTCAAATAATTTAATATTAGCAAAGTAAGTTATGATGTTAGCAGCAATATGAAAATGCTATGAGTGATTAACCACAAGGTGTCTTTGGGAATGAGCTTATTGGCTTGGGGGAGGGTGGACTGTAATAATAACTTATTTAAAAGTATCATTTTATCTCAGTTTGTACAGAAAGCTAATATTGGATGTCTAGTAGAAATTATCTCTCTGAATTTTAATTTTCTATTCATTATCGATTCCTTGATGGCTTATCCTGACTTGTTGACAGTCCTTGCTCTGAAGGGACCTGAAGATATATATGCCCAGAAGATACGAGAGAGCAAATGAATACACATGTTTTTGGAAGGTTCTGCTCTTTCAATGTTAAGCCTTTACAGTCTGCACTTTGTGCCCACGTCTTCCGTGGCTGAAGAGCTCCGTCTGCCAGGGATTCTCTTGGCCACTCTCTGCACTGGTGTTTGTAATTGTCATCATCGTAGGGCAGTGCAGCCTTTTAGGACGTGTCCTCCGTCAGCGCGGCTGCACCTGCTGGTGGAGCCACACACTGTCATAAGAGGCATGGCTGACTTCATGCCGTGAAGCATTTATTTGGCGGTCCTTAAATATATCCAAGGCTGGTAGTGACAAAACAGTAATCCACTAAAAGTAAAGGCAGTGATATCTCTTTTGAAACAGGCAGCACAACAGCATGGTGTGTCATGCACCTCATTACTGAAGTCTGAGTGTGTTTGAATCTTTGACTTTTATGGTATAATTAATTGAATGCACCTTTCAGAGCAAGAGAAAAATGGAAGGCTCTGCAAGCCTTCCAGTTTCTTAAAGTACTGCTGTGCGCTCTGTCGGGCAGGCATAGCCTTGTAGACAAAGATGGAAATGTATAGCAAGCCCAAAGGCACAAGGCTGCTTCCCTCTGGAGCTGTCATGAGAACAAATGGGAGAAACAGGAAGTCTGTGCCACATGGTAGAACTTATCCCGGAAAATCAAATGGATATAATCCATTCCAGCTTTAGCACACACTAGCTTCACAATGGCATGTTAGACATTTGCTGGAGGGAGTAGCCTTGGGATCTGAAATCTCTCTTTCTGAAGAAATGAAAGTTTTTTGAGAAAGATTATTATTAAGAACTCGAACCCACCATGCCTTCCACAATAAAGAAAAGAAAAGCACCGAGGTTTGTGGACACTGTATTCCTCCAACACGCCAGGGATATGAATGAGGAAAAAATGTACTTTGGCATTCAGTGAGCATCCATGGAGGGACTAGTGGCTATCAGGAATGGTGCTAGGGGTGAGGATGGCAATGAGGAAGATACAAATATGACCTTGAGATTTGGAGAGAGATATGTAAAAACATATATATGGTAATTGAGTAGTGTAAGAGTGTGTGAGTGCAGAAGTATGCAAAATGCTGGGGAGGGCAAGAGGTCTTTGGGGAGGAGGTGAGCTTTGAGCAGAGTCTGCAAGGATGTTTTCTGGGGAGAAAAGGGCCATCTGGGGAGAGGCAGCAGCACGTCTAAAGGCACAGGAAACTGAAAATAACTCACAGCTCTGCAGGAGATGGTGAGTAATCTGGTCACGCGTGCTTCAGAATGACTGGAGATAACATGAGAGAAGAGTGTTGGGGTTGGGTTGGGGAGGACACTGTATGCTGTGTAAAGGAAATTGGGCATTGTGCTGTGGATTTAAAGTAAGGGAGTAACCCGCTCAGACTTGGGTTTAGGAAGAGAATGCTAGAGGTGGTGTGGAAGGTAAATGGAAAGGAAAGAGGGACTAGAAGTGCCCAGACATTAAGAAGTCATCGCAGTGCTGAGGTAGAAGATGGCGTGTGCTAAACCACCACTGACGCTGTCTTAAGGACTTTGCTCTTATTTGGCACTTTGCCAAAAGACATGATCTTCACCATCACTTGCGTGGCTCTGTAATTGGAGGGTGTTCCAGTCGTCTCTCAGCTTTTGTGCGTTGCCCAAACCAGGTAAAACTGTGCTTGGGCTGAATGTCAGACAGGCCTGCATTTGAATCCTGCCTCTTTCTTGTTTCAGCTGTGTGACTTGAGATAATTGGCCTCTCTAGCCTAAACTGCCTCCTCTGTAAAATGAAGTAATGGTGCCTTTGATAAATACTGGCCGCTTAAGTACTGTAGGTCTGCTCACCTTCATGTCCAGCACAGGTCGTGTGAGCAAGGAAAGGAATGCTATTGGCTAAGCTTGTGACTCCCTGAATCTTACGCATTTTCACAGATTCTGATCAGTGCATGGTTGTTAATTGATTTGTTTTTATTCAAACAGTGCCTTCAAGTGAGGGATGTAATCTCTGGATACCTAAAGTCTTCTGTGTAGTCAGCCATCTTTCATCGTTTCACTTTAGTGTGGTCTGAGAGATTGCTTACGTTGAATTTCCTGTGCGTTGCTAACTTATATGATTAATTTTGGAGCCAGAGGGCATGAAGATATCATCTGTTAAATTTTCTCACTTACTCATTTGTTCATTCATTCAGCAAACAACGGCTGAATGTCTAAATGTGCTAGATACTGTGCTAAGCACAGGCAAAAATGAATTAGACCAGGGTCTTGTCCCCCAGATGCCCAGAGCTTTGGGAGAAGTAAGCACATGGTTTATAATACAAAGTACTATGGAATTTCAGAAAGGAGAAGAGTAAATAGGGCTGTAGTGGGCAGAGTAAGAACACAGAATTGACAAGGAGTAGATCCTTTAGCCAAATCTTGAAACATGAGTTCATATTTATTACTCTGGCACTGGGGGTAAAAGAGGGTCAGAATTCTAGTTATTCTTGGCATATAAACCACCCCGCAAATTAGGGGCATGAAACAACATCAATTTTTTATTTCTCATGATTCTATGCATTGGTTGGGCTTCATGGGGCAGTTCTTCTGCTCCAGGTGGTGTTGTTTGGAGTCACTAACGCTGGGAGCTCTGAAGTCTCTTCACCTCCCCTTCCAGTATCTGCTTCTCAGTCCTGGCCCCCCTCCTGCCCTCCGCATGGCAGTTATCTTGTATTCTGGTTCACCAGATTCTTATGGAGCGTCCACTGTGTGCCAGACAGGGCTAAGCACCAGGGAAACAACTCAAAAAAGATTTAGTTTTAGACAAAGTGAAATGGTTTTCTAGTTAGAAAGTTACTGACTTTTATTTTGGGAAAAACCTATCTAGTACCCTCTGAATGTTTTGGAGGCATGTTATTTGATCTGATTTTATTTATTTTTTTAAAGATTTTATTTATTTATTTATCAGAGAGAGAGACACAGCGAGAGAGGGAACACAAGCAGGGGGAGTGGGAGAGGGAGAAGCAGGCTTCCCGCTGAGCAGGGAGCCCGATGTGGGGCTCGATGTGGGGCTCGATCCCCCAGGACCCTGGGATCATGACCTGGGCCGAAGACAGACACTCAATGACTGAGCCACCCAGGCGCCTGATTTGATCTGATTTTAAAAAAAGATCCCTGAAATGTACAAAGAACAGGATCTATAGAATAAAATAATTTCCCTCTTTTTCCCCAAGACAAATTGGGGTATATTCAGCATGGAGGTATATTGTGTTGAGTTATTATAGTAAAAATATAAGAAGAAGAATTTAGGCAACAAGCCTGAAAAAAATGTCACCTGCAGGGGAAAAACGGTGTTGGCCTCAGACTTTCTCATAATCGCAACATCAGGAGACAAGGAAGCAATGTCTATAAAATTCTGAGGAAAAAAATATCTGTGACCCAAGAATTCTAAATTTAGCCAAGTGTTTGCTGTATACAGAGGCATCAGGCAGAAATTCCTAAGCACACAGGAATTTAGAGAATTCAGCATTTCTGAGTCCTTCTTGAAAATTCTATTTGACAGTAGATTCCAGCCAACCAAGACATGGATCAAAACAGAAGTACTCAGGAATGGAAACGCTGCATGGTAAAAAAAAAAAAGTGAACAATAAATCTACTTGAACTTAGACCCCAAACTGCAAATCCTGGAGTTAGAGAGTAATTCTGAAATCCTGGGGATTATGAATATAGAATAGAATGTGAAGGTTAAAAACCTTGATGGTGCTTAAAAAAAAGATAATAACAAATGAAAATTAGAAGGTGGGAGTAAGTGCTACTTTCCTCACCTTTCATGGCCGAGAATTAGTTACTACTGAAACTGGTAGTCTGAAGTTAAACATGTGTAGGTAAAACTTCAGTCTCTGAATGTTTTTTACAATCTTATTTTCTCTTTCTTTCTTTCTTTCTTTCTTTCTTTCTTTCTTTCAAGAAGCTCTTAGCTTCTTTAGAAAATAATATCTCTGGCAGAAGACTTACCTAAAGACCAGTAGTTTCTTTGGTTTCATTTTTTTTCATTATTAGAATCAAATAAAATATAATGTAATATACTTTACTTCAGCACCATGTTTTCTATCTTCTGTTTGTCTATCCAGCTCCAACTAGGTACATATGTGTACAGGGAGGTATCTGAAATAATGTTCATCTAATATTAATAATTTTTTCTAAGTGGTAAAGATTATTTTTGTTTTATTATTTGTGCTTTTCTGTATTGAATGATTTTAAAATAATAAGGGAATTTTTTTTATAAAAATAATATTCGATTCCACGGTTGTAGTTTGAGTGTTAACTTTATCTCTTTAGGCCTCGGTGTCCTCATTGGTAGGTGGGGTGAATAATGTGGTGGATAATAGTCCCTGTTTCTGAGGGCTGTTGGGAGGAGCAAACAAGAGAATGCCCATGAGGCACATAGGATGGCATCTGGACTATCATGAACTTAATACACATTAACTTTAAAAGAAGGTATGAAATCATGTAATGTTAGAACTAGAAGGAACTTCAGTGATTCACTTTTTAAATTTTACTCATGAAAAAACTGAAGCCCAGAGAGGTGTGCCCAAGATCACATGGCTAGTTATGGCAGAAACTTAATCTTCTGCAGGCCGGCTCTTTGCACATCCCACGCTCTTTATATGTTCTATGGGAATGAGAACAGAGATGTATATAATATAAAACAAACAAATTCTTGGACTAATATTCACATTACTCTTCAGCATTCTTAGAGCCCACACCAATAAATATATCATAGGTGGGAGTGCCTATATGCCCACTAGGTTAGCAAGAACATGGCTTGCAATTAAAAATTTGCCCTAGGAAATTCCACAGAGTATATCATACATGTACAGCTAATTAAAAGGTAACTGCAATGAGCCCTTTTATCTCCATCTGGCAAGAGTTATTCTGTCTTATTTATCTTCTGCCTTGAGATGATAAAATGAATAGCTGTCTTCCATTTGTTCAATTAATTAGGCTTCTTTTCTGTTGCCACTGTGCGGCAATAAACATGGCTGTCTAGACAGAACCCATCCCTCAAATTTTTCCTAAGTTGTTGGGAAAAGCCTATTCCACTGTTAATATTCACAACAGGGTGGGCATAGAAGACCTCTTTGCAGCAATTTCACATGCCATTATACAAATTAATGAAAATTTGTGATTCTTAGAATGGGTGGGGTTTTATAAATGGTGGGAAAGGAGAGATGGAAAAAAATGGAAGAGCATTTCATGAGCAATTTTAATTCAAAATACAACATCAAGAAGCAGCCTCCCAGGGAGAGATGTGATTGAGTGTTATTGTGAAATTTGTTGGAAAAAAAAGAATTCTAGAGTTGCCAGCTTCAAAGCCAGGGTAGTGATGTTATCATTTCCTGGTACATTCTCTATACAATGGAGCAATTAGATGAGTATAAACTGGGCTGGCTAACGCAGTATTCAAAGTAATAAGTCCAGACCATCCAGCTGCCTAAATTGATTAATGATATGCAAATGGAATTTACAGACTAGAGTCATCCGTTTCCCCTCTTCCAGGCTGTCTGTCTTTTCTTAACTCTACTCCTTGCTTTAGCTAAAAGGAAGAGAAACTATTATGAACATGGGTTAGACAGTAAATTACTTTCTCTTATTCAATCTCAGCTTTCTGAGCTATGATTCAAACCATCAAAAGTCTATCTCCAGCCTATAGAGAACTGACATATTCATTGTGGTGTGTCACTCCTCAAACTCTGCTGCCGTTATTTCAACTACCCTTAATTTAAAATACTGTCTGCATCAGCTAGAATCCCTAACAAATGGAGCGCCTCATCACCATACTAATTGAACGAAAAATGTTCCATGATTTAAATACCTATTGCTTCATCATTTCCCAGTCTCTGGCTTCCATTTTGTCAGGCATGAAGTTGATGATTAAACCCAAGGCATAATTATTAGCAACAGAGGAACCGTTGTCTCATCTTGCAGTTTCCTGACCAGGTGCAAGCTCTCCGCTCCTTACTGAGCATGTCTGTCAGTCTTATGAACAATCCCAGCAGAATAAGTGACTGATTTTCTCTTTATAATCACGGAGGCGCTTTACAGCAAATTGTCACACTAGACCTCTACTTCTGAATGGCATAATGAATGTTTCAGTGTGGTGAGAAGTTTATCTATTGAAAAGAGGTGTCAGGGTTGGAGCTAGGATGTTGACATCTTTTATCAATAAACCTACCATGGCTGCCTCCCACCACATTGGCCTCTGTCGCTTCGACAGTTGTGTAAAATGAGGAAGGGATTACAAAGCAGGGTGCAAGAAACCTGTTTATAAATTCTGCCTTAGAGTGAAAGTAAAAAAAGAAGCTTGCGTGGGCCTGAAGCTCTGTGTAAAGGAGTTGTAGTGCAGAGTGATTTATGAGGGAGAAGGAGTACAGGGTGCATTCAGGAGTTGGAAAAAGAATAATTTTTAAAAGCACATTTCAGAGACTAACAAAATAGTCCTGATTTAGTTCAGTTTTAAGTTATTTGGATTTGCTGCATCCAAATGTGTGAACTTGTCTACGAAGCTATCAAAGAGAGAAAGAACATTACCTTGTTTGAGTTTGATGAAAGGTATACTCAAAGTACTCGTCTTTCTCTATTTACCAGTAGCATTTGAACTTGAAGCTGGTTCCTCTAACTTGGCCAGAAATAGAAGCCCTGGTTTTGAAAGTCCCATGTTTGGAACTAAACCCAGGTATCTGCAGACTCATTAAAGGATCTGCTTGCACATTCTAAATTCTGGTCTTTTGCCCATAATAGGGACAATGTATCTCTTGAAGAGTACTTTCCACTACATCTTCTTTTCTCAGAAGCTTTCACTTTACTAATATCCATTTATGTTGGAGTTAAATTTAAAATGTAGAAATCTTTTAAAACTCAAATTCTGACTAGGCAGACTTTTCCTCTGTGTTTATGCTCCCTTTCTTGGACCCATATGGATATCTGTAGATTTTGAGGCTACATTCATGATCCATTTCTAAGACATATTATTTTCCTTCTTCTCAGCTGTTAAGATTTACAGATAACTCTAGAGTATTTGCAGAAATGGATATAGCTGATATGTATTTATAAATAAGAAAACCACATAAAAAGAACTTTGTCTTTTTAATTTAGATAAGTCCTTGGCAACTTTAATGTGAATAAGTAGCTTGATTTTCTGGTGACTAATTTTTGGTTATTTAAACTACTAGAAACAATTCATGTCACCCAGAAAAGAGTAGAATGTCCTTAGAAGAACAGATTATTGCTGGGTGGTTTTGAATAAAACCTCCTCCTAAATGAGAATTCAAATGCATTAAACCATGGTTCCCCACCCCCCACCTCCCTGCCCCCCATCAAACATTTAAGATAGTATTTTTTTTTTAAGATTTTATTTATTTATTTGACAGAGAGAGACACAGTGAGAGAGGGAACATAGCAGGGAGAGTGGGAGAGGGAAAAGTAGGCCTCCCGCTGAGCAGGGAGCCTGATGCAGGGCTCGATCCCAGGACCCTGGGATCATGACCTGAGCGGAAGGCAGACGCTTAATGACTGAGCCACCCACGCACCCCTAAGATAGGATTTTTAATGTCACGTTTATATCCATTCAGACTTTTAAAAACTATTTCTTATGTGTCTAATTCAAAGGCAATGGGTATAAAATGCCAGAAAACTGGGTGGAAAGATGAAAAAAGTCCTAATTTAACCACTCATTAGCTGGTGACCTTGAATAAGTCACTTAACACTTATTAATCATCTGTAGAATGAGGGGTCATGACTCCGGGGTTCCTTTGAGCTTTAAAAATCCTGTGAACTGACTCTTAGTGCTTTACAGAATGGAGAATATAAGATGCCTGACCTGGATATGCTTAGACTCTGTTTGCTAATCACATACTGGCAAATATCACTAGAATAAAGAATTCCGTTGGCACACAAATATTAATTTTGACCTGGAAATAGCAAGACAATGGCTGATGAATATCCCTCGATACAGAGGAAGTATTTACTATAAGGCAGGCTTAAACCAAGGAGAATATATTGTTCTTACATGACAATGTATGACTTGTATGACTGAGAATAGAGAATCTTCTTTTATTATAAATGAATGTACTCCTTGTTATGGGAAAAGTGACATTTTCAAAGCTGATCTTAAATTCAATAGAGTCAGGATGCATTAGACTTCACTGCAAGTTCTCAGAAATTGTTGAAGACAGTGATCAGTAAATATTAACAGAAGAAGGAAAGAAGGGAGGGAGGGAGGAAGGGAGGAAGGAAATAAAACAGTGGCTCACCGAGTGTATTTTAAATAGAGTACATTGTGAATATTTGTGCCTTAAAATGTGCTAAGATAAACTGAGTCACAAATATATGACTTTAAAAGTTTTCAAGTCATTTCTAACATGACAACAAATCTATGAGTCTTGCTGATCTCTGCCTCACTTGTGGTTTAAAAGTCATCCTGTGAGATATTACATCACGACAAATAATTTGACCCCTGTTTACACTTTGAAAAGAAGGAGATATTCTATCCAATTGCTGAGGGTGAGGGCTCTCCAAGGAACCATCTCCCCTAATCCATCCATCAACCATCAATAGTATGAGCCAGAGATGTGGAGAATTTTCCACCTGCCCTTTTGATTTGAGTCACTTCTCACTGGTCACTCATGGTAACATTGGTTTTCAGAGATTTGCCACAAGAGGAGCTAGGGGCAGTGCCCTGGTTCCCCCAAATGAGCAGTTCCCTCTTTCTCTTCTGACAGCTTGAACCTCAGTGTTCCTGTGCGGTTCAGGCTTTGTCTACTCTGCTATCCTCAGTAGGGCAGACTGGCCGTGCCATCTCTTGCTCTGGTCCTGTCCCCCTCAGGGCAGGTGACAGTCAGACAGCTCCCCCTGAAATCTCTCCCTCTCCAGTTATCTCCTGAGGTCCTACAGTCTGGACTTGCTGCATTTCAGTGGTTTTCCTATTTACCTGCTCTAAGAATCACAGCATGGTGGTGTATAGATAAGTCAGAAGATTTGGGGCAGCTAGCACGTAGGATATAAAAACAAGGAGAGACTGCAAAATAGTCTGAGACACAAAGCAGCAACAAAAGTTCCAATGTGAAAGAATGAGTGACTTTGCCCAGTGCTTGTAGTCTATCATGGCTGTGGCTGTTTATATTGAAGGGTAAATGAAAGGTTCTCTGAAAGAGCAAGGATTCATTACCTTGCTTCCATTCCATATAATAAATCTTTGTGAAAGTGACAAGCCTCTAAAGAATGAGAGAGAGAGAGAAAGAGCAGAGGGAAGCCAATTTCTTAGGCATAGGAAGTGTAGCAAAGAACCCCCCACCCCACCCCATCTCTGAATGGGTAAGGGTCCTTTTGCTAACATTCCTCAAGGACACAGAATTGGGGAAGACTAGAATTGCCTTAAAGAGCAACCCCCCCTCCCAGTTTTCAGATGATGGAATTGAGACTCTGAGAAATTGACTGACATCCTCAGGGTTACCCAGAGAAAAGTGGGAACAAGATAAGGCTCCAGACTCTCAAATCATATTGTGTCCTTTTTAAACCAGTAAGAACAAGTTTTTGGAATAGAAAAAAACTGGTAATGATGGGAATTTACTCATTCATTTATCAAACATTAGTCCTACTCAGTGCCAAGACCCACTTCTAGGTTCTGAGAATATAGCAATGAAATAAAAAGTCCTTGTCTCATATTCTACATTCAACTAAGCAAATAAACATAAATGATAATGCTAGGTACTAATAAGTGCTAAGACCAAAAACAAAGTGGGTAAAGAGAAGAAGGTGTTACAGGTGCTGTTTTATATGACAGGGAAGCTCTCTCTGCTGAGATGATATTTGATCAGACACCAGAACAAAGTGAGGAAGCAAACCACAGGAACACCTGGGAGCAGGATGTGTCAAGCAGAGGCCTCGAGGCAGGACTATTTGTTTGTTTAAAACAGCAGGGAAGCCAGTGTGGCTGGGTAAGAATGAACCAAGGAAGGAGAGGGAGGAAAAAGACTGGAGAGTAGCCAGGGCCAGATCCTGAAACGGTTTGGATTTTAAGTGTATTGGGAGCTATTGGAGGTTTTTGAGTAAAGCAGTGATGTTATGTGATTTACTTTTGAGAAAGATCAGTCCTGATTTTAGTGTGATTAATAGACTATAAAGGGGTAAGAGTGTAAACAGGGAGACCTGGTTGGTGATCCAGGAGAGAAACAATGGTTTCATATCACACCCAGAACTCATTTTCATTCTTCTTTCTTTCCTTTGTCCACTAGAGGAGCTAGAAAGCCAAATGCTTTATTTCCTAGCTGCTCCTGCAGCACAAGGTGAAGATGTAACATGGTTCTGGCCAATGAAATAGAAATGGTAGTCTACTGCGAAGGCTTCGGGGAAATCACAGCTTTCTTGAGAAAAAGGGTGACTCACATGGTTGACCTTGATTCTCTGCAGCCCTTTTCTCTTTATGCTCTTCCCTTCTTCCTACCTAGAATGTGTATATGATGCCTGGAGATGCAGTAGTCAGTTTGTGACCATGAGGCAACAAGCCAAGAATGATAAAACAGAAAACTAGACAGAGCCTGCATCCATCATGACATCAGGGGGCCACTGCACCAATCCTTGACCGTATACCTCTCAGTGACCTTTACATAAGCCCCTGAAGACAGGGGTCAACAAACTTTCTGTAAAGGGCCAGATGATAAATATTTTAGGCTTGATGGACTAGATACTTTCTATCACAACTACTCAATTCTGTTGTTATCGCACAAAAGTAGCCATAGATAATATGTAAAAGAATGAGAATGGCTATGCTCCAATAAAACTTTATTTCCCAAAAAGGTGGCAGGCCAGATTTGATCCTGGGGGTCTCATTTGCTGATTGTTGATTTAAGCTACTGCAGTTGAGTTTTCTTCTTACTTGCAACTCTCGCCATTCTTAATTAACACACATAGATCAAAGTAATATCTTTGAGGTTGGCAAGAGGTGATTAAATTCAGAATATATTTGTTGTCAAGGATGATACCAAGGTCTGGAGAGTGAAAAACTGGTTGAATGATTGTGCCTTTTATTGAGATGAGAAACACTGGGGAGGATTAGGCAGGAGGAAGAGTGTGGAAAGCAATAATTTTGTTTTGGACATGTTAGGTTTGAGATGCCTACTTGACTTATGAATGGAGTTATCAAGGAGGAAGTTGAGGGGGAAGATTGGGGTTAGATCGATCTATCTATTTATCTATCTATCTATCTATCTATCTATCTATCTATCTATCTATCTATATCTATCTATGAGTCATTATGGAGTAGTTGGAATTAAAGCCAGGGGACAGTATGAGATCACCTAGGGAGTGAGTGAAGATAGAGAAGTTCAAGGACTGAGCTCTAATGTATGTAACATTTAGAGGTTAGGAAAAAGAAAATGATTCAGCCAAGAGGACTCAGAAGAAATGGTAATATATTTAGGAGGAAAACCACAAGGATTTCCTAGAATCCAAGTGAAAAAAATGTGTGAAGTGTGTTACATGCTTTAGAGAGATTGAGTGAGATGAGGATGAAGAATGGGTCATACGATTTGGCAACATGGAAGTCATTAGGGCTTTGACCAGAAAGGTTTTGGTGGAGTGTTGGAGATAAAACCATAATTTGTGTGGGTTCAAGACAAATGGGATGTAAGGAATTAGAAGTATCAAGATACAAACTCTTTTGCAGAGTTTTCATATAAAGATGAACAGAAAAATATGCCATAGAAGAGAATAGCTAAAGAGGTTATGAGAGATTTTCTTTAAGTGGGAGATATTATGGCCTCTTTCTGTGCTGATGGAAATAATTTATTAGAATTCCAGTCATGATGAACTAGCTAACTTGGACCTAATATCCCATTGAGGACAACTAGACAAACTGGAAAAAAATGTTTTAAGTCAGAATCACAGGACTCATATCCAGGAAAAGACAGAAATCTAGTGAAGTGAGTCTGGCATTTGGGGCTGCTTTGACCCTGCTGACATGTGCTGATCCAAGAGAGATGTCCGAGTGGTTGAGCAGTGCTTTTGAAAACCACATGGTACTAGACGACAAGTGGGAGCTCAGCTTGATACCTCCCTCCTCCTACCCTGCAAACTTTGGATTGAGGCTCTGAAGATCTGTATCCTACAAGTGAGGGGGAAGTAGAAACAAACCAGCCCTCACATGAATTGTAGTCTATCTTTGAAACATTTGGGTGACTTAGGAAATATTAATCCCTGAGATGGATTAAGATGACAGGTTGCTAATACCTATTGTAGACTGGCAGAAGAGAATGAAAACCCTCATTAAAAGAAGATACAATTATCCTAGGCTTCAAATAATTTCTCAAACAGTTTTTCAAATGGAGTGTCTGAAACACAATCAGAGAAAACCAGACCAGACCCGTGAGCAGACAAAACAACATAAGATGAAAATGAGCACAAACAACAGATAATGGAAACAGAACAACAACAGCTCCAGATATTGGAATGATCACACACAAACTTTAAAGGTAATGTAATTATCATGTTTAAAGAGATAAAGTCAAGTTGGAGACCTGGGAACTATTAAAAAAGTAACATAGATTCAAAAAACAACTAAACAGAAATTCTAGAACTCAAAACATAATAACTAAAATGAAAAACTCTGAACAGGCTTAGCAGAAGATTATACATGACTGAAGAGAAAACTATTACGATAGAATATAGTCAGAAGAAAATATCCAGGATGAAGCACGGGAGGGCAAAAGAATGAAAAAAGCAAAAGAGAGATTTGAGTCATAGCAATTATGAAGAGAATAGCTAACATATATGTAACTGGAGTCTCAGAGGAGAGGATAGAAAGAATTGAGCATAAGCAATCTTTAAAAAGATACTGGGTAAGAATTTTCTATAAATCTAGAAATACATCAATACACAATGAACTTTGGTCAAGATCTTGATCTTGTATTGATGTATCTCTTGATATATATATCATAAAATATATATTTTAATGCACATCTAGATAACATAGTGAAACAAAAGAAAACCAAAGACAAAGTGAAAATCTTAGATCCAACCAGAAAAAAAAAAAAAGACATTATCTGCAAAGGAGTAACAATTATACAGCTGACACTGCAACAGAAGGAATGGAATCAAGTAAATATTGAAATGGTATTTTCAATGTGATGACAATCCTAGCAAAATCTACCCAGGAAAAATATCTGTTAAGAATTAAGGTCAAAGAAGATATGTTCACACAAAACATAGAGATACGTCACCAGCAGACATGTAACAAAGGAAATAATTAAGCATGTTTTTCAGGGGCGCCTGTGTGGCTCAGTCAGTTAAGTGTCTGCCTTCGGCTCAGGTCATGATCCCAGGGTCCTGGAATAGAGTCCCACATCGGGCTCCCTGCTCAGCGGGGAGTCTGCTTTTCCCTCTCCCTTCGCCTGCTGCTCCCCCTGCTTGTGTTCTCTCTCTCTGACAAATAAATAAATAAAATATTTGAAAGAAAATTTTAAAAATTAAGCATGTTTTCAGACATAAGGAAAATGATCTCAGATCAAGATTAGGGATGCAGGAAGGAATGGAGTGCAATAAAAGTGGTGTTTTGTGGAACTTGACAAGCTAACCAAAATTGATATAAATATGCAAAGCATCAATAATAGTTAAGGCACTCTTGAATAAGAACAAGATATAAAGCCTGGCCCTAACTGAAAAGCTACATATAATTATTCATTACAAATTTACAATAGTTGATAATGTGGAGTGAGGCACATCCCAAAGAAGGTGATTTCTGGGAAGGAATACTTCTGGTAGCTGAGGAAATGAGTGCCTTTGTCCTGAAGAAGGAATCGGGATAACATCATAGTGTTCACTACATCAGGGTAGTGGTTACCTGCAGTGGGCAGGATGAATTAATTCAGCCTCTCAATGGTATCATGAAGAATTTGGTTTCTTTCCTTCCTTCTGCTCTGCCACTTCCGTGTGTTGGCTTTTCCTCATAGGCCAACGTAGGCTGTTCTCATGGCCCCGAGATGGGTGCTACCTTTCTTGCTTCTGAAAAAGATGATAGGCCACTGTCTTGTGAACTTTTTAAAAGTGAGGGAAATAGTCTTAGGAGCCCCCAAGGTCTTCTCCTCACATTTCACTGACCAGAATTGTGTCACAAGCCATTCCTAAACCAACCCAAGTGAAAGAAAATGGAACTACCCATGATGGGCTTAGATAAATCAAGATTCTTCTTCTGGGTGAGAGGAGTAGGTGCGTGGTGGGTTATACCTAGGTTCCCCTGAATTTCTTTAGCAAGGTAGAATGGCCATTGGGTAGGCAGCCACGGTGTCTGCCACGTGATAAAACTGAAGAGCTTAGACTCATGTCAGTTGGGTGCAAGATGGAAAAAGAGCAGAAAAGTAGGGGTAGCAGGGCACATACACATCTATATTGAGATCAGCCAGCAAACCAATCATGAATGGCATATGTCTGTGTGCTGGACTTTCCAAAGTGCTTGACTGGCTAATGTTAGGGTGATCAAACTGTCTCTGGACATTGTGTCTCACCAAAATAGGAGATGCTTGACTTCAAAAATATGTTTACAGCAACAGATTATTTCCACTGTCTTCAGCATAACATCTTTTCCTGTACTGCTTATTCAACACAATTTTGTACCGGATTTTGCCAGATCAATCTACATTTTAATGCAGAATAAACATCCAATCTAGAAATCAAGTCTGTTCAGAGACCAGGGAAACATGTCCACGGTGTACTATTAAGGTGCCATGCTGTCAGATTTGAAAGCATCCTGCTGGAGAACATAATCTATAAACCATGTTTCCCTGTTTTACTTTATTATATTGGTAAAACTCCGTTGGCTGTTATTTTCCTCTGTCTGTTTCTAAACACTGATTTACTGATGTGGAACTGGACTAATCAGTGACCTTTCAAGTACATCCTACATCCCCCCTGAAATAGCAAAGCAATTCAAGGACACACTTATGGTCATTATGTACAGATCTCTTTTTTCTCCCTCAGCTTCTTTCAAAACACACGTTCTGTTATATCAAACATGCTGGTAAGTACACTCTAAATAGGTTTGAAAAGAGGTTAAAACATATCACTCTAATGTCACATAATGCATAGGCAATGGTAGAGCCATGCCATTTTGATCATTCTGCACAAATGCCACAGAAATTGACCGATGATTAACTGAGCTCCCACTATATCTGAGGGACCTCTTCTGAGCATAGAATTAAGTAGCATTCCGCATCAACAGAGCGTGATTCTCAGTAAGAACCCAAATGCTTAACAATAGTATGAACCTTTCAGTCATGTAGGGTCTTCTGAGAGATACCAGTATTGTTTCAAGGGAAATCAGATCAGAAATACAAAGGAAAAAGAAATAAGAGTACCAAATTATTAAAGAAGCCATTTAAAAGCTCCATAAACACTGATCTGTACTAAGCAGTCTTTTAAGAATTGCTTAGCAGAAGTTGTTTTTGTGTGTGTGTGTGTTTTGTGACTGCCAAGATTTCATTTTCAGAATGACCAAAAAGCTTCCAATTTAGAGGACTACATCATTGGATTAGCATAATGAGCCCCTTTAAGATTAGGGGGTCTTCTGGAAGTAGGAGCTGCCCCTGGAAACTATGAACAAATGTACAAATGATTAGTGCAAGCATGATGTAAAGAAAACTTGAAATAAATCTCGTCAACTTTCTCTGGGCTGGCAGGAAAACCTGAGTCTTGGGAATCTCATTGGCAATTTCAGAAAATGTCCACACATGTCACAGTGAATACTTTTCAGTTGGGTTATTCCTTCCTCCTTTCACCCAGCTCTCCTCAGAACCACTGTCTCTGTGGTCAGCCTATGTATGGACAAGGTTATAGAGAGGAAAAATCATCCAAAACCATTTCTCCTTCCATATCTAGGGAAGATTTTACTAATTATTAATTATGTCATGTCACTCCCCCAACCCCTTATGTTGAGATGAGACCTCAGAATCCTTCTTTGTGTTGGGCTCCAAGGGACTGGAGAGTGACTCAAAGACTTTGCCTGATGATTGTTATTTTTGTCATCTTTATCATTATGAATATTGTATTGCAAGCTGTTTGGGTCTACCTCTTATGTTCTCTTTCCCTCTCACTGTTTGTTATACAGTGGTTGTTGGAAACTGTTTATAAAATTCTCACACTGTATTTTTTGAATTTACTGTTGATTTTACTTTAAATCATTAACCTTGCTCAGTTAAAAAAAAAATCTCTAATTTCGTTTTCCCCATTGACATCTCTCTGCCCTGCTCTCAAACATCCATGGCTTCTTACTGAAATGTTTTCATTTGTCTACAAGGAAACATGTCCAACTCACTGAGCACTGTTCCTCTGCAGAAAGCTCCATTTCTTTCCCTTTGGGGTCCCTTTCTGGACCTAAGGTTCTCCTTGTCCAAAGACTGAAGCTTCTGGTTCAGAAGAAGCCACACTGCCTGGGAACAGCATGAAAGCCTCCACAGAAGAGTTTAATTTGGGTAGAATGTGACTGGATAGAGTTTTGCTGGGAATTAAGAAGGCTAGTACAAGAGGCATCATGAAAAAGGAAAAGCATATCCGTGGCCAACCTGCTACGTGCCCATACAATATTCATTATGACCCTGCTTTCTTACTGGCAAGCGTAATTTGCTTTTGGGCAGTAATGTGCCCAGCTAAAGTGACATCTTCTACAACTGCCTCTGGGGGTCCTGGGTCCTTGATGACATCACTGAGCTGCAACACAAGTTCTTGCTTGGCAACCTCTATACTACGTACTGTGCGAGATAAAGAAACCTCTTAATTATTTAAGTCACTGCAGCACTATTTCTGTTGCTCAGGGTTGAATGCAGTCCTAATAGAGCAGGGTTTCCGATGACCTCAGCACTGTTGACATTTTGAATTGAATCTTTGTCCTGTGGGGTGGGGGTGGGGGTTGTATTATACACAGTAGGACGTTTAGCAGCATCTCTAACCTCTGTCCACTCAGTGCCTAGTCGTGACAAGCAAAGATGTTTCCCAACATTGCCAAATGTCCCCAGGCAAGAGAAGGAGCAAAATCGCTATGGTTCCTAGAGACAGAACCTCCAAAGGCATGGATGTATGAATCTATCTATGTGCCTAAGTGGTTTGAGTTTATGATGCTTTTATCCAAATGTATCAGAGTCTTTTTAGTGCAGCTTCTAGTTTCCTTTTTATAGCACCCTCTCCGCTTGAATGTTTTTGGTTCTTCTGTGGCATTTACGAGCTAAGCACCGTCTTTCAAATCACTGTGTTTTCCCTTGTCAATTACTGTTGACTCGCTCTTAAATTTAACATAACTTTTTAATTTAACTAAAACAAAAGATTCTGCTTTTCCCTTCCCTTGAGATACCTCTCTGATCATTTTTTATATTTAGTGTGTTAGAGGTTTGGAATTCAATTTTTAAATGGTGAGGAATTATTCCTATTTTATAAATGATATTTAATATTTATTTGTGAATGCCCAAAATATCAACTACATAAATTAAAACTGAATAGTATCATCTAAGAGAAGCTAGCTCCACATGGTCCATGCCTTGATTAATTTCCTGACATATTTCCTGTTCCTAATTCTCTCTTTCTATTGTTAGTAATAAGAGACACATTTATTATGTGGTGTAAGCAGAAAAGAGAGGAACCTGAGGTTACCTGGGTTCTACCTGGGTGGTGGAGCGTTGCAGGTACATGCCTTGGTGGCAGATGGCACCTGTGGGCAGGTGAAGCCCCCTACCAGAACACCAGCATGGTGAGCAGAGAACAGGCTCAGCCCTACTCTGAGACTACTCACCCCCCTCAGCCCACACCTGGTACATTAAATGTCCAGCACAATCATGTAATGGCTTAGGGGAACAGCACATGATTTGTTGCAGAGGACGTTAGAAGCCATTCTGGCTTTTATTAACTCTGAGAAAGAGGTTCCAGAACAATGCTCTAGCCTGTTGCCCAACAAAATGAGCATGTCTGGTTAGGATGAGCTCCTATATGCTGGTTTCCAGAGTTCCGGGGATTGGGCATCAACTGCATCCCAATTTAATATTTTTTAAATTATAGACACAGCCTCCAGATAAGGGAAGGAGTAGCCTGTCACTTACACATGTCATCATTAGGTTCCCGAGTTTTACAAGACAATACATCTGAAGTTTCTGTTAATTGCTCCTCAAAATTATCCTTATCCTCTCCCTGGTCTTTGTAATTGAAAACAGAAATTCCTTCTCAGGGCTAAGAGTCCTCCTTGTTAAGTTATACCAAATGGATACATATTTTTGTTGCTAGTGAAATCAACAAAGGATTTCCTGTCTTTGGGCTCAATTCTGATACCCGAAGCCCATGGTAAGTAGAATAACTGATACAATAATATATACTTTTTTGGAGTGCCATCTGAAAGCGTAATGATAATACCCTAGGGAAACTGTAGCAATCAAAATGTAGTGTGTGAGCCTCTGGTTACATGTTTCTTATTAAATAGAAAAACAATAGAAATATCAGAATAATAATAAAGTCAAACAGTTCAAAGTCTCATATCCACAGACTAAGATGAAAAAGCATATTGACAGGATATTACTGCTCTGGAAATAGAGAAAGAAAATCTGGCAGATTACAGAAGTCATGGTCTATGGTATCTTTATTTCAGAAACAAGAGATATGTAGAAAGGACTCTGCAACTCTATAATAACTCTTTCACTGCAGGGTGGAAAGAACACCAAGGAAGTGGATCTGGATCTTTTATGACTAGTGATGGTTTTTTTTTTTTGTTTTTTTACAAGGCAAGGTGGGACCTTTGGGGCCTGGATTCCTCTGAAGGAGGGTTAGAAACTGCTGTTTAAGTTTTTGTGGTTTGTTTCATAAAGAAGATTAGAACCATGCACTTGATCAATCCAAGTCCAAAACAAATTTAGCTCAGTTTGTGCAGAGGTTTGGGGAGCCAGTTGGAAGTTGGTGGGCATGAGAGCCGGTGACCCAAGGCAACGGGGGCCTGTGGCACAGAGCTTCAGGGGTTACTCTCCCACAGAGGCTGGCCAGCCCGGTGACTTGAGTCAGATTGCTCAACCTCTCCAAATGTCAGTTTCCTAACCATATGGAGGGTATTGGTGATGACTGCCTCGCAGGACTGAGGGGGAACAAGAGTGGATCATGTATGTGAAGCACTTAGCAGTGGGACTTGGCACACAGTAACCAACAAATAGTTAATAAACCGAAAAACTCATTCTAACTTTTAGGTTAGTGAGACATCTACTGAATCAGAACAACTAGGGGAAGGGTCTAGGTATCTGCAATTTTTTTTTTTTTTTTTAAAGATTTTATTTATTTATTTGAGAGAGAGAGAATGAGAGACAGAGAGCATGAGAGGGGTTAGGGCCAGAGGGAGAAGCAGACCCCCTGCCGAGCAGGGAGCCCGATACGGGACTCGATCCAGGGACTCCAGGATCATGACCTGAGCCGAAGGCAGTCGCTTTACCAACTGAGCCACCCAGGCGCCCCGAGGTATCTGCAATTTTTTAAAAGTTTATTTATCTTAGAGAAAGATGCGCAAGGGTGGGGCGGGGGGGGGTGGCGTGCAGAGGGAGAGGGAGAGAAGCAGACTCCCTGCTGAGCATGGAGCCCAACCCAGGGCTTCATCTCATGACTGAGATCATGACCTGAGAAGAAACCAAGAGTTGAATGCTCAATCCACTAAGCCACCCAGGCACCCCAAGGAATCTACATTTTTAATAAGCCCACCATGCGAGGCTAATGCACCTGAGTTTTGAGAGGCATCCATTCTTACCCAACAGCTCAGAACCATCTTTTGGAATCCACTCTGAAGAGCAATTGACCATGAGGATTCCTAGTTCACTCAGACAAATCTGAAAATCTGGAATCTGGAAACAAATCGGGACATGAGATTTTCAAGTAGCTGTGGATGAGGTGGTTTGGGGCAGTAGGTTGCTTCTCACTCATCCTCTGGGGCCCTGGGATGAGGACAAGGAAGGTGCACTTGGCAGGCTCACTGCCCTACCCCAGACCCGAAGAGGAGGTCAGGACAGGAAACAGCTAACACTTCTCCAGGACGCTCCAGAGCTGGATCTATATTCCAGTGGGACACAGATGACATGGCTTCTCTGACAAGGGACTCCAGTGCCCAGTCCATCCACTCCTGAGCAGTTAGTGTCTGTGTCTAGGCAGAGGCTAGAATGTAGGTTTGTTTGATTTAACCCCCTTCTCCCTGGAGAAGGAAGAAGTTACTTCCCTAACTCCTCTCTCTCAAGGGAGACAGGAAAGAATGCAACACATTCTTCTTCCTCACTCACCTTTCTCCTTCCAGCCGCCTCCAGAAAGTCTTGTTTTAACTGTAACAGCTATATTACTCTTACAAATACTAATATGAATATGCCTTCTTAAAAAAGCAATTCTATCTGCTAGGCGCTGTGCTCGGGACTTTACAAATCTCAGCTCCTTTCATCCTAACAACTTCCCTGTCAGGTAAATGTCATACTGTCATTTCAGATGTGGCAGCTGAGGCTCAGGCATGTTAGGTGGGAGCTTGATCCTAAGTGACAGACAGGATTCCATCCCAGGTCTGTTTGGTTCCAAAGCTTGTCCTTTTTTTTTTTTTTTTTTTGACAGTGCATCTAATTATACTTATTTATTGACCTGCTTATTATTTGCCTCTACCATGCAATGAAATGATGTGCTCGTGCATGCGTGTGCATACATATACACGTAAAAAATTTAATATGCTTGATTTGACTCTCTGTGCTATTTAATTTTAACACTAACCTTAATTCATGCTCATTCAGATGATCATCTTATTTATACATTTTGAACTTAAAAATCAGGATATATTCATCAACAAAGGAGTTTTTTTTTTTTCTTCCTCATTTGTGAATGCTTGCCTCTGAGGAGACAGCAACAGGGAAGACAATTTGAAACTGAGGCTGTCTCAGAAAATCTGGGACAAATAAACAGTTGCTATCAACTGTCAATATACAAAATATTAAAAGGGCGGTTGTCCGTCTTCATGGCTAGTTGCATCAAAACTGCGCAAAACACAATTTCTCTCTTCCTCTTTGTCATTTATCTGTTTCCCCCCCCAAAGGAAAGCATATATGTGTTTTCTTCCTTAGAAATAAAAGTCAGGAGAAAAGGGACAATTAAAAACGTCAGGGTTGATAAAAGACACAGAGAAGCCAAGGACGCGGGTGGTCATTTCTCCCAGAACTCTCATAAAAAGGACAATGCATCTGCAGATGCATCAGGACAGTTGGGGGTGATGAATGGCAGGCACCGGACTGGGAGAACTGCAGATGCAGAAATCAAATAGTTTCCTTATAAAGCAAAACAGCGAGGAAATTAATGGCTTATGGAAAACAAAGGCACAATCTGGTGACTGCTTTTAGGAAGGCCTCTCCCCTCAGCCCTGGGCAAACCAGAAAATCCAATAGGAAGTTTTTATCATTTAATGGTAGGAAGGGGCCATTAGCATCCAATACGCCCAGAGGCACACCAAACAAATATTCCTTAGATTTGTAATTAACTCTTCAAAGTGCTAAATCTGCTTAAAAAAAAAAAAAAATGCCCCCTGACAGTCTAAGGGTGGGAGCAGTGCTTTTTTAATGCACGACTTACGAGATCTAGCAGGCACTGAGAAACTCTCCAGCCAATTAACATCCTTGGAAACTGCTTTAGTAAAGGAAGGCGAAATGGGCAGTTTAATTACATAGGCGTCTGTGCCCTTATTTCTCTAATTTCTCAATTAATGGGTCTACAAATAGCTTGGAGGAGAATAATTCAGTAGCCTAACATCCCAACAGGAGACTCTAAACCTGTTAGTGCTGACATTTTTTTTTTCTTTAAAAATAAGTGGAAGTTAAAAAAAAAAAAAATAAGTGGAAGTTGTGTCTGTTGCTTTCCAAGTAGAAAATTATTCCCCTGTACAAATGGGCCTTTAATAGAAAGCTACTGGGAATAGTGAGGTATTTAAAGTGATCTCCATATGAGACTGTTTTTGGACTTCGCTGCTATTCAGGGGGGAATATGTGGTCGTGGGGTACACTGATGCGCGGGGACCTATGGGATGGCAGGACGTGTGTGTTTTACTAGTGAAGAAGAAGACAAGATCAATCACTGATTTCACTATGTAATATGAGGAATATGAGAAATACTGAGGCCCTAATATCTTGTCTTCTTAAGACTTAATGGCTACGTCTTTGGAGTGCAGGCACTTACCTGATGATAAGAGATGGCCTTCAAGTGGGGACTCTGCTAGAGAAGATTTTCATATTGTTCTATTTTTCCTTGTAACCCTAAGTTCAAGATCCTGTGCAATCTTGAAAAAATAAACCCTATGATTCCATGCTTTTATTTCATTGGCAAATTGGAGATCCTTTTGTGTGTGTGGCAATATGCCATTATCAATCATTTTCTTCTTCTGTAATTTCACAATAGCTGTGTCACCTTTGCGCAATAGGTAATCCTGTCAGGATGTTACAGTTGCCTTTAGGTTAGACCCAATAACCAGGAGGTTTAGCTTAGTGAGTACTTGCAAGATCCTATCATGGTATGGAGGAAGGGACCTAGTGCACTGTTGGTGGAATGTATCTTGGTGCAGCCACTATGGAAAACAGTATGGCGGTTCCTCAAAAAAAGTTAAAAATGAGCCAGCAATCCCACTTCTGGGTATGTATCCGAAAAAAATAAAGTCACTATCTTGAAGAGACCTTTGCACCCCCCTGTTCACCGCAGCATTATTCACAATAGCTAAGACGTGGAAGCAACCCAAGTGTCCACTGATGGATGAGCGGATAAAGAAAATGTGAGACAAATATATGTGCCCCCCTCACAATGGAATATTATTTGGCCATAAAAACGAAGGCAATCCTGACACCTGTGACAACGTGGGTGGACCTCGAGGGCATTATGTTAACTGAAAAGACAAATACAGTGTGTCTCACTTATATGTATAATCTTAAAAAAGAAAAAGCCAAACTCATAAAAAAAAAAAAAAAGGAGAATGGGCTTTCCAGGGGCTGGGGGAGAGGTGGAAATGGGGGAGATGTTGGTCAAAGGGTACAAACCCAGTTATAAGATGAATAAGCTCTAGGGATCTAATATACAGCATGGTGACTGTAGTTAACAATACTGTATTATACACTTGAACGTTGTTAAGAGAGTAAATCTTAAATGTTCTCACCACACCAAAAAAATAAAAATTGTAAGTATGTGAGGTGATGGATGTGTTAACCGACATTATTGTATAACCATTTTGTAATATATGCATATATCAAAATATCACATTATACACCTTATTCAGTGATATTATGTTACATATCAGTTATATCTCAATAAAGTTAGAGAATAAAAAGATCCTATCGTGGGATTTATCCCCCACTTTAAACTTCCTCCAAATCAATCATTCTCCCGAGTCTAGGTGAACACTGGTTGAGGTACAGAGCTTCATGTGGGCTTAGTAATAGAGGTCTATCCCTTTTAGCGCCTGTTCGGAACCCAAACTCAGGAATCTGATGGGGTTTGCAGTTTGTTCCAGAAAGGGCCTTGAAAAGTAAAATTTCATTAGTCCAGGGCCCCTGGGATATCTATCTTTTCAGCTTTCCTTGCAGACCTGGGTCATAAGGCTGTGGGTGGAAGCCAAGGGGCACAGGCTGAGAGCCAGAAGGCAACTCAGAGACTTTGGCAACACAGCACTTAGTGGAGTCTGGCTGGCTTCTTCCGTGTCAGGATTTCCTCCCTTGGCCTAGAGTCCAGCTATCTAGGTACCTAAGCAAGTTGTAAACCTCTCTCTGATGCTGGGGCCTCGGGAGCATCACATAGGCTACCAGCTTACGAGGACTGTGGGTTTTTAAGCTCACTTGTTATTCAATAGTAGTAACTTGGAAAACTTACTACATCCCCAGGCCAAACCATGAAAGCTTATTTAGGTTGTAATATGACTGAAATACAATATGACAAAATAGAGTTTTTGATTTATCTTAATTACTTGTGCTTGAGAAAAACCTAGCCTACCTAGAAAAGCTAAGAGAGATTCTAAAAAAGGCCTCCTGATCCCTTCTCCTCCTTATATCTTTTTTTTTTTTAAGATTTTTTATTTTTATTTATTTATTTGAGAGAGAGAGAGAGAGAAACAGCATGAGAGGGGATAGGGTCAGAGGGAGAAGCAGGCTCCCCGCTGAGCCGGGAGCCCGATGCGGGACTCGATCCCAGGACTCTGGGATCACGACCTGAGCCGAAGGCAGTCACTTAACCAACTGAGCCACCCAGGCGCCCTCCTCCTTATATCTTAAGAACATGTCAAAGCATCCAGCTTCCTTTTCCTTCAGATTTGTATCTTTTCTCCCAGCAGATTGGCATTATTCATTCTAAGAGTTGAGAGTTTCCCCCCCAACGCATAAATGGAACAAGGAAAGGTAGAGGAGAGAGAGGGAGAAAGAAAATATAAGAAAGGAGATGAAAGAGGGGGTGTCTTGAGGTGAATTAGCTATAAGTGACAGTAGAAAAAAGAAAAGCAGGGGTGCCTGGGTGGCTCAGTTGGTTAAGTGTCTGCCTTTGGCTCAGGTCATGATCTCAGGGTCCTGGGATTGAGCCCCATCAGGCTCCCTGCTCAGCGGGGAGTCTGCTTCTCCCTCTCCCTCTGCCCTTCCTCCCACCCATTCATGCTTGTGTGCGGGTGCTCTCTCTCTCTCAAATAAATAACATCTTAAAAAAAAAAAAGAAATAAGAAAAGAAAAGTAACTTGCACACTGTTGCTGTCTGTAATGAGCAGGGCAGGCAGCCAAGTGGTTCCAGAAGGGTGGGAGGAAGAAAAGTAGAGTTTTGGAAGATGTAAGGGGCATCTTAATGGTATTATGGATTTTAACAGTGTGGCGGGTCACAGCCTCTGGAGGTGGCTGTGAAAATACCTTCCATCCCACATCTTCTTTTCCAGCATGAGCTTACCACTTTCTCATCAAGGAGAAGTTATAAGCCTCTTCCACTGGAATCCGGATGGATCTATGACTCACTCATCACTAACAGAACACAGCTGAAGTGACGCTACCTGACTTTCGAGACTAGATCATAAAAGGTAACACAGCTTCTGCCTCAACTGCCGGGATGCTCACTTTTGGAGCCCAGCTGTGTCGAGGGTGCCACACGGTGAGGAAACCCAGGCCACCAGGAGAAGCCACAGGCAGGCACTCCTGTCCCCAGTCCCCATCCAAGCACTGGACGTGTGAGTGAAGAAGCCCCCAGGTGAGCCCAGCCCTCCACCACTGAGTCACCCCCAATAGTCAGGTCTGCAGCTGAGGCCCCAGACATCATGGAGCAGAATCAAACCATCTCTGCCACCCCTTCCTGAACTCTTGACCAAACAGAATTGTGGCTGTCATTTTACCGCATCAAGTTTGGGGTCGTTCGCAGCAAAAGTAACTGCAACAAATAGCAATTGCTATTCTTATTGGAAATAATTGCCCCTCCTGCTATTTGTAACAGTATTATCAGACCTAGGCTTCTAATCCCCTTGCAAGAGAGGAGAACCCAAGTGTGCCCGAGCAAAACCTTCTGACCCTGGGGAAATGTGACTCACAATCATCTAATGGCAAAGCCCTCTGGATACCCAAACTTCTCCACTCCCTAATGAGATAATATATTGTCTATGCAAAGAAGGCATTTATGGGTAAGATGAAAAGCCCGGACAGTTCACAAATGGGAAGAAATGTGAGTCAGAGTCGGAGTTGGTAAAGTCTTTGAATCACTCCAGTCCACCAGGCCTGTTGGCAGCTTCTTGGCTCCAAGTGCATTTACAACCTGCTCTTGCGTCCACCCGTGAGCATCACTGCTCCACCAAGAGAGCCGCTTTTACCTCTGGACATTTCAGACTGGTAAAACAGTAGTGTTCCTTGCATTGAGCCCAGGCTGTTTACATATGGTTCTCATACTTTGGACCTCATGTTACTCTATAAGCCCAAGTCTAATCTCTTTCTCAAAAATGTAGTGGAGAATGAATAGAGAACGTTAGAATCAAATTGTTTTGTGAAGACAGCATTTAACCGTTAACAACAGACTCCCCTGTTCTCCCCCTCAGTTTTAACCATTATAAAATGTACAATCCAATGGCATCCAGCACATTCACAATGTTGCACAATCAATACCTCGACCAGGTTTCAAAACGTGGAATTTTAAACTTACTCTTTCTCTACAGCTTTCTTCATGGAGCCTCTTATCTTTCAGAGTTCCTCCTTTCTCCCTAGAGAACGTGTTGTTGAGCTCCCACTTCAGGACTCCTCACCCTTTCAAAGCGTGAGTTGAGAAGGAACCAGTATGGCTGGAAGTGCCTGCCCCAGGTGACTGGGTTTAGGTCTTCTGGTCAGAGCCATTTCTCCTCACCATTCGGAGGGTCAGGTGGGGATGATTACCTTCTTTATAAAGATTACATATGGGTATTTTGCTTTTGTAATAACTTTAGTATCTGAGGTCTATTGAGGTTTGAAGCAGCAAAGAAGAAGAGTCAAGAAGTTGGGCATAGATTGGCTCATGGAATTTCTCCAGGTGCCCGAGGTATGATACAAGTTTCCAATCACCAACCGCCTGGCTGTTACTCAGTGACAGTGCTGGGAAACCCCTCTGAAGGCCAGAAGAGAGCCCTGGGGGGGGGGTGTCCCAAGGGTCCCAAGGGAATGATTCAGGAACAGTGACAATTAAATCTGCCCTAGCACACCCTGAAATATTAGAGGGAGAAAAGAACTCGAAGATCATCTAGTCCAACCTACTCAATTTACAAATGAAGAAACTGAAGCACTCTTCCATATGTATGGTGTGTTATTATTAAAAAATAATTAAAATCTCGGTGTTGTGCATATGTTTTGTTATTGTACTTTGCACTTTCCTTTATGCTTGAAAATCTTTATAAAAATAATTCTTGTGGGTCCATATGTGCGAGACAATATAAGGAAAACCAGTGTGATGTTTTGATGGGATGCTGTACATGGCTTGGGTAATGGGCACATCTGTCCTCCTGCAGCCTCGGGAGAGAAAAATTACTTACTTGATTGATATTTCTAAACTCAACATCTGGTCATGTCATCCCTCATTTGTAGGCTTTCTATTGCTTATGGAAGAAAATTCAAAACTCCTATGTAAGATATATGAAAGCATTCATTTTCCAGTAGTCTCAAGTCCCAGATGTGTCTGCCTTCTTCAGTGTCATGTCACCCCACCCCCAGTCCACTCCTCTCCACTGAATGGATCAGTCATGTGGAAATGTCTCAAGGAGGGTTCTATCTCTGCATCTTTGCTGTCCCCTCTATGTAATAACCCCCACACCTCCATCTCAGCCCATTAGGCTACTACAAGGCTTTTAAAGACTCAGTTCACATGTCTCTTTTTCTCTGAGCTCTTTCTTGATGCACCCAAGCAGAGCGGAGCCTTCACTTCTTTATAGTACCACTTTGCCTTACAGTTGCAATGGTTTGTGGTTTTTTTTTAAATTAGTTTTATATGTAGGTGTATAAGCAGCACATTTAATCCTTTTCTAAAAAGATACTATTTCCTTTTTTAAAGGATTTTATTTACTTATTTGACAGAGAGAGAGAGCACAAGCAGGGGGAGTGGCAGAGGGAGAAGCAGGCTGCCCACTGAGCAGGGAGCCCAGCATGGAGCTTGATCCCAGGACCCTGGGATCAAGACCGGAGCTGAAGGCAGACGCTTAACTGACTGCGCCACCCAGGTGCCCCAAAAGAAACTATTTCCAATAAAGTGAAAGTCTTCTTTGACCACCACTCCTAATCTACATTCCCTCCCTTCCCCATGTGCCCAGAGGTAACCACCGCTCTGAGTTTGATGTGTATCCCTGGGGACTTCCCTCTAAGTATGTCTTAGAGATCTGTCTGTGTTGTAACACGTAGAAGTAGATCCTTCCTGTTAACTACTGCATCAAATTCCATGATATGCATAAGCCATATTTTATTTAGCAGTTATTCTATTGATTGGCATTTGGGTTGTTTCCAACTTCTTCTAGCCCAACAACGCTACACTAAATATTTTTTGTGCCTGTATCTTTACATTCATGTGAGCATTTTTCTCGCTCCTGAAAGTTGGAATCACCAAGTCATAGGGTATGCAACAGTTTTTAAGATAATTGCCTCTCAGCTAACCAGACTGTGAGCTGTTTTCATTTTTGTAACCTTAAGCACAAGACCTGTCATACATACGCCCCGGACCTGGCGATATGACTCACTGTACTAGGGGGCTCAGTGAACAGGAATGAATCGATGAATGATAGGTGGATAAATCAGTGGATGGTTTTCAAGTGAATGGATTTGGCTTAGTAATAATTAATATGAGAGTTCCTGTCGGAAATGTGAAAACTAATAAGGATCAACTGGAGGGAGAAAAGCTCTCTGAGTGACGCCTTAAGTGGAGTGGGCATTAAGTGCATATTAACAAGAGGATTTTTAGGAGATGGAATGGTGTGACCACAGCTTTTAGAGGGCAACATCCATGCCACAGTATCTACAAAGTAACGATGGCAGCACCTGACCTTGGCAAGGACAATGTATAAAGCACCATGTTGTGGCCACGAGGCAGGTGCTTAATGTCCCCGGTTGTATACTGGTTTTACCTGGAACGTCAGCCCTGCTCTTTGTGGCTTTAATACCGGTCATGAATTCCAAGAACAAATGCACATGAGCGGATGTTTTCTCAAATGTTCTATGATTTTTTACCCTCCCCAGTTACTTTTAAACATTTAAAAACATATTACCCAGGAGGATGCTGATGGAAGCAGCGTGTTGCCGATGTCGGAGCCACCTCCAGGGCGGGAACAGGGGGAGAGCGTGCACCGTGCTCCGTGAGCACTGCCAGCTGCATATTTGGCTTTTGTCACCTAAGGGAGTCAGGCTAATAGGAAGGCTCAAGTGCCCCTGGCCTGGGGGCTCGGGGATCTCAGGTTCAGAGAGGAATACTCTTTTATTAAGTTGGCACGATGGACATTTTATCCAGATAATTCTTTGTCATGAGGCGCTGTCCTGTGTCCTGTAGGGTGTTTAGCAGCATCGCTGGCCTCTTCAGCGGATCCCGTAACACTTCCCCAGTTATGACCACCAAAAACATCTCCAGACACTGCTCCATGTCTCCCGGAGACAAAATTGCTCCCCGTTGAGAACTGATTCCTTTCCTGATTCCTTTAAGAGATTCCTTTCAAATCCTTTGAAGATTCCTTTACAGCTTTGACTTTCCTGTTTTCATACTGGCCTAGCCTGTCTGTACACAAGGTCAGTTTTACAAGAAGTCTCTTAGCCATATGTTGGATGGCAGAGGTTTTCCCACGTGCCAACTGCTGGCAATGTTTGGGAGACAAGTATGTGCCCAGGGCTGTACTAAGCGCTTTGCCCTTAAGTCATTGAATCCACAAAACAGCCCATTAGGTAGGTACTATTCCTACCCTCATTTTTCGTTTGAGATATTAAGGCACAGAGAGGTTAAGTGACTTGCCTCGGGCTACACAGAGCTTGTAAGTAGTGGAGTCGGGACGTAAACCCAGAAGTTTTGACTCCAGAGGCCGACGTCAAACTATCACAGGGCCCTGTCTTTTCTGTTGTTAGAGAGACTGGGAGATTTTGTAGCTACCTAGGATTGAGTGACATCTTAAGTTCTATGTTAGAGGCAATTTTTTAAAAAAAGATTTATTTATTTGAGAGAGAGTGAGCCTGGGCGGCCCCCTATGTCCATGTTCAGCTCGCCAGCAGGGCTGTGGGGGGAGAATCGTTGGGAGGCACTGAGAACGAGGGTGGCCACAAGAACAGGTACCTGTCTGGGTATGGAGGTGTGGCCATTGGCCTTGGAAGAAAAGTTGCCAGAGACAGCTCTAGGTTCGGTCAAGAGCGAAGCCCGGTTGAAGATGGGGGCCCAAAGGTCACTGGTGTTGAAGGGCCTGAAGATGGAGGAGAGCAAGAGATACTGCAAGCAAGAGGAAATCAGAGAAATGGGGATTTTCGAAAGGCCAGTCAGGATGTAATGCTCAGGAATGTATTTCCTGGAAATGCTGCAGCTCTGAGCTGCTCCTTGTTGGATGGATAATCTGGCTCCATTTGTGATTCCAAAGTGAAGGACTTTTTCAAGTGGCCTGGAAGGAAGCCGCCTGAATTAGCAGCAACCCACAGCCAGTCCTCACTCCTGGACGTGGCGCCTCTTTATTTTTTACTGGGATTAAAATGGTATTTATTGCACTAGTTCTCTTTAGTGTGTCTTTCAGCAGCATTTCTGTTTTCTATCTTAACTACTGTCCCTTCTTGCAAGTTGATATTTGGAAACTCGGAAGCCTAGAACTGAAGCTGTTTTCTCTGCTTTCTGTGATCTCATCCCTAACCTAAGGGAATAGTGTGGAATGTCTGCATGATTGAAAGGAAGAAGGTCAAGAAGCAGAAGAAAATACTGTAGTTCCATGTGAATTCTAGTGTCTTTTAAAAATTTTTCCATAAAAATGACAATGGGAATTTTGATAGGGATTGCACTGAATCTGTAGATTGCTTTGGATAGGTTTGACATCTTAACAATATCAAGTCTTTTGATCCGTGAGCACTGGATGTCTTTCCTTTTTTTGTGTGTCTTTTCTGTTCCCTTTCGCCAATGTCTAGTACTTTTCAGGGTGTCTTTCTCGCCTTCTTTAAGTTTAAAAAAAAGGAAAACGAAAATCCTGTGAACAAAAAGCATCAGTTAATATATTAAGCTACGTTTTTATTCAAAGGCTGTGTTATTAGAGGGGCCACAAAGAATCAAGCTGGGAAAGCATCTTGTCCTAAGCCACTGTGTGAGCTTTATCCAGCCCCCTCCCACACTGCTGCCAAATCCCACTTCCTCCCCCTGTCTGCACTCGGAGCCTTTGTTTACAGCATCTACTAGGCTTGGAGTTTCCCTCCCCTATGTCTCCTGCCAAATTCCTACCCATCCCTCAAGGCCCAGCTCAAGTGCCCCTTTAGGTGACGCCTTCCTCAGTCACTGCAGGCAATATATTATGCCTCTGTGATCCCCCTCGGTCCTTTAGCTTCGTGTGATGGTTATTTGTGTGCATGTCTTCTCCCCCCCATAGGATGTAAACTCCCTCAGACTGGGTCCCCCCTATGGCTGGGCTTATCTCTGATGAGGCTTTGATTCATGCAAGTACCCATTTAAGTCCTATGGTAGCAAGCAGCAGAAACAGACTCTGGTGAGCTTACGTGAAAGGTGAGATTTAGTGGAATAATACTGGAATATCAAAGAATTAGCAACACACATGAGCCACTAAGGCTCCAGAAGGGCAGCTCCAGGACCCACGCATAGCAGCAACGTTCAGAGGCCTCCTCTCCAGAGCCCCACTGGGAGCATGACTCCATTCCTCTGGCCCCAGCCTGTGTGTCTTTAGGTTCCCAGCTTAATGTTCCTGGGAAGAAAAACTTTACTTTTTACTTTTTTAGGCCAGGAGCCCTCCTGGATCATCCATCATGTTGGCCAGGGACAGAGAGTCATGCAATATAGAGGCTATTGGGACTGCTTCTGTGTACCCAGGGATACAGCCAAGCGGAGAGGGTTGGAATTTCCAGGCTTCAGCAGCTATTCCTGTAGGCACCAGCTGATTTATAATAGTAATAGAAATGAATGGAATAATAGTAATAGAAATTTTGGGCATTATATATATATAAGAGAATTACACACATCTATGTGCCTTCACACATTAGCCAGGTTACAAATCATATCATCATTAAAACATGTTTCTATTTAATTAAAATCAGTGATATCCCTTGAAAAAGTCCTTTTTTGAGCTTATAACAAGATGAATGTCCTCCCTTTCTTATATTAAATTTTGTTTGTTCGAGTTATTTTTTCCCTCTGAACTTGAACTGATCCCATGAACCATTGTCCTAAATGCTGGATAAGTCTTAAATAGATCAACTGCTGAGAGCTGGCCTCTTAATTTCCAAGCCGATTGAGCATGTTCTGGTGTGTCCCGTATGATAGAACCGCATGGAGTTCGTCTGGCCTTGCTTCATGAGGTTCAGCTTGAAAGACCCCTGGGGTGACCTTTTTGGGCAATTCAAACAATCAAGTACTCAAGGGAGAAAGGGAGAGGGGAACTGTCAATGATAGTTTCCAGGTCTGGAGCACCGACTACGTGCCAGATGCGATGCTTCTGCAAGTTAGGCTTCATTTTCCCCATCTTACAGGAGACAGAGGCTCAAAAGGAGTAAGTAACTTTCCCAAAGTACCCACACTCTAGCTTCCAAGTTCTTAAAGCCATATGCTGCCAGTGGATGGTGGAAGGTGTATACGTGTGCCAATGGGCATGTGCAATTGACGCGAATAGGGATAAAGGGCTGAAAAAAAACATCGAAGTAGGGAATGCCCCGGCAGATGAACAGGCATGATCATGTCCCCACACACAGGTCCTGGTGTGGCAGGAGTACTAGTCATTGTAGACTTTTCCACTTTCTTCGCTCATTTAGGATACAAGTGAAATTCAAGATATCTCTGGCTCTCAGCAAGTCATGCTTGGATGACAAGAAAAAGATGAGCCATGTTGCTGTCTGAGAAGTTGGTACAGGAAGCAGACATCACCGAGGAAATCAGAGCTTCTTTGGGGAAGGTAAGTTCGTGTCTCTTCCCATTACACATACGTTATGATGTGGACAGCTCCTAGGATCATAACCCTATCAGTTTTACTAAGCATCATGTTTTTCTAAAATTATGATCCAGGTGGTGACAATGTGGTCCAGATGCTGCCAGGAGTTGGTTGCAGGCACAACAGGGACATTTCAGACAGGTCAGTGAGTACGCATGTATCTCAGACGAAGGGATTGTCGTCTGTGTCAATATTTGAAGAAGTTCTTCCCAGTGCCTGAAATACTGCCTGGAGAGTGAACTCTTGATTAGCTGACATTCCGTTAACCAGAATTCTCTACAGACTGTCACTTCTGTGCATCTGTTCCCTGAATGAGATTGATGGTTATGATGAAGATGCTGTAGGATTTCAGGGGAGCCTTATAAATCACCCAGGAATGTTTAAATGAGGTTTACCAACATTTTAGGGCTTAATTCACTTTTTTTTCCCTGGGTTTAAATTCTTGAAAATAGGTATTCGGGGGATAAAACATACACGGTGATTCTCCCTAAGCTGCTCAGTGGCAGAACGAACCTCTCCACTTGGTGGGTTTATTTTAATTTGCTCAAGTGTTCAGAAACAAGTCCCAAAGCTCTACTCTTATAATTACAACCAGGAAGATCAAATCGAATTGTAATTGTGAAGTAAATATATGGTGATTCTTGGTAGGAAAACATGGGATTCCCTGTTGTTCATCTTTACTAAGGGGATAAAAACAAAATACAGTTGAGGGTCTGGAAGTACACAGCCTGAATCATTGTACAAAATGTGGAATTTAAGGGTCTGATGTATGGGCTCGGTTGTCACATATCCATCTGAGTGATGCACATTGTTTATATTGATTTCCATATGAATTAAAAAAGAGACACTTGACCATGACTACAAAGATAGGTTAGCAGCAGGAATGATGCTGAAATGATGATGAAATACTGAGTATTAAATCATACCAGGGTGGGGTTGAGAGAGACTGATGAAGTAGTATCCTTGTATCATTGACAAAGGAGAATAAAGAGCAACAATTTGCAACCTCAGGGGTTTGGAAGCATAATCCTGGCTGATTCCCTTACTTTTTTCCCTTTATAAACACTGGAAAATAAATGTGTGCAATAAGATCAGCTACCTCAGTTCATTTGAGTCCCTTGCTATTTCCAGGCCCAGCCAAATGGACTGGAGAGCCAGCAAGGTGGGCCGTAGGAACATCCACAGAGGATCCATATTTTTCTCGAATCCATATTTTTCTCCTGTGTCATTTGAATTAGGGGCATAGACTGAAACTTTAGAGGCTCCAGCCAGGACTTCCAGTTTCCAGTACCACAAGTACCGAGCTTAGAAGGTGCCATTTCATCCAGACAATAAGTGAAAAGCTGAACAGATTGAAATATCAATAATTCTTCTTGGATTTGTAAGAGGGGAAGGATACAGGGCAAACCCCTGCCCAAGACTGGGGAGACAGGTGAATACAGGGTATCATAGAGCACGGACTCCCAAGCAGAAATCACCACAGGATCCAGGGCCTGGGTAGGAAAGCCTGAACTGTAGCTGATTAATTGCTGGAGACTCAGTGTGGACAAGTATGAGAGTTAAAAACTCCTGACTCATTCATAGGGGCTCCCTATAATATTCTGAGATTTATCTCCAGGAGCTTGACCACATTCCCACAACAAATACGGGAGAAAAAAAATCCCCTCAAGGGCTTCTGGCAGAGGAAGGGAAAAAAGAACCTTTGTGAAATGTATCAGAGCACTCTGTTCTTAACAAGCCTGCCCACAGGGAAATTTAGTTAGCTAGAGCCCAACCTGCTGGGGTCTAAGAGCCTAACTGAGTTGGGTGAAGGGAAACACCCAACTCTAGCCCTCTTTAGCCCTCCTATTCTACCTAACGGGAGGAAAAGATACTGAGAAACACTGAACGAACTTCACAGTTCAGAAGGCACAGGCTGACTGAAAGACCTGGAGCTAATCATAGAACAGTGGAACACTTCCCCTCACCCCACACCTCACCACCACCACATTACCCAAGTGCCATTTACAGAAGCTCCTTTTGCCAGGTACATCATGACTGGCTCTCAAGAAAAAAATTACAGGACATACCTAAAGGCCAAAAACACAACTAGAAGAGACAGAACAAGCATCAGAACTAGACATGGCAGAGATGTTGGAATTATCAGGCCAGGAATTTAAACATGATATGGCTAATATGCTAAGGGCTTTAATGGATAAAGTAGACACATGCAAGAGCAAATGGGCAATGTAAGCAGAGAAATAGAAATCCTAAGAAAGAAGCATAAAAAAATGCTGGAGATCAAAAAACTGTACCAGGAATAAAGAATGCCTTGAATGTGCTTATTAATAAACTGGTCACAACGGAGGAAAGAATCTCTGAGCTAGAGGATATATCAGTAGAGGCTCCAGCCAAAAGACTTCTCTTGTGAAGGCCTTGGTTTTCGCTTCTTAAGAGCAGTTAACAATGTATTTCTCTCTAACAGAAGAGTTTGGGGGAATAATTAATAATAAATTATGCAAAGCTAAGCACTAATCATGAAAAGGGTTATCATGATAACCATTTGCTTTAAACACGTACTTCTGGCAAATCACCAGAAAAGTTCCACGCTTTTATCTTGTTTAAATAATGAAGGTTATGCGTGCTCTGATAATGTGAAATAGAGACAATTTCTTTGACAGAAGATTCCTGGAAAAATTATATTTAAAAAGATTAGCTGGTATTTATAAATACAGTACAGTAATGTAAATGTATTTTCTCTTATGACTTTTTAAATAACATTTTCTTTTCTCTAGCTTCAGTGTAAGAATACTGTACATAATACATATAACATACACAGTATGTGTTAACCAACTGCTTATGTTATCATAAGGTTTCCAGTCAATAGTAGAATATTAGTAGTTAAGTTTTTGGGGGGTCAAAAGTTACATGCAAATTTCGACTGCACAGGGGTCAGCATTTCTAGCCCCATGTTGTTCAAGGGTCAACTGTATTAGAAAAGGAAAAAGGTCTTAAATCAATAAACTTTCTCCTTAGGAAACTAGAAAACAAGAGCAAAATTAAAACTAAGCAGAAGAAAAGAAATAATAAAGTGCAGAAATTAATGAAATCAAAAACAGAAAAAGAAAATCAGTGAAACAAAAGCTTGTTTTTTGAAAGAACGATAAAATTGATAAGCCTCACCTGAAACTAATATAGCATTGTGTGTCAACTATACCTCAATAAAAATTAAATTAAATTAAATTAAAATTTTAAAAAATGGATAAGCCTCAAGCAAGACTGAAAAAAAAAAAAAAGAAGAAAGGAAGGAAGCAGGGTAGGAAGGAAGGAAGGAGAAACAAATTACTATTATCAAAATTGAAGGAGGGGAAGTCATTACAAGCCTCATAGTCATTAAATCACTACAAGTCTCATAGACGTTAAAAGGATAATAAGCAACTTAAAAAAATAAATAAAAGGATAATAAGCAATGCTATAAACAACTCTCACATATAAATTCAACAACTTAGATTAAATGGAATAATTTCTCAAAAAACATAAACTACCAAAACTCAACTATCATGAGCTTGATAACCTGAGTAGTACTGTATCTGATTTAAAAATAAATTTTTAGTTAAAGGCCTCCTCAAAAAGACATCTGCCCAGATGGTTTCATGGGTGAATTCTATCAAATATTTTAAAAAAGAAATAACATTAATTCTACACACTCTCTTCCAAAAAATGAAAGAGGAGGAAATATTTTCCAACTCATTTTATGAAACCAACATTACCTTAATACTAAAACCAGGGAAAGACAATACAAGAAAATTATAGACCATTATTCCTCATGAACGTAGACACAACATTCTCCACAAAATATTCATTGACAAAATCAAAGCCAGCAATGTATTAAAAAGAACAATATATCAAGACAAATGCAGTTTGTCCCTAGAATACGAGGCTAGTGCAATATTAAAAAAATCAAAGTAATCCATAACTTAACAGTCTAAAGAAGAAAAAAACACGATTGTATTAATTTTTGCAGAAAAAGCATTTGACAAACTTCAACGTCTGTTCATAGTAAAAACTCTCAGCACACTAAGAATAAAAGGAAACACCTTCAATTTGATAAAGCGTATTCTTCAAACACCTACGGCTAATACCATACTCATTAGTGAAAGACTGAATACTTCCCCCTAAGATTAAGACAAGGATATCCATTTTCATCATCCAAATGTCCTTCAACTAATGAATGAATAACAAACTGTGGTAGATGAAATACCACTCAGCTATAAAAAGGAACAAACTATTGATACATAAAACAAGTTGGATGAATCTCAAAGACATTATGCTTAGGCAAAGAAAGCTAGTCTCAGAAATTTACTACTGTATGATCCCATTTATCTGATATCCTCAAAAGACAAAACAAAAGTGCTGAACGACAGATCAGAGGTTGCCTGGAGTTATAGGTGGGGGAAGGGATGACTACCAAAGTGTAGTATTTGTTGATTTATTCAGTTAATGGAACTACTCTGTATGGTGGTGATGGTGATGGTGGTTATGTAAATCTATACATGTGTTAAAATTGGTAGAAATGTACAAGAAAAAAAAATCCCTGAGAAATCATTTAGGCCACCTGCATTTTTTTCAAGTAAGACTAATATGTAAACTATCTCAACTAAAATATGTTGGTGGAGAAGGTTCCACAGTCTCTCTTGGTGACAGTTCTAGCTAGGATCAGCCAGCATCCCTTTCCCCACCTCCTTTAGATTTCCTTCCTGTCATCTGTCTCTTGGTATGTTCACCTTTAAGCCTGCTCCCAGTTAATGTGGTCATGTCAACACTCGATGTGAGTCAGTGAGTTACCTGTCCTGAGCTGTTGGAATTTTGTCTTTAGTCTAAATATTAAATAAAAGTTTATTTCTCCTGTAGGGGAATTTCAGACACATATGAGCAGGAAGGAGTTATTTCAGGGGCATTCTTCCATCTGAAATCACTTATTTAGGAAGCTGCCAATTTGCCCATGGATAATATTGGCCCTATTGATGGCTGTTTGAGAACCTTCTGTTGTTCTCAGTGTTGGATTCAAACTAAGGCTCTTTTACCTCATGTCACAAAATGGCAGCCACTGGAAATCAAGGCTCCATGCTTCCTCATTCATGTTCAGCAGGAGAGAGAGCATTAACCTGTCTTTTTTTTTCAGAGAGAGAGAGAGAGCACATGCAGGGGTAGAGGGAGAGGGGAAGAGAGAGAATCTTAAACTGAGCATGGAGCCTGATGCGGGGCTCGATCTCTCCACCCTGAGTTGAAATCAAGAGTTGGACACTTAACCGACTAAGCCACCGAGGCCCCCCTAGCCTATCCTTTAACAATGGAATATACTTATTCTTTTCAGGAGACCCTAGAACAGACAGTCACCTCTAAACCAAGAACTATTACCTAGGGAAATAATGGGCTGAATGGCTTGGACTAAATCACCAGATGGGAAATGTCCCCACAGTCTCTTCATCAGTAGATAGATTTTGGAGCCTCCCAGACCTGGGTCCTAATCCTGGCTCTCACCTAGCTATTTAAAAGCTGGTAATTTTCTGTTTAAAATATGTTTTTGGAAGTTATATGTAAAGCATTTGGTAGCTAGGAGGCACTCCGTTAATGATAATGTAATGACTCTCCCGAGACCAGCTCAGTCAGCTGCCAAGAACAGAAAGCAGCACAGTGAAGAGCACAAATGTGAAGGAGAAACAATGCTGGGACATGCACAGTGGAACTTAAATGGGAAAAGTAAGATATTTCCAATTCATTATTCTCTAAGGTGAAACTTAAGGCAAATATTTTTAGCCCACTTAGTCTCTGAAATTTTTTAACAACCCCTACTGTACAAAACAGCTTAGATAAGTTGTTTTTGTTTTTTGGGGGTCCACTCATATGTGTGGACTTTAGTAGGGGGATCTTGAAAGTAGTGAGTCACAGAAATCTGCATAAATAAGGAGACTAGCATTTTATTTCTTGAACCTTAAGGTAAAAATAAAAACGTTCTATAGCATGGTTTCTAACCTTGGCTGCTCATTTGAATCATCTGGGGGAGCTTTTGAAAGCCCTGAGTGCCGGGCCACATCCCAGACCAGTCATATCAGAATCTCAGAATGGGAGCCAGGTGGTTACTCTGTGCAGCCACGATTGAAGGCTAGTGCTCTCCAGGTACGTGGTGCTTTGTGCCCATCATTTAAGAGCTTCCATTGTAGTCATGGAGGTGGTATTATTCTCTCACCTGCTGAAGGCTTAAAACCACACCCTACTGGGAACCTGAGAAAATATAGCCACATAGAGTTTTCAGGTGATCTTGAGAGAACTGAATTAATATATCTCTGCTTTGGCTGAATAACTTAGTATTTTCTGCCCAGTAGGAGTTCCATTACTTTTTCTATGACTTTTTTCTGTTTGCCACCTGTGAATTTTACATCCCCAGAGTTGAATAAAACAGAAAGCCCTATGATTCAAATAAACATTTGTAAAACAAAGAAACAGTCACTCTAGCAAAGTCAGGGAAAAGAGGTGTGGAAAGTAATTAGTCATCAATATTTAATTTCAAATTGAGAGCCTCACTCCCTCACTCACTGTTTTCCTGGAGGGAATGTGTGTCTTAATTTAAATATGCCAAGATAATTCAGGTCTGCCTTTGTTATTGTGAATTTAAATAACAGCAGGATAAGCCTGCCACTGCTAACTTTCTCACTGTCACCTCTTCCCTGGAAGCCCATTTTGAGATTTAACAAATTCATGTCTTTTTAAGTAATTTCTATTAGTGCATTTTAGTCAATGGATCCTTAAACAGTTTGTTAAATTATGGGACCAGTTTAATAATTACCTGCTACAATGATGATGAATGTAGCTACAGTGATGATGTGTTCTGATGAATAAAGTTATTACAGGAGAAACGGCATTTTTTAAATTAACATATAATGTATTATTTGTTTAGGGGTACAGGTCTGTGATTCATCAGTCTTACACAATTCACAGCGCTCACCATAGCACATACCCTCCCCAACGTCCATCACCCAGCCACCCTATCCCTCCCACCCCCCTCCACTCCAGCAACCCTCAGTTTGTTTCCTGAGATTAAGAGTCTCTTATGGTTTGTCTCCCTCTCTGGTTTCGTCTTGTTTCATTTTTCCCTCCCTTCCCCTATGATCCTCTCTCTTGTTTTGCAAATTCACCATATCAGTGAGATCATATGATAATTGTCTTTCTCTGATTGACTTATTTTGCTTAGCATAACACCTTCTAGTTCTATCCACGTCGTTGCAAATGGCAAGATCTCAGTTTTTTTGATGGCTGTGAGAAATGGCATTTCTATAGAGTTGCCCAAACCATTTCAAAATGTTTTATCTAAGAAAAGAAGGATATTATTGAGAAAATACTGTGATACAAGAAAAAACTTAAGCAGCAGAAAGGAATCATCAGTGGATGCTAAAGTTGAAAAATTGATGAGAAACTGGGTATTTAAATATTCTCAAAGTAACTTCCCATAAATTCTTTATTAATTCCAAGGAAAAAGCAGCAACATTACAGTGGAAAAAACCTGGCAGACAACACCTAAACTAAGTAATCAAAGATAACACAAGTAAAGGAACAAATATAAATCATGTGCCTCCCGGTTTGATGTGCTGAGAAGAACATGACATCGCTTCTGTGGTATTCCTACCCAAAATGCGTAACTGAAGTCAAATCATGAGGAAACATCAGGCAGACTCAAATTAAGGGGTACCCTACAAAATAAATAACCAGTACTTATCAAAACTGTTGAGTTCATGAAAGATTAAAGGAGTCTAAAGAGATATGGACTGGATTTTTTTCTTTTTGCTGTGAAGGACCTTAGTGGGAAAAATAGTAAATTTGTGTAAGTATTGTATATTATAGAGAATAATATAGTATCAATGATAATTTCCTGATTTTGGTAATTTGTACTGTGGTTATATAAAAGAATGTCCTTATTTTTAGAAAAACACAACTTGAACTATTTAGGAGTAAAGGAAAAAGCATGTCTAATAACTTAGTTTCAGATGTTCATGAAAACATATCTCTTTATATAATATACGTACATACATATGTATATATGTGTATTTGTGTATATATATGCATATATAGAGAGAATGATAAAGAAATTGGTAAATATCAATATTTTGAGAATCTGGATGAAGGGTATTGAGACATTCTTTGTAAATTTTTTTGCTATTTTTTATGACTGCAATTATTTCAAAGTAAAACGTTAAGGGGTGCCTGGGTGGCTCAGTTGGTTAAGCAACTGCCTTCGGCTCAGGTCATGATCCTGGAGTCCCAGGATTGAGTCCTGCATCAGGCTCCCTGCTCAGCAGGGAGTGTGCTTCTCCCTCTGACCATCCCCCCTCCCATGCTCTCTCTCTCTCTATCTCATTCTCTCTCTCAAATAAATAAACAAAATCTTAAAAAAAAAAAAAAAGTAAAACGTTAAAAAATAATGGAGGCAGAAATCTCTATACTTAAGGGCAGATCGATGGGAAGGCATGGGGGCAAACCCTATAATTCTTAGCCATCTGGCACATCTGGGGAGTGTAGGAAGGTCTTGTTGAGTTGGGAAGGATGGTAAGAGGAAAGCTCAACCAGTGCACAATGGAAGCTCATGTGTGTAAATCTTCTTTTGATTTAGGAATCAAGGCTCTGAGGTTTTGTGCAATTCCCTGGGCATTTCAGAAATATGAACTTGAGCGGCTGCAACCATTTTTATTCCATACCTCCAACATTTTGAGTTAAAAGAAAACATTTGGATTTTTTTTCTAACACATCCTGTTTAGATTGTATCAGTTGAAATAGGATTTTGACACTGTGAATTATATAAGGTGTTTGGACCTTTAGAAATAATGTCATTTGCTGTTGTAATTACTTGCAAACAACCGTGTAAATGAGTACTAGATTCAATCAGTAAAAATGTTTTACTGGCCAGTCATGGTCCATAGAAATATACTTATGATAAAATGAATGAAATTACTGTTCTCTTCTACATGTCCAAAATATATTTTTATCCACTTCTAGAGGTGAGTAGTTATTTCTGTGCCTGAATTATTTTTCTAGATGCTTAGGTAAGTTCATGCCATAGAATTGACCCTAAAATCTGTTGGGAGATGTTATCTTAAACGTGCATTTCTTTCAATTGCCTTAGAGCCTGTAGGGATCAGTTTCTGGGTAAAATAGGTCTCTATCCAGCAGGAAAGTGATTCAGCTGCTGATAAATTGCACATTGATTGCAGCACCTGCATGTTCCCTTGACTCTTTATATATCTGTATTCCCCTATCACATCTTTCTCATCTATTCACAGCTGGTAACATCACGCAAAGCTTTGTACATAAGAGTCAGATTCATGACTGAGAATATTTGGTTTAATAAATATTTGTTGCCTTCTATGTGCTTGGCACTGTGCTAATTTATATAAAGTGTGTTTATATTAAAAATCATTTAAAATGGAAAAGAAGAAATATTTATACCTAGAATGTTAAGTTATTTGTGCCAGCTTCAGTAGACAGAAGGGGAAGATACTTGCCAAGTCTGACAGAGCAGTTTCCATCCAATGAATGGAAGGCAGGAGGGGGGTTTACATGAAGCAGAGAAGGGAAATAGAGTGTGTAGTCCAATATTGTCACCAACCCCAACCGGTGTTGGGTTGGGGGGGTGAGTGCGAAGAAAGAGAAAGAATAGTGCTTCCCATGGACAGTAAAGATATAAAAATATTTTTTTTTGGCAAAAGACAAAACTTATTTGACTAAGGATATTCTCAAAGAGTTAAAGTAAGGGAAGCAAGTCGCATATCCAACCCCACAGTCACCAACAGAAGAGAGTAGACACGTTAGAGAGAATCCTTGGACGCTTTGCTAAAACGCAAAACTTGAAATCTTCTTTGCTTGGAGAAAAGATCTGATAGCCACCATCTCCCACTCTCACCCCTGTATCTAAATTATGGAGGGTGTTAAAGCAGGAACTAGAGGCAAATGGGCGCCCCAAACAGCAGACGTTGAAGCCAAGTCATGAGATTAAACATGAGAGTCGCCTCTCAGCTCTGTTGAAACTCCAGCAAGATAAATGAGAAATGCGTTCAGAGAAAAAGGAGAATTATTAGCCTTCCTGTTGCTATAACATCAGGCATACAGGCCGTGTACTTTCTGGGTAATTCTTCATGTCTTAAAAACAACAAACAAAAAACAGCTCGGGGCTATTGTGCCATCAGAAAATTATACTTAAACTATGTAATATGTGATTACTGAAAGCTCTCATGGCCATGAGCAGAGCCAGCGTTTGTTTATAGCATCTTTAGTAGTAATGTATTTTTCCATGTTTGTCACAATTTACTGTCATATGGCAATGCAGTTTTGATAAAGGTAAACATACTGTTTCGTCCACAAGAAGGCTTTACCAGTGGAGTTAGGATTGCTGAGTAGAACTCTAAAATTACTCATGCACAGAACTATTGCATCAGTGTAGCCAGAATGCTAACCCGCTCACCTGGAAAACGGACATTACCTTGGGCGGAAAGTCCTTCTGCGGCGGCAAGGATGCACCTTTTTCTCATTTCAGCATTCTTTTCCATTTAGCTTTAGTGCCCCTATCTTTGAAAAGCTCTCTTAATTTATTTTTAAATCACCAAATATAATGACTTTAAATACTTCACCCAGAGTTGTTTTGTCCCCAGTCCCATACAATTTCCATATGTACGTACATTTTGTGGTGAACAGCTAAATGCAAACTTTAGTTAGGGGGCAGTCTGTGGTGCTGCAAGGGGAACTTTCTTTCCTCACTGATTAAGGAGTCAAGTGCTTTTCTCTTCGCAACCGAAGTACCACTAGCTCCATCCAAGCTGCCCCAGGAGTTTGTCCTGTATGACCTGGGACTCAATACGGCAGAGGGGATATGTTAGGATGGAGGCTCTGATGATGGAGGCTCGGCCTCCTGAGAAAAACCCAGGCCCTTGTGAAGAAACTGGCTAACTCTCTCCCTAAAATGGCTATCCTTTATCCTATTGATTGCCTATAAAAAATGTTTAAATCAAATTCCATTTTTTAAGTTTATTGTTTACTTATTTTTTCCCTCAAGTTTAATTTTTTGGTAAATGAAAAAAATATATATGTATTTGCTGCATACTAAAACAAATCAGAGATGGTTTGGATACATTCCCACTCCTTTGAGTTAGTGTAATAAAATTCTTCCCTCATGATCAAACAAAAACACAAGCACAGGGTGATTTTTTTCCCCTCCAGATTTAAACAATCCTATATATATCACACTGTAACATGTTTCTTTTGTGTATCAGTATTTCATGTATAGTTTCTACTTATAGCTGGAGCTCATTTAAAAAAAAATAGCTGCCTAATATTCTATACTCTATATTATATACCATAATTAATCTCCCATTTCTCTTTGATGGACATTCAGTTTCCATTCTTCTGCCAACACAGTGTTGTTAGTAAACATCCTTGTGCATAAATTCCTACATTCTCCTACTTTATTTCTTTCTGTTAGATTCTGCAAAATGGGATTGCTGAGTCAATAAGAACGAATACTCTATTTTTTAAAGATATATTTATTAATTTGAGAGAGAGTGCGAGCAGGACGAGGGGCAGAGGGAGAACCTTCAAGCGGTCTTGCTGTTGAGTGTGGAGCCCGACACAGGGCTTGACCCCGCGATCCATGAGATCCCGACACAGGGCTTGATCCCGCGATCCATGAGATCATGACCTGAGCCAGAAGCAAGAGTCGGACACTTAACTGACTGAGCCACCCAGGTGCCCCTGAATACTTTAAGTATTAGTAGATACCTTATCAGTTTTCCCCAAAACATAAAAATTCAACTTCAACCAGCAAGCTGTGAAAGTATTTGACTTCCCATATCCTTGAAATCATTGGCTCATATTACTCAATTACATTTTATCTAAGTCTGAGGCAGGAAATGTACCAGGTGAGCTTGGAACATCTTTGTGTGCCCAAACACAAGGACGCTTTCGGAGACTGATGGTGTTCTGGCAAGGAGTCACATAAACTGGTCTGGAGGGTCTCCCACCAACAAAACTGGGACAGTTGAAGCATCAAAAAGAATAATAACTGTATAATGGATTGAATAACACCATATTGCAACACGCCATATATAAAATATGTTTTTTCTTCAATTTCCTTCATCAAAAGACCACCAGGAACATCTGTAACTGAATAAATTGAATTTCTTTTCCTCACTCATTATAGCAAGGGAGAATGTATACCATGAAGAAGGGGGTTGCACTGAAGAAGGCATCTCCATAAAAGGGTGTTAGAAGGAACTTATTCTGGGATTTGGACTTTGGTTGGGTAATTTGTTGGAGAACCTAAGGAAGCAGAAATTTATTCTAGATTGAGTGTTGTCAGAAAGTATTGTCAGAAATCATTCTAGATGATTGAATACCTTAGTAAATGTTATCTATAGGGAGAGCAGAATGGAGCAAAGATAAAGCTGAAATTGCTAAAGAAACAGGTCACTTGTATTAGCTGAGAGAAGAGAGTGGTATTTTGCGGGTTGCAAAGTGACTTTGTCTGAAGTGGGTGCTCTCTGAGATTGTCTGTGTCCAACAGGAGAACACCATGGCTTAGCTGTAAGCATTAGATCAATCTGTAATAACTGAGGACGAGTTATAAATGTCAGATAATTCTTGGACATCAGGAACTGCTGATTTTCTAGATAGATAGGTAGGAAGGTAGGTAAGTAAGTAGATTGATATGCAAAAAGAGAAAGCCAATTTGTTTGTTTTTTCTTTAAAGTAAGAAAAGAGGAAGTTATATGTGGAGGTAGTTCCTAGCCCTACTTCTTCCTCTGAAAATTGGTTATGAAGCAGAAGGAATTAATGACTTATCCTGCCTTTTCGGTATGAACTGTATGTCAGAATAACCCCAATAGCTCCTTAATAATGAAGGATAGCTCTTCTTAGAGAGTAATGCCAGCTATTAAATGTTGAATAGATGATAAAACTAGAAAATTGCCATCTTTCAACCCATAATGAAAACAATTCATTCAAGCTAAGATTATCAGTGGATGCCAAAGCAATTAGGGGAAAGATGAATGGGAAACTGGATATTTACATGTCACTGGGACATCATCTCACAAATTACATACTGGTCATAACTGGGAAAACACAAGGTTACAGCATAGGATCAGGTTACTGCTGCCCTGAACCAATGCATAATCCTAGAACCAGTAACAGTTGACACCAGACATCATTTGCACACTGATGTGGTACACTAGGGCCAGCGCACAGCGTCATCTGTGAAGACTTCTTGTCTGAAATACAGGGAAAAACATAAGGAAAACTGCAAGGAAGTAACCCAGGAGATTGGACGTTATAGAATTCAGCTGGCGCAGCCCCTAACAAATCACTACCATAGAAATAAAGATGGGGTGAGGATTCCATTCCAGAGTCAGAGATTCCTCAGAGACAAAACAACCAAATGCAATTAGTGATCCTCGACTGAGTTACACTTTGGGCAAACGAGCTGTAAAAGACATTTTAGGGTCAACTGGGTAAATTAGAATATAGGCTGGGTGATAGAGACTATGAAAGAATTACTGCTAATTCTGTTAGTTGAAATGGCATTGTGATTATTTAGGAAAACGTCCTCTAAAAGGGACATGCTGAAGTATTTAGGGAGAAACAGCATGATATCTTCAATGAAAGATACTTCATCAAAAAGCAAATAGATTAAGGAATGTAGCAAAATAGTAATAATTATTAAATCTAGGCAATGGACATAGATGTTCATTATACTATTCCCTCTAACTTTTATTGTAAAAAGCTCTAAAAAGTAGGGGTGCTTGGGTGGCACAGTCGGTTAAGCATCCGACTCTTAGTTTCAGCTCACGTCATGAGGTCGTCAGGGTCCTGGGATCGAGTCCTACATCAGGCTCTGTGCTCAGCGGGGAGTCTGCTTGAGTTTCTCTCTCTCTCCCTCTCCCTCTGTCCCTTCCCCTGCTCTCTCTCTCTCTTTTTCTTTCAAATAAATAAATAAAAAATCTTAATTAAAAAAAATTTCCAAAAAGTAAAAACAATGAAATTAAGTGATTTTAACATGTTGACATGTGACTTCTTTTAATGTGCATTTTGGTGACACTAGTTAAGCTGAATGTATTTCCATGTTTGCCAGTTATTTTTATTTCTCTATTAAATTCTCATGCATCTTGCTCATTTTCTAGATCACTTAATTATTAATTTAAAAGAGATATTTGGATATTAAAAATATTGACCTGTCATATATGCTACAAGAACTTCTTTTCTTTTTTGGGGGTGGGGGGGTGGGCAAGAACTTCTTTTCTAGTCTATCTTTTGTCTTTACCTTTGCTCCTGATACCTTTTGGCCTACAAATTATTCAAATTTCTATAAGATCAAGTCTGTCTTTTTCTTTATGGCTTTTGGTTTTCCTGCTTTGCTTTAGGAGCATTTCCCTGTCCCTGCCCCCTGCTTGTTATATGGATTTTCTTCAAAATTCTCTTTTTAATATTTTTATTTTTTGATATGAGATTTACTTAATGCATATTTTATGTTTGTATTACTACCTTTGTTCTATATTAGGATCCCACATGTTTCTGGATCTATTTTTAGATTTTCTATCCTGTTCAAGTAATTTGTTTGTCAATATCATACTGTTTTGATTTTTTTAACTTTCTATTATATTTTAACATTTGGGGAAGAAAGTCCCTCCTCACTATTCTTCCCTTTCAAAAAAATTTTTTGGCCATTCTCTGTCATTTATTCCTCCATATGAACTCTCAAATCATTTCTTATATCTCCCCCAAAATAATTCTTTTGAGATTATGATAGAAACTACAATAAATTCATTTATTAATTTGGGAAGCATAATATGCCTCTCTGTATGTGCAGAATGTATTCTATGTCTCTCAATAAGATTTTATAATTTTTTTTCACAATACATCGGTCATAAACTTTCTTGTTGGTTTATTTAGGTATTTTACAGTTTCTGTCACTATAGGGAATAGGATCTCTTCCTCATCCTTACTTTTTCATTTCCAATTTATTATTTCTAGGACAGACAATTGCTGGGGATTTAATATATCAACTCATAATCTTTTCTCATGTATGCCCTTGGGAACATTGAGAGAGGACCAAACATGATTTGAAGTAGAGTATGGAGGAGTGAGGACGTAAAACATCTTGGGGAGAGATGTAGTTAGTAGTATTTTAAACATATTGGTAGAAAATAAAAGTTGAATCCTGACAGCTAAGAAGAAAAAGTATCCACTAGAAGAAATGAAAACAAAATAGTAGAACTTCCAAATTAATTTGGGAAAGAATAATAAAGAAAAATAACCCCTGGATGAAAAAGTAAGTTAAAACTAAAATTATGTATTATCTGGAAAAAGGGGAAGTATAAACAGCTCATAGAAAAGGGTATCAGCACAGATAAATTTCTCATCAAAGGAAAATTTAGAGCTGTGAATTGTTTTAAAGAAAAAACTAACAGGAAGTTAACCAATTATTCAACCATCAGAAGTTATAAAAAGAACAACTAAATTAAACAGAAGAAGCTAGGATATGGTGAATAATAAGGATAAAAGCAGAAATAAACAAAATGGAAAACAGAAAAAAATAGTAGAAAGGAAAAATAAAACCAAAAATTGGTTCTTTGGGTAGAACAATAAAATAATATTGTCAAGTCTGATTGAGGATTAAAAAAAAAAAAAGCTAAAATATACTGCGTGAGAAATGAGAAAGCAGATTGAATCATGGATCCTGAAGAGATTATAGAAATTAAAAAATAATAATAAGTATAAGCGTAAGGCAATAAATTTTAAAATCTGGGAGAAATTGATAATTTCTCAGTTTAAAACAATCCGTTAAGGGGCACCTGGGTGGCTCAGTCGTTAAGCATCTGTCTTCGGCTCAGGTCATGATCCCAGGGTCCTGGGATCCAGCCCCACATCGGGCTCCCTGCTCCGCGGGAAGCCTGCTTCTCCCTCTCCCACTCCCCCTGCTTGTGTTCCCTCACTCGCTGTGTCTCTCTCTGTCAAATAAATAAATAAAATCTTAAAGAACAAAAAACCAAAAAAACAATCCGTTAAAATTGACTGAAAAAGCAATATAAAATGTGGACAGACCAATGAAGACTGGAACAATAAATATGAAGACTCTATTTAAGAGAACCAGACCTAGATGATTTTACAGCTGAGTTCTATCCAATCTTTAAAGGACAGATCATTTCAATATTTATTCAAACCATTCCAGACCACAGGGACTCTAGATTAATCTTAATATTAAAATCTTAAAAAGACAGAACATAAATAGGAAACCATAGAACTATTTTGCTTATGAACGAACAGATTTGTAGAATTTCAAAATAGAATATTATCATATCAAGGAATAATAGTCATGATAAAATAGAATTTATTCTGGAATGTAAGGATAGTACTGTGTTAAGCAATTAGTCAGTATAAATCATTATACTAGCAAAATAAAGAACAAAAACCACATGATTAATAGATACTAAAAAGATATTTGATAATTTCAGGAGCCAGTCATAATTTTTTAAAAACAATGTAAAAAAGAATGAAACAAAGCCACAGTCCTTAAAATTGACAGAGACCATTTACCAAAAACAGGCAGCAAACATCATGTTAAATGAGACTTTTGGGGCATCACATGTAGAGACCAAAAAAGAGAGAGAGAGAGAGAATTTCAAATCAAGACTAGGATCTATATCTTTGGTATCACTGCTATTATTCAATATGATTTTTCAAGTTTTAACTAATGCAATAAAATGAGAAGAAAATTATCGGTAAACGTACAGGTTAATCCAAAAATTATATTTTCTTCATTAATATGATTCACTAAGAAAACTGTCAGAAAGCCAGAACCTATTAAAATTAATAAAAGAAGTTAGAACTAAGATAATAAGTCAGATAATTATTTTTAAATCCCTAGTAATCATCTGCTCTAGAAATGATACATTAGAAATGAAAGCGTGGTGGTGAGGGAGAGATCCTGGGACTCCTTTCCTCTTGCTGCCCTCTCTCTTTCCCTTTCTTCTTTCCTGTTCTACCAAGGTTTGTCAACTTGGAAATATCAGGGAATGTTCCCTCACTCCTGTTTCTTTTACAAATGAGCATGGGTATTTAAGGGTACAGATGGAAAGTCAAATTCTTTGGGTTTCAACCCAGGCTCTGCTTTTTGCCAGCTCTGTCAGTCTGGAGGAGGATATTTTGAGATGTTCATCCAGGTTTTTTCCTCTGCATTTGAATGTGTGGGTATACGTGTATATTGTACTTTTTTACTCTTGCTGCCCTTAGGGGTCAGGTATTCAGAGATTAATTTGTTCGACCGTGTTCATGGAGCACATATCTGTACAGCTGCTGAGTTAGGTGCTAAAGATACAGCAATAAACAGGGCAGATTAGGCCCCTGCTCTTTTGAAGCTGATATTCTAGTGGAACAAAAACAGAGTAAATGGGTAGATAGACAATAGATTAGGTAGATACATAGATGGCATATAGAGTAACTAAATGAACAAGAAAAATATCAGATAGTGGTAAGTGTTCTACGAGAATTGAAATATTGTGATAGTGTTCTAGTCATCTATTGCTATATAACATACCCTCCTAAAACTTAGTGGCTTAATAAAACAACCATTTTATTATCTCACAATTTTGAGGTGAGGAGTTTGGGGAGGGCTCGGGTGGGAAAATCTGCTCCACGTGGCGTTATCTGGATGGTATTCGGCCGATGGCTGGTCTTGTTGGGATGTTTGGTGCTCTGGTAGGATGGCTGGAAGGCTGGGATTGTTGCCCGGAGTGCCTCCACATGGCCTGCCTAGCATGATGGTGTTCAAGGTAGCCAGACTTCTGATGGGGGGCAGCTCAGGGCTCCAAGTGGGAGTGTTCTGAGAGGCCCAGGCAGACGTTGCAAGGAGCCTAGCTTCAGGAGTCCCACAGTGTCACTTAAGCTGCATTCTGTTAGTCAAGCACGTCACGAAGGCCAGCCCAGATTCAAGGGGGAGGAGGTTAGACTCTTCCTTTCAAAGTCAACAGTGACTTGGGTGAGCAGGAAGGCTGACTAAGGAGGTGACATACAAGCTGAGAGGTGACTCGTAGGAAGGATGGGCTTTGAAGATACAAGGAGAAAAGAGGAAAGAGGAGGGGTGTTATGAACTGCAATCAGCAAAGCCATGGGGGCCAGATTATGTAAGATTTTGAAACAGGTTGAGAAATTTGGATTTTATTCTAAGTACTTCTTATGTCAAGAACTACTTGTGAAGGTTTTAGCAGAGGCCAATGGAATCTAGGTTCTCTACAGAGCTGCTTGTTGAGGAAGAGGTGGGAGCAAAAGCAGGGAGGCTGAGACACACTTTGCCATAGTCCAAGAAGGAAATGATGGTGTGTGGACCAGTGTGGTTGTGGGGAAGGTGGAGAGAACTAAGCAGATCCAGGATCTGTTTTGGAGGTAGAATCTACTATACTTATTAATGGATTAGATGATTGGAATGTAGGAAAATCAAAGAATCAAGGATAATCCCTACCCCAAGATAAATTTTAAGGAATCTAAGAGCAGAAAGCCTCTCAGAGGTGCCTTCTCGATTTCTCCTCTTCTTTGTACTCCATATACCCCATGCAGTCCACCACCAGGTCCCGTGCATTGTACCTTCAAATGTGTCCAAAATCCTACTGCTTCTCATCACCTTCACCTCCAAGCCCCCAGCATCTCTCACCTGCATTATTGTAACAACTTCCTGAGTGGCCTCCTGCCTCTACTCCTACTGCACAGTCAGCTCGCATGAAGTGCTCCGAATGATCTTTTTAAAACGTAAATCACATCATGTCGTTCCCTTTTTCACAATGTTTCAATTTCTACCTTTACGCTAGAGAATAGCGTAAAGCCCTCGACATGCCCTGCAAGACCCTTCACTATTCAGCTCCTGCTGTCTGTCAGCCTCACTCCCAGTCTCCTCTGCTCACCCTGGCCGTGTGGTTCTGATCACTGGGAGACTGCAGCTGCCTCAGGGCCTTTGTACTTCCTGCCCCTCTGCCTCTAGTGCTTTTCTCATTCCCCCCCTTCACTCAAGTCTCTGTTCAAATATCTCAACTTCAGAGACACCTATTCTGACCTAAGCTCCCCACCCTTCACTGTCTAGTGCCATAACCCTCTTTTATAGGTCTTTATTGCACAAATTGCCCACCTGAAATTCCATTTCATTTATTTGTTGTGCATCCATTTATTATTTGTTGTATGTTTGTTTATTGTATATCTCTTCCATGGGCATATAAATGACAGCCTTGTCTGTCATGTTCATGGCTATATACCTCGGGCCCAGAACTGTGCCTGGTACAAAGAAGGCCCTTAGGTAATATTTGTGGAAATGAACAAATAAATGTTAGCTGATATTATTATTATTATTATTAATTTTAAAGATTTTATTTATTTGAGAGAGAGAGAATGAGAGACAGAGAGCACGAGAGGGAAGAGGGTCAGAAGGAGAAGCAGACCCCCCGCCGAGCAGGGAGCCCGATGTGGGACTCGATCCCGGGACTCCAGGATCACGACCTGAGCCGAAGGCAGTCGCTTAACCAACTGAGCCACCAGGCGCCCTCGCTGATATTATTATTAATATTAGTAGGAGTGAGTTGCCATAGCCTCTTGATTTTTCCTTCAAGATGGCTCTTCACTCATCCCTCCTTTTCATACCCACTGCCACCCCTGGGTCCAGGCTTCTCTCACTCCACACCTGATGACCGCTGTAACCTTCTTCCTGGGCTCCCTAAATCCAGGCATGCTCCTCCTCCTCCTCCGGACCTCTGTCATGGCACTGCCTGGTCAGTCCTTCTGAAATGTTGCCACATCATTTCCCATCTCCTTTCTGACAGCATGAAGTCTAACCACTGTCGCCTTATAGTCATCTCCTTCCTAGCTGCTCTCTCAGTCTTCTTCTCCAGCTTCGTTTCCTGTTACTTCCTTGTGTGAGCCCTTGCCCCCAGCCAAGCTGCTGGACTTGCTCAAACCTGGTACTTTCCCATGCCTGGGAGTTGACCCACACCACCTTCCCGTCTTTCCCAAACCTCCCTACTATTCCAAGTCGAGCTCAAATCTCATATCCCTAGTGGCTGCCGCAGAAGCAAGAACTCCCTCTCCTTCTGAGTAGCCTGAAATTTATTTCCCTCACACCTCATTTGGACCTTGTATTGGCTCAGTCATATTTTATAGCAACAATACGTTTTGTACATGAATATAAAGGTATACTCTGTCCTGTTTTCACAAATATATAGCCAGGAGGTCCAATCAGTCACTTTAGCTTAAGGCTTATGGTTGGATTTCTGCCCTGTCCCTTATTATGTGCACTTGGACAAATTCTATCTATCCGAGTTTTCAGTAAAATGAGGATAATAACATTTATCTCATAGTGCTGTCATTAGAATTGGATGAGTTCAAGTACAATACACGGTGGACATCAATTAGTTGTGATTATTCCTTTTTGTATTGCCCACAGTGCCACTTCGTAGTGTGATTGATGGGTTTGCAAATAGGCAGAGAAATATCTGCAGCAGGCATGATACCACCAGCTAGCCATATCATGCATATTTCATAAAGACTGCTGCTTCGAAAAATGTTTATTCTCGGTGCCCCCTTTGTCTGTCTTGCTTTAGGCATTACTGTTTTCACTTGATCAATGACACCAGAGTCCATCTGAGCAGCACTAAATTTTCCCTACATATGCCTACCCCCGTGGGGGCACCGATCACATCTTTCCTGCAGTGAGAGTGTCCATAATGCACAAGGACGGGAATGATGACAGGAATGATCCCTTTTGCAACCCGATTTCTGGAAGGTAAGTGATTCAAGCAATGTAGTTCCAGCAATAAGCTTCTCTGAGCAGCAGGACCATTTGCTGGCATTGACTCAGGCACAGATATTCTGGAGTTCTCTTCTCCGTAGTCTGAGGTTCTAGTAGCCTCATTCCCGCAATACTGAGCGGGCTCTTTCTTGGCTTGGTGCCCCCTTTTTTTGGTGATGTTATAATCTGTGTTTTTTATTTCTAATTTGCCCTCTTTGATCTCAGTGGTCAGAGTTGTTGTTAGAGGTCTCATTCTATTCTTTGCATGCCGGCAAGCTTGCACAGAGAGGAAGATATGGATACGGAAAACTCTGCATGGCGGTCACTGGGGAATCACCAGGAGTCAGTCTCTGTGCAGGGGCTGCACGGCGCCTGCTTACAGGTCGCTGGGCAGGTGATGATGTACTGCCAGCGCCTTCTCTCTGGACCGGAACATCTATCATGGAGGGCAGAGCACTATCGCAGGACTGCTGGGGCAATATTGTTTTCTTTCATTTTCCTCCTACACAGCAAGACGAGGTGGAGGGTTTATAATTTGCCGCTGAAGTAAGGCAGTCAGGTGGATCAGTTGGGACCCCAGCAGCAGACAGCAGACTCAGATGGGGAATTGCGGAGCACTCAGCAGAGGAACTGCTTATCTACGTGCGGGCAGGGTTCAGTGACACAAGAGCTGGTCCTACAAGGCCAGCAACAGGGAGGGCTCTTACCCATTAAGCCAAAGGGTAAGCAAAAGGAGGTATTACCAGAACCCAGAGAAAGTACTGTAGCTCTAAGAGAAAGCCACCTAATAGATGCCTTGCCTTCAGTAGAGGTGTCTGCAGCTCAGGGTGACTGGGCAGGGAGCAAGATGGAAGAAATAAAGACCCTGACTTCTTCTTCCTCCCCCTATTATCTCCTCATGGTACCTCCCAAAGGCTGAAGCATTTCTGTCAGAAGCCAAAGGATGGGGGCACCTTTTGATGCCATTTGTAATGTTCAGGCTCCCTGGGCACAAAGCAGGGTTTCTAGAATAGAGTAAAGCTGGGTCTGGAGGGGCAGAGGAGACACGTTCATCACCTGGGGTGTGCTAATTTAGGTATTAGTGGGTCTGATGGATCAGGAAGGCGGGCCTGCCAAGAAGCCATGTGAATGAGTTAATTTCAGATCATTTGGGGCTCAAAGAAAAGAGGATTGTGAACTAGAATGAGAAGGAAGGGGGTGAGGCGTTGAACAAAGTAGTGTCTGGCATGTGGAGCCCTGCCCATGGAACCTTCTTAAGGTTCAGACTTTTTACAAGTTTTCTTCTAGTTTTCCTCATGTTCAGCTAGTTTTCCCTCATTCAATTTTACCTTCCCCCTTCATTAATCCCAAAACCCAAATGGACTCTTTGAGTCAAGGAAGCCCCAAAGTCTGGAGTTGGGTGTAGAATGTGGAGGGGAATATGCTACCTTCTTCACTGAAATAAGGTGGAGAATTTCAAGGAATATGGCACTTCCCTATAATAAATGGGGATCTGTGATTTAAGAACTTTAGGAGATAATCTTTGGTCTCAAAGAAGGTACCCAGAGCGTGGAGGGGGCCATGATGGACCATCCTCCCTGCTCCCCACCCAGAGGCTTCTGGGGCATAGATATGAACAAGAGTAAAAGAGGAAGCATAGGAGAAGATTGTGGATGAACTCACATAAGGCACTTACAGCAATTCCTATAAAAACAGAGATTTGGAGGAAAGTGGGAGACACTACATTAGCTGGCAGGTGCAAAGGAAATGTGGTTGTTAGTATTAACATGACCGCACTTATATCCACATGCTAATGAGGTCTGGAGCAATACTTAGATTGATTTGCACATTGGTTTACATTTGATTCTTTTGTACTGTAGTTAGCAGGGTAATCTGTCTCCATTTTAATGTACGTTTTTCCTCCATCTCTGTTCTATATGTGTTCTATATATTGTATCCCCAGGGCAGGGGTCCTTACACTTCTTTTTTGTGCCATGAACTGCTTTGGTAGTCTGGTGAAATCCCTCTTTAGAAAAAAGCTTTTAAATGTGTAACAAAATATGTAGGATTACAAAGAAAATATTAATATTGAAATATAGTTGCCGAGTATTTTAATGTGATATAATCAGATATACACTTCATTATTAATGCATTAATAACAAGATCTACTGGTAGGTCTAATAATCAGCACACTTTCAAAGTTTCATGAGCGTAGTGCTATTTTGAAGTTTCTGCATCAACTTTAATGTGATGTGAAACTTACTGTCTATTGGTGTCCAAGTCAGGGCTGTGGTCATTGCCCACTTTCATAAATGAAGGAAATACTAAACTGTAGTTAGAGTTAGTGACAACAAAGACATATTTATTCATTCAAGTTCATAGACATCCTGAATTCTACCTGTGAGCCCCTTATTAAGAACTCGTGCTAGGATCTCTTCTCTTCTCTGTATCCCCAGCCCTTCAAAGAAAAACAAAGGCAGTACAAGACTGAAATTTTCAGATGTATAGTTTCAGAGGAGTGTCTGATCTATAATGTCTCCTGATTCTTTCCCTCATGCCATGGAAAATTTTAGATAAACAATAATGGCCAGAGAGGAAAGGCAGGAGCCACCCATTTTGAGGAAAGGAGAATGTTTTAGTAGACTCCGAGAGTCTCAGAGAGTGGACTCAGCTCTAGGCTTTCCCTGAAGCCATGGCCACGGAGGCCCCTCCTCCCCCACCCACAGGGTCAGCCTGTTATTCTCTGAGCCCACTGTGTTTGGAGACACAGTCTCTGGTCAATCCCGCAATAATCTGCCTTGCACACTATCCCCCTCCCCTTCTCTTATGGACTACCCACTAGAAGAGAAGCCTTGAACATCTTATAGGATAGTCATGGTCTGAAAGTACCCTAAGACTAAAGCCTACCCTCTGACTAAATTGTACTAAACAGAATTTATGTGACCAACCACTTTATACCTGTGAAATAGGTTGCAAAATGAAAAATGACTGGTCTGAATGAAGTTGAAAGGAGAAACCAGTGACAGTCACAGCAGAAAATATCTGAAAATCAGCCGTAAACCCCACACCCCCAAATGGGTGCCACGTTACTTAGAGGAGTTCCAGTAGTTGCATCCATTTGCGTATTTGGACACCTCTATCTCCAGCAATACTGCGAGATTCTGGGCAGTTAAACAAGTTGTGGAAGTATTTTACAGACTGAAGTAGGAGCTCTGTGTATAGGTGCGGGCCCGGGAAAGGCTTCTCATATCAAGAATGGAGGCTCTGCCTCTAAGGCAGCCTCTTGGAACATGCTGGGACAAGAGGCAATTAAAAGCTGGTAGATAATACCAGTTCGATGGCTTGACCTCTAGGTTATTCTTGTGATCTCAGAGAAGCCCTAACTATCTGAAGTGGGGCTTGTGGTTCTAGTAAGAAAGACTGGACTAGTTCATACCTTTAAGGCACAAGTCACATAGATGCAATGACAACAGTTTACTACACAGGTCCTAACTTCCTATTAAACACCCCTCGGTTCTCCCTGCCCAAGTGCTGGGAGGTCCTAACAGATGACTGGGAGAGAGAGGAGATGAGGATGATGGGCAGCATGTTGAGACTTCCTCTCTTGGCCTGGCCTCTGCAAGTCCTCATGGTAACATAGGGGAGAGATGGTTTCATAGCAGACATTTGCAATCCTGTGTGAGAGAGAAGAACAGAAGGTTGATGCCCAATTCTTCCATTTTGTAGATGGGAGAGTAGGACTCAGAAAGGTGAAGTGATGAGACATTTTAGGATAAATAACACAAGATTAAAATGCAGGTTTTCTGACATCTAATCATTGTGTTCATTCTGTGATTTAGAAAAATTCTAAGTGACCCACAACTATTTACATCTTGGTCTTGAATGCCTCATCTCAGCAGCAGAAGGGGAAGTGGTAGCTGTTATCTCTCAGTGATGAACAATAAAAACCACACCTGGAATGAGTACAACCAGATGCCAGAAGGCACAAGCCTACTAGGTACACAGTGTAAATTGGCTCACTTGAGACCCATCCTTCCATGTCTCTCTACCATAGAAGCTAGAAAGCTAAAAGTTACCTTGCTAGAGTCCCTTGCAGCTAGGAGATGCCATGTGAGATCTGGTGGCTAAGACATAAGCTCAAGTTAGTGGGTTCTGCCTCTTCTGTTTCCTCTTTCTTCCTGACCAGAATTGGAGCTTGATGCTGAAGGTCCATCAGTCATCCTCAGGATAATGGAGTAGGAAGAGAAAGAGCATAGTCCCTTTTTGGTATTTTTGAGTTGCTGTAGGGGCCCTTATTTGCTTAAACCTAGACTCCTTTTCACATAGGGTAAATAAGTCCCTCCTTTGTATTAGTCCTGCTTCATCAGGTTTTATGGAACTTGTGTAAAACATAATCTTAACTTATATCTCTATCTGTAAGTCAATAATGCCCATAGCATATGGCAAATATATGTTAAAATAAATTTCAGTAGGGTAAGTTCACCTGCTAATGGAGCTAACTGAGAAAGCTGGTATGAGTTAGCAAAGAGGCCCAGTTGAAGAAAGTAAAAAAACTGTCTAGCTATGAAATGCTGAGTTTGTAGGGAGTGGTTTTGGAGGCCCAGAATGTGACCTGTGGATGTGCCTTAGTTAGGTAACTCTCCAACATTAATTAATCGAGGCACCATGATTCAGGGATGTCATTACTACATTTGGGGCCATCTATCCTAGTTTCTGTCCTAAAAATAAAATAAAATGGCCATCAAAGGATGTTGAAAGGAAGTACTGGGGCAAAAACATGCCTGCAAACGACATTGCTCGAGGACTATTGTCACAGTGGGGCCTGAAGGTAGCCTGTGGCCTGTTGGAAGGAAAGAAGATAAAATACGGGTGTCAAGATCAAGCCTCAGAATGAGGTTAGAGAACTTTGATTTCTTGGCCTAATTTCATCCCACTGGAGACAATTACCTGATGAGGTGACAATATTAGCTATAACATTGAAGTTTAAGAATAATGTTCTCATGGGTAGACTGCCATGGGTTTCTGAGTCAGAGATGATCCTCCGAAGATCTGGTAGGAACAGCTGAAGCTTCTTCAATTATTCCTGAAGAGCCTCTTACTTAGTTGGTTTTAAATGATCTCTACCAGTACCCAACAAGGGAACAAAAAATAATTTGGGTTGAAAAAGAGACTTCAACAATTAAAAATAAGTGTTTCCAAATGTATAATCAAGCACTATCTTAATTTCTCAAATAAACAAAAGAGCAAGAAAAAATGATTTGGAATATCATGCATTGACATTCCTGGTAAAGATTGCAAATTGATCCATTCTTAAGGTGCTAAAATATATTTATAAAACCTAAGTCTTTCCTTCCCAATTATGCAAAACCTTCAGAATTCAGTAAAGGGAAAAGTTGTATTTCAGAATTTGAACTTTAAAGTTACTTGAAGATAAAAAAAAAAATTTCCTTGAGGGGCGCCTGGGTGGCTCAGTTGGTTGAGTATCCGACTCTTGATTTTGGCTCAGGTTATGATCTCAGGGTTCTAGGATCAAGCCCTCCGTGGGCTCCACACTCAGCAGGGAGTCTGCTTTTCTCTCACCCTCTGCCCTCTGCCCTTCCCTCTGCTTACATGCTCTCTCTCTCTCTCCCTAAAATAAATAAATAAATTAAAAAAAAAACAAAACTTCCCTTGAACTAACACTGAAACAATTGGACCCATTGGTATTTTGAAAAACACTTCTGGTGAGCTCATCAGAGTTTGGAAGCTCTGTGAAAATAGACTTTCCCTAACTCTTATCAGCTTAATAGGAACAACAGAATTCTCTAGCCTGCTTTGCCCTGTGGCTCAGTTAGTTTTCACTTCCCTTGGGTTCTAGTCTCAGTTAGTTTTCACTTCCCTTGGGTTCTATGGAGCAAACTACAAAGAGGCAAGTACTTTGGGCATAAACATGGATTTTCAATTTGGAAAGATAATGTCTTTCATTCTGTCCTGAGGCCAGATGGAGGGACCACAAATTTAAGCAGGCATATTCCTCTGCCTCACCTCAGGTACCTCTGATCCACTGTTCACAGAAACAGCCCCTGAACATCTGTAGAAGTACACCCTCTCATACATTATAATTGAAACATCTCTTGGGAAGGCAATTTGACAAGAGCTATCAACATTTCAAATGCATGCTTGCTTTGACCAAGAAATTCCATTTCTAGGACTTCAACAGTTATATCTATACACATGAGCAAAGACAGATGTCCAAAGTTACTTGTTGCTATAGTTTTGGTAATAGCAGGAGACCAGGGTGAGGTGGGGAGGCAGTTGATGTTCATTAAGGAATGACAAAGCAGACAAATTATTGTCTTTGAAAGGATGTCAATATGTTTGGATGCAACTGGAGTTTGGGTAGACATTTAACAATTGTGGGGGCAGCTGGTCTGTAAATCCATCATACCTAGACAGTGGAGTGGACAGTGGAAAGAACCTGGCTCTTGTTGATATAACTGAACTGCAGAATTACCTTCAGTAGAGGTGCCTTATCTTTGAACTTCTTATTTTGTAAGATTACACATTTTCTTTATGATTTTAGACAGCTGAACCTGAGTTGTCTATTACTTTCAGCCAAACCATCCCAAGAGAGTATCCTTTAAGAAGGAAGGTTCTGAGACATGCTCCGAGATGACATTCCTGTTAGTAGGTCAGAGGGCGTTCCACGGCTCTTTATGTACCTTCACCCCATGGCACCTCTGCTGCCATTCCAATAGCTTGCATCTCTGAGAATGATCCCCTAAGTTTCCCACAGGACCATTTTCCATCAGTTTAAATGGACCCATGGAAGGAGCTGGATGTGGAGAAACATCACACGGAGGCCTGCATTTCCCATCTCTGAGACTCAAGAGACCCAATCTGTGGTAGCAAGATCTCTAACTTTGTACTGTTTCTCTCATGGTCCTGCAGGTGATCAGAATTTTTATTTCACGTTTGGAATCTGTTTCAGTTGCGTCATGCAGAAAAGGATTTATTAAAGGATAGACTCTTTGGAATTAAGTGCTAAAAAAGCAGACCCTAGGTTGAACTTCCAGAAACGACTCTTTCTCAAAACCTCACCACAGAACCAGCCCACCAAGAACACTGCTACCTTTGCCTCAGTTGGGAAGCAGCAGAAACTGGAATCTTCCATCAGAGCCATCTGCTCCAGATCATACTACTTCCACCTCCGTTTGGGTTACAAAGAGGATATTCACAGCCTTTTTTCTCTCCCCACATAACTTAGTTCTTTCATAACTCAGGGTTATTTAAAACTTTTTTATGTTTAATAATATACAAGGAGACTATGGGACATCTCAATGTTATAAATCAACTTCGAATCAAGATCTCAAGCAACTGGATCTGAGCTAAATCACATTTGCACCCTAGAAGCAAGCGAGGCTAGGAAACCGATGGCCACATTCCAGGCTCTGGAGTCCTGGGAGGCTGGAAGTGTCCTGCAGTGGGTCTCCAGGGACATCCAATCCACACTATCCACATCCTCTAAAATGGAAACGACACATCCTCACATGGGAAACTGAACGTTCTTCAAACCCAGTCCTATCAGAATAGAAGACAAGACCCCTCAATAAGCCTAGCAGGTAGTCAGTGCTATCACCGGGCGTGCAGCTTGCTCTACACAGTGTTTGAACCATCTACACACTAGGAAATCAATATCTTCCCAGAATGTCTGCCTTCAGTGTGGCGAAATGTGCTTATCATTCCCACAATCACATTTAAGGTTCTTTTCTCAGTGAAGTAAGTATTCTGCTTTGTATGGGTTCTTGTGACTAGAAGCATGGGACTTGAGCTAATAATAATAACAATAAAAAAAAAAACCCACTGTGACTGGTCAGAGTCACAAAGCTAGTCTCAACTCAGCACTACGGGTGCTATTTTGGAATCTTCAGTCCGTGCCTGCACATGCAGAATGGAGGAGAGAATTATAGCTATCATCAGAATACTTTCAAATTAAAAAAATGATATTTTCCTGCAATTATCTAGATGTTTCAGATAAATTTTGGGGTAATTTTGGTCCAAATAATCTTCATAATTGCCCCAGTTCTCTTGTACATGTATTGCTAGACACTACTAAAAATACACAGAAATAGAAGTAGTGCTGTGGGTGAACCCTGTTTCAGCTTCACAGAGAAGCTGGCAAAGAACATACGGGATCGAGAGATTTGTCTTCTCTCAAATGTAACAAAATACACACACAAAAAATAAGAATAGCTAAAAAAAAAAAAAGAACGAAAGAAAAGAAGCAACCAAACTAAGGAAAGAACAGTCTCATAATGTAAGTTTAAAAATATCATGTACAGAGAGAACATTCTGGAAATTGGCTGTAGTTTCTACTTGATTCCTTCACAAGCAGTACAGTGAACAAAAATGTGAAGACATAAAGTTCTGAAAAAACTGATAACCCCAATTATCAGGGAAGTAGGCAGATGGTGTGAAGGATAGGATTTAGAGAGGAAGCTCAAAAGAAACTTGTCAGGAGGGTCTTTAAATGGTTGTTTCTCTCTACCGTGAGCGAGAAATAGCTCTTCATACAATAGAGATGGGAAGAACTGCTAAGAATTGGCGTTTTTTGTTTATTTGTTTTATTAGCTGGGAGAAACACAGAATATAAACAGGGAAGGGACAAATGTGATGAACTCCTAGTTTGCCTATTTTTCCATGCCTTTTCCACCTATATCCCAGAGGGGAGCAAGGGAGATAATACGGAGGGGAGGGGAGGAAATTATCACCTAAAGCAGCTTATCTTTCAGAGAACAGGAGGCTTTGGGTTCACCTGGAATCTGTTGAACAATCTGAAACCCAAAGGCTCTTCTTGGTGGACCAGATATACCCTCAACTATTTAGAACAGACCTCAGTACAGAACTTTTAACTAGGGGCGCCTGGGCGGCACAGTCGATTAAGTGTCTGACTCTTGGTTCTGGCTCAGGTCATGATCTCAGGGTTGTGAGATCAAGCCCCTGGTTGGGCTCCATGCTCAGCGGGGAGTCTGCTGGAGATTCTCTCTCCCTCTGCCTCTCTCACCTGCTCTATCTCTAAAATAAATAAATCTTTTTTTTTTTTTTTTAAAGAACTTTTAACTAAACAACAGAGAAAGTCTCCAGTGACAAAATCCCCCAACTGTGATACCCACAGTTCTGGTCCCACCCTTCTTCCCTAACCCTGTCTCAGTTTCATCCTCACCACCTTCTCAGACAACAGAAAAGCAGATGTAACACAAGCCATTAGTATAACAGGTCTAAGTTAGGCCTAGGAGGAGTCAAGGAAAATGTGTTACACATAGAAAGATAAATATAAGGCTCAAACTGAGGTTTCCATTATCAAAAAATAAATAACCTGAAAATAAAAAAGAACAAAATACCAAAAGGAATAGAGGAAAAATGGTAAAACCAAGAATTAGAAGCTGAGTTTGCTAATTAGGAATGCTTTTGACTGTAAGTAGCAGAAAACCCAGCATGGCTTAAACCATGTGGACAACTATTAATTACTTAAGGAGATATGCAATGGTGGGCAGTCCCAAAATTAGTTTGGCAGTTCACTGATTTCATCAAGGATTTCAGCCCTTTTGATCTTTGCATTCTGTCCTCTCAGTGTATTTGCAGTATTGCTCCTCAAGAGCACGAGATGGCTGCCACAGCTCTAAGATCCACCTCTGCACTCAACAGTATTCAAAGAATGAAGAGAGAGAGGAATCATGGCCAAGGATATGCTTCTTTTTTTTCAGAGAAGACACACTTCCCTAAAAACTCCCAGCTGATGATCCCAGTATTTTATTGGCCAGAAACAGATCACATGTTCACCCCTAAACCAGTCACTGCCAAAGGCAAGAGAGTTACCATAATCCAGAATCTTGCCTGGAAATGCCTATGTCAGAATCAAATTCGGGTCTGTTAGCAAAAAAGAAAGCAGGAGTGGCACTAGGTGGGTAGCCAAAAAAACCCCAGCCATTTCCAAAAACAAGTGAAGGGCTGGATTTGGCCCTCAAGCCGTAGTTTACAACCCCTGAGACACCTGTGGGTCTTTTAAACTAAGACTCCAAACTCTTTTAGCCACAAAGGAAATGATTAATACATTCAACTACAAATTTAAAACTTCTACAAGGCGAAAACAACACCTTAAGCAAAGTTGAAAGGAGAATGACAAGCTCCATGTAAATATTTGCAACTCTTTTCACAAATGGATAAATCCCTAATACATAACACCTATAGCTCCCCTTTGCTGTCTTTTTCCTCCTCTCCCATCATTCCCTTCAGCAGGCCAACATGCTCCTTTCCCCCCATCTTGAAAGACTTTTCTCTCCACCCTATTTCTCTCACCAGTTACTGCCCTGTTTTTTCTACTCCTCTTTGCTCTGAAATTCTCAGGATGACTTGTCTCCAATATCTTTCCTCTCTTTCTCTTTTAAACCCTGCCAGTCCAAAAGTGCTCTTGTCAGAACCCCATGTTGCTCAAGACAGTGGGCGATTTCAGTCTGTGTCTTACTTTACTTTTCAGCAGCAGCTAATGCAGACACTCACTTCCTCTTCCTTGAAGAAAAAATTTGCACTTGGCCTCAAGGACACAAACCATCAAATTCTATTTTCCTCCACCTCTCTTGTCCCTCCATCTCAGGCTATGTTCCTTCCTTCTCATCTCCTCATTTCTCAGTGTTGGCTCACTGCAGGACTGGATTGGGGCTCTTCTTGTTTCTTCCCTTACTCAATCCCTTGTTAATCTTATCTATTGTCACAGCATTAAATGTCACCAAAAGTCAGACAACTCCTGAATTTATAACTCAAGGCTAGATCTCTCTCCTTAACTCCAGATTCATACATACAACTGACACCTCCCCTTGAGGTCTCGTAGACAACAAAATCTTAAGGCATCTTCAGCAGAACTCCCATTGCCAACACCAAACCCACTCCAGCTACAGCAATCTGCATTATAGTTGGAGGAAACACCATCCTTTCAGTCGCTCAGGCCAAAAATCTGGAATCATTCTTACCTTCATCCCTTACTCCCTCCCAGGCACATACCTGCCCTAAGGTCTTTACATTAGGTTTTCCTTGGCCTCTGATGTCTCTGGCCCAGTTTTGTTTTGTTTTGTTTTGCCTTGACTTATTCTCTCATTTTCTTCAAGTCTTTGCTCAGTGTCACCTTTCCAATGAGACCTGATCTGACCACCTGTGGTATAATAAATACATTTGGTCTTTGTTCCCAGTTCCTGGTCTAGAATTCCTAAAACCCTTGTAATTTTTTGAGTGACAAGCGTGCTAGGAGTATCTTTTGTTCTTATATTTGGTCTTTAACCATGGGTCCTGACAAAAGAGTTTCTAAGACCCTTGGAATGTCTGAAGTGAGAATCTTTTTGTTTGCTGACACACTGACTGGGGGCTTGGGGACCCTAGATAGTTTCAGGATGAGGGCTGGTCACCAGAAAGCCAAGGCATGTTTAGAACTTGGAACTTTCAGCTCCACTCCCCCATCCTCCAAGGAGAGGAGAGGGGCTTGAGATTGAGTTAATAATCTTTTAAGGTCTAAGTGGGAAGATGTCTAAGATATGGTATTAAATAATAAAATTAAGGTGCTGAACAGTGTATATGTTCCTTTTGTTTATAAAAAAGGAAAAATATAAGAACGTATGTTCATTTTTGCTTTTATTTGCATAAAGAAAGTCAGGAAAGATGCACAAGAAATTAATAAAAATGATTACCTGGGTGAGAGACAGAAAATGGCACAAATGTCTGCACCAAAGGGACATGAGGAAACTTTTGGTGGTGGTGTGTAAGTTCACTGCCTTGACTGTGGTGATGAATTCACAGAGTATGTATGTAAGAATACAATCAATGGGATATTTTAAACACAGATTAGCATAACTCAATTGTATCTCAATAAAGCTGCTAAGGATACATATACATATAAATAAATAAACTTGATTTTGAAATGAAGGAGAGAAATGGTTCAGCCTCTAGGAGATGCTTGGTTGAATGACTGTCTTTTTGCTTTTGAGGAATTTTGGTTTTCATTTGTTTCTTTCATGGAGCAAACTCAAGCAAATTTATAAGCTATAAGTATATATGTATAAGCATAGAAAACTGTAGAAAAGAGAGGAGGCAATTAATGGAGCAAAGTCCTGAGAGAAGAGATGGAATACTCAGAGCCCAAAGCCAGAGGATGCTGTTGGCACTGGAGGGAAGGGATAAGGATGTAAGGATACACCTCGGGCACTAGGCTCCAGGTTTTAGCCTCTAAATGCTGAACCCTGAGAATCAGCTCTTAGTTTTGGATACCAGTGGCATTATTGTAAACTCAATTAATCAAATGTCCCCAGCCTTCCCCTCACTCAAGAATGGTGCATCTCCTTAGAAGGGATTTCTCCCAAATTCCATGACTCCTTCTAAGGTATAACTGATGTGTATCTATGATACACTCTAAAAATAAGATTATTTATTGAAAACTGGATGGAGCTTTTCCTCTTATCAAGAAAGAGCTCTAAGTGAGAAGGTGCTTTGTTCTAACTTTACCAGACATAAGTACCCTGGAGCAACTCTGAGAGCCATGATATTTGTGTCCCTGTCATATGTTTGTGCAATATGGAAAGAGAAGCATTCACCTAAGTGAAAGGGATGTGGCCTTCAAAATTTCTAACACACGCACACACACAGACACACAGGCAGGGAGAGAGAGAGAATGAGAGAGAACACCGGAGCACAGAGCTAGCCACGCAGTAATTGATATTTAATTCAGTGCGGTAGAAACAGCACAGAAAGTTTAACAGAATCACTTGGGATTTTAACATTAAAATAGCTTGTACCTTCGCACTTTAATTTCCTAACATGCCATTTTATTTAGAGAGTTGGACTTCCAGGAGTATTCATTCAGGCAACATTTAAGATATAAAATCCTGATCCTGTAAAAAATGGTTTTCTGAATCTTTCATATTCATTCAACAGGTTTAACGTGATGTGCCAATTAATGGTGATCTTTTTTTTTTTAACCTGTTTCATTTCAGTGAGAACCCCCATTCTCAATCAACGTTAATGAAAGTATTTGTAACTATCCAAGGGCTAATAAAGGAGAAATTCCTGTTCATTTAACTACCCGGTAGCTTTGGGTCAGAATTTTTCGTTCGATTGCGCTTTAATGGGTGTCCAGATGGTCGAAACGCCGCTCTTTCCCAGCAAAGAGAGAAAGTGGGTTTACCGTGTCCCATTACTGGGGACTTTTCAATCGCCACACTCTTTCAGTCCTGATGGAGCCGGGCTCCTAGCATTTGGGCAAGTACTTGGGGTGGGCTGATCCACTTGAAAAAGAAGCTGGGGAAAGGGACCGAAGCCACAGAAGCCCATTCTAAGACCCTGAGTGGAGGAGGGGGCCATTTGGGAGCCACTAAACTCGGGACCTCGGACAGGCGCCCTGGACCAGTTTTCCGCGCAGGAAGATCTGTGCACCAAGTTGTCTCTACTCAGGATTTGTGCCCCGCGCTTCTGCCGCGCGGGTCCCGGAGATGCTCCACCAAGTAGAGGATTCATGTATCCCCTACCTTGGCGCCCATAGAGTTGGTGGTCTCAGTGACAGGCGACACAGTAGATCTGGGCTGTTCGTATCTCTAGCAGGACTAGACGGGGTGTGAAGGAAAGCCGGGTTGGGCGCCGCGTGAGGTCAGGGACTCGGGCTTCGGCCACGCTCGCACCTCTCCAGGAAGCCCGTCCCCGGGCAGGGCCTGGGGTCCAGGAGTTGGGGTGCGGGTGGCCACAGGAGCCGCCGCTCGAGCGACTGCGGCTTCAGCCCCCTCCCCCCGCCCCCGCCAGTCGGGGGCGGGAAATGGCGGGGTGGGAGTCACCCGAACGTGATTGCCCGAGGCCCCTCCTGCCGCGGCGAGGGAGCGCCATAAAAGCCCTGTCGCGACCTGCTCTCCGCACCCGGTCCGCCGGCACTCACCCCTCGGAGAGGCGCACCTGACTGCAGAGCGCTCGCCGCCCAGCCACGCCCGCCCGCTCGCCCGCCACCGTGAGTGCCAAGACCCACTCGGCTTGGGGCGGGAGCGGGGGGACGGCGCCGACTCACCCTCGGGGGAGCTCTGGGGCCCCGGGAGGGTCGCGCCCGGCTTCCCAACCCCTGCGCGCCGCGTTCTGTCCTCTCCTGACCCGACGCGCGGTGGCCGATCTTGGAGGCTAAATTCCACTTGCTGCTTCTGGTCCTTTCCGACTGCAACTCCGCCCTGCTCCCGTACCCTCCCGGCTGCGCGGTCCCTCTGGGTTATCTTTGGGAGGACTTGCAGGGGGACGCGACCCCAACTCCGGGCAGGTGGCAGTTTCCTCGGGGGTCCCTGCCTGGATGGATGTTTCCCAGGCAGCTCCCCCTGAGTGAGGGATCACCTTCCCGGATCCTTGGGATCCGAACTGAGACTACTGCCGGGAAAGCAGTTCTCTCCTCTCTCTCCCAAATTGTCACCCCGAAGGAATCTCAGCCCTAACTATCTCTTGCAGCAAGACAGACCACAAGCATTGGAGAAGAAACTTTTCTCCTCCGACGGGGGTTTGGGGAAAAGGGTAGCAAAGTGACAATTCCTTAACCTACAGGGAGCAACTTCTACATTTGTTTTTAAAGTATCTAAACTGGCGCCGGCCGGCTTTGGCCCCCAGTCCCGCGCCTCTCGTTGCGCGCGACTCTTGCGTCCAGCGACTTGGACGGAATTTGCGCAGACTTTTCGGGTGGAACAGGGGGATCCGGCCAAGGCAGATGTTGTTGTTAGTAAGCGGAGTGCTGCTCCGCTTCCTCTAAGGGACTGGGTTGAGCGCGGATTGAGGGGTCACGAGTGGTAGTGGGGAGAGGGCGGGGAGGGAGGTTCGAGGCGTGTGCCCTTTCCATTCCCACTCTTCTCCGCTGCGCCTTCTGTGCCCGCAGATGCTGGGTAGCAAGCGACTGGGGCTCTCCGGACTGACCCTCGCCCTGTCCCTGCTTGTGTGCCTGGGCGCGCTGGCTGAGGCGTACCCCTCCAAGCCAGACAACCCCGGAGAGGACGCGCCGGCGGAGGACATGGCCAGATACTATTCAGCGCTGCGGCACTACATCAACCTCATCACCAGGCAGAGGTGGGTGGGCTCCTCGGGACCGACTCCCGGAGCGCCCTGTCCCACAACCGGAGATCCTGGGGATCTCAGAGGACAGAGACCAGTTTTTGTTCTTGCTTGTATTCCTGGGCAGCATAGTATCAGACACATACTCAGTTCTCAGTGAATAATTGGGTAGGGCACTGAACACTTTCCCTCTGCAACTATAGTTACAAAATCGTGACCCCCAGATTTAGGCTCCTTAGGCTGTGTTGCTGTCCATCTTCTCCCACTCACTCCCTGCTCTTTTTTGTTCTTAGAGCAGATGGGGGGACTGTTTGGAAACCTGGATGGGAAAGGACCCCCCCCCCAAAAAAAAAACAGGTCAGGAGTGCTCGGGGGAAGTGCTGTAGGGAGAAGAATGAGCTGAGTGTTGAGAAACTACAACCACCACCACCAACCAGGAAACAGCTGAGTTGCCAAAGACACTGCCAGATTTTCCAAGCTGCCCAGAGCAAAACTGAATAACAGTATTTAGGAAAAGACAAATGGAGCTAGTTTCTTTTCTTCTGTACAGTGATTTTTTTTTTTTCAGTCTCAGCCCTTTACTTAAAAATCCTGATGCTAATAGAGATTTAGCATGAAAACAGTTGATCTAAAATGCAGACTTTTCCCATCTTCTAGCAGGTGAATTTTGAGAAGGAGGTGCCCACTTAGTGCTTTGTTAAGGAGAAACTAGTCACGCTGGGATAAACCCAGGGATTACATGGAATTTGAGAAATTGTAAACTTTATTCTGAATCCTCAGAAAGCTAAAATTGAATGTCATGTCTTCACTCTCAACATCAAATATTAAGCAAAAAAAAAAAAAAAATCACATTCTAACTATAATATAGGATTTAAAATTTGTTCCCAAAAGTGGTTCATCTTAGTTCTAAGTCATTCATTAATTACTGGTATCAAATGACCTTGATAAGCTAAAAAGGGTGAGCCCTTTAAAAACATTAATGTTAACATGTCTAAATTATATTTTGTAAAGTGTTATTTTTGTTTTTACCATACTTTTTACTATTTACAAGTCAGGGAATAGTTGGGAAGGATTCAAAGTGGGGAGAATTTATATTTCTTAAATAAAATTTTTTCCCTGTTTGATCAAAAAGGGGTATGACATCCTAAAAAACTTCTGAAAAAGTCCCAGTTTACATAGAATCAGAAATACGTAAAATGCCGGAATTAAATAGTATTGGTTTGTGAACCTTGATGTCGGTTCATTTTAATTAGCAAAAAGCAATAATGTTTTATATCCTAGTAGACTTCTCAGAAAGTTAAATGCTTCAAATACTTGCTTATGCTATCATATAGACCAGAGAAAAGAACTTGTTCAAATAAAAAAATATTAATTTTGTCGTTTATCTAGGAAAAGCTTTGTTGGTTATTTAGTTTGTCAGTTATAACACAGTAGAACTTATTTCTGCAAAGATGATTGCTATAAAGCTTTACCATTGTATAAAGCTTTAGCATTTCAAAATGTTTCCCTAGGCGTTATTTCATTCTGTCTTCACCTGAAAGCTTTGAAGTGAATATAATTATCTCCATTTTACAGGTCATGAATCTAAGAACATTTTATGAAGGCTTTTCTTTTTAGGGGTGATGAAACCGGAGCACTCCCACCGATTTCCCTCGGACATTGTCACTACCATCAGCATCCAGTGTGATCTCCATCTTTGATAAGGAAAAAATAAAGGGAAGGGACTTGAGTTTCATGGGAAGAGATTCAGGTTAGGTAGGAATGCGTTGATTCTGAACCAGAGTTTTCTGTCTTATCCTCACATAAATTCCTTCTTAGAAACCATCAGAGGTTTGTCATCTGCACCCATTGTCTCCATTCCGTATCATTGCCTTCCCATCTCACACACCCAATCCCCACATGGTTGTATTTTTGAAAATTACGGTGTCATTTGTTTGGGTTTTTTTTGATTTTATTTATTTATTTGACAGAGACAGACACAGCAAGAGAGGGAACACAAGCAGGGGGAGTGGGAGAGGGAGAAGCAGGCTTCCCACCGAGCAGGGAGCCCGATGCGGGGCTCGATCCCAGGACCCTGGGATCATGACCTGAGCCAAAGGCAGACGCTTAACGACTGAGCCACCCAGGCGCCCCGAAAATTACGGTGTCATTTGTGAACATACGTTTTTATTTGGCACAAATGGTAGGCTGATAACATTCTTTCTTTCTACTCAGTTTTTAAGCTATATGCTCCCGGTCCATTGCTTCTGAAAGCTGCATCGTTTGTTCTAGAGCACAAATCTACCACATGTGGCTTTTACAGTTCCCTAAATCAGTGGTTCTCAGCTCGTGCTGACTTCGTACTCTAAACAACCTATGATGCCTAGGACAGCCCCCCACAGCAAAGAATTTTCCAGCCCCAAATGTCATATATAGTGCCAAGATTGAGAAACCCAGCCCTAGATTAGTCTTTCTCCATCCTGGTCACACATAGGAATCACCTGGGAAGCTTTTAAAATATACTAGGGGTGCCCAGGTGGCTCAGTCGTTAAGCGTCTGCCTTCAACTCAGGTCAGGATCTCAGGGTCCTGGGATCGAGCCCTGCATCAGGCTCCCTGCTCGGCGGGAAGCCTGCTTCTCCCTCTCCCACTCCCCCTGCTTCTGTTCCTACTCTCGCTAACTCTCTCTGTCAAATAAATATAAATAAAATCTTAAAATATATATATATATATATATATATATATATATATATATATATATATATATATATATATATATATATATATATATATATATATATATATACTAGTGGTGGGCTTCACCCCTGACCAGTTAAATCAGAGTCTCGGAGGTGGGACCCAGGCTTTACAGAGGTTTGAAAAGCTTCCCAGCTGATACTAATTGAAACCAGGTTTGAGAATTTTTTCCCTAGAGACTTTACCTTTGCCAGTTAAAGCATGGTAGAGAAGAAGGATAATCCAGAATTAAGTAGAGAAGGAAGAAAAATGAATGTTGCTGTCCTGTGTGCCACTTTAGGACTGCAAATTCTGCTATTCTAGATTTAGGTTCTTTATTAGTAAATTGGAGAAAATATTAGCCAGTTCTATTCACTGGAGCATGGTGAAGATAAATGAATTGAAGTTGCTCAAGAGTTTTAAGATTAATAAAATCAACTGATGAACAGAATAAATAGGTATAAGCAGCAGTCTATAGTTTGATATCACAACTCCGGAAAATGTTGAGGAAAACTTACAAATGATGGGGGTGGGGGGGAACAGTTTGTTTGTTTTTGCTTCCTTAAGTCCCAGCGAAGGAACAATAATAGGAAATCTTCCCCCAAAATTTAGATTTAATTGTACTTGATAGATATACCCTCTGACGGCTTTGTTTTGCTATTTTACCTGGTAGCTAATCAATCCATCCAGGCTAGTTTTTCATTTGTGAACAATATGGCTTCTGGTATACAAGGCCTTTTCTGAGAAAGGGAAAAATATATCTTGGTATAGACTTGTCAGACCCTTTAGCAGTGAGAGAGAGAGACAGACAGGCAAAAACCTATGTACTCACTCACCTGGAGAAATTAGCATACACCACCCTTGCATTCACATATAGTCCTATATCCATATGCTGCTCTAGGAGAAAAAAGACCAGTAAGATTCCATGGTCTTTCCATGATCTGTGAGATTCCTTTATATTTATGGGGCAGATTAAAATCACAGCATGAGAGAAGGCTTTTAGTTTTTGGTACCCCAAACAAATATGGGAAATACAGGACGAAGGTTTGTTGTTTTCTGTAAGAATGAGTGCATTTCAATAGCAATATCGTGCATTTGTGTTTTACTCTGTCGCTTTCAAAACATTGTGGCTCGCATTGGATTTCCACAAAGACTCCAATTTAAGCGTGAGTTATGATTTTATTTTTACAAATGAGAAAACTGAGATTTGAAGACACAGGTGGGTCTAGAACTTCTGTCTGCTGATTTTTTTCCCAGGGCTGTTTCTGAAATATCATCTGGTCTCTTTGTTAAGGTTTAAACTGCTGTGTATCATCAGGACTATAGCCAATTAACTAATTATGGAAACATTTAAAATCATACTGTAATGTATTTTTATTTCCTGTCACTTAGTTATAAAAGTCTATCTATGTATTGTTTGTGGTAGTATAAAAATGTAAGAATTTGACTAGGAATTTTGATTGGTTCAAATATTCTGGTAAATTATTATTTAAGCAAAATTATATATAATTAGAAATCATACTTCTGATAATGTGTTTCATATACCTAGATTACTTGTTAACAGATGATCAACCACGTGGGACACTATCTTCCTTTTTTTAAAAAATATTTTTCCTTTTTATGAATATTTCAAATTTCCTTTAAGGACTTTTTCTTTTTCTTTTCCTTCTTTTTTTTTTTTTTAGGTATGGAAAACGATCTAGCCCCGAGACACTGATTTCAGACCTCTTGATGAGAGAAAGCACAGAAAATGTTCCCAGAACTAGGTATGAAAGGCATTGTTGCAGAGCTCAAGATGGCACAGGAGAGGGAAATCCCAGAGGGCTGCCTGGGCTGGGGCAGGGGGAGGCATTGGAATGGGTCTTCCAGACCAGGTAGTATTTGGGCAGAAATGGAGATGGGTCACAGGGCAGTGAGGACCTTTGTTTTCACGTAATAATTTGCAAATCTCTAAACTTCTGTGGGGTATCATTTTCTACCCTAGATTATTTGGTGCTTCTTTGAAAATTTTTAACATAAGTGACTTTTACCTTAGAAAAGACTCTATATAGAATTTCTAACTGGGTTAGAATTGAGAGAACATAGAGTAAGTCCCCATCTCTATATTGAAATGACCAATAGTCCATCTTTGGCTGGGATAATCTTTAGTTTTCATATGGTATGTGGAGTGTCTAGATGTCCTGCATATGTCACTCATGGGTCTTGCTCTAGTCTTCCTCATTTTACATGAAGCTGTAGATAAATCTTGGTGGCGGGGCGGGGTGGGGAGGGGCACGTGGGAGGCAGCTATTGTTTACTTTTTGACATATTTTAAGCTCAATATCACATAATAATTTATTGCATTCATGGAATGAATGTTAAGGACATAATATTCTTAGGGACTTGTCTGTGACCTTGGAGGCTTTCTGGGAGTGTGGCCTAGTCTTGGGAAGAGGTGCCTACCAACAGCTGGTGTTTTCGAAACACTGTGGACAATGAGCAATGAGTGCTGCTGGAAAGCAGCCCGACCCTCCTCCATTTTCATAACTTCCTGGCTCTTCTGTCCTATCCCTCCTGCCTCTGCCCTGAGCAAGATCAAAGGGCACATAGTTCATCCATTTCTGTGGGAGCTTGTCTGCCTTAAACCCAGAGCTTGATAATGTCAAGAACCAGGTTCCCCAGAAGAGGTCACTAGAACACTTACTCAGTGAGCATGACTGGCGTATCACTCTTCCTTGGGGTTCTCCCCAGAGAACAAGAGGGGTGACCTGCTGAGCCACATACTTTCCCTCCCACCATCCCTCTGTTGTCTTGTGAAATGGCCAGCCAGGGCCAAGGTACAGGTCTAGAGTTGTCAGGTTTGTTTTCTCTGAAGGAAACAACAATTTGGACTGTAATAAAACTCCAGTACTCTTGTATCTGGAGGTATCAACCCAGATTTAAACAGCAAATGCAAGGGAAGCAGGTGGGAAATTCATAAAGGTTATTTTTAATAATAAACACAGATGCCCTTAAGCTTTCATTGACATGCATGTGATGCTTATTGTGGTAAAAAGTTTAGGGTAGATCTTATGTACTTTCTGTAAGAAAAAGAACCATCCAGACTTAACAACCTTGCTGCTACTGTTTGTTTTGTGGCTTGAAGTCTCACAGTTGGTGCATGGAATAGAGTTAATTGGACCCTGATGGACAGTCTCAATCATGTGCAGTTAGGAGGAGGCCAAAGTTGACAGCCTTGAAGTTGCCTGTGAAAGCTATTTTATTAAAAAGGGTTCTTTATAAAAATAGCATCTTACTACATAAAAAGCCTTGCAGGAAAACAAAAGAAGCATATTCAGAGTTGTGTAACAATAACTTTCTTGTTACCATTTTGTGTGATTCCTGTAGTTTTGATCTTTAGAAATATTGCAGAGTTCTTCCGTTCCTTTGATAAATACAGAGCCTTTTCAATACTCCCTCTGAGATTTGCCTGAGACTCCCGTGAACATGAGTGAAAGCTACTCAGCTGGGTTTCTGCATATTACGCCGCTGTCTTCTGCTCTGATATTCTACATGACCTCCTGTTTAGAATGCCAACAGGGGCCTTTTCAACAGTTCCTGATCATCTTTCGGTTCAGAACTAAATGTCTCACTTTTGAAAGCCTCCCAGGAAGTTGGGAAGCTTCTCTCACATGCTTTCCTTCTTGTGTTTGACAGGCTGGAAGACCCTTCTATGTGGTGATGGGAGACGAAACTTGCTCTCTGGTCTTTACCTATTTTCAACCCGAATTTCATCCTGTAAACCTGGAGTCTGCCGATCCTCCCAATGCATGCAGCCACTGTGTTCAACTCTGCAGAGTTTCCCTTTGTCATCCTTGTATATATGTGTGTTTAAATAAAGTACCAAGCATTCAAAAATGTTATGTTCCTCAGTGAAAAAGTCTGTGGGTGCAATAGTGAGAATTATTTTAAGGTATTCATTACATCACAGTCTCCCTCGAGTAGCAGGTTCAAAGTTTGCTTCACCAATATTAAAACAGTGACTATGGAAGATATAAAGATACGATGATTTATGATGGTCAAGACTCAGCTCTGTGTGTGTGTGTGTAACAATAAAAGTATTTAGAAACTTGGAGCAGGTGCATGCTAATTTGGAATAATTGGCTGAACTTTCCCCCACATGCACATGAAATCCTTGTTAACCTTGTTAGCCTATACTAGCAGAAAGGATTGCTGTCTAATAGAACTTTCTGCAAGATGTCCTTTCCTCTAATATAGTAGCCACTAGTGATGTGTGGCTTTTGAGCACGTGCGTGTAGCAAGTGCAAATGAGGAGCTGAGTTTTAAATTTTACTGGGTTTTAATTTCAATAGTCACATGTTTCTAGCAGCTATCATATCAGACAGCTTAGATCTATACACTTTTTTGGGCCACTACACTTAGAATTTGAGTCCTAAACAGAAATACACTGAGTAAGAATGACTACCTTTTCACACAACATGGGGTATGTTAATTAATTCAGTTAAAGGTTATTAAATGTCCCCCCTCCTTCATGTACCTACGCATGGGCTTAGTTTTAAATTTATGTTATTAGATTCTTACATGTAATTTCTAAAGCAAAGAAAATGGGTCTCCTCCTATATTTGTACTTTGAACCGCCCTGTAAAAAATATTTTTGTGCTGTTTTAAAATTGATTACACAACTCCCATACACATCCCATCTTACGGAATCTTAGAGTATATAAAATATTCTCTGTATATAACGGATTCTGTTTCTTCAGCCACTGAAGTCAGTGACACTACAAAACATAATTCCCTTCAATGAAAGCGCTCTGCGATTTTCCTAAATTTGTCCTTATTTTTGTTTCTTTGGGCTTTGAACTAAATATCCTTATCTGCAGTTTCGCCTTCGGCAGTTTCGATTACCTGCGGACAATTGTTGTCTGGGAGGAGATGCTCCTCCTTCTGACGAATCATCAGAAGGTCACTAGTAGCCTAACTTTACGTCACAGCGCCCACGTCGTTTCCCTCACTTCATCTCATCACGTAGGCGTTTTATCATCTCCCATCTCACAAGAAGAATAAGGGTGAGTACAGCATAGTAAAATATTTAGAGAGAGGCCACGTTCACATAACTTTTATTACGGTATATTATCATTGTTCTATTTCATTATTAGTCATTGTTATTAATTTCCTACTGTGCCTACTTTATAAATGGAACTTTATTATAGTTATGTATGTATAGGAAAAAACGGTCTATGTAGGGTTTAGTACTCTCCAGGGTTTCAGGCATCCATTGGGGGTCCTGGAATGTATCCTCCCCTCCCCTCCACCCGGATAGAGGCAGGCGGGGTGGGGGGAGGAGGGGCTACTGCATCAATGTGTAAAGTGTTTTTTTAATCTTAAAATGTTGAGTAAGTCACAATTTCTTATCACATAACGTCAAAAGTTCTTTACTAACCTAGTATATTTGGAGATTTTCTTTACTGAAGTTAATATGATGCAAAACAAGTTGACTGAAAGATTCATTTGGCAGCACAGGTAATCTGAATATTCATCACCAATTACAGAACTCTGGTTACACGGAGCAGAGCAAATAGGACGGAGGTATATAAACCCTTGAAAAATGACCTGGGAATTTCATTTTAAAACAAAAGTTTAAAACTCTTATCCTACCAAATCTAAGTGCCCCAAAGGCTAAATACTAAACAGTCTATATTTTACCTATGAATCAGGCCTTGGTATCTTACCTCTTCACCTCATCTTACTAGAAAGAGGACTGAAGCTTCACACCACGTGAGCCCTGTGGTCCTGACGCAGTGGCTTCCAGGCCATCGGACCTTCAAATTTACTAAATTTCTGAGTTCTCACTCATGAAATGGGGATCTTAAATCCTACCTGACTTTCCACATAAGTTTATACTGAGATCAGAATTCAAGTTAAGATAATGTTACAAGTAAGTAATAGTAGGGGAATGGATAAGGATGAAGTTTTTGATAATTCTCGTGTTGGATTATAACTCCCTTGCTGGAGACTGAATGTTTGTATCCTTTCAGATTTATATGTTGAAATCCTAATCCCCAAAGTGATGGCATTTGGAGGTAGGGTCTTTAGGGGGGTTGATTAGGTCATGAGAGTGAAGCTCTCATGAATGGGATTAGTGTCCTTTTAAAAGGGACCCCAGAGAGCCCCATTATCCCTTCCATCATGTGAGGACACAGTGAAGATATGGTTGTTATGAACCAGGAAGTAGGCCCTCAGCAGACACCAGATCTACTGGTGCCTTGATCTTGGACTTCCCAGCCTCCAGAACGGTGAGCAATAAATTTCTGTTGTTTTTAAGCCACTCATCTATGGTAATTTGCTGTAGCAGCCCAAACAGACTAAGATATCCCTAATAAACAAGAATTCACTTTAAGAAATAAAATAATGGTAAACATTTATAAATTGCAAAACTACATTCCAAGAGATTCCCTAGTAATATTTTTCAAACATTTTCAGCCACCTGACCCTCCTTGGAATAAGAGTAAATGTACCAGATCACCCATCTGTCATTGCAAATAATAATAATCCTTACTAGAGTTACTAAGAACAACTGAACCTTCATTAAAATGAGATGCCTGTAAGCAACATCATCATTATCTAGTAAATCTCCAAGCATTTATTAAGGTCTCTGCTGATCCAAACTCGGTTCTACATTCTAAGAGGTATAAATTATGCATAAGATTTTTACAGATGCCACTGTATTTTTTATTTTGTTCCTTACAATGCCATGACGTACTCAAACAGATGATTACTCCATTTTCATAGAAGAGGAAACTGAGGCCTAGGGAAAGTAACTGACTTTCCCCACCTAATTTAAGGTAGGGAGACTAGATAGCAGTTCCTCTATTTGCCAACTTTGCCCTCCTGATGATGTTTCATGGAAGAAGTCAGTCGACAGCCAGGTCTTACATAGCCTAGTTAAGAACATAACTCTAGCATACTTAAAACAAATTGAGAATAGCAAAGTACTAAATTGTGCAAAAGGCATTTAGAAAAGGAAATGAGTGTGGGCAGAATCAGCTGGAAAAGTCTTAAAAGAGAATGAGGATGTTGAGCTGGGTGAACACAGGTGGGTCAGCCTGAGCTTGTGTAGGGAATGGTCAGGGGACAAACTGATAGGAACAGAGGCAGAGTGGCCAGGAGTTGGGTCAATGAAGTAGGTCCAAGAATGGCCAAACTCATTCATACATTCATTCATCCACTCAACAGTTTTTGAGTACCTACTATGTATTGGACATTGTACTAAGCACTGGGGATGTAAAGATCAATAATAGTTTTTCGAGCAATTTACCATCTAATGAGGGAGGCAAATATTTACAGTGTATTTTTGGAAGTGCAAAGGTAGGATTGTTAGAGGTTTGGGATATAGTTAGGTGCTAGAACCTACCCACTTATCATGCTTCCCTTTGCATTTTCCTGACAAAAGAACTGTAGATATAAGAATCAACTGCCAAAATGGGAACAAAGTGCCAGATGGGCAAGTATCCAATGAGGCCAAATGCAGGGTTGCCCTAAGCTGAATCAGGGCATCTGGCTAAGGCCTGAGCTTCTAAAGTACCCCTGTACTCCATCAGCATCTCAGCATCCTGGTGCAGCATGACAGGAATAGTGAGGTCTGTGGGGCAGACGCTCAGATCCACTTAGCCAAACAGGTGCATAGACAAGAAGAGCCAGCCTGCCATATCTAGCAGTAGATGGAAGGAGGGACATCGCTAAATGCAAGTTACTTCAGACACAGTGTCCTTGCCCACAGTGCACTGTGGTTAATGAATCCATCAGATTCCACCAAGCAAAGGGGCATAGGGATGAGAATAGAGGAAAGGGCCCTTCACAGCTGTTATTTCCCATTTCAGGGGCAGAGATATCTCCTCCCTCTCTAACAAGAAGTGGGCAGAAGGTGTTGCAGGAGCCATGAAGGGGCTCCTGCCCAAGGTTGGGGAGAGTGGAGGAAGCAGGCAAAACTTCCTGGAGCTACAGACACTTGAGCTGAGGTTCAAAGCAGGCGTACCCACTGCCAGATGAGGAATGCAAGATAAGAGTAGAAGACAAGCAGGTATGAGAGAGAAATTTATATACTTTGAGTGCTTTTTAATTATTCTTGATGCCTATACTTTGAATTTGACGACATGCTAGGCCTGGACCACCGGGTTACTGTTCTGAAGGGGAGATCCCATTTGGGATGAAAGCAAGTCCCTCCTCCAGCTTTCTTCTCTCCAGCATTTCTCCCTTCCTCCCCACAACCCCAATCCCACCTGCTTTTCCATCGACTGGCTCCAGGGGCAGACTGGTGCCTCTAATAATATTCTTCATTCAACCAAATTAGGACTGGACTTCTCAGCCTGAGATGTCTTAACTGTGATCTTATGAACAAATTTGTAAATTCAGAAGATAAATACTGTAGGGTTGGCTCTAACTCCCTAATTCAGGAAGGAAAGGACTCACTATTTCTTTTGCAACATTTTGACTTTCTTAGTATCTACTAGCCTCTTCCCCCTGCCTAGATGTCAGGACAGAGGAGCAGATATAAAGGGCAGGAAAAATCAGCCCTGGATTGGGACTTGCACACTATGATACAGTGCTTTCTGCTAAGTAAAGATGCCTGATGCACTATTCAGAGCTAGGCCCACATGCAGGCTTGATGGCCTTGCTGAAAGCAAATATGATGGCAGTTCATTGTCCCCTCTTTCTTTCCAGTACACATGCATTATGTTTAGATGGTTACTTATCACTCTGAGGGAACAGAAAATATTTTTTTTCTCCTCCTTGCAGAACACTGGAATCAGTTACGATGCTCAGAACTAAACAAATACCTTTTCTATCATCATAAAGGAAAACTGCCTTTTGAATGAGATGGTTCAGTGGAATATTCTTTTATTGTGGTTCATGGGTAGAAGGATTATGATATTGTCACAACTAAATGATTGCCTTTTCTTCTGCCTATTAGAAAATTTAGTACAGTGTGAAATCACACAATCTTTTCCTTTTTTAAAAAATTGGAGTGGAATAACATATAATTAACCGTATGTGTCATCTGGGCTCATAGTTTAGTGTGCTAAGTAATAGCTACCAATTTAAACTTGTTCTAATGCTGCAGGATTGAAACACTTTGCAACTGTGGGACTGGGGTGATTGTGTGTGATGGTACTTATCTTATTGCCTGATGCATAGTAGGTGCTCAGTAAAAGCCAGTTCTGTCTGGAGCTGATGGGGATGCCTGGGAGTGATCCCAGAGGACCCACAGCAAATTCAATGTTTGGTGAACAAGCGCAAAGGATTCCTTGTGATCCTTTCAGGAGGTACAGGTACCATTTATGGCAGGGCCTTGACAAAAGTGAAGGAGTTTATTTAAACATAGCTTCCTGGCACTCTTAAAGGTATGGGTTGAATAGACTCTTCTTTCCCGACATCTCAGAAGTTTGATTCATCTTGGATTACCTTTATTGTCAAGATCATAAAGAACTTTTTTTTTCAGCCTTGGACATTGTAGTACCAAAACTCTCTGAAACCTTTTGGGCAACGAATAATTTTTCACTGGCTTTGCGGTAATGATAATTTTGGCGCTTTTGCAAATTGTTACCACTTACATTGCTAATGTATTGAAAGATTATTAGTATGTCGTATTAGCAGATTATGTGCATTATTAACTCTAATGTAGGGTGCATCTTACAACTATTTTTGTCTTCAAGCAATTTTGATATTTAAACTTGTAAAGGATTTGGGCATTTAAAAAAAATTTTTTTTTATAAGACACAGATTCCTTTAATTCCCAATCCATTCCTAATTTTCAGGAGTCTTTGTTTTCCCAGAAGTTAATTGAGTTTGAAACTTGATTTGTTCATGTATTTACTTGAAATTTGACTTTGTTCATTGATTTGGCTGCTATTGTATTGTATTATGAGGCAATTTAAAGTTGAAATGAGAGCCTTTGAGTAGAATATAAAAATCACATTTTACCCTTTTTTTCTAAGTAACACCTTACTGTTGAGGTGTTATCTACTGGAGGGAACAGCATCATTCAAATGACTTTTCAATGAAAGTTTGCCTAGAAAAATTTGAATTTTATTTATTCTGATTCCTATATTTTTTCTATCACTGCCAGGTCTTTTCAAATCACAGGGATCTACTAAATTAACTGGTCTGTAAATTTTAATGCAAGAATAAGCAGTGTTGGCAGAACATATTTAATATAGTCATTCCTTCTAACAGACTGAATTATTGACCAAGTAAAAATAGAACCAGCTGATCTCTGATGAGTTTCTAGAGTCCCAAGGATGTTATCAATTCCTGAAACATGCACTGAATAGTCTCTCTGTGACAGGTACTCTGCTCAGTTCTAAGAGTGATATAAAGATGAGTGGGATAGTTTCTCTGCTCTTAAAGACCTAACAATTTATGAAGGAGATAGACACATGCTTAAGTGACTCTAATACGAGGCAGATCATGACTGAGGTTTAAATAGGACCAGAAAGTAATTGCTATGGGAGAACAGGGGAGGCTGAACTCATTTCCACTAGAATGTGTAGGTAGTGGGAGTGTCATTTGAAGTGGACCTGGTGAGTGGCGGTTATTCAATAGGCTGCTCTTTTGCAGATCTCAAAGTCATTATTAGCTACGTTATATTCCTAGAAGAAAGTCTGTGCAGGTACTTAAGCAAGCTCCAAGTAGAATTCGGAGGTGGCTGTCTGGGGACATAGTGAATGGCCATCCATCTCAGACTGAGCATCGATTGTCCTCTCAGAGTGACATCAATTGTCTGAGTTGATACAAATGGGAGGTAGGATGAGAGCATAAAGACCAGAGAGAGGATAAGATGGCATCTGATCCTCTCTTAACGCTCTTATCTCGACCCTGAAAATGAGGGACTCATTTTGGGTAGCAATGTGAGAAGAGTAAGTACACAAAGCTAAAAGCACCATGTTTTTGGAAGAAGTGATACTCTAGGCATAGAACAGGCTGCGTTGGGGTCTAAGTGACAAAGTATAAGAGAACACAGTTCTTTTGTCTCCCACACATGGACCCCAGAGTAGTTTCAGCATCTGGGGCCTCAGATGACTGTCAGAGATCAAGTGCTGTGCCCACTAACAGGAGAAACAGGAGAAACTGGCAGTTAGCAGAGCAGGGTCCTCATGAAGGGTTCCGGCAACTGTGACTGATGCAGGCAGATCAGTTTTAGGGTGCTGGCCTGGTAGGATGACCAAAAATTCTGGTCTCTCCAGGACTTTCCAAGGTTGAGCACTAAAAGTCCTGTATTCTGGGAAGCCCTTTGGTCTCAGGCCAGCCAGGACAGTTGGTCACCCCGCTTGGGAAACAATTAACCATTTGTGGTCTTGTTTTAATAGAAAATATGCTCCAAGTGCTGAACTACTTACAAGTGAGCATCTAAACCAACCATCAGCACTTACACACCTGAATGGAACTGTTCGACTGCATGCTCTTTTCCTAATTGACCTTATAGAACACTATTCTCTTTAGCTAATTGTAAAAGGTAATTTTATAATATTCCCACAATAGAAGAACATCAGCTGTGAAGACATTAAGAAAGTCTTGTAATTTCTAGACCAGCCACTTTCATATTCTAACATTATAAATACATTGGTTCTGTGAATGCATAAATATTTAATTTCATGGATAATTAACTCTTTATAAGAAAAATGATTTCAACTTGAAATCCTAAATAGCAATTTGCCTTCTGAAGTTATGTTTTTCAGGTTTTGCTTTTTGTGATAAAAATTGGGTATGAGGGAGCTAGCATTTGTTGAGAAGTTAGTGTAAACTGGTCGTTTATTTCCTTTAATTATGCTAATCCTCATACAAACCACGAGAGGCAAGTATGGCACAGATGAGGACCCGGAGGCACAGAAAGGTGAAATGGAATAAAGCAGCAAAGCTGGTAAGCAGTGGCTGGAACTCCAGCTCAGGCCAGTTTGACTACCTACGGGGATTTAAAATCTTCTTTCTGTCAGTAGGATTGTCATCGACTATTTGTTACCTGTGATCACAATGGCCATGAGGGATAGGCAGCATGAAGAGCTGCTAAGATAGACTTTGGTGTCAGAAAAGACATGATTCTTTTATCATTATGCAGTAACACATCTTTATTCCCCAAACGCGTTTTTTCCTGAAAGTCCGGTGTGTCTAATACTAACACAGCTACTCTAGCTTTTTTAAAAATTAGTATTCACCTATCTTCTTTCACCCATTTATCTTCAACTTTTCTGAGCCATTAAGTACTCCAAGTCACTAGCTGTATTTCTTGTGACAAAATACAGGTTTTTTTTTTTTTTTTTTTTTTTAAGTAAGTAAGGGCGCCTGGGTCGCTCAGTTGGTTAAGCGACTGCCTTCGGCTCAGGTCATGATCCTGGAGTCCCAGGATCGAGTCCCGCATCGGGTTCCCTGCTCAGCAGGGAGTCTGCTTCTCCCTCTGACCCTCCTCCCTCTAATGCTCTCTCTCTATCATTTTCTCTCTCTCTCAATAAATAAATAAAAATCTTAAAAAAAAAAAAAGTAGTAAGCTCTTTTAACTAGCTAGTTTAGGCTATTTGTATTTACCATGATTATTGATATATTTAGATTTATTTCTGCTATATTATTTTGGTTCTGTTTGCAATGCTTTTTCTTTACTTCTTTTTTCTGTTTCTTGCCTTCTATGGAATAAATCTAGTTTCCTTACTCCTCTTTTTTTCCTCCACTAGTTTGCATATTATATTTTTAATCCTTCTTCTGAATGAAATAAGGACATTAGAATGAGTTTAACGCCAATAACCCTCTCTAACCATTTTGTTGGTTTGTACTCCCAAGCTAGACATTAATATTTCCATTCCTTTATATGGTCAGTGGTTATTTATATTTACCCATATTTAATAATTTTTTGTTCACTTCTGCTACTTTCAATGTATTTTTTTCTTTCTGGGTTCAATTGATAGGGTCTTGAAATGATAAATTCTTTCAGTCTGTTTCTGAAAATTTATTTCACCTTTAGTCTTGAATGGCACTTTAGCCGGATATAGTATTCTACACCTTCCATTATTTATCTACTTTTTTTGCAACACTCTGAAGCTGGTATTCTGTTGACTCAACCTCCATTGTTGATCTTTAGAAGTCTATAGTCACTGAAATTGGTTTGCTTCTGTAGGTAATCTATTTTTTCCCTATGGTTGTTTTTAAGGATTTGTCAGTGTTGTCTGAAATTTCCAAATGGTGTGTTAAAATGTAGGATTTTTTAAAAATTTATTCTTTTAAGGATTTATTGTGTTTTTATTTTTTATTATTTTGAGTTTCAGCTTTTTCATTTTTTATTTTTATTGGAGTATAGTTGACACTCTATATTACATTAGTTTCAGGTGTACAACATAGTGATTCGCCAAGTCTATATGTTATGCTGTGCTCATTATAAGCGTAGCTAAGTGTAGCTACCATCTGTCACCATATAAGGCCATTACAATACCATTGACTATATTCCCTATGCTGTACCTTCATCCCCATGACTTAAGTCATTCCATAACTGGAAGCCTGTGTCTCCCACTCGCTTTCACCCATTTTGCCCATCCCCATCCCCTTCCTTTTGGCAAACATCAGTTTATTCTCTGTATTTACAGGTCTGTTTCTGCTTTTTTGTTTGTTTGTTTGTTCATTTGTTGTGTTTTAGATTCTATATATAAGTGAAATCATATGGTATTTGTCCTTTCCTGGCTTCTTTCACTTAGCATAATACCCTTTATGTCCATCCATGTTGTTGCAAATGGCAAGATTTCATTCTTTTTTATAGCTGAGTAATACTCCATTGTATATACGTGCCACATGGTCTTTATCCATTCATCTATCAGTGGACACTTGGGTTGCTTCCATAATTTGGCTATTGTAAATAATGCTGGAATAAACATAGAGGTGCATTTATCTTTTTAAATTAGTGTTTTGGTTTTTTGGGGTAAATATTCCATAGTGGAATTACTGGATCATATGGTATTTCTACTTTTAATTTTTTGAAGAACCTCCATACTGTTTTCCACAGTGACTGCATCAATGTACATTCCCACCAATAGTACATGAAGGTTCCTTTTCTCCACATCTTGCCAATACTTATTATTGCTTATCTTTTTGATTCTAGCCATTCTGACAGGTGTGAGGTGATATCATTGTGATTTTGATTTGTATTTCCCTGATGATAAGTGATATGAGCATCATTTCATGTGTCTGTTGGCAATCTTATGTCTTCTTTGAATTTTTAAAAAAATTTTTTAAAAGATTTTATTTGACAGAGAGAGACGGTGAGAGAGGGAACACAAGCAGGGGAAGTGGGAGAGGGAGAAGCAGGCTTCCTGCAGAGCAGGGAGCCCAATGTGGGCCTTGATCCCAGAACCCTGGGATCATGACCTGAGCCAAAGGCAGACGCTTAACAACTGAGCCACCCAGGCGCCCCTCTGTGTCTTCTTTGGAAAAATGTCCCTTCAGGTCCTCTGCCCATTTTTAATCAGATTATTTGTTTTTTTGTTTTTTGGTGTTTTTTTTTTTTTTTTTTTGGTATTGAGTTGTATAAGTTCTTTATATATTTTGGATATTAACCCTTTATCAGATATATCATTTGCGAATATCTTCTCCCATTCAGTAGGTTGCTCTTTTGTTTTGTTGATGGTTTCCTTCACTGTGTAAAAGTTTTTTTTATTTTGATGTAGTCTCAATAGTTTATTTTTACTTTTGTTTCACTTGCCTGAGGGGACATACCTAGACAAATGTTGCTAAGGCTGATGTCAAAGAAATTACCGTCTATATTTTCTTTTAGGAGTTTTATGGTTTCAGGTCTCACATTTAGGTCTTTAATCCATTTTGAGTTTATTGTTGTGTGTGGTATAAGAAAATGGTCTAGTTTCATTCTTTTGCATGTAGCTGTCCAGTTTTCCCATCACCATTTATTAAAAAGACTGTCTTTTCCCCATTGTATATTCTTGCCTCCTTTGCCATAGATTAATTGACCATATAAGCATGAGTTTATTTCTGGATTCTCTATTCTCTTCCGTTGATCTATATGTCTTTGTTTGTACCACTGTCATACTGTTTTGATTACTATAACTTTGTACTATATCTTGAGATCTGAGATTGTGATACCTCCAGCTTAATTCTTCTTTCTCAAGATTGCTTTGGCAATTCAGGGTCTTTTATGGTTCCATACAAATTTTAGGATTATTTGTTCTAGTTCTATAAAAAATGCTGTTGGTATTTTGATAGGGATTGCACTGAATCTGTAGATTGCTTTGGGTAGTGTGAACATGTTCACAGTATTGGTTCTTCCACTCCATGAGCACAGAATATTTTTCCATTTGTTTGTGTCATCTTTAATTTCTTTCATCAGTATTTTATAGTTTCAGAGTATAGGTTTCTCACCTCCTTGGTTAAATTTATTTCTAGGTATTTTATTCTTTTTTTGTGTAATTATAAATGGAATTGTTTTCTTAATTTCTTTTTCTTGTACTTTATTATTAGTATATAGAAATGTCACTGATTTCTCTGTATTAATTTTGTATACTGCAACTTTACTGAATTCATTTATAACTTCTAATAGTTTTTCTGGTAGAGTCTTTAGGGTTTTTTGGTGTTTTTAAATGTAAGGAGTTATGTCTTTTATTAACTCACAGACATTATCTCTTTAAATGTTTCCTCTCTCTTATTTTCTTTTTTCTTTTGTTCTTAAAGTTTTATTGAATAAACTTTCTCATTCTCTGTTCTAAATTTTTAAATTTCTCTCCTATTTCCCATCTATTTATTTACCTATGCTATATTCTGAATAATTTCTTCAAATCTGCCTTTTAATTTCTAACTTTCTCTGCAGTAAGTCTAATCTTTTGCTTAACCCATCATTGAGCTTTAATTTTAATAACTAGTTTATTAATTATCTTTACAATTTTTACCTTATTTTGAATTTTCCTATGTTTTCATAGTGCCTTATTTTTTTCTTAGGCCTTTGATTCACTTTTATGTTTCTAATGATTTTAAACTTATCTGTGTTATATATTGTTTTAGATTGTTGGTTGTATTTTAATTCCTTGAGGCTCTACTGCCTCAGAGTGTCAGATTCTCTTACTCTCACTTTTCTTTTTATTTGACTTCCCATAGAAACTCCCTACAACTTGGATTGAGGAGTTTTGTGTTTGTACCTGCCAGGTGCCCCAAGGGAATTACCAACCATTTTTATGTTAATTTCTTAGTTTAGTGTTTCCTGGATTATTGAGATTATAAATCTAACTTTCCAACCCATATGATGTACAATTTAGGGTTAATTTTGTAGAGACTTCTTTTTTTTTCCATTCAGAGCCTAGGCATGGGCAGACAAGACAAGCCAATAGCCATAGTTTTATTGTATTCCATCCTTTCATTATTTGTTATATCTGCAATAAATAGCTGTTTGAGAGTCCTGCTTTAATGCTGAAATCTCAGTCCCACCTCCTTACTTCACTTGGGCTAAGGCCTAGTCTACTGCCTTCATGTAGGCACTGAAACCGAAGCTCCTAAGTTACTTTAACTTATTCCTAACATAATCTTAAAGAGGATGAAGCATATGCACAGTTGCTCAGACCTTTGCTTTTTAGGTTTTATTTCTCATTTCTGGTAACTAGGTAATTCCTCTCCCTTATTTGTGAGCTCTGTTTTGCATTTTTTAAAAATTATACGTTATATTCATCATTTCTAGTTTGTCTGCATCATCTTAGTACTTGATTTTTACCGGACTGGATCTTGCGGTTGTTAATTCTCTGCTCATTGCTGTTTTATGTATGTTCAAAATGGCAGCCATCCCTTGGCATATAAGTGAGAGAGTTATACGAATATATTTAGACTAGTGTATCAGGAAGGCTGCCATCAAAGTGAAAGGAAGGTGCATATAAACTTGCACCACAAATAGTTAAGGACACCACAGAGTAGTGAGAAAATCAGCTCCTGCCATAGAAGTATGGAATAAAGGAAAGACTAGGTACTGCATACTATTTGCTTTATTCTTGCTGCATCCCATACTACCTGCGCAAGACACAATCTTTCTCTGCTAGGTTTGGCTTCTGAAACTGAATAATACCAATCTTGCCTAACCACTAGAATTAAATGAGGGATGCATGAAATACCTGGCAGATAGTGAGTGTTCAAGAAATTGTAGTTTCCTTCCTCCACCAAGACAAAGGGAATAGGTTTGTAATGTCATATCATTAATTAGAGATGGTTTGACAATAGGGGTTTCAGCAGCTAATTTAGATGCATGACCAATCTGGCCTTTAGAAATCTGGAGTTCCTTAGGATACAATTGGGAAAAAAAAAAAAAAAAAGGCTAATAAAGATGCGGACCCTATCTTGTCCCTCACTCACTCACAGCCCCCAACACTTTGGTGATTCAGTCTTTGAGTCTCAGATTATGGGATTGCTCTAACACAGTCATCTGTCACTGTTTTTGGAAGATCTGAATGGGGTCATTGCCTTACACTCCTTTGAATCTAATCTTTTTAAAGAGTAATGACATCTTTGTAGAAACCCATGTATAACTGCAGCATGTTTCCCCTTGAGGTGGCGTTTATTCCCCAACATCTCAGCTGTTAATGGGTGAAGGGAGGTGGTACATGGAAAAGACAGTGACTTTCCTGCGCATTCCTTCACACTGACAAAAACCACGTCAGACTTCCACAGATTTCAAGAGTTAGAAGGGGCTTTAGAAATCATGAACTGGTTGGAAATTATCAAATCAGAAGATCAGCAGCAAGTGAAGGCTCAGTCAGATGGGACCCACTATGCTTGGGCCACCATGAGAGAAGAGATCACAAGTTATTCTAGCTAAGAACACTTCAACAGTGGACATAAATGACAGCTTCCTTGGAGGCCAGTGGACATAAACGACAGCAGTGGTTAAAAGTGGTTAAAAAAAAAAAAAGGTTAATTAAGATGCAGACCCTTAACATAAACGACAGCTTCCTTGGAGGCCAGGAAAAGTCCCCAGAGAAGGATAGCAGTTGGGCCAAGAGTCCTTAGTCCTTATTTCAACACCAAGCTTCTCCTTGCACTTGGATTATATCTTGGAAGGGGCGCCTGGGTGGTTCAATTGGTTAAGCATCTGCCTTCAGCTCGGGTCATGATCCCGGGGTCCTGGGATCGAGTCCCGCATCGGGCTCCCTGCTCAGAGGGTAGTCTGCTTCTTCCTCTCCCTCTGCCCCTCTTCCCACTTGTGCTCTCGCTCTCTCTCTCAAATAAGTAAATAAAATCTCTCAAAAGATTTAAAACGATTGTATCTTGGAAGGAGGAAGAGGAACCTTTGAAGGAGAGAACCAGTCCAGATATGGAGTTCAAAATTTAAATTGATTATCTACCTAAAATGCAGAAAAGATTGAATTACGTTTAATTGGCAAGTTTAATTCTACTCACCATTAATGGGAATGATACCCTGCAAGGAAATTTAGTTCTAGTAGGGTGGAATAAAGATATCCCCACCCCTACTACCTTTTTTTTATACGTCTGAGATAAATTTCTTTACTATAGATGAGAAAAGCAGCCCCCCGACCCCTGTCACATTCTGGCAAATCCCAATCTTAGAAAATACAATGTTAATGATGTAGAACATCACTTTTACTTCACTAGTATAAGCAGTTTCTCTACAGCAACCTCATTGTACTCCTTCAGGATGCAGTTACCATGCACCATATTGTTTTCTGAGCTTCTTATATTCTTACCTCCCTCCTTTCCCCCACTGCCATACACACTGAGTTAAGCCTAAAGAACAGTAGTGTCTGGACTCTAGTCTCACCTCATCTACCTTTTGCTCTTTCCCTTGCAGAGGTACTCTGCTTGCCCTTCCTGTCTAATGCTTCTATGTCACTACCCCACCCCCCTTTATCTTCTTTGTTCTGGGAAGTACTCACCCTCCCCTTCCCTAGAGCCGTAAAACAGCATTAATGACAGAAGGGACTGCATTTAAAAGATGGATCACTGAGAGGAGAAATGCCTCAGGAGGTGTTTCAATGATATCCCTGTCACATATTCGAGGATAAGCTGAAGTAAAACACATAATGACAGCTGGACAGACAGGAAAGAGCCAGTCACCAATATCAGCTGGTGGCAGATACCGGTTCCGTGGGGCAGCTCCCATGGACCAGGGGAACTTCCGGGGTCCTGCTGGCCAGTGATGTGAGATCTGTGGGGCAAAGAGTTCTTGGCAGCATCCTTGGACCATCCCCACTGCAAGTTTCTCTAGCCATAGTTTTGACAAACTGCTCTAACAGTGAGATTTTTGTGCCATTCGTCCCTCCAGTCACCCTGCAAAGTGAAACATCAATCTTCTCACTTTAAGAGGTGGGGAGGTCGAGGCCAGCAAAGTTAAGTATCTACCCAAGAACAGGGGCTCAAATCCAATTCTTTTGACTTCGAGTCCAGTGCTCTATGTGATTAATGCCTCATCAACAGAGCAGTAAAATAACATGAATGGGGTGGGGATAGGCAGCTGGGAAGGCCCTCTCCAAAACCTCTTCCTCACTAACCTGTTTCATATTCCAACACAATATGATGCTGTTAAAATGCAGATAATATATACCTGGGGTGGGTTTAAAAGGCATTTTATTCATCATTGATGGGCATTAATAGCTTGGTACGAAATAGTTTATGAGTCCCTTTCCCAGGGACAGCCGGCTAAGAGCAGGTTTTAGTAAAGATAAATAGAGAAAGGTAAAGCAGGGCCCGGGTCCTTCCCAAGAGGGAAGATCCTGGTTGGGGAGTGTGGGCGCTTTGTGTGTATCAACAAGGAAAGAGCATAGAGCCTGGACCAGGTGAGGGTGGGCTGGAGCTGGGGAGGAGAGGAGAGAATAAGTGGAGGGGAGGGAGGAGGGCTCTAGAGACAACCAGACTGCGGCATCCTCCGGCTATGGCAGCCTCCAGCAGAGGCATGGGCCAGCTCACCTCTCTGAGCCTCACATTCTTCGTAACAATCCCTGCCTTGCCTGACACTCAGCAAGTTGGTGATATGAAAGCACTTTATAAATACTGAAGCACCATACAAATGATGGTCACAATTATTATTGATGCTGTTATTATCGAAGACCACATGAGTAATTTCACAATCAATTTTTGATTCATTGTAAAATGTCCTTGTAATCTGTACAGTTTTTTCATATATGTAAAAAAGTGCCAAGGGAACAGGCCGTAAGGCTAGTTCATCGACAATGTAAGGTTTTCTTAAAAAAAAAAAAAAATTGAATACTTTTTTCTTACTTATGTGAATAATACAGTTTTGGAGCTGTAGTAAAAACATAAATCTGGAGTTGTTTCTCCCTGATACTTGGCTTGTGATTCTGGGTTGTGCATGAAGGAATGAAATGTTACCTACGTATGACATGAGAGTTTTGTGTGAAAGGTTAAATACCAAAGCTGAGCAGTGTACCTGAAGGTATTTGAGTTCTCAGCTCATAGAAAGCTGGGAGATGAGAGGAAAAGTCAGGAACTCCCTGTAGCTCTGTAGTGGATGCTGGGCTGTTCTGCCCAGGTCCCACCTTCGGGAGGGAGGCGCTCAACTTCCTTAGGTGCTGGGGGGCTTGGCAAGTGTAGGCGCTTGGCTGAGTCTCTCAATGGGAATTGCCCTCAGCTGAGAACTGTTTTGCCCAAGGTCATGCCCTCTCTTTGGGGTAGCCCCGTACATGACTACTCACTGCAGAGGTATAAAGGGCCCAGGCCCCTTGCCCTAATTTGGGACAGTTCTGAAGGGCCATTCCAGCTCCAGAGCTCTGGGCAGGACCAGTGGACAGGCTTCTTCTGTGACTGATAGTTCAGTTTCTCCCTCAGTCCAATCACAAGAGCATGCCCGAAGGAGCTTCCTGCCCGCAAATCCCCATCTCAGAGGCTGCATATAAGGGAATCCAACTGAGAATCCAATTGCCGCCCTGCCAATGCCTCGGGTGAACGCAAGGGAGCTGGGAAGACGGGCTAATTATTATGAGTGCGGGAAAGGAACTGGAATGAGGCCGCATCTGCTGCCCTTTGTGGGCCTTGCCTGCATGAAGAGGAATATTTGTAACTTGCTCACTCAGCATGTAGCTGACTAAAAATTTATTTAAGCAACAGGAAATGGTGGAACGTTTTGGAGCAGCAATGTTGAGTCAATAGGGAGGATGTTTGCTGAAGATCTTATTTTTAGGGATCAATGTCTTTTCAATTGACCAGTTGTTAAAAATGTTTTCTACAGCATAGGAATCTGCACTACTGGTGAGCTAGTAAAATCCTGTCTCTGCCTCTATCAATTATAGAGTAATACCTCATCTTAACATACAGTAAGAAAAAAAAAAACTGAGGAAAAGTAATAATAAGCTAAAAAACCTTTTATCTATTATTAATGATTGGAAGGAAACACCATTATTATCTATCAATTGGCACTGGTGAAAAAATGATAATATTTGATGTAGGTGGGTGAAGCTGTGAGGAAATGGTCAATGTCCTAGAATTTGTAAAGATTTCAATTCTCTTCTAAATTACAGTCCATGAAATACTGATAATAAACCCCACTGAGATCTTTACAAGCAGATTCTAAAATTCATCTGAAAGAGAAAACAAAAAAGAATATAAAAAATCTTTTTGAAAAGGGACAAGTAAGGACTTGCCTTACCAAACATAAAAACTTAAATTATAAAACTATAGGGAAAAAAATGTATGAAACTAAAGAAATGAAGAGTGTGGTATTTATGCAGGAAAAGACCAACTGATCAATGATACAGATAAAGCCTGAAGGAAACCCAGCCATGGATGTATGGGAAGTTGTTATATGACAAGGATGGCATTTCATATCAGCAAGGAAAAGAACCATTCATTGAATGGTTTTATGACAATTGATAACAATTGCTTCGTAATAGCAAAAAAGAATAAAATAAAATGCAGTCTAGATATTAGTTAGACAACATTTCCTAGAAAGGGCCAGTAAATATTTTTGGCTCTATGGGCCATATAATTTCTGTCTCAAATATTCAACTCTGCCCTTGCAGTTCAAAAACAGTATTCAACAATTCATAAATAATAGGTGTAGTTCTGTTCCAATAAAATTTTATTCACAAAAACAGGCAGCAGGCTGGATTTGACAGTAATTTGCTGATCCCTGGATTAAAAAAACCACAAAAAAATGTGATAGAAAATATAGGGAGATTTTTTTATGACACTGGTGTGAGAAAGGCCTTTCTCTAAGCAAGACACAAATTAAAAGAATTAGCTGTAAATACCCAGTTTGGGCAAGACTGTGGGGAAGAGGTTTTAAATGCATTCCTTTGGGGCCATTAATTCCATTATAAGGAATTTATCCTATAGAATGATTGCATCGATACACAACAGTATCTCTACATCTCAATAGACCTGTCTACAGAAAAAGTTAAAAGTAGGCTACATGTTCATTAACAGAGGATTAATTAAATTTTGGTACATCTATACTATGTCTAGTGTTCAAAGGAATAAGGTAGTTCTATATGTACTGGAATGGAAAGATATCCCTGATACAGTAAGTTTTTTAAAAAGCAATTTCCTTACAGAGGAAAATCCTATTTTTATTATAAATAATGTGTATTTTTCTAGAAAGAGAGACATTAAATTAGTTACCTGTGAGAGTAGGGCAGTGGTGGAGTGGGCACTGAGTTCCCACAGTGTACTTATACCCTTCCATATTGTATGAAAGCTTTAGAGTAAGCACATTTTAGCAAAATAGAAAAAAGATCTTCCAAGAGGCTGTACTTGGAACCCTGAGAAATGCAGTATGGAATTAGGGAACTCTGTGGCCATTTTCTAGAGATAGAAGAGAGGAGGGAGGGAGTATAATTGTCCTGTGGGTTGTGGGGAAACAGGCATCCTGTATGCCATGCTTCAGGCCATATCATTGACCTCTGTGGGAATGGAGGCAGAAACCCTCATGGGAGTGATATCACAGGGACTGGAGACGGGAAGGATGAAATGGGCAAAGTGCATCTCAGTCTATAAAAGGCATCCTCCTCACTGCACAGCTTCTGACAGAGCGCTTAGACTTCAGGCTATGGAAAAGATTTCTGTGTGGGGTTAAATAAGATAACAGATGTGTAACCCAAATATAATTGTCACCCTCATGGTCCATGTTCAGTGCAGTTTCTCATTCAAACAAACAGTGGTCCAATTAAGACATCTTGAGAAATACCAGAGATCTTCTACTGTGGTCATCTATATAAAGTGACCCCATGAGGGTTTTACAAAAGACTTTCTGGAAATCCATCTGACCTTCTCTCCCACATGGTAGCTGATAAAATCTCATGTCCTCTGTCTTATTCATGTCATCCCCTTACAGGCATGTGGTTCTCATTTTCATCATCCTTCCCCAAACACCCAGCTTACATACACATGGCACATGTCCTTGGCTAAGTCTGCCCTTCTTATGAGCATCATATTCCCATGGAATATAGTGAATAAAAATCTCCACCTTGTTATATCCCTGGAATCTAACACCCTGTAGCTATTCAGCAAATATTGTTTGCAAGTACTTTTTCTACATTATAGATTTTAGATTTTCGGTGAGTGAGGATCAACACGTATGACAGCGTAGATTTCATCAGGAGTGTAAACTATCCTGATTAGGGTGTTCCCTGTCTGGGTTTATTGAATGTTCCTTATTTTATGTACTCAGATATGGCATAACATTCAGCTTAAAGTATCCAAGTCTTTTTCCTATCTCATTTTTCTGCCTAATGCGGTTCTTTCCATTTCTAATGAGAGGTGCTTATATAATAGAAGAGATGGATACCCTTCTGTTATAGTAAACAAGAGCTCCTTTTTTTTTTCAGGAAGAATTTGAAACTTAGAAGTAGCTTTATGACTAGGATTCTGCTTGTACCTCTAGTTTTATCTCTCCCCTTCTCACACTACTTGAGATTCCTCCAAATTCACCATGCTTATCCCTCTATTTTGGACACTACTTCTCCTTCATCTGACTAACTCCTATTGTACTGACAGGTCATAGCTTACCTGGCACCTCTTGACATTTATCATACTGCATTAATATTGTCCTCTGTCCCTATATGTCACCTCACTGGAGAGTGAGTTCTATGAGAATCAAAATCATGTCTATCTTGTTCACCATTGTATCCCCAAGCAACTAGCACAAGTCCTGGCACACAATAGACCATTGCCAAGTGCTTGTTGAATACTCGAAGCTTGAGTAACTCAGGCAGTCTTTATAGGCCCTTCTTTATGCCTAAGAATATTCTCATATATCTGCCTTTTCAGCTTCAAATTCAGCCCACGAGTAGATCTGAGCCCATAAATTATTTTCACAGTGGGAGCCCTCTAATTTAGCCTCTGTGAAAAACTGAAAATGTGCTGAATGTCTATCAGTAAAAAATATTGGATAAAATATGGAGCATTCATGCTTTAGAATATCTTACAACTTCTAAGGAAAAAAAATATTAGAACTACATGTACTGACTTCGGGGGATGTCCATGATACATTAAGTGAAAAGGGCAGATTGCAAAGCCATGTGCATATTGGGATATGAACTTAATTTTGTAGCAACTAAAAAAAGTGGAAAGAAAGGGGCAAAAGTCTAAATAGGAGCATATATGTTTGTGTATGTGTGAATAAACATAGATTGGTGTGAATGAATTCTGTCATACTGTTAACCTTGGCTACCTCTGAAGATTAGGACCAGAGAGGAAGAAATGATGGATTTTTCATATCTTTGTAACATTTGGTATATTAAAATAAATGTGTACTATTTTTTAGTTTTTAATCCAATAACTAAATCTCAGTTGCAAGTACTTTGAGGTCACCATAAACGTCCAGATTTTCGCAAAAATACTGTATTTCCATGATTCACAAACTTTACTGTGAACAAGAAAATTTGTTAAAACACAGGTTGCTAGGCCCCCACCCTCAGAGTCTCCTATTCAGCAGATCTGGGATCCAGCTTGAGAATATGTGTTTTTAACAAATTCCCAGGAGATGCTGCTGCTGCTGTCCACGGGTCTGACTTTTAGTAGCACTACTATATATCTAACTTCCCTAAAGAGAGAGATGTCAAGGGGACCCTCAAGGGCACCTAAGAAGGACTGAGACTAGAACAACCTTCAAGTATGATGCTTGAGTACCATCAGTGATGGGAAGAATGTACTCATTCTGTTCAGTGGTACTTAACGACCTCATCAGAACCTGCATTTTGATTCCCAGAGCAGAAGCTCTTGTGTTGCTCCAAGATATTATGTGTGGGGCTGATGTTGGTTATCCATGTTTAAAGCTTTGCCATGTCTTTCCACAACCCTATTGCTCCATAAGCTCATTATAGGAGGTTACTTCCCTGCTAGCTGCTTGAAATGAAGCTTTGTCTTTATGGAAGTTGGAAATACTGTAGGTGCACTGGAAGGCAGCAGCATACCTGGGTCCATTTGCCTTGAGGAATGATCAACCATTGAGTGAAGGGTCTATTAGAGCTGCTGTGTGATGGGAGCCAAAGGTGTCATGGACAATCAGTTTTTATTCTCATGGATGGCTTGTTTGGTGGGGTAGACAACAGAACCTTTAAAGTAGGAGACCTAGAATTGGGGTGAGAGTTACTGGGAATTTCTGAAAGGAATCCAAGGGATTGTCCATCATTACAAATGTACTGAATGAACCATGCTCTCTCATCATCTCTAGGTGGCTGAAGAGTCTTAGAGGCAAGTGGTTCAGACTATAGGCTTTGACATTAGATCAACTTGATTTTGAGTCTCAACTCTGACACTGCCTAGGTGTGTGATCCTGAGCAAAGTCCTGAATGTTCTTGAGCCTCAGTTTCCCCACCTGTACAAAGGGAATAATAATATCTGCCACAGAGTACTGCCATTGACATTAAAGGAGATTATGTCACATATAAAGATTCTAGTATTTTGTATAGTCATTATTATCATCATTATTATAGTATTTCATTGATTGTAAGATACACGTTTAAAAATTTTTAACATCTCTGAAATCAGGAAGCATCTAACAATTCCTGTTGGCCAGGTAACTGTTGTGATGTGATTGTCATGCTCTGTGCATCAAGACCTACAAAATGGGTACCAGCAGCTTGTAAGAAAATCCCAGAAACTATAGTGGAGCTCTCATTTAAGAAATGCAACATCACTAATACTCTTGGCGGCCTTGACTCAGTGATAAAATTATGGTGAAAATCATAGACACTGATGACTAGAAGATGAAAAGTGATTTAGGAGATTTGAATTCTCAGTGGGTCAAGAAATTTTAGGAATACCATCACAGTATTATCCAAGATCTCAGCAGAGACCAGTACAGTGAAATTGGGGAATTGAGGAGAGTTTAATAAAGGGGCAATTTATAGGGGTTTAGGACAACCAGCAAAGATAGTGGGGTACCTCTGGACCAGGAGTGCAAGGAGCAGTTACCACTCCATTGCTTGAAGGGGTGAAGAGAGGGGTTGGTTATTAGGCCTCTGACAAGGTAGCTGGAGGGAGAGGGTGTCTACAGGATCTGGGGCCTTTGAGGGAAGGGAAGGAGCTAGGAGAATAATACTCCACCCTTACTGACTTTCCAACCCTCTGATCTCCCTCTGGGGCTTCCCATTGGATGAACCAACCAGAATCCAAATTGCTAGGAGCCCTTTCATAAAAAGTCCATGCAATTCAGCCTCCTGGAGCATAGAGCAGGACTGAAAAGCATGGAGGGTGAATTGGAGGGTCAAGCATATGGTACCTATATACTTACCAATATATTGTTTACATTTTTCTTTTTATGAATACAGGAGAGTGATATATGATTTTTAAATCTTTCTAAGTATATCTGAAAGATTTATATTTTAAATATAAAATTAAAATTCTAAGTGATAGAAAACAAGCTTCTATTTAGCATGGGACCTCCAAAGCTTAATAAAGCTTGCAAAATCCTATCTCATATCACACTCTCAAATAAATTCCAGGTAGATCATACATATAAATGTAAAAGATAAAATAATATAGCTTTTAGAAGCTAACATTGGAAAACATTTTCTTAGTTTTGGGTAATCAAAGATTTTCTTAACAGAACACAAGAAGAAATAATAAATGAAAATATTAATAAACTAGACTACATTAAAATTAAGAACTTGGTTTGTCAAAAAGGACTATTGAAAGTGAAAAAGAAAAGCCACAGAGTGAGAGAAGTTATGTGCAACACATATAACTTATGTGCAGAATGTAAAGAATCCTTTAAAACAATGGATCAGACAAACAAGGCAATGGATGACTCCAACAAGTGGCCAATAAACACATTATAAGGTGTCCAACCTCCTTAGTAATCTAGAAAATACAAATTAAACTAACGAAAAAATAGAACAAACTCACCAGAATAGCCAAAATTAAAAAAACGGACAAGACCAAGGATGAGCAAGAATGTGGCACTATGGGAACTCATACATTACTGGCAAAGTATGAAGTCTTACAACCATGTTGAAACCTATTTGGCATCATATAGCAATGTTGAATGAATCCAGTAATTCAACTACTAGATATGTACCCAACAGTGCATATAGACATGAGAGACATGAGCAGAATTGTCCACAGCAGGAAGATTTCTAATGCCCAAACTGGAAATAAGCCTAGTGCCCAGCAATAGGAAAATATTATTCAGCAATTAAATGAATGACCTACAGCCACACACAACAACATGGATGAAGAGATGTATATTCAAAATCAGGCAAAATAATCTATGATGTTACAAGTCAGGATAGCAGTTGTCTTTGGGGAGACGGGAGAGGTGAATGGGAGGGGGCAAGAAGGGAGCTCATGCAGTATCGGCAATGTTTATGTTTTGACTTGGGTGATGGTCACACGAGTGTGCTCACTTCGGGTTCATTAATTGAGCTGTACACTTATTACTTGCATATTGCCTTTTCTGTTTGTAGATCATAGGTCAATAAAAAAAATAATAAAGTTTAAAAACAAAAAGCTTTATAAAAGCTCATTGGAATTAGATATAAAAGGATACCAGGTAAAACCTGATTTGGGAAGGAGAAATTCTAGGATTGATGTAAATGACCAAGATTCTATTTTAACCCCCGCAGCGCTGACAGTAATAGATCATCATGTGCTGCCTTCCAACCCAAATCTGGAAAATCATGTCCTAAAAAGAAATTGTTATAGACTTTAAATTTCATTCTATCATCCCTGCCCCTTTCCAACCAGGCTGAAATTAAAGCTCTATTTAAAAAGTGAATTCATTTAATATAACTTAAATTGACTGGCTTATCTGTCGGAGCCAGAACTACATTTCAGAGCCCTTCACATACCAGCAAGTGAATATATAAACACTTTGTTCTTTGCTGTTACCAAGGTCTAAAGAGCCTGCACATGAACAAAACAAATCCGTAATACAAATTATGAGTATGGATAATATAAAATCAATGGACCAAAATTACGTGTTTTAACAATTTCTAAATAATGTTCTATACCTAATAGTATAATTTGAGGAACTCAACAAAGCGACAAAATCCATTAACATTTCTATTAGTCCAAAGCAATCTCCCTTCTTTCAGGACACCTAACATATCTCAGCCGAATTTAACAATCACCGCAGTGTGAAGGGCAAAGAATCTAATACTCTGGATACCAACCAGAGTAATATCAAGATTCAACCAGTCAGAATCTCATGACCTGATAAGAATTTTCTCTTCTGATTTTACCTGGATTGGGCAACTAATCACCCAGCACACTCAGACAAACGAGCCAATAAGATAAATGAAGATATTGTACGCAACTCAGCTCCAACAACTTGGACACTAAATATTAAAAATAGAATCTTGGTACCCTCTAAACCTGTGGTCATTGGAAAGTGCCAGTCATTCTCTGGGTCAATAACCACTTCCTGAGTGCCCATGTTATCCAGCACGAAGCTCAACACTGCCATTGCAAAGAAGAAGAGTCAGTTCCTGCCTTGAGAGTTCATGGTCATTCACTTATTCTAGAAAATTTAGAAATTACATAAAAGCAAACTGAATGAAGCTAAAATTGTCTCTATTTTACCACCTAGAGAGAACATCTTTATAAATATTCTTCCAGTTGCAAACACTGCTATAAACCAGTGTTTGTGTCCCCCACCCCCAAATTCATATGTTGAAATCCTAACCCCCAATGTGATGGCTTTGGGAGGTAGGGCATTTGGGATGTGATTGGGTCATGAGGGTGAGCCCTTGTGAATGGGATTACTTGCCCTTATAAAAGGGACCCCAGAGAGCCTTCCCTTCTGCCATGTGAAGACACAGTACAAAGATAGCCATCTACAAACCCAGAAGTTGGACCTCACCAGACACAGAATCTGCCAGAACCCTTGATCTTGGGTCACCCAGCCTCCGGAATTGTGAGAAATAAATTTCTGTTGTTTATATTTATAAACCACCTGGTCTATGATATTTTGTTATAGCAGCCTGAAGAGACTAAGACAAACACATACACACAGATTTTCTTTTGATTTAAAAAACATGCTCATACTCTACATAATAATTTGTGATCTGTTTTTTTCACTTAGTATTTTGTAAACATCTTTTTACTACCATAGAAAGTGTGTGTGGATGGAACCGTGTCTTTCTTGCTCATTCCTAAATCCCCAGCACCTGAAGTTCTCCCAGTCAAGTATCATTCTCTCCAATTTTCTTTTTTCTTTACAAATGCTTCAAAAACGAAGTGGGGAAGAAGGTATATTTTACTTCTGTTAGGAGAAGAACTATTTGCAGTTTCTTCCAAAGCTTTCTGTTGTTCTAAAGTCTTAAAAAATGGTCCTTAGGGGCCCCTGGCGGTTTAGCAGCTGACTCTTGATTTCGGCTCACGTCATGATCTCAGCATAGCTCTGGGTGTGGAGCCTGCTTAAGATTCTCTCTTTCCTTCTCCCTCTGCCCCTACCCCCAATGTGTGCACTCTCTCTCTCTCTCAAATAAAAAAAATTTAAAAAATTTTTTAAATAGGTCCTTTAATTTACTCTAAAAAAATATCTTTTCCTAAATACTTTTTTTTAATTAAAAAAAAAAAGAGAAAGGTTTATTTGTCAGTCCTCACTGGCTCCAAGAGGGCTGTGGCCGTGGTTGAGAGCTTGGGTACTGAAGGGACAGACCTGAGCTCCCCTTCCAGCTTTACCCTCATGAGCACTCTGATCCTCCTTTTTTCATCTCAAAAAACAATTTTTTTTTAAGATTTATGTATTTATTTTAGAGAGAGAGATTGAGAGCATGAGCGGGAGGGGCATAGGGAGAGAGAATCTCAAACAGACTCTGAGCTGAGTGCAGAGCCTGACACAGGGCTTGATCTCACCACCCAAGATGGCGACCCAGCTGAAACCGGGAGTCGGGCACTTAACCCACTAAACCACCCAGGCGCCTCGCTCCTTTCTATAGCTTAAAAAAAAAGAAGAAGAAGAAGAAAGAAAGAAACTTAAAATAAAAAAAGACTCAAAATAACACCTCCTTCACAGGGCTGAAGTTGGCTAATGCTTGCAGTGGATCTAACAGTGTCTGACAGAGATAGGTACTCAATACCTACCAGATACATATTTTTCTTTTCTTAGCTGTTCCTACTACCACTGAAGAGCCTAAAAATCCCTGAGGCAATTTCTGCACTGAGACTGATTTACAAAAGTGCTTTGCTCTAACAGCATCTTCTTTTGAGTTATCTCTGTATTTCAACACTTAGGAGTGGAATGTGTAGAACCAAGAGTATACACGGTAGGCTCTGGGGTGCATGTCAGCTGACCACTGAGGAATGGGCTGCTCAGATGGGGAGGCGGGTCTGTGGAGCTGTGTGGCTCAGCTGGAGAGGGCGTTTAGCTAATCATGGAGCTTCCACCCCGAATCTGCTTGGGTTGTGCTTTCATCATTGTGTATATAGTGACTCCTGTGAAATGTTAAAAATGACATAAAAAAAAAAAGGTGTATCAAGTGTGTGGAAGAATAAAGCTATGTGGATGTATAGTATTAGTAAAATATCATTTACTCCTTGATCCATTTCTGTTAGTAAAATTGAACTCCGTTTTTGCTCATAATGCTGACTTTATGAAATTTTACAGCCTGGCCTTAAAAATGGAAGTTTTCATCATTAACAAGAGGAGTCACAGGAAGAGATGAAAAAGATCTCCTTCTTTCCTTCTGCAGATGGAGAGAGATCTTTCCCCCATAAAACCAGTTCCAATAGTCTAATTTGATAAAATGCTAAATTACAAGTAGTCACAAGAATATAATCTTGATTTTGTCTGTGAATGACTGGTACCAGCTTATTTTCTTCCTTTATCAAAATCTGTCCTTGAAAATAATATGAACAAAAGGGTCTTGTTAAGAGCCCTAAGACTTACAAATTGTTGCCATGACCTGTGAAAATAATGGTGCTTGTTATGCTCTATGACTCTCCCCAAGACCCATTCTCTCTCTCTCTCTTTTTTTTTTTTTGATGCCTACCCTGTGCCCCAGGAGGCTGAACCCCATGAATGCATCCTCCAGGCTCCCTTGTGGATGGCCTTGTTGGCTTTGGCCAATCGGAGAGCCAAGACTTGTGATGAGGCAAGCAAAGCCCACAAGACACAAAATTTAAGGAGACCTCTGTCAGGTGTGACCCTCCTCTATTTGAGCCTGAGAAAGAGCCCTTGCCTGGCCTGCCTCACCCAAGAGACAAGGGGGAGGGCATTCACTCCACTTCTTCCTTGCTTTGGGTTGTGTTTCTAGTTATGGTGACAGCCCTGTCAGGGGAAGGATATCAGGGAAGGCTACTCCAGGCCCCCCTGGGCTCACCTACTCTTCCAGCCCTAGAGATAGAAATGGTTTCCCACTGTTATTGAGCTCTGAGTGCCCCAAAGGTTCTTTTAGCCTTACTACCTTTACAAGTAGTTCCTTCATTAAGTCTCTCTTTTTTTTTTTTTTTTTTTTTTTTTTAAAGATTTTATTTATTTATTTGACAGAGAGAGACACAGCGAGAGAGGGAACACAAGCAGGGGGAGTGGGAGAGGGAGAAGCGGGCTTCCCACGGAGCAGGGAGCCCGATGCGGGGCTTGATCCCAGGACCCTGGGATCATGACCTGAGCCGAAGGCAGACGCTTAACGACTGAGCCACCCAGGTGCCCCCCTTCATTAAGTCTCTTGAACCATCTGAGTCAGAGGTTATTTCCTATAAGAATGCTGACTAAGCCAATAATCTTTAACAATAACAACAAAAAGTAATTCTGATTGTTTATTTTGGTAATTTGTTGCTCTGGTAATATTGTGATTGATAGCTCAGTATTCTTAAGTAATACAAATAATTAAAATGTGACTGTCAAATCAGAAAAGGAATAGAAAACAACTTAAAATCCATGCATTTGCACAACTTCTTATTTTAACTTAAAAGATCCAGAGTTTTGTCTCATTTAAACAAATGAGAGAAAAAATTTTAGTGAAAGTGGGAAGTGTGGATGGAGGAAGTGTTTAGGAAGCAAATATATTTGGGCCTGTACAAAAATTGTCATCTTTGCAATTCTGGGTTTTTTTAATGAGTCTCTGACTCTATCGTTCCTGATCCTCCAGGGTCTATTCTATGATAAAGGGACAGAGAGCCATTGTGATGCCTCGAAGTTCAGGTATATGTCTTCAGTTAGTGCTGTGCAAAGCATATTTGGGAAGATGTGTTATTTGCTGCATAGAAACTCCTCATAGCAGGTGGGGGTCAGGTAAGATGGCAGTGTGGCAATTCCTTCACTAGCACACCTCCCTTTCCTGAAAATTAGAACAACTCAATTGCTTTGCCCTCAGGGGAGCTGCTTAACCAGCAAAGCACACCAAAATCCAATGTGTCTCTGTTTTGAAAAGTGAGATTTCGTTCCATGTGATTGAAAGGAGCAGAAGGTCAGGTGAAGAAACCAGTGCTCTAGCTCTGGGATGGACACCTCTGCCCAGAGGCTTGCCTGCCTGCATGCCAGGCTATTGTTTCACCAGCCCATCTAGTACTTGCCAAGATGAACAATGGATGTGACGAAGCTCAAATTCAGCATTCATCTGGTGGCATACCATTGACCTTTTAGGACACTGCATTAGATAAAGAGGCTTTCAGAAGCCATTATTTCAATGCATTTCAGTTTTGTTTAGATAGCAAGATATTTGCAAGTTTCCAGTGTGAGTTTCCATTGCTGCAGACACCAATGTCTTGATTTACACATGTACAGAACTAGACTAGCTGTTGATAAGAAAATGTTAATTAGTGTTATAACTGCTCCTTAATTTGCATATTCTGTTAATTAACTTTCTCCTTGGGAGTGACCAGATTTGCAAAATGAGAGCAAGAGAACTAGGTAACTCAGAGATACAAAAGATTTAAAAAAAATTTTTCCCCCCACCTACCCTTCTAATACTGAATCTCCCCTACCTTGTCCCTACTACGGGTCTTTCTACTTCTGCCTGTACACCTCTAAAGATTTCACTATGGGGAAAATAGGATGGGTACTAATACTTGATCATTTGCTGGATACTATGTGCTGGGTATTTCTCCTTTATTCCCCATAATCACCTTAGCAGATAGGAATTGCTATTCCCACTTTATAAATGTTGAAACTGAGATTCAAAGAGTTTAAGAAATTTCTTAAAAACAAATATGTAGACTTCTGATTTCAACTCCAACATATAAAAAACTTGGAAGTCATCATTCCTATCCTAACAATAAGAAAAAGCTTAGCAAACTGAAAATCAATTACTTTTCTTGGACTCATCAGAGAACTACATTCATGGGGCAAACTGCTACCCCCAAGTCTGGAGAGGCAGGTGAATACAGAGAGTACTGCTGAAATCTTACCTGGAGCGGAAGCCACTGAATCCATAAACTGATAATAAACACTTAAATGATAATTTTGGCAAGTTGCTGAAAGCTGAGTATGGACTAGCATGAGGGTGAGAAACTACTTGGGGAGGGGGGGTCACAATTTTAGTGGGGGCTCCCTATTTCTGTGGGCTTTACATCTAGGAACCCCACCAGGTTATCAAGGTAAAGACAGGGAAAGATCTCTTTGTGGATCTATTCATGGAAAGAAAAGCACAATCATTGTGAAATACACCAAGAACATTCTCCATAATACACTCCAGGGGAAAATACTTTAAGCCTTATCTTAGCTTGGAGAAGAGCATTCCTCCCACTCCAGCTCCCTCCTGTCTTCGTGTTTTGCCTGAAGAAAAAAAAATAAAAACAGGAACAACAACCATCGGTAACAGGGATCAGGCCTCAAGGAAATAGATGGGGAATGCTGTAGCCAGGAAAGGGAGTAGAGGGCAGGGAGGAACACTTGTGAAAGTTGCAGCCCAGAAACACAGACCCACTAAAGGAATAAGATTTAATTTGAAGATTATAGAATGCTACCTCTTCTCCACACCTTACTACTTCACCACCAGGGTTCCAGTATAATCACAAAGGATTATAGCTAAAAGAGCTATAAGACAAAGATCAACTGTCTCTTAGGAGTATTTAAGGAAGCCCAAAGTCAACAGTGGAGACAAAAGCAAGGAACCTAAGGAATTGGAAGCCTCTGGTACCTATAGCTACAGCAAATATCAGAGCCCAACTTGTAGCCAGATTAACATAAATCCTCACTCTAGGCTTCTTTATCTCAGTTCCTATTACCCAATAAAACATTTCTAATACTCAACAAATAATTATAAGGTATGCCAAAAGGCAAAAAAATAAACACAGACTAAAGAGACAAAGCAGTCATCAGAACTAGACTCAAATATGACACAAATGTGGGAATTACCAGACAGGGAATTTAAAGTAACTACGATTAATATGTTAAGGCCCCTAACAGAAAAAGTAGACAACATGCAAGAATGGATGGGCAGTGTAAATAGAGAGATGGAAAGTCTAAGAAAGAACCAAATGGAAATGCAAGAGATCAAAAATACTGTAACAGAAATGAAGAAAGCCTTTGATGGGTTCATCAGTAGACTTGACATGGCTGAGGAAAAAATCGTGAGCTTGAACATAGATCAACAGAAACTATCCAAAGTGAAATGCAAAGAGTAAAATAATGAAGAAAAATATAAAAACAGAACAAAATATCCAAGAACTGTAGAACAATATCAAAAGCTATAATATATATTGTTGGAATACAAGAAGGAAAAGAAAAACAGAAGAAAGCAGAAGAAATGTTTGAAGCAATAATGTCAGATTTTTTCAAAATTAATGAAAGACATCAAACAACAGACCAATGAAAGTCAGAAAAAACCAAACAGGGTAAATATAAAACAAAACAAGAAACAACCACCTGGGGATATCATATACAAATTAAAGGAAATCAAAGACAAAAAGAAACTATTGAAAGAAACTAGAAGAATGAAAGTATCTTATCAGCAGAGAAACAAGGATAAGAATTACAGCAGATCTTTTGTCAGAAACTGTGCAAGAAAGAGGAGTAGAGTGAAAGCCTTAAAGTGTTGAAAGAAAAAAACCCCCTGCCAACCTAGAATTTTATATCCAGTGAAATTTTCCTTCAAAAGGGAAGGAGAAATAAAGACTTTCTTAAGAAAATCAAAACCTGAGGGAATTCCTCACCTGCAGACTTGTTCTATAAACGTCTTAGTCCATTGGGACTGTTATAACAAAGTACCATAGACAGAGTGGCTTATAATCAACAGAAATTTATTCCTCACAGTTCTGGAGGTTGGGAAGTCCCACAAACCCCTAGACTCTTGGACTCATCAGAGAACTACATTCATGGAGCAAACTGTTTAAAATCAATAGAAATTTATTCCTCAGTTCTAGAGGTTGGGAAATCCCACAAACACCCAGACTCTTGGAGTCATCAGAGAACTACATTCATGGGGTAAACTGCTTATAATCAACAAAAATTTATTCCTCACAGTTCTGCAGGTTGGGAAGTCTCACAGACTCCCAGTCTTGGACTCATCAGAGAACTACATTCATGGGGCAAACTGCTACCCCCAAGTCTGGAGAGGCAGGTGAATATAGAGAATACTGCTGAAATCTTACCTGGAGCAGAAGCCACTGAATCCATAAACTGATAATAAACACTTAAATGATAATTTTGGCAAGTTGCTGGAAGCTGAGTGTGGACTAGCATGAGGGTGAGAAACTACTTGGGGGGGGGGGTCACAGTTTTAGTGGGGGTTCCCTATTTCTGTGGGTTTTACATCTAGGAACCCCACCAGGTTCTCAAGGTAAAGATCAGAGAAAGGTCTCTTTGTGGATTTATTCATGAAAAGAAAAACACAATCATTGTGAAATACACCAAGAACATTCTCCATATTACACTCCAGGGGAAAATACAGAGAATACTGCTGGGCCAACAGATTTGGTTTCTGGTGAAAGCTCACTTCCCAGTTCATAGACCTCCATGTTCTCACTGTGTCCTCACATGGCAGAAGGGGGTGAGGAAGCTCTCTGGACCGATTTTTATAAGGGCTCTAAGCCTATTCATGAGGGCTCTACCCTCATGGCCTAATAACCTCCCAAAGGCCCCACCATCAAATACCATTACATTGGGGAATATGTTTCAACATATGAATTTATGGGGGAGGGGGGGACACAGACATTCATTTTGTAGCAGCAAGAAATGTTAAAAGAAATTCTTTAGGCAGAAGGAAAATGATACAGATCAAAAACTTGAATCTACATAAAGAAAGGTAGAGTATCATAGAATTGATTGATCTAAAAGATAAGTTTTTATTTAAAGCAATAATAAGAACAATGTATTAGGTGATTAGATGATATGAATAAGTGAAATGAATGACAACAATGCCACAAGGGATGGAAGAGATTGGAAATATTGTTATAAGGCAATTTTGTTACATGTGAAAAGATATAGTACTATTTGAAAATAGATTGTTAAAGGTGTATATTGTAAACTCTAGCATAGCCACTGAAAAAGTTAAATGAAGTAGTTTAAAGGAAATGCTAAGAGAGGAGATAAAATGGAATCATACAAAGTATGCATGAATTAAACCAGAGAAGGCAGAAAAATGGGAAATTCAAGCATGTATATTATTACTACATGCCAGGCAGTGTTCTGACCACTTTAGAAATATTCTCTTTTAATCTACATTGAAACACTATGGGGTAAGTAAAATCATTATACTTTTTTTAAAGATTATTTATTTGAGAGAGCGAGTGCAAGTGGAAGAGAGGGGCAGAGGAAGAGGGAGATAGGGAGACAATCTCAAGCAGACTCCCCACTGGGCACGGAGCCCTATGCAGGGCTTGTTCTCACCACCCTAAGATCATGATCCTGAGATCATGACCTGAGCCGAAATCAAGAGTCAGATGCTTAACCGACTGAGCCATCCAAATTATTATACTTTTAATTCCCTTTTTGAATGAGGAAACTAAGGCAGAGAGAGGTTAATTGTCTTGCTCAAATTACACAACCACTTAATGGTGAAGCTGGAATTCAAACTCCAAGCAACTCTTGCTTTTAAGCCTTATACTAAATGGCTTTATTCATGTTAGAGCCAGAATGTGAAATCAAATCTCTCTGGCTACAATGTTTGTGCCTTTGTTCACTATGCCAGGAATATACTGTTACCTCCATTTGTAGATCTTTTCATCTTTGGGTAGCTGTGAACTTTTATTTTTAAAGATTTTTTCCATGTTACTTACATAATATATGCTCACTATAAAAAAAGTACAGAAATGTATAGGAAAATACAAAAATAATCTTATTATCCAGAGTAAATCACTATTAACATTTCAGTAACCGTAGGTTCATACATCTCTCTAAGCATATATGCAAATATATAGGTAAAGCTACATTAATAAAATATACATACTATTTTAATTATAAACACATTTATATTCTTCTAGTCTTTTACTTTTTTCTTCTGTGCTCACTTCACTCAGCCTCTCCCCACCGCCTATTTGCCTCAAACTGGGAAATCAATTTTAACATAAAATATTATAAATATATATTTACATTTATAGGGATTTTGCCATCATTTTACAAAAGTGGAATAATATTTTATACACTTTTTCCGTGCCTTGCTTTTCACTTAACAATACATCATGGAAATCCTTCAAATAATCTGGTATAGATATAGTCCATTCATTCTAATACTCCAAGGTATGAACCGCAGCAAATTCTATAATTTGCTTATGGAAGGTTTTCTTATAGATTTAGTTTTATTTTTTTTTAATTTTTTTTTATTTTATTTTTTAAAATTTTATTATGTTATGTTAGTCACCATACAATACATCATTAGTTTTTGATGTAGTGATCCACGATCCATTGTTTTCGTATAACACCCAGTGCTCCATGCATTACGTGCCCTCCTTAATACCCATCACCGGGCTAACCAATCCCCCCTCCCCCCTCCCCTCTAAAACCCTGTTTGTTTCTCAGATCCATAGTCTCTCATGGTTCATCTCTCCCTCCAATTCCCCCCGCCCATTTTTCCCTTCCTTCTCCTAATGTCCTCCATGTTATTCCTTATGTTCCACAAATAAGTGAAACCATATGATAATTGACTTTCTCTGCTTGACTTATTTCACTTAGCATAATCTCCTCCAGTCCCATCCATGTTGATGTAAAAGTTGGGTATTCATCTTTTCTGATGGCTGAGTAATATTCCATTGTATATATGGACCACATCTTCTTTATCCATTCATCTGTTGAAGGGCATCTTGGCTCTTTCCACAGTTTGGCTATTGTGGACATTGCTGCTATGAACATTGGGGTGCATATGGCCCTTCTTTTCACTACATCTGTGTCTTTGGGGTAAATACCCAGTAGTGCAATTGCTGGGTCATAGGGTAGCTCTATTTTTAAATTTTTGAGGAACCTCCACACTGTTTTCCAAAGTGGCTGTACCAACTTGCATTCCCACCAACAGTGTAAGAGGGTTCCCCTTTCTCCACAACCTCTCCAACATTTGTTGTTTCTTTCCCTGTCCATTTTTGCCATTCTAACTGGTGTAAGGTGGTATCTCAGTGTGGTTTTGATTTGGATTTCCCTGATGGCTAATGATGATGAACATTTTTTCATGTGTCGGTTAGCCATTTGTATGTCTTCTTCAGAGAAGTGTCTGTTCATCTCTTCTGCCCACTTTTTGACTTGATTATTTGTTTTTTGGGTGTTGAGTTTGAGAAGTTCTTTATGGATCTTGGATACCAGCCCTTTATCTGTAGTGTCATTTGCAAATATCTTCTCCCATTCTGTGGGTTGCCTCTTTGTTTTGTTGACTGTTTCCTTTGCTGTGCAGAAGCTTTTTATCTTGATGAAGTCCCAAAAGTTCATTTTTGCTTTTGTTTCACTAGCTTTTGGAGATGTATCTTGAAAGAAGTTGCTGTGGCCGATGTCAAAGAGGTTACTGCCTATGTTCTCCTCTAGGATTTTGATGGATTCCTGTCTCACATTGCGGTCTTTCATCCACTTTGAGTTTATCTTTGTGAATGGTGTTAGAGAATGGTCCAGTTTCATTCTTCTGCATGTGGCTGTCCAATTTTCCCAGCATTATTTATTGAAGAGACTGTCTTTTTTCCATTGCATGTTTTTTCCTGCTTTGTCAAAGATTATTTGACCATAGAGTTGAGGGTCCATATCTGGGTTCTCTATTCTGTTCCATTGGTCTGTATGTCTGTTTTTGTGCCAGTACCATGCTGTCTTGGTGATCACAGCTTTGTAATGTAGCTTGAAATCGGGCAACGTGATACCCCCAGCTTTGTTTTTCTTTTTCAACATTTCCTTGGCAATTTGGGGTCTTTTCTGATTCCATACAAATTTTAGGATTGTTTGTTCCAGCACTTTGAAAAATGTCATTGGAATTTTGATCGGGATGGCATTGAAGGTATAGATTGCTCTGGGTAGCATAGACATTTTAACAATGTTTATTCTTCCGATTCGTGAGCATGGAACATTTTTCCATCTTTTTGTGTCTTCTTCAATTTCTTTCATGAGTGTTTTGTAGTTCCTAGAGTATAGATCCTTTACCTCTTTGGTTAGGTTTATTCCGAGGTATCTTATGGTTTTTGGTGCTATTGTAAATGGAATCGTTTCTTTAATTTCTCTTTCTACAGTTGCGTTGTTAGTGTATAAGAAAGCAACTGATTTCTGTGCATTGATTTTGTATCCTGCCACATTATTGAATTGCTGGATGAGTTCTAGTAATTTGGGGGTGGAGTCTTTTGGGTTTTCCACATAAAGTATCATGTCGTCTGCGAAAAGAGAGAGTTTGACTTCTCCTTTGCCAATTTGAATACCTTTTATTTCTTTTTGTTGTCTGATTGCTGTTGCTAAGACTTCTAGTACTATGTTGAACAACAGTGGTGAGAGTGGGCACCCTTGACGTGTTCCTGATCTTAAGGGAAAGGCTCTCAGCTTTTCCCCATTGAGGATGATATTCGCTGTGGGTTTTTCATAGATGGATTTCATGAGCTTGAGGAAAGTTCCCTCTATCCCTATACTCTGGAGAGTTTTTAATCAGGAAAGGATGTTGTATTTTGTCAAATGCTTTTTCTGCATCAATTGAGAGGACCATATGGTTCTTCTCCCTCCTCTTATTAATGTGTTCTGTCACATTGATTGATTTGCGAATGTTGAACCACCCTTGCATCCCGGGGATAAATCCCACTTGGTCGTGGTGGATGATCCTTTTAATGTATTGTTGGATCCTATTAGCTAGGATTTTGTTGAGGATTTTGGAATCCATATTCATCAGGGATATCGGTCTGAAATTCTCCTTTTTGATGGGGTCTTTGCCTGGTTTGGGGATTAAGGTAATGCTGGCCTCATAGAATGAGTTTGGAAGTTTCCCTTCTGTTTCTGTTTTTTGAAACAGCTTCAGTAGAATAGGTATTATTTCTTCTTTGAATGTTTGGTAGAATTCCCCAGGGAATCCATCAGGCCCTGGACTCTTGTTTTTTGGGAGGGTTTTGATCACTGCTTCAATCTCATTACTGGTTATTGGCCTATTCAGGTTGTCAATTTCTTCCTGTTTCAGTCTTGGCAGCTTATAGGTTTCCAGGAAGGCCTCCATTTCATCCAGATTGCTCAGTTTATTGGCATAGAGTTGTTGATAATAATTTCTAATAATTGTTTCTATTTCCTTGGTGTTAGTCATGATCTCTCCCCTTTCATTCATAATTTTATTAATTTGGGTCCTTTCTCTCTTCTTTTGGATAAGTCTGGCCAGTGGTTTATCAATCTTATTAATTCTTTCAAAGAACCAACTTCTAGTTTCGTTGATCTGATCTACTGTGTTTCTGGTTTCTAATTCATTGATTTCTGCTCTAATTTTAATTATTTCTCTTCTAATGCGTGGCTTAGGAGTCGTTTGTTGCTTTTTCTCTAGTTCTTTAAGGTGTAGAGTTAGTTGGTGAATTTGGGATTTTTCTATTTTTTTGAGCGAGGCTTGGATGGCTATGTATTTCCCCCTTAGGACCGCCTTTGCAGTATCCCATAGGTTTTGGACCGATGTGTTTTCATTCTCATTGATTTCCATGAATTGCTCAAGTTCTTCTTTGATTTCTTGGTTGACCCAAACATTCTTGAGCAGAGTGGTCTTTAGCTTCCAAGTGTTTGAATTTCTGCCAAATTTTTTCTTGTGATTGAGTTCCAGTTTTAGAGCATTGTGGTCTGAGAATATGCAGGGAATAATCTCAATCTTTTGGTATCGGTTGAGACCTGATTTGTGACCCAGTATGTGGTCTATTCTGGAGAAAGTTCCATGTGCGCTCGAGAAGAATGAGTATTCTGTTGTTTTAGGATGGAATGTTCTGTAAATATCTATGAGGTCCATCTGGTCCAATGTATCATTCAAAGCTCTTGTTTCCTTGTTGATTTTCTGCTTAGATGATCTGTCCATCGCTGAGAGTGGAGTATTGAGGTCTCCTACAATTAGCGTATTGTTATCAATATGACTCTTTATTTTGGTTAACAGTTGGCTTATGTAGATGGCTGCTCCCATGTTGGGGGCATAGATATTTACAATTGTTAGATCTTCTTGTTGGATAGACCCTTTAAGAATGATATAGTGTCCTTCTGTGTCTCTTATGACAGACTTTAGTTTAAAATCTAATTTGTCTGATATAAGAATTGCTACCCCAGCTTTCTTTTGAGGTCCGCTGGCATGGAAGATAGATCTCCATCCCTTCACTTTCAGTCTGGATGTATCTTTAGGTTCAAAATGAGTCTCTTGTAGACAGCATATGGATGGGTCCTGTCTTTTTATCCAGTCTGCAACCCTGTGCCGTTTTATGGGAGCGTTTAGGCCATTCACGTTGAGAGTGATTATTGAAAGATATGAATTAATTGTCATCATGTTGCCTGTGAAGACGTTGTTTTTATAGATTGTCCCTGTAAATTTCTGTGGTAGATCACTCTTGGGGTCTTTCTCCTTTTATAGAACCCCCCTTAATATTTCTTGCAGGGCCGGCTTAGTGGTCACATATTCTTTCAACTTCTGCCGGTCATGGAAGCTCTGCATCTCTCCATCCATTCTAAATGAAAGCCTTGCCAGATAAAGTATTCTTGGCTGCATGTTATTCTCATTTAGTACCCTGAATATGTCTTGCCAGGCCTTTCTGGCTTGCCAGGTCTCTGTGGATAGGTCTGACGTTATTCTGATGTTCCTCCCTCTGTATGTAAGGACTCTCTTCCCCCTAACTGCCCTTAAGATGGTTTCCTTGGTTCTAAGATTTGCAAGTTTTACTATTACATGCCGGGGTGTTGGCCTGTTTTCCTTGATCTTAGGAGGGGTCCTCTCTGCCTCTAGGACTCGAATGTTTGTTTCATTCCCCAGATTAGGGAAGTTCTCAGCTATGATTTGCTCAAATACATCTTCTAGTCCTCCCTCTCTCTCCACTCCCTCCGGGATTCCAATTATTCTGACATTGGAACGCCTCATGGTGTCACTTATTTCTCTGATTCTATTTTCATGGATTCTGAGTTGTTTTTCCCTGGCCTCCTCTTTTTCCTTTTTATCTATTATATTGTCTTCCAGGTCGCTTATTCTCTCTTCTGTCTCAGTTACCCTAGCTGTTAGATTATCTAGATTGGATTGGATCTCATTGATAGCATTTTTAAGTTCTGCCAAATCACCTTTTATTTCTGCCCTTAGAGACTCTATGTTGCCATTAATTGATTTCTCCATTCTAGCCATTGTCTTCACAATTACTAGCCTGAATTCCATCTCCGACATCTTGGTTATATCTGCATCCATGTGTAAATCTGCAGCATAAGTCATAATCTCTGAGTCTTTTCTGTTTTGGGGGCTCCTCCTCCTAGTCATTCTGTTGATGGGTGTTTGAGGGAATGTATAGAGTCCAAATTATTGACCAGAACGCAAGCAAGATGCACCTGTTTTCTTGGGACCTTAGGGTTGCTGGCCTCTTGTTTTCCCAGCCTGTCTTCTGCGGGAGGGGCCGCCGCGCTGTTACTCAGGCAACCCTGTTTGGGCAGAGTTGCCCTGCGCCCCTGTGGCGGGGGATGGGCTCAGTGGGAATCAGTCTTTGGGGCTTTTGTTCTCTGGCGCCTTTCCCTGGCGGCTTTGCGCGTCTCTTCCGTGAGTCAGAGCAGAAGAGACCGTTTCCAACCCTCTGCCTCAGAGCAGAGAGACTGCAGTCTGTTCTTCAGTGAGCTCTCCAGGCCACACTGTCTCTGTTTCTGTCCGTGCTGCTATAAACTGCAGCGGCCTGGGTTGTGTGCCCCTCCGCAGCGCTCCCAGTCCTGCCTCCAGGTCGGGGCACGTCTCTGCCCTTTGTGCTTCTAAAACCGCCAGCTGCTCCCAGTTCGCACGCGCGCCTCCGCCGCTTGGGGTTTCCACTCCTGGGGGTTGCAGTTCACCGGCGGGACCCCGGCGCACCGGGTTTCTGTCTGGGGGGCTGCGGTTCGCGTGTGCGCGACCCCGCCGGTCTGGTTTTCCACCCCAGGGGCTGCCCTAAAGTCCTTTCCCGACGCTACTGGTCTGCGAGTCTGTGCCCGTCCGCAGCACGCAAGGCTGTCACTCACCGGTGGTGTAGGATCCCCACGGCCAGGCACCCTCCCGCTGCCGTTTATCCTCCGATATCTCTAGATTTAGTTTTTGACCTCTACAAATGCTGCAACAAAAATTTTATGCCAAACTTCTTGTTAAACCGACAGATTTAACCTGTGTGTCCTTGCCAAGCCCACTGAAATCACAGTAAATGGGTTGTTGTAAAGGTGTAAGCCCATAAGGACAAAGAATAAGAGAGGTGATATCAATGAAGTGGTTAAATGACATCAAGCTTGGGAGACCTTAGAAGATGAAGGAAAGCCAGGGTGCAGTCTGGTATACACTGCACGGCGTCTAGAGGCTCAGGAACAGGTGGTATCAGGTGCCCCTGGATGTGGGAGGACAGGTGGAACTTAAAAGGAGTAGAATTGTATTAGTGTCTGGTTGAGAAGCAGTTAAACATCTGGATTCTCTCCCCAACTTCATGTAGCTTAAATGACTACCAATCCCCCACTCTGGGTGAAGACTCAAAGTTTGTTCTCTGGAGTGGGTAAATCAGAGGGTCTTTAGACTGAGGGACGCTAGAGAATTAAGTAAAAGGTTACATTCTAAATTGCTCTGTTCCTCTACTAGGCTCTAATAATGTCTGGAAGCTAGATGTATTCTAACCAGTTGAACAACTAGAAGTTTTCTGTCTGGGGAATGTAATCAGCCTGAAGAAAAGACCTAAAGGTACTGATACCAACTGATCCCCAAATGAAATAGTCCTGCCATATCAAATGATAAGCTCAAGGGCAAAGAGCTTTGAAAAGGCATTTGAGTATCTCATTCTTTTTTTTTTTTTTTCTTAAAGATTTCACTCATTTATTTGACAGAGAGAGACAGCAAGAGAGGGAACACAAGCAGGGGGAGTGGGAGAGGGAGAAGCAGGCCTCCCGCTGAGCAGGGAGCCCGATGCAGGGCTCGATCCCAGGACCCTGGGATCATGACCTGAGCTGAAGGCAGACACTTAACGACTGAGCCACCCAGGCGCCCCGAGTATCTCATTCTTAAATGTAGCCCAAAATAATCCTGTATATGAAAGAGAGACCAAAAACAACTAGTATGAAACAGAGACTAGGCAAAGAGGAGAGTTTAAAAAAAAAACCTATCCTCAGATAACAATGTTGTATTTACAAAATAAGATCAAGATACTATTTTTAAAAGGCCATTTAGATAACAAAAAAGGGGAGGCTCTTAGAAAGTGAAATATCAGAAATTACAAACTCAAAGAAGAAGTGGAATCTCCCCCCCAAATGGAGCAAAAAGTTAAAGACATGGAAAATAGGATTGCAATGAAGATTTAAAAAGTTAATACTTGTTAAGTGGTTAGAACAGTGCCTGGCACATAAAGAACCAATATAAAAATGATAATAATAATTCTAGAAAGAGAAAATGGAAGGAAAGAAATCACCAAAGAAATAATTAAAGAAAATTTCTTAGAACTGAAGGATATAAGTATCAATATTGAACAAACCACCAGAGAGCCCAACACAATGAATGAGGCACATACCATTGTGAAATTTCTGAATTCTTGGAACAAAGAAAAGAATGTTCCAGAAGAAAAACACAGGTTTTGTACAAAGGATCAAGAAGTAGAATGTTATTGGACTTCTCAACAGCAATATTGGAAGCCAGAAGATAATGGCTAGCATACCTTCAAAATTCTAAAGGAGAATATTTCCAACCTAAAATTTCCTACTCAGTATACCAATTAAATATGAGGATAGAATAACAATATTTTCCAGAAATCAAATATCCAAATATTTCCTTGAATTTATTCTCAGAAGCCTGCTGGAGGACATACTACACCAAATGAAGGAGAAACCTTTCATAAAAAAAAAAAAAAAAAAAAGACATTCTTGACCTCCTCCTTCTACTCCTCCTTCTCACTGCCCCAACTCCCACCATTGCATGGCCAATTGAGTGTTGTTTTTATTTCTGTTTCAGCAACCTAAGATTGCATTGAGTTTTGGCAGCCACATCATATTCCCTAAATTAGCTTTCAACACAAATCCTCAAGTCTTCTGCATACCTGCTATCGCTAAACTGTACACTCCCCAACTGCCAACATGCACGCCAGGGACCTGTACTTAAATATCCCAAACTTGGGGCACCTGGGTGGCTCAGTCGGTTAAGCGGCTGCCTTCGGCTCAGGTCATGATCCCAGGGTCCTGGGATCGAGTCCCGCATTGGGCTCCCTGCTTGGCAGGGAGCCTGCTTCTCCCTCTGGCTGCCTCTCTGCCTACTTGTGCTCTGTATCTCTCTGTCAAATAAATAAAGTCTGTAAAAATATATATATACCAAACTTGGTGATTTGTATCAATAAATTCCCTGGAAGGTACTATGAGTCCTGGCTTGTTGTATCTAAGTGCAGGATCTTCTATCTATTATTGTTAAGATTCATCTTGTTAGATTTATCCCATTTCTCCAGCTTGTCATGATCTTTTTGGATTCTCATTCTATCACCCAATGCATTTGCTATCCTTTCCAGACTCCTGTCATCCACAAATTAAATCAATGTGCCCTCTAAACTTTCAGCCAAGGCATGGATACAATTGCCAGACAAACCAAGGCTGCATCGTCCAGGAGTTCATCAATCAATGCCAACAGTTATCCTGCCAGTTATGAATTTCCCTAACTCTCATGGGAGGTGCTCCTGAAGATAGAACCAGATCTGTACCCAGAAACCTTATACAGTCATTAATATGGAGTATCTGGTTTCTCTGTTCCCAACACTACTCGTAAGAATTGTGCACTTTTAAGCCCAAGCAAATAAATAAGTCCTTTGAATAAGGTGAGCAGTCAGTACATTTTCTTAGCCTCAGTTCATGAAAACTGGCTACAGAGGAAATACAGGAGAGAAGAATCTCATACAATAGTTCTGTTGTAAAGAAAACCTAAAGTGAACTTTGCCTGCAGTCACTATTACCCTTAAAAACCCTTTAGGAAAGAACCACGTTGGAGACCATCTCAGTCTTGGTAAGATCACCGACACCTGTTTATCCGATTCCCCAGAGTAGAATTTGTTTAAGTTACACATGGATAGGATGGCTGTTTGGTATTACCACATTTAGACAAAACCGTCGAGAGTGTGTAGATTTCTGAAGCCTGAGGTCAGAAGGTGAGGGCGTTTAGAGGGGGACAGTTCCTCAAAATAAGGTCACTAGCCTTATAATCTGATATCTTAAGGGGATTCAGGGCTGCCCATTTTAGCAACAACAAAGTGTCCCTCATAATCTAGATCTGTTACAGTTTAATTGCTTGTCTGCCTTGGGGAATTATTGGGTGTCTAGATCTGTTCTTTGTTATTACTATGCATCATTGCCCCTGTGTCTTAAAAGGTTCAGAAGAGAGCAGGTCAAAAGGAAGCTGGGATTTTAGAGTCCCCCCCCACCCCGCCATATAAAATATGCCAAGGAGAAGTCATTATTCCTTTCTTGCCTCTCCTGGCTAGCAACCCTTAGGCAGGAGGAGAACTCACCTTAAGAAAGGAGAGTCTATGGGCTTGTCTTCCATAACAGGGAACTGCAATAATACAACCAGGGATGTACTGAAGAGTGTGACACTCAGTGCCATATAGATGTGCTTATCTAATGCACTTGGTAAACTTCTCTGAAAGAGATGTGGGCAACTGTAGAATCCTTGAGCCTGTGAGATTGTGAACCTAATTATCTAATTTCTAGGAGGTTCACAGACCCTGTCATTATGCTTGACCCCAAAAGGAAGGTAGAGATTGCTGGTCTTACAGCATACTCATCACCATAGGAAGAGAATACTATTTTTAATTCAGAAATCCATTTGGGTCAGGGCCTGAGCCAAATATCAATGTATAAAATAGTAACCCAGGCTTCAGATTCCTGCACAGGTGATGTTCCCAGACAGAGATGCACATTACTGAAAAACTGGACTTAATGTGGTCTTTGGCTGCATGATGCAAGCACTTAGGTTTAGTAATTTACAGAATTGAGTACTCATATTCAAGAGCTTTTAATAGAAATGGTACAATTAAATGACCAAAGTTTCAGCAAAGCATTTTAAATCTGCATTTAGATGCAGATTGAAACCAAACAAAGGATAAAATCACACTTGTGATTTTTCACGTGCTAATATTAACTGCTTTCATACATTTTAAGCTGTGGCAATAGACTTTGTACTGAAATCTAAAACTATATTTTTAAGTATACTCAGGGCCTTGTCACTGTGTAGTTTAGTGGCTTCCAGAACTTATTGATCCCATAAAGTCAAAACAAATTTCTTTTTTTTTCTTTGCCTCAAGGCACTTAATCTTCCATTAAAGGGGATCAGTTATCAAAATTGACTATAAAAAGCTTTAAGGCTGAATTAAAATTGCACCAAGTAAACAATTGTCATTATATTTGTTAGAAGGCAGTCACCACCTGGCTTATCCTGCTTGTGCTTTAGGGACCTGGAGTTATAGGGTAATTTTTCTAGTGGAAGTTTTTAATCACACTGTCATCTTCTATCCAAGCCATCTTGTTGAAACATAACATTTCTGACCCTGGTAGCATCATGGGAATTTGAAAGAGAATATAAATTTGCTTTTTCTGACTTTCCTTATTGGTTCAGCAAAAAGCAAAATTAATTTTGTATGTATTCATGGATTAAAATATCAAACTTCAAAAATCTTTGTCCCTAGAAGTGGGAGAGCAAGATGTAAATTAACAAAAATCTCCTGATACTCTTATGCATCTTATTCACCAATAGAACTCCAGCCAAAGGATTATGGCCAATATTTACGGAGCAATTACTTCCCATGCCAGGCTCTGTTAATGCTGAATTGGTATTGTCACTTAATCCAGACACTAACTCTGTGAGGTGTGTTTTATTATTACATCCATTTTACAGATGAGGAAACTGAGGCATAGAGCAAATAAGTTATACTTTTTAAAAAAAGTTATTACTCTTGGGACACCTGGGTGGCTCAGTCAGTTAAGTGTTTGCCTTCTGCTCAGGTCATGATCCTGCATCGCACTGGGCTCCTTGCTCAGGGGGGAGCCTGCTTCCGCCTCTGCCTGCTTTTCCCTCTGCCTGCCGCTCCCCCTGCTTGTGCTCTCTCTCTCTGACAAATAAATAAATAAAATCTTTAAAAAAAGGTTATTACTTTTTTTGGAAATATAACATGTTTGTTTTACTTAAAAACAAAACAAAACAAAACCCAGACCACCAGACCCTTTCTCCCAAAGGGCCCTTGACAAAGCTCTTGGGAAAGGCCTGGCTTCAACCAAGCTGGGGCTGTGGGTGCAGAGCTAGCTTGAGGCCAGGTGTATGACTGCAGCATTTGTGTTCTAACATATTCCTTCTGGAACAGTCTACCTATGAAATAGGAAGATCCTCACCTAGCCCTTTGACCCAGTGACTATAAAACCCAGGGAATGGATTGGATGAAAATAGTGTATTTTCAAATCCCAAATTCCCTCTCGAATTCTGTTCCTGTTCCTTACATAGGTTTTGAAGAGACCTTGGACAAGCAAGCAAGCTGAGCTGCTCCTGTTTAAAAGAGATCTTTTTTCATAAGTGCTACATATAGGGAAATAAAAAGGAGGCACTAAATGCAAAAAGCATTTAGGCTATCTCCTCTGCTTTTAAAGTCTTTCTAAAACAGACCCAGACTCCTTTATTTATAATGACACTTGGTATAAATGACCTTTGGGCAATTTGGCTTTTGTAACCAGAGGATTGTGGGGCTTTTCCATTTGGCTTTGCTCTCCCCTCGTTTTCCTCCCTAAAAAGGAAATGATGAGATATGTTCTCTTTATTCTGAACAAATCTAAACTCTCTAAACAAGCCATGCTCAAGCTGTGCTGTTGATATTTGGCTTCAGGAACTCAGCTGGTTGGTGGAGCAGCTTCTCATTTTATTTGATAGAAGGCAGAAGCAGTGGTGGGTAGTTTGCTCAGGGAATCCTTTTACATTCTACTTGGAGAGCAGCTCACAGGTTAGGATGTTTAAACAGTTGCACTGAGAACGGTGCAGCACTTTTTAGCCAGGCGGCTTGATGGTGGCGTCAGCAGGAGGCAAATCAGTTTCCAGCCTTGGAAAGGTCATTCCAAGTCTGAAAGAACTGTCTTCTATGTTGTGCGAAACGTAGTTGGATACTTGGAGTCTTCTAATCTGCTTAAGTTTGCACTTGGGAGCTAAGATAGAGGAAACATTCAAGAGACTTTATTTTCTGAGTCCTGAGTTTTCTTCAACTTTTTTTTGTTTGTTTGTTTGTTTTAGCTTAGAATGAACTTCAGGGCTTATCTAGTCCATCCCTGGACAGAGAAAAGAATGCCTCCAAGTTAGAGACTTTGATCTTCAGCCTTTTCTGGGAGAAGAGGTTTAAGCTCTGAATACCAGCTTGATCATCAAGAATACAACTTCTCCTGAATTTGTTGCATCAGCCAACATTCCCTGAGCATATACCATATGCTCTGTACTGCTTGTTCTAGGGATGTGACGATGACAATGACCCACTTCCTCTATTCTCTGAGAAAGGAGGTAGTTAGGTATGATTTACCTTGTGTTCGCAAGCTAGGGCCAGCAGGGTAACTCCTGTTGGAACCCAGCCATGCTCATTTGTTTATGTATGTCTATGGCTGCTTTCACAATATAACGGCAGAGTTGACTACTTGTGACAGACTATATGGTCTGCAAAGCTGAAAATATTTATGGTCTGGCCCTTGACAGAAAAGGTTTGCTGACACCTGATTTAATGCCTCATCCTTTGGGGTTTCATTAACAGCAGTGGTTAGAAACTAGTGGCTGATAGATGAGTTTGCTTTGGCAAGCAGTGTGTTTTAAAAAGCAGGATCTGAATGTCTCTACAGGAGACTCTAACCCTCCTGTTTTCCTAAGCTGAGCCACCTTCACATTTAGGCTCTCTCTGTGGCTCCTGAAGGTGTTTGAGTTTGAGAGCCTGGATTCAGAGCAAGACCACTTAAGATGGAGAGAATGAAGAGTGGTCTGTCTTCACACAGCTGCAGGGCTCAGGCTTGACCCAGGGACATTCTTTTTTACTATCAGTAACACTCCCATAACAAAATCTTCAGGCACTGAGTTATAGAAGGGAGGGAGTAGACAGTCCAGTAGAACACTCTTGACCCCAGATGCGGGTATCTATTGGCCTTCTGAACCTGGAGCAGCACCAGCATATAACAGATCCTATCTAAATATTGTTGAATGAATCAGTGCAGAGCAGAGAAAATAAATAATGACACTTTTTAATTGGCGATGAAGAAGTTGAAATTACCTCATTGTGTTTTCCATAAATTTTTAAATACTCCTTTAATGATATAAAAGCACATTTTTGTTTAGGAAATTTGCCCAAGATAATGAAGAAGTCCTTGTGGTTTGAACAATTAATATAATCAGTTTTATTATCAGCACATGAATATCTTCAATAGATAAATATCTTCACTAAAGAGAAACGCTAGGAATTGGGTAGATGGCAATTCTGGCTGGGTCTTCCAAAAAGCTGCTGGATCAACTTTTAACTAACTTTTAACTTTTAACCCTTGGCTGGTCCAAGTGTTCCTACTTATAGAAAGATGTCAGTGATTGAGAGATTACCACTATTACTCATAGGCGATAGAAATCAGCTTTTCATGATGTATAGAAAATATAACTTCATATCACAAAGATAGAATCCAAAGAAGCTATGAAAGATCCCATAGTTACTTCTCTGTTGGAAGGCAACATTCCCACCTGAGCTGTAGTAGACAAAATGAGTTCATTCTATTTAAAATATTATATTTTGTAAATGGTTTAACACCCTTGGCAGCTAGCATTTATTGAATGCTTACTATATAGCAGGAACTATGCTAATAGCTCTTTGTGCAGTATTTAATTTAGTCATTGCTACAAACATGAGGGAGATTGGATTATTATTTTCATCTTATATATTTGGAAACTGAGGCAAGTTCAAAAAGATTAAGTTACCTGAGGTTGTACATTATTTATTGACAAAAACAGTCTACTTCTAACTCCAAAACCACTTAGCTACAGAACTGCCAATCCAATAACTTGCTTCAATAGTCCGTGTTTAATCATGTTTATCACCTTTTCAATACAAAAATTCTAGATGGAAATACTGCCTGGGCCATATATTGCAGTGGGATTTTCAAAGCAGTTCTTAACCTAGGATCCATGGATACCCTGCACGTTTATAAGTGCTTTAAGGACACTGCAAAACCCAGACATTTTATGCAAGCTCTGTGTGTATGTATGTGTGTGTGTGTTTTATGTGCATAGGTGAGCATTCTCTCAGGGAAGAGCTTTAATTGAAGTTCAGGACCCAACAAAATGTCAAGAATAACATACTTTCTTAATAATTCAATTGTTTTTTCATTTACTCAGTAAAAATTTCCTGAATATCAACCATGCGGCAGGCACTATGTAGGGAGATGCTAAGATGAATGACGCATTAAGGTAAAAGCCCTTTCTGTCATTTATTTTGCAATTAACCTAGCATAAGGAGGCCCTTCATATCTTTCCTCATTCATAGCTCCAGAGTCTGACTTATATCATGCTTTAACTTACAATTTAAAGCTCAATAAAAAATTAATAATGCTAAATATGTTCATTAGTAAATTATAAAACATTAGAGACATGATTCCCTACCAAACAAAGAAAAGAAGCCTTAATCTTTTCATTAATTACATAATTATTCAATTTTTATTGTATTGCCTCAGTTTTCTCAAGGTCATCAGTCTTTGAAAAAAGTAAACAACAACAAAAAATGTTTTTAGCAATAGGATTGAGTCTTTTCATATCAAATTTGCTTTTCAGGACTCTTTTAGTGTCAAGTGACAGAAACCCAACCTTAAATAATGACAGGAATTTATTTAGTCACACAGCTGAAGCACTAAAGCCCATTTCATTTTAGGAATGTGTGAGTCCAGAGTTCAAACAATAATGTCAAGCTTCATTTCTCTGTCCATCTTTTGAATAAGCTCTTGCCATATGGTGAGAAATAGCCCCAGACCCTTATTCTATCAACTTAGCAACCTCAGCAGAAAAATAATCTTCCCCAATCTCTCAGCAAAGAAGTCACAAGCAGTGTTTGGATTGACCTGGGTTAGACACGCTCAATGCTAAGCCAATAAGTCCAGTAACTATAGTCAAGAAGCACCCAAGGCCAGGATCATGTGTCCACTCTTGGAGCTGGGGTGGGGGAGAGAAATTGCTCCACTCAAATAACATGGTATCTTACAGATCAGAAAGCTCCTATTACCAAAAGAGAGGTGAATGGTGTCTGATGGACCAAAATCACAGATGCCCATCACACCAAAATATGTGTTCTCAGGAAACTGCCTATCAGGCTGATAGCATGTCCTTTACTCAATGATAAATGTTCTTTACTATGTACCAGGCATTTTTCTAGGCACTAGAGATACAGGAAAACAAAACAGGCAAAGATCCTGCCTTCATGCAGCTTATATTCTAGTTAGGAGAGAGAGTCAATAAAGAAAGAAAATAAGTAAATTATATAGTAAGGCAGAAGGTGAAAAGCATTATGGAGAGATAATAGAGAAAGAGTAAGATAAGAGAGAGGTATAGAGTTTATCAGAGGAGAAAGGGGGATTCAGTGTTAGCATGGTCATGAAGTCTTCACTGGGTGACTCTGAACAAAGACTTGAAGTCAGTGAGAGATGACAATATAGATATTAAAGGGTTTAGAGGTCAGGCAAAAAGGAAACAGCATGTGCAAAGGCCCTGATAGGAACATCTATGGCTTATTCAAGATATCGCAAAGAGGCCAGAGTACCTGAGATTGAGTGATCAATGGGGAGAATATTAGGAGATGAGGTCAGAGAATAATGGCATGCCTTGAGAGGACTGGTTTTTACTCTGAGGGAAATAAAAAGCCACTGGAGCATTTTAAGCAGAGTTAAACTTTTTGAACAGGAATACTCTGGATGCTGTGTTGAGAACAGGCAGAGTAGGGGGCCAGGGCAGAAGCAGGCAGGCCAGTTAAGAGGATTTGGCAATAATCTAAGTGAGAGATGGTGACTTGAACCAGGATAGTATCAGTGTAGGTGGTAAGTAATGACCAGATTTTGTAAATATGTTAAAAATAGAACTTCTTGTCTATGCTATCTGATTTCAATGTGGGAATAAGAGAAAGGAAAAAAGTCAAGCTCAATGCCAAGATCTTTGATATTAACTAAGGTGGAGCAGAGTAGGGGAAAAGGGAAAGATAAGGAAAACTACTGAACTTTACTATATTCAAATCAAATCTATTTTCAAACCCCCAACATGTTCATTTCTCTCCCCCGCAAGAAAGCTCTTTGCACCTACCAACACCTACTTTGTAGCTGGTCCTGTGCTAGGTATTGTGAGTAAAGCCATAAGCCCACAGCTTACAGGCTGTTTGAGATGACAGGGATGACTCACAGGGAACTTCAAATAATAGTAGAGATTTGAGTAACCACTTGGACAATGACACAAACTTTGTTGCAATGGGACTAATTCTGCACCATGGTCTTGTAGGAATTTAGATAAAGGAAGGCTCAATTTTTCTGATCAAAATAAGGAAGGTATGATGGGGGTGGGGGAGGATTTTGGTTGGCTCCTGAAAGAGAAACTAGATTTGGATAGATGGTTAGTTGTCTCTAACTTGGCTGCCTTTATTCTTTAACAAGCTGTAAAGCAGGGCTTCTCAACTGTGGCTGCTTGTCAGAATCACCTGGAAAGGTTGCTTTAAAAATGATTCTCATTTAATTGACATGTGAGGAGTCTTGCACATCAAGAGTTTTTAAAGCTTCCCAGTGATTCCAATGGCAGCCAGAGTTGAGACCCGCAGTGTAAAGCAGAGGTTGGCAAATATAGCTGTTGGGCCACATTCAGCTGCTGCCTATTTCTGTATGTAAAGTTTGACAAGTTCACCACCATGCCTGTTTGCTTACATAGTGTCTGTGGCTGTTTTCATGCCAAAACAGCAATGTTGAGTACTTGTTATGCCGCCCAAAGTTTGCTGATCCATGGTGTGGCGAGAGGAGTATGGACCCTGATATCACAAAAACAAAATCTAAATCCTGTTTCTACCAAGTAATAGCAGTGTGACTTAGGGCAAGTTACTTCATTTTTTTGAAAGATGGTTTCTGCACCTGTAAAATAAAGATAACAGGTAGATCATGAGATTTAGAGAAGAATAATCTGGTAAAGAAACCAACATAGGACCTGGCTGGAGGAACTTTTCAGTGAAGTCATTTCCTTTCTTCCTTCCTTTCTTTTGTATACTGAATGGACCCAACCTCCCAGAAGCTTCCCTCTGCAAAAAAACGGAGTCCTTTTAATTTCTTGAAGATTTGTTTTAGCCTTCATGGAGTGAAGGCTATATTATATGCCTCTTCATTTCTCAGCATGTATACCTTAAGCAGGGCCTTTGGGCATTTCAGTAACTAGATGCTTTTAAGAGGAGATCAAGATGGACCCACTTTGTATTTTACTGGGTAATGAAGAGTTTTTAGTGTGTTCTGGTGTATTTAATATGTAATATAATAAAAAGGACTTATGTGTCATGTCAAGGGGTAAAGCATAAATGATTATGACAAGGGAAATGGAAGATCAGATGGTATAACCTCAGTTGACAGCAGAATCAGCATGATTAACGTTCTTAGCTAAAATAGCCAGCTTTCAGAATCGTTGTTCCAGCCTTTCCAAGGAGCTGGGAACATGAGCTGTTTCATAATGAGAAATGACCAACTTAGTTTCCTGAGTCTCTGAAGGAATAAGGGACAATTCTTAAATTTTCAGAAAGGTTTTAGAAGAAAGCTACTTGACTAAGGGCAGTGATATGGGAATGTGGCTTTTTTGAAGACCTTCATCAAATGACATGCACATGCATGCATGTACACACACACACACACACACACACACACACACTATTAGAAGGACAAATGCTTTATACTCAACCCTGACTGCTGGTTCTATAATCTACTGTGTTATACTGTGTCATTAGTGTCTTAGACCATCATCTTCATGTGTGTGATTCAAAGGGGCTTACGAAAGTGACAGACTCAGGGGCTGCATTACAACTTTTGTGGGCCCTAGCTACTTTTGCCTTTGTAGGCCCCTTATTTCATTAAAAAATATCTAAAAATGATATTCATGATTACATGGGTTTAAAGATGAATATAATCTCAGCTGAATTATGTTTATTTTTTCTTTTGACTTTAAAAGAAATGAAAACATTTTCATGGATCCCTAAAAGTATCATGGACTCTTGGCACTGCGCGTATTGTACCTAATGGGAAGTCAGCCATGGATGCATGTATATTAAGGCAATACATCACATTACTTCAGGAGTCAGCAAGTACTTATAACAAGACTGAGTAGAAGCCACTTATACTATATTCTGAAACTCTGATCCTGAACATCCAATAACGATTCCCAGTGTGTCCGTGGACACCAAAGGTGATCTTAACCACATCTGATGTATTTCTGCCTGGGTGAATGTTACATTTATTACTGTGACATAGCCATTGTCCTATCCTTGCAACTGTCTCCTTGTTACTCATATATAGCCACCTAGAAATGGTGTCAAGAGAGAGGAGTGGAGTGAAGAAGAAGATGTTAAAGAAGGTAGTGAGTATAGGGTTCTGTGCATTGCCACCTAGGATTTTCATGGACAGGTTTGTGCTGATGTCCAAGAAATATCCTAAATACCGGTACAAAGACAACTTCTCACACAATGACTCAGCTGAAGGAGGTAGCAATCTGAGTGTGATATGGAGTGACTGGGCAGTGTTGATGTGTTTTTCCTAGCAGGTGTCCTCTTCCTGGAAAGCCCCACGTTAGTTGGCACAATTGCCGAGGGTGAGGAAGATGGGTACAGGGTGGAGTGCACACAGTCACTCATCTGTGTTATAGTCTGTGTCGTGGTCTCTATGACTTCAGCAGCACTTCAGAAACTGGCACAAGGGAAGCTTCCTTGCAGTAGTCTGGGATGACAAGCACCATCATCAGATTCCAGGCTGGCCCTAATTTGGAAGTTAGAGTAGAATTACATGCATGGGCCTCAGTGTAACCCCTGTTTGACTACTGCCTTTTGCTGTGATCAAAGAAAGAAGCAGGGGTTTCACTATAGCTTCTCTGGGCCATTCTTTAAGCTGCTTGTGTATGTGTTTGGTGTTTGGTGGGTATGCTTGGAGGAAGGAGGGAGTTTACAGTGAAAAGATATTACAAATTACGAAAGGAGATTAATTTTAAATTGAGTAGAATGTCAAGAAGATTAGCATGTCATAATTCTGATTTCTTTACCAGAAGCAGACATCTACAATGAGATTTAATATGAAGAGATAAATAGAAAATACTCCTTTAAATGATTTATGGAAACATGAGCCAGGGAGAGGGTAGGGGAGGAAACTGTGTCAGATCTAACTCAAAAAGCAGCTATGCGAATCAATTTATTTCACAGAGTAATTTGCGGAGCTATTGTTGAAGGTATTTGTATTTGAATAAGAGCTTGTCTCTCTCATTATCCTGCTTCTCTCTTCTAGGAGCCTATAGTGAAGGCACAAACTTTTACCTGGGTGATTCTAGCTGGTTGTCATGGAAACTGCTAGGAGGCACCCTATTCAGCATTATGACTTCACTGCAGGGTCACAAGCAGGAGGAAGAGAGAGTGGGTTTAAATAAGAGACTTGCTAATTAATGGAGTGCCAGGGGACAGCTTAAAGAGAAAATCACACAGTAGATTTAAATCCAGGTCTTCAGGGCTCTCAGAAGTAATGATGGCAGTCCCAAGGGTGCTGTGGAAATGTTTTCTCTGTGATCTGTCCCACTGTGAGTCTTCAGAGGCCAGTTTGCCTGATTCTCTGGAGCAAGGTAGAACGGGAACAGCTGTCTTTAACTTTGCTAGCCAATTGAATTCAAGATGTGAAATAGCTCAACTAAGACCCCAGAAGATGTTGATGGCTTTCCCAGTCCCTATGCCACCCCTGCCCTGTGTTTGTGTTCAGGTTCTTGGAAGGAGCCATTTTGGGGGAGCGGGCTCTCCTGCCCTGCTGGGCTCTCTCTCCTCTCTTCCACTCTCACAAAATACAAATGTGGTACCTCCTTTTGGATCCTTCCTCCTTTCCTTGCCTTCTGGCCCACTTGCAAGGCTGTCTCTTGACCAAGTAGCAAAAATGCAAGAGCATCTGGAACAGCAGAGTCTGTTTGAATAAAATTTGAAAACACCATTGTATGCTTTAGTCCACAAATATTAGCTGCTTGGAGGGGAACGGGAAAATTATTTTCTCACTGGTCATCCATTTTAAAACACTTCACAACAAATGAAAGATTGATTTGATCATTTCAAATGTATCAGATTTCATTCCACAAATGTTTTCTAAGTGTCATTTACTGAAATGGGTGCTGTGGAGTTCACTCAGGTAAATCAGACAGATTCTACCTATCAATAAGCCTCTCTTACACAGGAAAAATAAATCTGTGATGCCTGACGAAGTGGAAACTAAATAGTATGCCACCCTCCCCCTCTGTGTTGAGAGAAGTCACACTGAGATGAGCCTCAATATCCATACTTTGTGCATTTGTGTTGAACCTATATAGTTTTATTTGACTCATAAATATGAACGGTGCTACTGCACTAGATGCAAGGTCTGCTGAATCTATGCCAGGGTCTAGGGATTAGTGTGTGGTAGGGCAGGGGCCAGTCCAGTCTGTAGTCATGGCACGTGGCTACTCCAAGCCCAGCTCCTTGGCAAGGTGGTTGAGCTTTACTAACAATGGCTGAGCATGTGTTTGCGACATATGAGATCTGTGATCTTTTAGTTCAAACTTAGGGCCCCACTGGGGTCTGGGCCCACAGACCAACCACAGCATGGCCACAACAGTGGGAAAGCATCCATCAGGCTGCTCCCATGAGGATGCCATGTGGGAAAACCAAAGCAACAGTGATAATGGACTGACGAAAGTCACCTTTCTCTAGGCACTTGCAAGCAGGACTAACCTCTTCAAACTAAGTAAGTCCTCAGTTGTTGAACAATTTGAAGTGGAAAACAGGCCTCAAAGGTGAGATAATAGGCTTGTTGCTAATATAAACATGTGGGTGCTCAATCAATTGGATAAATAAAAGAGTGAAAGTCAAAATTCTTTCACTGGTCTCTGTGATCTCTCTTATACCTTTCTTTCTGTGACCTTATTTCTTGTCAACCTTACCCTGTTCACTCAGCATCAGGCAAGCCAGCCTCTGCTGTTCCTCAAACATGCTCTCACCTTAGGACCTTCACACTCACTGATGATCCCTATGCCCAAAATAGTCTTCTCCATGAGGTCTTCCCTCATGGCCTTATAGCACTCCCTCCTCCCAGCTCTCTTAGTCTTCCTATCCTCCTTTGCTTTTATCCGTGGAAATAATTACTATCTGACTTTACATATTTACCAGTTTTCCCCCTCTTTCCTCTATTGGAATGTGAGTTCTACAAAGACAGGGGCTTTGTTTTGTTTTCTGCTATTCCACCAGCACCTAGAATTGTGTTTAGCCCATGATAGGTGCTTAACAAGTATTTGTTGTGAATTTATTGGTATTCCAAGTTGAAGGAGTGCATTCCTACACATTGCGAAGAAATACCACCACAAGGTAAGAATTAAACACCGAAAGAGTGAGCCAGACCAAGTACCCCTCGGACTCTAGAAGAAGGAGAGGTGATTCCATTTGAGGGAAATCAAGGAACAGTTGATGAAGAAGGGACCATTTGACGCTTAGAAGATGGGTAGAATTTGGACATTTGAGGGACAGAAGGGAAGTTTAAGTGAAGGACATAGCATGAGCAAATTCAGAAAGTTATTAAGAATGGCTCATTTTAAGTTTGCTCTTTAACCTCATTATATAAGTCAATGTTTTCAGTGCTTCTTGCCATGAAAAGAAAATTGAACTCAGCTGGGTAACATCGATGACATAAGCCAAGTTTAGATTCAAATCTAAAGCAGACTTTCACTGGAATTTACTATTGAGCAAAATTATGGTTGCTTTTTATTTTATTGATACGCTTGGACAATTCAAATAAATGAAGATAATATTTTGCATAATAATATTGATAGTAGTAATTTTTTGTTTACTACAAACTGGGACTGTGCTGATCACTTTATATACAGTGTCTAACTTAACCCTTTAAACAGTCCTATTGGGGGAAGCACTAATTTTACTTCCCTTTCACAGATCAGGAAGAAAACTGAGGCATAGAGATATAACTTGTCCAGTTTCACATAGCTAGTACATGATAAGTCCAAATATTTCAACACATGCCAGTCTGATTCCAGAACCTATTTTTATAAGTCAAAAGAATTAATTTTTAAAGCAACAAAATAGACTGAAATGCCAAAAAAAAAGGAAGGAAGAAAAGAAAAGAAAAAAGAAAAAGAGCTCTTTTTAACCAGAGAAAGGAAATACAGAAAAGAGAACAGGAGAAAAGATGGCCTGAAACTTAGATTTTGAAGGGCCTTGCTTTCTGGTTGCTCTATTCTCTAGAAAATAATGAATTCCAATTCCATGAAGCTTGTAATGACACACCAGAGGCTGGTATGTAAAATAGGTGTAGACACAGAGCCAGTCAGGTAGGACAAAGGGGGAGCAGACATCCCAACCCACGCACTCACTCCCTTCTGCGAACCCCTAAGGCACTGCTGTGCAGAGTCTGAAAATCACTGTTCTATAAATAGGGAGCTATTAGAGGTATTTGGGCTGAGGCTAGATTAGAGCTTTGTTTCAAAAAGATGAATCTGGCAACCAAAAGACAAATTGGAGAGGGAAGGAACCAGCAGTAAGAAAACCAGTTATGAAGACTCTTGCCACAGTCTATGGGAGAGGGAACGAAAGTCATAACTTAGGCAGGCCTGACCATGAATCATTAATTCTTGAGTTAGGACCCTGGCAATGTGCATGGAAAAGTGACTACTGGGAGAAAAAACAGAATGGGTGGTGGGGTTGGGGAAATCGACTGAGGTGGTAGGTATCCAAATGGGCAGCATGAGCTCAGGCTTGACTCACACCTGTGCAACGTCCCTGAGGGAAGACATGAGCCTCCAGCAATGCGGCAGGTCAGGTAGACATTCACGTGGTTCTTCCCACTCAGTTAGTTCCCTGCAGGATCCAAACCTGCAATTTGGGGTATGGGAAATCAAGGAAACAAATGTAAGAGCCAGGGAAAATATCGGAGCCTAAAAGACTATGGTCTCTAGCTTAGCTCCCATACTCAGACTGCTGAGCCCGGTGGGAGAAAATCACAGAGCTCTGTGTACAGGTACCACGGAAGGGACATGTTTGCTTTGTTGAAGCCATAAAGTCCCTTATGGGGCCCTCATCAACTTAGTCTCCCACCTTCTTGACAAACTATCGTGACTCTGAGCTCCTACTCTACTTATTTTTGATAGGTGGCCATGTTTGTTTTCTCTGGGGCTGATATATTGCAGCCGAGGGTTTTAAATGCTATTTTGATGGTCAGTATTCCAGGACCTATATCTCTTACCATGACTCTTTTCTGTGCCCTGAACTACTTAACCTCATATAACCATTGAATATCCCATAGAGATCTCAAAGTTGGCATGGCCTAAACAGAACTTGGTTTCTACCCTCAAATATATTCCTCCTCATGTCTTTTCCCATTATTATAAATGGCAACACCATTCACCCAGATGCACTAAGCTTGAAACCTGGAAACCATTCTTGCTTCCAAACCATTGGCAAGTTTTGCCTGTTCTGCCTCAGAATACATCTCTCGCAAATCCATCCTTTCCATTGATTCAATCACCATCTCATCCAAACCCCCATCATCAATACCTAAGACACATGCACAGTCTCCTAACTGGTCTCTTTGTCAGCCCTCTGCTGCCTACTGCCTTCCCCTCTACTTCCCACATGTCCAGAGTTCTCCATTTATTCATATTCATCCTAATTCACCTCTTAGCAGCCTTCAACACTATTAGCTACTTCCTCTTTTTTAAGTTCTTTCCCCCTTGATTTCTAAGATGGATCAATCTCCTGGTTTTCCTCTAACTGTTTGGGTTACTTCTTGCTTGTCTTCTTTTCAGGCTCATCTTCTTCAGTGGCCATTAAATATTAGAAATCCTCAAGACTCTATCCTAAACACTCTCCTCTTCTTCCTCTATACGCTATTCCCCTGACCTCACTAGTGCCCGTATATCAACTATGCCAACAACTAACATATTTATATCCAAAGTCTGGAAATCTCCTTTGAGTCCAGACCTGTATATTTAGATGGTTCCTTGACATCTTAGATGACTAGAAGTATCTTAAATTTATCATGTTCAAAACTAAACTAAAATTAAATTCCTTCCCCAAACCTGGCCCTCTTTTGAGGCTCTTAAGCCCAGTGAATGGCTCCATATTCCATCCAGTTGCACAAGCCAGAACCCAGGAGTTACCCATAATACCCCTTTCTCCCTCATCCTCTCCCCTTGTCCCTATGTCCATTTCATATGGAAAAGAGGAAACCGCCTCCCAGTCTGGGCAAATGACTTCAGCTCTCTGTGCTTCTATCTCCACTCCTATGTAATTGGTCTTGTAACAGAATCTACCACGTAGGGCTGCAGTGTGCACTAAATAAGGTAATATATGCAAAGTGTCTAGAATGCTGCCTGACACATTAAAACAACAATATTCCACAACTGTTAGCTATGATTTTGTCCAATTTATAACCAAACCCTATCAATTTTGTGCCCTGACTTAATTTTGAATCCATTCATTTCTCTCCACCTCCACCTTTGCTACCCTAACCCAAGCCATCACTATCACTCACCTGGACCCCCGCAATGCAGTAGCCTCTCCACCTGTCCACCCTGTCCCCCTGGCCACCACCCTCCCATCCACAAATGTCTTTTCCACACTGCAGGCACAATGCCCTCTTCAAAATGCAAATCAGATGGCATCTTACCCACTATCTCCACTTCCCCACTTCTTCTTGTTTTTCAGTGACTTCCTGCTGGTCTTAGCACAAATGCAAAACTCCTTAGCAGGGCCCTGCATGTTTGAGGCCCCAGCTACCTCTGCAGCCTCTTTGTGCCCACACCGCCCTTTCTCTCACTCTGTGCTGCAGACACATGACACTCCTTTGGGCTCTTGTCTGTTCCATATTCACTCCTACCCAGGGCATTCATTTTGTCTGGGAGCCCTTCCCTCCTCTTCTCTTGTGCTAATTAAAGCCCCAGTTCATCTCTGCAAATCCCTGCTCCAGAATTGTGCCTTCAGGGAAGTCTCTCCTGACCTCCCTGACTCCATCAGATTTCCACACTGCTCCCTCATTGCACTGGGCCTCTCTCCCCAGCTGCCATGTTGTAATTCCCTGTGTGGTTATTCAGGGAGGCCTGTTTGCCCCCACTAGACTCTGTCTGAGTGCCATGAGGACAGGGGTATACCTGCTTTGGTTCACCTTATATCCCCTGCTTGGAGCATATTGCCCAGCAAAGAGTAGGCATTCCACAAGGACTTGGACAGGTACATGAATGATCAGCAGTCACAGTGAACTCTTGCCAGCACACAGAAGGCTGAAGATCCTGGGCCAATGGCTGCCTGTACACAGCCTGCTGGTGCTTCCCTCCCGGCACCAGCATGCCTGCCTTCCCTGGGCCAGGCAGCTGAGTGGGTTGCTGAGTTCTGGGTGTGTTTGAGCCTGTAGACTCTGGGACCCTGAGGAAGAGAATCGGTGCAGGGCTTTCTCCTTGGTGGGCTGGGGGAGAGCCTGGAGACCAGCATTGGAGAGTTCCCCAGACAGGGGCTGGAAAGACATGATTTCTGGAAAGAGCTCAACACACAGAATTCTATGTATTCGTGGCTCTGAGTGAGTGTGCCTGTACTCCCTGACCACTAACATCAGGGAGGAGCTGAAAGTATTGGCAGAATCCTTCCCATGCTGGAGCCCAGGAATGAGAGGAGTCCCTCACTCAGAATGGCTTCCACTCCATGCCTCACCAGCCTTCATCCAGACTGTGTACTGGCTGCACTGTTAACTCACATGGAAGAGAACACTCTTCCTTCTACCGCTGTATGACGGCCATAACTCGGAGAATTTTAACAACTGTTTATGAGCCCCAGTGAGCTGACAAAGAAAAAGAATTCATCTGGGGGTGCAGAAGCCATGAGGGGAATACTCTATTGATCAGAGCAGAACCATGTTCAACAAACAAAGTTTAAGAAGGATGAGAAAACAATGTGAAGAAAAGTAACAATGAGAGAGCCCAGAAGATTAGCACACATTACATAAAAGACCATCTGAAGCTATAAGATGATTTCCCAAATAAATAGTTGAGTAGATTAATTAAATAAGAGAGAAATCGGGATGAAAATTAATGTCTGAAGACACATGGGAGTAATATTTCAAAGCACAGAGCAAAAAAATACCTCTGGGTAAAGGTAAGAGAATTGGAAAATTGACCCAGAAAATCTAATGTATGATTACAAAAGGAGAGAAATAAATAGATGGGGGGAAAAAAAGTACAGTTAAGTTCCAATGTAATGTAATAAGTGGGGTCCAAAAGGTCAGTTGTACAAAATGTGAGGTGAGAATTATCAAGAGATCAAGCATGACCAGGGTCAGGCTGTGTGAACTTGCAGACTGAAATCCCCTAGAGAGATGTCTAGCTGTGTAACCTAAAGTCTAAGGGTCCAGCTGGGTTTGGGCACTACCTGCCGACAACTCTCTGCTCCAGCTTATATATCAACGGGAACAATTCTGGGTGCCGTGCCGGGCTGGGACATCTAGGTTGATAGTAGCCATTCTTGGCATCATCCAGGTAGTTGGTGCCCATTTCATCCATCTGATCTGGGGAGACTGGACCAGGAAAAAACTGGGACCACTTCCTGAGGTGAGGTTGCCTGCAGTTTCTCTACCTGACTATACTGTCATTACCTCTGCATCTCTCCCGCTGTCTGCCACACAGAGCACACCATTTGGGGCCACTCCTCTTTGAGATGGGAGCTGGGCAGATGGGGACAGTCATATGGAGCAATGAGATGGGTTTGCATATCATGGCACATAATGATATGTACCAGGGTACAGTACACATTGTACTGTAATAAAAGAAGTTTGCCTTCTCTAAAGAAAACCCTGCAGATTGAAACCACTTACAAAGTTCCGAGCAGGATCAGAGAGAAATGCCACTGATATAAGTACAGATTTGTAAAATTCCTGAGCGAAGAGTAGACTAAAAATTGACAAGCTTATAGCCAAAAGTAATAAATAAATGACAAAAGAAAATGATCAGACTGGCATTTGCAACATAGGATCTTAGAAGATGGTGAAATAATATCAACATCATGTAGAGTAAAAAGGACTAAAACTCAGGGACCACATTCCTACACGAGATAGCATCTCCTTTCAGGGTAAAAGAAAACTATTGAAAATGGGCAAAATTCAGAAGATGTATCCCCTAACTGCACTGAGCTCCTCTCAAAAATATTCAAGAAAGGTCTTTAGCCCAAAACAAATGAACAAGAAGAAGCCTTGAGATAGAGGATGATGAAAAGGAGAGGAGATAGTGGTTGGCCACAGATGCTGCCAGTTGGATGAAATGTGGGTTAAAAAGTGTCTGACTTATGTTTCACACAATGTGGTGGGCTAGATATCCTGAAACCCTCTTATTATAAAACACTTGAAAATATTAAATATAGTATTCAAAATTCCTTTTAAATATAGTCTAAGCTGTAACAAAGTACAGATTTTTTCAATGGCTACACTAAAGTGAGTTCCCAAGTCAGAGTTAAGTGGACTCTGACGCCATGGGCTACTCTCTGGGGGCATCTGCCAAACTCTGATGGCCTAGAGCTTCTCCTTTATCCACTACATGCAGTGGAGACAAGAGACCAAGGCCTGTGCAGGTTCGGGAATGTGACCAGAGACCCCTCCTGAAGCCAACACAAAGATCTACAAGCCCAAGGAAAAGGTAAACTTGAAAAATTCCACCACACAAAGGCAGAGAGACAGAAATTTCTGTCTTAGCCAGCCTTGGGTGAAGGAGGAATAAAAAGCTCCTTTGAGAATGTGTGACTGTAGGCTGACCAGCATGCCGTTTTCAGATCCAAATGTACACGACTGACGTGGTTGAAAAAACTGCAAATAAGAACTTCAAATGGATTTGTATCCCCAAGTGTCTGATGAAAACAAACAGAAATGCTTTCAGGAGAAATGCACTCTCAATTCCTCAAAAAATTCCCCCAAATTAAGTTCTAGTGGAGGCAAAATCAGTAAAAATACAAGGCAACGGGGCCCTAGGAGCCAAATAAGCAGAAGCAATTAAAAAAAAAAAAATGGAATCAGACCTCAGGGAATGAAAATACTGAAACTGCTAGAAAATTAACATGATTGCTCTCACGGGCATAACATAAAATGAAAGAGCAAGTTACAGAATGTCTATAGTTTGGAACTCTATATAGAGGCTTTTTAAAAGAGATAAATAAACTATACAAAAACATGTTAATACATGTTTAACATAAAGAATGATTAAAGATAAAATTTTAAAATACTAACCACATAAACGGAAGCTATCAAACAATTAAGAAAACACCAGGTCTAACTAGTTTTGCAGATTAGTTTTACCAAAATGTATAGGATCACATAATTTCTAATCTTACACAAACCCTTCCCAGTAAAAAAGATTCTCACCAGCCTCATTCTGAGAGACTACTACAACTTCAATATTGAAAACTAGACAAGGACAAGGTGAAAAAAGAAAGTTACGGTCCTATCTCCCTTCAGAACATAGATGCAATAATCCTTAGTAAAATATTAGCAAACCAAACCCAGTGAGGTATGAAAAAAATAATCCATCATGACTAGTAGAGTTTATTCTAGAAATGCAAGGGTAATTTTACATTATAAAACCTATTAATGCTCTTCACCGTATTAACAGAATCAAGAAAAACAATATGATTATGCCAATAGATGAATTAGTAACTGTAAAACACAGTGCTCCACTCACTCATAACATCTGCTATGCTTTTGTTAATTTTAATAGATGCAGAAAAAGCAGTCAATAAAATTTTTTAAAAATCATGATTAAAAAACTTTATTTTATTTATTTTTTTAAATTTTATTTTGTTATGTTAGTCACCATGCAATACATCATTAGTTTTTGATGTAGTGTTCCATGCTTCATTGTTTTCGTATAACACCCAGTGCTCCATGCTGTATGTGCCCTCCTTAATACCCATCACCAGGCTAACCCATCCCCCCCCCTCCCCTCTAAAACCCTCAGTTTATTTCTCAGAGTCCATAGTCTTCCATAGTCTCTCATGGTTCATCTCTCCCTCCGATTTCCCCCCCTTCATTTTTCCCTTCCTTCTCCTAATGTCCTCCATGCTATTCCTTATGTTCCACAAATAAGTGAAACCATATGGTAATTGACTTTCTCTGCTTGACTTATTTCACTTAGCATAATCTCCTCCAGTCCCATCCACGTTGATGTAAAAGTTGGGTATTCATCCTTTCTGATGGCTGAGTAATATTCCATTGTATATATGGACCACATCTTTATCCATTCATCTGTTGAAGGGCAGCTCAGCTCTTTCCACAGTTTGGCTATTGAGGACATTGCTGCTATGAACATCGGGGTGCGTATGGCCCTTCTTTTCACTACATCTGTGTCTTAGGGGTAAACACCCAGTAGTGCAATTGCTGGGTCAAAGGGCAGCTCTATTTTTAATTTTTTGAGGCACCTCCACACTGTTTTCCAAAATGGCTGTACCAACTTGCATTCCCACCAAGAGTGTAAGAGGGTTCCCCTTTCTCCACAACCTCTCCAACATTTGTTGTTTCTTGCCTTGTCAGCTTCTCCAAAGAAGACATACAAATGGCTAACAGACACATGAAAAAATGTTCATCATCATTAGCCATCAGGGAAATTCAAATCAAAACCACATTGAGATACCACTTTACACCAGTTAGAATCGCAAAAATTGACAAGGCAAGAAACAAAAACTTTAAAAACTAGGACTAAAAACCATAACATTATATAGGATATTTATCAAAAATTTATTTTCCATTTGACATTATTTAGTAAAATAAAAGATGCATTCACCCTAACATCCAGAAATTTCACTTTTAGGTATATACTTAAGTATAATTACCAGGAATATGTACAAGGTTGGTCAAAGCAGCACAGTTCTTAAAACAAAAAGCTGGAAACAATTCAAATGTCCATCCAGAGAATACATAAATTTTGGTAAAGCCATGTGACCAACTATTACACAGCAGTGAAAATAAACATACTACATGCACTAAAGCAGACAGCTATCATAGAGGTAACATAAAATGAAAAGAGCGGGTGTTATGGATTCAATTGAATTGTGTTCTCCCCAAATTTCTATGAAATTCTAACCCCCAGTACCTCAGAATGTGACTACATTTGGAGAGAGGGATTTTAAAGAAGTAATTAAAGTAAAATGAGGTCATATGGGTGGATCCTAATCCAGCATGACTGGGCATCTTTATAAGAAGAAGAGATTAAGACACAGACAATATACAGATTGAGAGGGGAACGTGCGAGGACACAGCAAGAAGGCAGCCATCTATAAGCCAAGGAGAGAGCCTCAGAAGAAACAGACCTGCTGGCACCTTGATCTTGGACTTCAGTCCTACAGAATTCCAAGAAAATAAATTCCTGTTATTTAAGCCATCCAGCCTGTTATAGCAGCCTGAGCAAAGTAATACAGAATGTTCCAGAGTATGTACAGTTAGGTATTCCTTATAAAGTTAAAAAAAGGAAATTAACCTCATTATTTAAGGATCCATACACATATAATACAACTACAGAGAAGAGTAAGGGAATGATAGATGGGATTGTGCCCACCTCTTCAGCTCCTCCCTGATGTTAGTGGTCAGGGAGTACAGGCACACTCACTCAGAGCCACGAATACATAGAATTCTGTGTGTTGAGCTCTTTCCAGAAATCATGTCTTTCCAGCCCTTGTCTGGGGAACTCTCCAATGCTGGTCTCCAGGCTCTCCCCCAGCCCACCAAGGAGAAAGCCCTGCACCGATTCTCTTCCTCAGGGTCCCAGAGTCTACAGGCTCAAACACACCCAGAACTCAGCAACCCACTCAGCTGCCTGGCCCAGGGAAGGCAGGCATGCTGGTGCCGGGAGGGAAGCACCAGCAGGCTGTGTACAGGCAGCCATTGGCCCAGGATCTTCAGCCTTCTGTGTGCTGGCAAGAGTTCACTGTGACTGCTGATCATTCATGTACCTGTCCAAGTCCTTGTGGAATGCCTACTCTTTGCTGGGCAATATGCTCCAAGCAGGGGATATAAGGTGAACCAAAGCAGGTATACCCCTGTCCTCATGGCACTCAGACAGAGTCTAGTGGGGGCAAACAGGCCTCCCTGAATAACCACACAGGGAATTACAACATGGCAGCTGGGGAGAGAGGCCCAGTGCAATGAGGGAGCAGTGTGGAAATCTGATGGAGTCAGGGAGGTCAGGAGAGACTTCCCTGAAGGCACAATTCTGGAGCAGGGATTTGCAGAGATGAACTGGGGCTTTAATTAGCACAAGAGAAGAGGAGGGAAGGGCTCCCAGACAAAATGAATGCCCTGGGTAGGAGTGAATATGGAACAGACAAGAGCCCAAAGGAGTGTCATGTGTCTGCAGCACAGAGTGAGAGAAAGGGCGGTGTGGGCACAAAGAGGCTGCAGAGGTAGCTGGGGCCTCAAACATGCAGGGCCCTGCTAAGGAGTTTTGCATTTGTGCTAAGACCAGCAGGAAGTCACTGAAAAACAAGAAGAAGTGGGGAAGTGGAGATAGTGGGTAAGATGCCATCTGATTTGCATTTTGAAGAGGGCATTGTGCCTGCAGTGTGGAAAAGACATTTGTGGATGGGAGGGTGGTGGCCAGGGGGACAGGGTGGACAGGTGGAGAGGCTACTGCATTGCGGGGGTCCAGGTGAGTGATAGTGATGGCTTGGGTTAGGGTAGCAAAGGTGGAGGTGGAGAGAAATGAATGGATTCAAAATTAAGTCAGGGCACAAAATGTCAAGACTTCCTTAGGAATTGGATAAAATCACATGTAACAAATGTTTAGCAAACTTGTAAGGAATGGTTGGAAATAAAGTATCAGGTATAGAGATGCTAGGCAAATAAAAAGGGAAAGAAAGTAGGAGTGGCCATATTATAATCAGACCATGAGGAATTTAAGATTAAATGTACCAAATGAGATAAGAGGGACATAAGTAATGAAAAAGCAGTATTTAAGAAAACCTCATGTGATTTAGTACAACTATCTATTGACAAGTATTAGAGCAAGCATGCATTAACAGAGACCAGCAACACCTGGGTAATTCAATCAAGGTTCCTGAAGCCAGGATACAGAGCAGCAGAAAGAGCATCCTCCCACATTGCTGCAAGCTTCCTGTCCATCCACACCCTTTCCAGCAGGTGTACAGCTGCAGGTTGTGGCGTCAGAGTGGAAGAACACCTAAGACCATTTGGAAGCATTAATCGTCCCCCTCCAGGTTCAGTTTTATTCACAAGCCTGGAGCCAACGAGCCCATGGCTGCATCTGCACTAGGGTAGAAGCCACCAGACGTGGGCCAGGTAGAAGCCATTCATCTTGGGGCTTAACACTCATAAAATAATTGGTACAGTGTAGTACACAACATAATCAGGCCCGAATAAGCTTCTTATCTATCATTCTGTTGCCTCCTCAGGCCGACACAGTTTGGTCTAAACAGATTCCTAAGCAACTTTGAAAAAAATTTAGTAGAGAAAGTAATATCATTTGTTAAGATGCCTGAAATAAGATAAATATTCTAAAATTACAATAAGCACCTATAAATGGAAATTAGGAGATAATTTCATAAAAGTAACAAAAACTTTAAGGTTTAAAAATTCAACAGAAAAGACTCAAGAATTGCATGAATATAACTATAAAATCTTCTTGAAGAATACAAACGAAGATCTGAATAAAGGGAAAAATATACTATGTTCTTGAATAAGAAAATTAATGTATAAAAATGTCACTTTTTAAAATTAATTTATAAATTTAATATTCTGATCAGAATCCCAATGGTATTTGGTGGGTTGGTTTTTTTTGTTTATTTTGTTTTGTTTTAGGGACATGGGCTGGGAATTGAGGAAAAGATGTCAATGAATGGAAGGATAAATGCTCAAGAATAGTTATGAGAGGTATGAATAACAAGAACATTGAGGGGAATTTGCCTCACTAGTTATTAGGACATACTGTAAAATAGAACAAGATACATTAGAATGTAAAGTCACTGTGATCAAATCAATATACAAAAAGATCAGTGGAACATAATGATTTAAAAAAATCAGTGGAACACAATAAAGATTCCAGAAATAGATGTCAGCATATTTGCAAAATTAACATATGGCAAAGATGGTGTATCCACTAATGGGGGAAAGGATGAGTTATTTAATAGCTAGCATTGGCACAACTGATTATTAATCTGGAAGAAACTTACTAAAAATTCAAAAATAAATTATAGGTGGCTTAAAGATATAAATGCAATGATAGTATTACCAAAAAATAAATAGTACTTCATATACAATTGAGGGATTGAAAGAGAACTTCTTAATCAAGACTAAATCTAGAAGCTAAAAACAACAAATATGTTCAATGACATACAAAATAATATTTTTCTATGGTGAAAGATATTATAAAGTCATTAAAAATGAAAATATCTGAAAAAATATTTACAATGTAGAGATCAGACAGTTAATATCCTTACTATATAAAGATATCTTTCAGAATGACAAGAAGGAGACAAGTAACATATTAGTAAAATGGGCAAAGGAACAAATAACTCATAGAAGAGAAAGTCCAAATAGTAAGCAGATGGATGAAAAGATGCTCACTTCATTACAAAGTACCAAATTTTATATACACACACACATAAACGTATGTGTATGTATCTATAATTTAAAAATACATATATATATATACACACACCCTCATCAGACAGGAAAAAAAGCAACACAGTAGGAATATGGGGAAATGGTACTCTCATATGCCACCGGTAGAAATATTAATGAATAAGAACTTTCAAAAAGAATCTGGAAACATCTTAAAAAATACACATATCATTTGATCAAGCAATTCCACTTCTAAGATGTCCTATAAAAATATCAGCATGAATATGTAAGGACATACATATAAGATTGTTTCAGCATTATCTGTCCCAGCCAAAAATAGGAAACAGTCATCACAACTTAAAGGGATGTTTAATATATTAGAGCTGTTAAAAAGAAAAAATGATAGATATATTAACTGACATAAGAAAGTTTCCATGAGCTATTTGTTGAATAAGAAAATCAAGATGAAACAAAGGGTATACCTGAATTTAACAATACCATATTTTGAAGACATTGACAAAATATCTTATAAATGTATATATAAATGCATGTGTATATAACATATACAAATTATATATTACATATATATACACACACATATACACACACATATCTATCTATATATATATACATCACATGTAGAGAGAAGCCTGCACACTAGATTAATGACTAGTCTTAGCTGGAACAGAATGGAATGCGAGCAGTTTGAGATGATCCAGTTTGAGAAGGACAGTCTTACCAAATCACTTCCTTTTTAAAGAAAAGATGTTTAGTGATTACTCATTTAACTTGGACAAAAATACAAAGTCCCAGATGATTTTTATCCCTAAGTATCTCTTTAACCTTGCCTTGCCCACCCTCACTTCTCCCTTGTTATACCCTAACCACTCTGACCTTCTGAAAGCCTAGAACATGCAAAGCTCCTTCCCACCTTAGGCCTTTGTATCTGCTGTTCCCTATCCCTAGAAAATTCTTTCAGGATGTTTGGCTTCTTGTTCTCTAGATTTCAGCTTGAAAGTCACCACCCAGAGATGCCAACTTTAACCACTCCATTCTTTATTACAATGTACTGTAAATTTCCTTCATAACACTTTCATTAAGTGGTGTTTATTTTGTTTTTTATTTGTTACTTATATATTGTCTGTTTCTCCCTTTGATATGTAATCTCCTTGGAGGCAAAAAAGAATGTGTGTTTTGCTCACCACTATGTTCCTGGCACCTAACACAATTAGTAAATGCTTAATGGTCCGTCTTCACAAAGTAGAATCCATCAAGCAAAATACCATTAACTTTCTGCTCACTCCTCAGCAACATCCACACCCCTTCCTCCTCCTTTAACTGAGGCACTGTTCCTTACCTGTGCCATGTGCCCATGCTTTGTCTCTTCCTCAGAGACCTCACTCCATCAATTATTAGCCTCTTTTCTATATCTTCAGCTTTTCCTTCTCTTGAGTACATGTACTCAAGACATTCCCATTCTAAAAAAAGAGGGGGAAGAGGGGATAAAATACTTTACTTCTTTCTGATAAGATATACTTTGAGTTGAAGAAACTCCAGGAATTCTGAACAGATAACTAACTACAAAACAAAAAGTACACCTAGACATATAGTGAAACCACAGAACCTCAGAGACTAAGAGAAGATCTTGTTTTGTTTTAAAAAAAGAGAAGATCTTGAAAGCAGCCAGAAAAGGAGAAAAACAGGTTGCCCTACAAAGGAACCATGATTAGATCGACAGCTTTCTTTTCAATGGCAACAATGGAAGCCAAAATACATAACAATAATGTACTAAAATAAAATAATTGCCATCTTAGGACTCCATATCCAGCAAAAATATCTTCCAAGAATGAGGGGGAAAATAAAGACATTTAGGCAAACAAAAACTGATATTGTTTGTCATCAGCAAAAATTCTAAAGAATTTACTCTAGGCAGATATATAGGGACAGAAGATAGGACTGAGATCCAAGAGGAATGAAGAGCACAAAAGTGATACATATACATGGACATGGCATATGACAGAGGCGACACTACAAATCAGTAATAATCAGCAAAGAAAAGACTGTCTTCTCAAGAAATGGATCTAGGAAAATTAAGTTATGAAAAAAATGGAATTGGACCTTTTCCAAATAACATATATGCAAAATTGATTCTAAGTAGATTAAAATCCTAAATATGAAAGACCCAATAATAAAATTTTTAGAACATACTATAGAAAGAGTTTCATGACTTTAAAGTAGAAAAGTATTTTTTAAAGAATCTTTAAATGAAAATGGTTGAATTTCAGTATATTAAAATTACAAAGTTCTGTTCATTAACAGATACCAGAGAGGGAATGAAAAGACAAGCCACAGCTTGGGAGGTGATATTTGCAACACATGTGATAAACAAAAGATTAATATCTAAAAATATAAAGAGCACCTACAAATTAATAAAGACCGTTAACTTTTGACAAAAGTGGGCAAATGATTGTGTAGACATTTCACAAAGAAGTCTGTGGTCAAAAATATGTGGAAAAGGTAATGCCTCATATCAATCTCCCAGAAAATGAGTATTTTAATGGATAAGAATGGAAAGTGGTGCATGAGGACTCTCAGGCTCTGTCTCCAGCCTTAGGTAAATGGCTCCTGCATTTTAAGGCCAGATCCTCACTTCTGAAATGTGCTTAAAGTATTATGTTTGGAAGACGAATTTCGGAAGAGGTACCCTATTCAAGTGGTGCCTGACTGGCTCAGTTGGTGGAACAGTCAACTATTGATCCTTGGGTTGTGAGTTCGAACCCCATGTTGGGTTTAGAGATTACTTTAAAATCTTAATAAAAAGAAAAAGAAAGGGGACCCTATTCAAGATAGGAGCTATTATAAAGTTTTGCAAGAAGATTGTGATTCAGCATTTATGAAATTTCTTAGCAGATTAATGTGATTTTTTACTTAGTGAAAATATAGGGTAAACTTTATCCTCAACAAAATGTGCAAGTGTAAGAGCTCAAATAATAAACTTTTCCTTTAATGAAGGTAGACATTTGTGACTTAACAATCTGATGAAGGTATTATTTCCTTGTACTCTGCCTCTCTCTTTCCCGTCTCCTGTCTCATCTCATACTCATTCACACCACTCCCATCCAACTACAGCTCTGACCTCTCTACATCTCTACATTTTACAATATTGTTTGCAATTTTTTGATGGATTTTTCTCCAATTCATAATGAATATTATTAGAAGAAAAAATCAACACAAAATAAAACTGACAGTAGTTAAAACTGCACATGGTGAAATTTATTATGACTAAAAATTGATGGAAATCGTATCCTTGTCAAAGTTCAGATCTGTAAAGTGTAAGCTGGATGAATTGGATTTGGTACAAATAATGGCCTCAAAAGGAAACACGTGCAAAAACTATAAAGAATAAAATCTGATAGGGACACAAACTCAATGAATCACATCTTTTCTATAAGAGTTTCTCTTTTAGCAAAGGAATTGATCACATTGAAAATAATACTGGAAACAATAAAGAGGGGGAAATGGGAACAGCATATCTTTTTCATACAGAAAAACTAGTAATTAAATTAGTTCCACATTGTTGACTCTGAAAAATACTGTATCGTCCTGATTAAAACATTTTATCCACATTATCCTGCAGGTTAATAGTTTAGTGAAGTGTGTTTTCCATGGAATCCTGCAATTCATTTTTGTATGTAAAAATAATTTATTACCCATTAATACAATTTAATACAGTATATTTAATACATTGTATTAAATGGTAATGATATGGTAAATGATATGCTGCACATTTTTGCAATTAGCATTTATTGAGTGCCTGCTGTATACTCTTCAATGTGCTAAGCACTAGGAATGCAAAAATGTATAAGACAGATTCTGCCTCAAGAAATTTACATGTACACTAAAATTGAAAATATAAGCCTGAAATTGTTTCATTTTGCTTTACTTTATTTGATTCTATTTATAAATCTGTGCATTTTTTTAAAAAGTGTACATGGTTGGAAGATGTCACTTGTAAATTTTTTATTCATTGCTCTGCTATAATGTAATCTCTCCAAGGCAGTGTCTTCTCCTGAATTTTCATTTATTTAAGCATATGTGCAGGCTTAGAAACCAGTACCAAAAACCTCTAAAGCATTACACTCAAAATATGAAGTTGGTATTTTACATTCTGTAACATCCTCCTCTTAATTTCGCCTGTCAGAGTCCATTTATCCTGTCAGTCCTCCATAAAGTCAAACCATTAATTTCCTCAACTGTCAGTGTACATATCACTTTCAGGCTAAGTCTATCAAATGGAACCTGACATCTCCCAGGCTTTGCCATCATTAGATGGTGATTAATGTTAAAAACTTCCATTTGTCTTAAACACTCCCCTTTCTAATTCAGTAATTGGATCAAAGATAGAGGACGTTGTGTTAATGGGCAGTGCAGTCTTGTTTTCCAGGTGGCTCCTTCAGCTCCTGAGATATGGGGTCTGAGGTTCCTCCAAACCATTGCTAGCTTGAAGCTTCAATCTTTATCGACCACTGGCCTTCTGCCTCCACAAGGGACTGGTACCCTCTGCAGAGTACCACTGGCACTCCGGTACTCTGTGGTGATCTTCTGTGAATCTTAAAGCCCAGGATGAATGGAGTTCAAACTTTGGCCTGCAACAATAAATTAAGCTCCCAGATCTCCATCTTTGAAATCTTCTCTTATAATGTATTAAATATACTGTATTAAAGTGTATTAATTACACTATATTAAAGTGCATTAATATACTGTATTAAAGCTAAAAGCTTTATATTAGATTCCAACTGTTCCACTGTTCATAGGAAATAAAATCCCTTCATGATCTGGCTCCTACCCAGTCCTGCAGCCTCTTTTGACCTCTCTCTGTTTCTCTAGTCTAGTCTCATGGCTTACTTCAATACTCTGTTCTTCCCTTCCCTGGATCTTTGCATTTTCTCTGCCTGGAATGCTCATTTCCCCATCCTCATCCGGTTCCTCTCTGATTAAGGGTCATTTCCTCTGGGTCACTTGCCCTAACTGCCCACAGTAACGTTATGTGTTGTCAAGTGCCTCTCTCTCATCACTTGTGGCATAATTATTGTCACTTATTTGCTTGACTAACTGCTTAATGTCTATTCCCTCTCTTTCAATAGTAGACTTCATGAGAACAGGGAATGTTCTGGCTTTTCACCATTCTGTCATCATAGCCTATATACACAAGGGCCCAAGCCCCACAAAATGTTCAGTAAATACCTATAAATTGCAGTGGAGTTGTATTCAGGTCTCAGTCTGAGAGGGCTACATTTTTTCTTTGTGAACAAGAGTGGAGTTTATGCCCTGTGATATCCTTTCTGAGCGTCAGCTGATAACCGGAACTAGGAAAGGCCTCTACCCAACATACTCAAGTCTTCAGTAGCCCACACTGGCAGGTCCATTCACAGCTCACTTGCCTACCTGAAAGCTTGATGAAGAATAAAGATGGGCAGGTGGACCCAGCACAAATAATTATAGGCAATGTACCTACTGAAATGTCCTGTCAAGAATGTCTAAGCCAGTTGCCGGCTATAAAATTAGGAATTCAAGTGTTCTTGAAAGCACCAAGCTTCAAAATGTAATCTTGACTCTGTGTTCATATTCAAAATATCTTTGCTATGAAGGTTTGGCAGTGTTAACATCAGCAAAATTATCTACTCCTGATCTGCACTGAATTTGATTGCTTTTATTTAATATCCAAGGGTGGGCAGGACCATACTAGACTTGGGTTTGCAGAATAATTTGTTCTTTGTTCCAATTTTACTGCGTGAGAATTAGAGCCAAAGATTAAGTAACTTTATGCCCAGAAGGCTCTTGTACTTGGCTGGTTGTGGATGTCTCAACAGGGCACATTCAGATCTGTCCATTTTCTTTGGTGCTATCACTACAACCTTAGCCCAGACCACTATCATTCTCACCTGGTCTATTGTAATAGCCTCTTTTTTTTTTTTTCCTGGTATTCTCTACAATTCATTCCTCACTTTGCAACCAGAGAGGTCTTTATATATCAAATAAGATCATGTTTGCCCTAGCCCAAACCTGCCAAGGGCTTCCAATTATAACACATCTACTTATTCTACCAACTTCCGAAAGGAAAGTGTTAAAAATCTTCCAATTTTGGGGCACCTGGGTGGCTCAGTTGGTTAAGCGACTGCCTTCGGCTCGGGTCATGATCCCGGGGTCCCAGGATCGAGCCCCGCATCAGGCTCCATGCTCAGCTGGAAGCCTGCCTCTCCTTCTCCCACTCCCCCTGCTTGTGTTCCCTCTCACGCTGTCGCTCTCTCTCTCTGTCAATTAAATAAATAAATAAAATCTAAAAAAAAAAAACCAACTTCCAATTGTAATTGTAGATTTGTTTATCCCTTTAGTTCTTTCAGTTTTTCTTCATGTATTTTGAAATTCTGTTATTACTTGCATACACATTTAGAATTTATTGTATCTTCTTAATGGATTGGCTCTTATTATTGTGAAATATCCCTTTAATACTCCTTGACTCAAAGTCTACTTTGACTGATATTAATGTACCTATTTCTGCTTTCTTATATCCAGTGTTCCTATTGTGTATTTTTTCATTCCTTTATTTTAAATTTATCTGTATCTTTATATTTAAAGCATATATGTCGTTAACAGCCTATAGCTGAATCTCAGTCTTTTATCCAGTCTGATAATATCTGCCTTTTTATTGGAGTAATTAGCCCATTTATATTCAACACAATTGTTAATACAATTGAGTTTAAGATTACCGTCTTGTTACTTTTTTCTATCCATATTATCTGGGTTTGTTCCATTTTTCCCCTCTACTGCCTTTTTAGGTTTATTAATTGTTTTTTATTATTTTATTTCCTCTATTGACATTTTAGCTATACTTCATTTTTTTTCATTTATTTTTATTGGGTTCTCTGAGATTACAATGGATATAGTCTATTTTTTTTTTTTAAGATTTTATTTATTTATTTGACAGAGAGAGACACAGCGAGAGAGGGAACAGAAGCAGGGGGAGTGGGAGAGAGAGAAGCAGGCTTCCCACTGAGCAAGGATCCCGATGCGGGACTCGATCCAAGGACCCCGGGATCATGACCTGAGCCGAAGGAAGACGCTTAATGACTGAGCCACCCAGGCGCCCCTGGATATACTCTATTAACAATACAATCTAGCTTGGAAAAATATTACACTATTTCACACATAGGAAATCTACAACAGTATGCTTCCACTTACCCCCTCTGTCCTTGGTACAATTATTATCATACATTTTTACAACTACATATGTTATAAACTCTATGATATATTTTTATTATTTTGCTTTAAACAATTATTTCTTAAAAAATTAAGGGGGGTGAAGTCTTTTACATTTATTCACATTTTTATAATAAACAGAACTCTTCATTCCTATATATGAGTTTCTATCTGGTATTACTTCCTTCATTTTCCTGAAGGACATTTTGACTTAGCAATCTGATGAAGGCATTACTGTGATCCTCTTATATTTCCTCTATTTCTCCCTCCCCCATCTCCTGTCTTATCTCATAATTATCCAACTTACTCCTATCTCTCCAAGCCAGCAATACTTCTGTGTCTTTAAATACTTCTTACAGTACAGTGCTGCTGCTGACAAATTCTCTCACCTTTTGTTTATCAGAAAATATTTTTATTTTGCCTTCATTTGGTGGGGGGAGGATATTTTTGTTGGATACAGAACTCTAGGTGACTTTTTTCTTTTTTTTGAAGCAGTTTAGTTTTATATATATATTTTATTATTATGTTCAATTAGCCAGCATATAGTATATCATTAGTTTTTGATGTAGTGTTCAACGATTCATTAGTTGCATATAACACCCAGTGCTCATCACCACATGTGCCCTCTTTAATACCCATCACCTGATTACCCCAGGCCCCAGCCCCCTCCCTTCTGTAACCTTCAGTTTGGTTCCCAGAGTCCAGAGTCTCTCATGGTTTGTCTCCCTCTCTGATTTCCTCCCATTCAGTTTTCCCTCCATTCCCCTGTGGTCCTCCATGCTATTCCTTATGCTCCACATACGAGTGAAATCATGAAAATTGCCTTTCTCTGTTTGACTTATTTCACTTAGCATAATCTCCTCCAGTTCCATCCATGTTGATGCAAATGGTGGGTATTCATCCTTTCTGATGGCTGAGTAATATTCCACTGTATATATGATCCATATCTTCTTTATCCATTCATCTGTTGAACGGCATCTTGGCTCCTTCCACAGTTTGGCTATCGTGGACATTGCTGCTATGAACATTGGGGTGCATGTGCCCCTTCTTTTCACTACATCTATATCTTTGGGTTAAATACCTAGTAGTGCAATTGCTGGGTTATAGGGTAGCTGTATTTTTAACATCTTGCCTCAGCAATCAGACAACAAAAAGAAATAAAAGGCATTCAGATTGACAAAGAAGAAGTCAAACTCTCTCTCTTCACAGATGACATGATACTTTATGTGGAAAACCCAAAAGACTCCACCCCCAAATTACTAGAACTCATACAGCAATTCAGCAACATGGCAGGATACAAAATCAGTGCACAGAAATCAGTTGCATTTCTATACACTAACAATGTGACTGAAGAAAGAAAAATTAAGGAATTGATTCCACTTACAATAGCAACAAAAACCATAAGATACCTAGGAATCAACCTAACCAAAGCGATAAAGGATTTATACTCTAGAAACTACAGAACACTTATGAAAGAAATTGAGGAAGACACAAAGAGATGGGAAAACATTCCATGCTCATGGATTGGAAGAATAAATATTGTGAAAATGTCTATGCTGCCCAGAGCAGTCTACACTTTCAATGCAATCCCTATCAAAATACCATCAACATTTTTCACAGAGCTGGAACAAACAATCCTAAAATTTGTATGGAACCAGAAAAGACCCCGAATTGCCAGAGGATTGTTGAAAAAGAAAATCAAGGCTGGGGGCATCACAGTGTTTGACTTCAAGCTATATTACAAAGGTGTCATCATCGAGACAGCATGGTATTGGTACAAAAATAAACACATAGATGAATGGAACAGAATAGAGAGCCCAGAGATGGACCCTCAACTCTATGGTCAACTAATCTTCAACAAATCAGGAAAGAATATCCAATGGAAAAAAGACAGTTTCTTCAATAAATGGTGTTGGGAAAATTGGACAGCCACATGCAGAAGAATGAAACTGGACCATTCTCTTACACCATACACAAAGATAAACTCAAAACGTATGGGAGACCTAAATGTGAGACAGGAATCCATCAAAATCCTAGAGGAGAATATAGGCAGTAACCTCTTTGACATTGGCCACAGTGACTTCTTTCAAGACATGTCTATAAAGGCAAGGGAAACAAAAGCAAAATGAACTTTTGGGACTTCATCAGGATAAAAAGCTTCTGCACAGCAAAGGAAACAGTCAACAAAACTAAGAGGCAACCCACAGAATGGGAGAAGATATTTGCAAATGACATTATGGATAAAGGGCTGGTATCCAAGATCTATAAAGAACTTCTCAAACTCCACACCCAAAAAACAAATAATCCAGTCAATAAACGGGTAGAAGACATGAACAGACACTTCTCCTAAGAAGACATACAAATGGCTAACACACACATGAAAAAATGTTCAACATCACTAGCCATCAGGGAAATACAAATCAAAACCACCTTACACCAGTTAGAAAGGCAAAAATTATCAAGACAGGAAACAACAAGTATTGGCGAGGATGTGGAGAAAGGGGAACCCTCTTGCACTGTTGGTGGGAATGCAAGCTGGTACAGCCATCTAGGTGACTTTTTTTCTTTCAGCATTTTAAAGATGTTCCATTGCCTTCTAGCTTGCCTTGTTTCTTATAAGAAGACAATGTTAATCCTTATCATTGTTCCTGTACATGTAATGTGTTTTTGTTTTTTTGACTGCTTTTAATATTTTCTCTTTATTTTTGTTTTTTGGCAATTTGGCTGTGATGTGCTTGCGTATGATTTTCTTTGTGTTTACACTGCTTGTTGATTTGGGAGCTGCTTGGATCTGTGGATTAATATTTTTTATCAAATTGGGAAACTTTTGGTGTGTTACTTCTTCAAATATTTCTTTTTTCCCACTGGGACTCTAATTACACAAGGTAGGCTGCTTGATAATATCCCACACATCACTAAGGCTCTCTTCCTTTTTTTTTTTTTTTTTAAGGCTTTTTTTCTCTCTGTGCTTCAGTATAACTAGTTTCTATTATTTTTTTCCTTACACAGTGTCCAGTCTGTCCTTTACGGCACTGTTTGCCCTTTGAAATTTCTGTTCAGCTCACAGTTCCCCAATATCTGTCTTCAGCCAGACCTTGTAGGGTCTTACCCTTTGCATTTGTGTCTTAATATTTGGTCAAAGACTTAAGAGGACTCCAAGGCAAATTTCTTGAATCCTTCTTTACATAGTTCCTTCCTTTCAGGCACTCTGCCTTGTAAATGTCCAGCTGCCCTGGTATCCCTACACTCTGATCTCTGCCTACTCAGCTCAATGAGATTGCTATGTTCTGTTCATGCTCTAAATCTCTACAGTGTATTCCAGAAAGTGCACCCACCCAGGAAGCCAAGGTGATCAGGAGACTCACTTCATGTGTTTCTCTTCTCTCAGGGATTGAAGTTTTGCTCTGCCTCTTGTTCAATATCTGAAAGTCACTGTTTCGTATTTATATGGTTGTTTACTATGATAAGACTAATCCAGTACCATTTATATAGTTGTTTACTATGATAAAACTGATCCAGTATCAACTACTCTGGTTGCCCCATCTCATTTAGAATAAAATTCAAACTCTTTGTTGCTCTGGTTTATAAAGCCCTATTTAACCTGGCCCTACCTACTTCTCTGACTTCATTAATTACCACTCTCCCCTTTACCCACCTATACTCTGTACTGGGCTCCTTTCTACTCCTCAGACACACAGCTTCTTCTTACCTTAGGGCCTTTGCACTGCTGTCTCTTCTGTCTAGGATGCTCTACCTTCTGATCTTCACATTATGGCCTCTTGCTTATTATTCAAGACCATCCAAATTAAAGTATACACCTAGTCATTGTCAGAGCAATCTGTTTCATGTATTTGTAGAATACGTATCATATTCTGATATTTTTGTTTGTGTATTTTATTAATTTTTCTCTTGGCTTATTTTCTGTCTTCTTTCATTAGAACAAAGGATCCGTGAGGACAAGAACGTTCTCTTCTTTGCTGCTGTATCTTCAGTGCGGGGACTGTGCCCAACACATGTGAAACACGTGATAAATACGTCTTAAGTGAATGGATAAATGAAAAAAACCCATTTTTCTTCTTCATTGTTTCATACCTTCCTCTCAAATTACCACAAACTTCAATGGAAATAATCTCATATAACATATGGAGGAGGAGGAGGAAGATAATAATGATCATGCCTAATATTTATTGAGCTGTTATTACTATGTGCTAGACACTGAACTAAGTGCTTTACATTTATTATCTCATTTGATCCTCATTACAACCTTGTGACGTATCTGCTGTTATGTTGGCATTGCAGATAAGGAAGTAGGCACAGAGAAGGTGAGTGTCTTTCTGAGTGTCTCACATCTAATCAACTTGCCCAATCCCTAGAGTTTATCATTCTGCCAGATTTTTTAGAGTTGCTATTGTCCAGGCTCTGATTTTTATTTCCACATGACTGGATCTGCGTTTTATACTGCCTTTGAGATGCGCCCAGGTCATGCTAGTCTCTAGCACTAAAACATCATGTACCACATCTGTTTTCTATTACTCTTCCGTGCCAAAAAAAAAAAAAAAAAGTTCGTACTGTGCTATTGTATCCAACCCTCATGTTTCTGCTGTAGCATAAATATGCTTAACCAGCTGTTGCTAACGCTTTGTAATGCTTGTGACAACTCTACTGAGAACCTCCTCTTAATGGAGCAGATGGTGTGAAATCAAGCAGGCGAGTGGAAATGTAGTGACAGAGCTGAAGGAGGGAGGGAGATAGCAGTCAATGCCACTTCTTTTTTTTTTTTTTCTTTTTCTTTTCCTTTTTTCCCCCCCGAAGATTTGAATCTAAGACTGGTCATATTCAAGTCCCTATGCTTGTGTCTCAAAGGCAGTGTAAGATCTGGATATGAGGTTAAAGGAAAGAAGTTTTGGGAAGTGGGAGAATAGTTAGAAATGTTTTACAGAAGTGACTGACAAAATCACCAAAATGAATATGTTCTTCCAAAAAGCAAATGGATTTGGAGAACAATAGAAGACGTTGAATAAAGTTAAGGATTAAGGGAATAAATCAGAAGAAAAATAATTTTCCTAGAGAGAGCAAACAACTTATCCAATGCCAATGTTAATAATAACCATCTTAAATAAATAAGAGATGCAGTTTTGCACAATGTAAAGAGAGAAAGCTGAGAGTTAAACAGACTGCATAAACCCCATACCCAGTGCTTACAAGCTGTGAGACCCTAGGCAAGTTCCTTACCCTCTGTGAGTTGGAATTATCCTTTGGATAATAAATCCTACCATAAGATATGAAAGAGGGAAGTTTGGGATAGAGGATGGTTACCTGAGGGACAAAACATTTACAATAAAACCAGTGAGGAGGCACTCCCATAAACCCCAAAATACAAGTAGGTAAAGACTAACCTCCATCATTCACAAACCCTTCAGGGCAACAGGGTGGGTGGTGGGGGAGGGCTTATGGGAGGAGGAGGGAAAGAAGGAAGCATCAGGGTGTCCAACAGATTTGAGAATAGGAGAAACTCCGAAAAAGCAAGAGTATGCACTAGAAAGCACAACAAGCCATTGGAGAACAGTTGCAGCTGGGAGGGATTTTGCTGACTCCAAGAGTGAGGGTGAGAAAGAAGCCCCCGGTCAGAAGTTCTGCAGGGTGGAGTAGTGAATTCCCTCTTCCTATCCTTGTTGGCAGAACATTTATTAGAGTTTTGGGGAACCTAACAATGCCAAAGGCTATATGAAATTCACACTGCAAGAAGCATTCCAAAATTCTCTGTTAAACTCATACCAAAGATTTCAGTGTTTTATGAGATCAGAGTATAAAAACATTAATTTCATTGCCTTTGAGACCAAGTCTCAACTCCCCTGGCTACAAGACCCTCTAGGCTGAAAATGTCCCAGATTCCATGAATGTTGCATGAGCTTGCAGAGCTATCTATGTTGTCCTTGAGCAAGATTTATGATCTCATGCAACATTGGCTACTGCCAGTTCATGGCTGTACATTCTAGCAGTTTTGAGCTGGCTCACTCTAGAAGGAAGAAACAATTTGACATGAAAAAATTTACCTGATCTGAGCACCTGTTTATGTCTGCTTGTTTGTGCACAAACCAGGTAGGTTTGAGAACAAATTACTTAAAATAATTTGCATATAGGAGGTTAATTATACCAGAAACCAGGATATCTTGGGCACACATGTCCCCTGCTTCATTTCTTTTGCCATAAGCTCCATAAATAGGGGAGGGCTGTGGTTTTAATTAGGGTGTTTGGGAGAAGCCTTCCTGAAAGGGGACATTCTAGCCAAAACTTGAAGGAGGTGAGGGAGTAAGCCTGGGGGAAAACATGGCTGGCATGAGAATTCCTGGTACATTCAAGGAAGAGAAAGGGGCCAGACACTATAGGGCCGGGGTGAAGACTTAGGCTGTTACTTTAAGTGGATGTCATCCCATTTGGAGGATTTTAACAGAGGAATGATATGATCTGAAGGACATTAGAAATGGATCATTCTTGCCACTGCATTAGGGCTACTAACTAGACTGTGGGAGGCAAGGGTAGAACTCCTGCCACGATGAAGAAGAGAGACCAGGGCTGCCTGAATCAGGTGGCAGTGATGAAGTTGGTGAGAAATAGTCAGATTCTGGATCTGGCAGAACCAATAGAACTTGATATATTAGGTGTGGAGATTAAAAAGAGAGGATTCAAGGATAACTCCAGTGTTTTCGGCCTAAATAACTGGAAGGATGGAGTTTCCATCAACCAAAATAGCAAAGAGTATGGCTAGAGAGTGCTGTGGTTGAATTGTGCCATTTCCCAAATTCCTATGTTGGAGTCCTAACTCCTCGCACCTCAGAACCTGACCTTATTGGGAAATAGTGTTGTTGAAGATGTAATTAGTTAAGATGAGGTCATACTGGAGAAAGATGGCTCCTAAACCGGTGTGAATAGTGTCTTTTAAAAAAAAGGAACTTTGGACACAGACACAAGGAAGGAGGACATCATGTGAAGATGAAGGCAGAGATCTGTAAGCCAAGAAACTCCCTAAATTGCCAGCAACCACCAGAAGCTAGAAGAGAGACTGAAACAGGTTGTCCCTCACAGCCTCAGAAGGAGCCATTCCTGCTGACACCTTGATTTCAGACTCCTAGCCTCCAGAACTGTGAGACAATGAGCTTCTGTTTAGCCACCCAATTTGTGGTACTTTGTTAGAATAGACCCAGGGAACTAATAGGGGGTTGGAAGGAAGGGAGGATCAGGAGTTTGGTTTGAACCCCATTAGATATGAGATGTCCACTGGACATCTAAGGATAGATTCAAGTAGGCAGCTCAGCATTCAATTCAGAGGTTCAACAGAGATGTCCAGACCAGAAATTTATTTTGCAGGTTGTTAGCACACTCATGGTATTTAAACCATGATATGATTGAGATCTAGATATCTAGAAAGTGAGTGTAAACAGAGATAATAAGGGGTCCAGGCAGGAGTCCAAGACTAAGATAGGAGAAATAAGGGAGAACCAGCAAAGGAAACTAAGGAGGAACCATCTGTGCAGTAGGTGGGAAATGAGGAGTGTGTGTGGTCCTAGAAGCTAAAGGAAGAAAGGGTTTTAAGGAGGATAGAGAAATAGGCTGTGTCAAATACTGCTGGTGGATAAGAGGATAACTGAGAATTGACCACTGGAGGTAATAATGTAGGTGGTGATGGTAAGAGCCCAACTATCTACCTAATTGGATAAATTCTATATATCAAGGGGCAAGAACTTGGGAGACAACTCCTTCGTATAAAAAGGAAGCAAAGAAATTGAGCAGTAGCTGGAAATAAAAGTGGGTTGAGAGAAAATATGTATGCATGTGTGTATGTGTGTGCATGTGTTTAGAGGGGAGAAATAAAACGTGTTTATATGCTGGTGGAAATAATCCAGAAGAGAGGGGAAAATTCATGATGCAAGCAAAAAAGAAGGAAGAACTGCTAGAGTGATGTTCTGCAGTAGGTGAGAGGGTTTAGGAACAGGCCAAAGGGGAGGGATGACCATGGATAAGACCATGGGGCCTTCCTTTGCAGGAACAACAATATAGGCAGATGCGTAGGGGCAGATGCTGACAGGTGGGTAGATATTGTGCTGGCAACTTTTGCAAGTTCTCATAGTGCTTCCATTTTCTCAAGGCAATAGGAAGCAATGTCATTAGCTGAGAGAGAGGAGTGGGGAGAAAGTGCTGCGGGTTTGAGGAGAGAGGAACAGATTATGTAATTGTCATTTAGGGGAGAGAGAGAGTGATTGGCCTAGGACAATGCGGTATAGTTAGTTGCCAGGCAGCCCATTTTGATCAAGTTTATATTAGGCATGACTGGAGATAAGCAGATGCACATGGGGGAGCCCAATGCTTTCAGGAGGGTGTGATGATTAATTTTATGTATCAACTTGACAGGGCCATAGGGTGCCCAGACATTTGGTTAAACATTATTCTGAGTGTGCCTTTGAGGGTATTTCTGGATGAGATTAACATTTGAATCAGTAGACCAACCAAAACAGATTGCCCTCCTAGTGTGGGTGGGCCTCATCCAATCCACTGAAGACCTGAACAGAGCAAAAAGGCTCAGTAAGAGGGAACTCTGCCTGCCTGACCGCTTGAGCTAGAACACTGGTCTTCTCTTGCCCTTGAACTGAAACCTATACCATCAGCTTGCCTGCTATTGATCTTGGAACTTCTCAGCCTCCATAATTGCATGAGCCAATTCCTTATTTCATATCTATCCCTATCTATCTATCTATCTATCTATCTGTCTATCCATCCATCCATCCATCCAACCATCCATCCATCCATCCATCCATCCATCTGTCTCTTGTTGTTTCTGTTTCTCTAGAGAACATGACTACTAAATTAGTGATTTAGTGATTGTGGTAGAATGGTGGTGGTGGCTCATCCTAGCTCTCCTGCCTCCGGTAGGAGATACGGGGATACCCTATGGGTGGACTCCCAAGATGTGGGACATGAGACTCAGAACATGACCCACGCCCCAGTAGAGCTCATTTCCTCAGGAAATGACCAGGAATTAATGAGAGGGTAGAGATGGGGCTCTTTCCACTTCATAGATTATGTATCTTGACTTCTAGATGTGATTATGGTTTTTGTACCTTCTCTTTCCTCCTATTTGCCCATTTTGCTCTCCATCTTCCAGCCCCACAGCTTACTGGCAATCTGGATGATGGCTCCAGGCTATGAATGATGCCCTTTCTCTGACCAAACAGAATTCAGACAAGAGCAGCTAGTTCCTGAGGGCTCACTGGCCCTAAGCCCAGAAGTACTGGTAGGAAACAAACAAAGTCTCTGAGGTCAAGTTAGGTCAGACCTGGATGCCATAGCCATGTAGTCTCACTTTCTCTGTAACCTCTGTGTTCCCTCTGGGGAAAGGGGTAAAGGGTGTCCCTGAAGAACGCGTGCCATGTCACTTCCCTCACACACAGATGGGCCCTCCCCAAAGGGAAGTGCAGACCTAGGCTAGCCACTCCTCTCAGCTATACCATGGGCAGTGGGCAGCCCTCCTGGTTTTGTATGCCCTTGAATGAAGAAAGGCTTTTACATTTTTAAATGGTTGGGGAAAAAAAAAAAATTTTGTGACACATGAGAATTGCATGAAATTCAAATTTGTCTCCATAAACTTTTATTGGAAGAGAGATACACCCATTTGTTTGGATATTTTCTGTGGTTACTTTCATGGGCAGAGCTGAATAGTTGCAACAGGGACCACTGAAAATATTTACTATCTGGTCCTTTACACAAAAGTTCTTGCAGCCACTGTTCCATGGCATGGAGCTTCATCGGAGCCCAGAAGGACTAGGAGGGGCCAAAATCTCTGGGACCAGCTGGGTCAAACTTAGGAGCTACAGCCACTTTGGCTCCTGTCAAAAAATCCAAAAAGAGCCCAATGTCTGGGGTTCTTCACTAAGAAGGTTGAGAGAGGATACCAGGTGGTGACAAGCAAATGCGGATGCTTCATACATCAAATTCAATATATCTGTAAACATATTGAAAATGAGCTCTGGAAAGATTTTTAAGATCTTCTAGTTTATTTTACAGATGAGGAAAACCATAAGGCCTCAGAGATGGCCCCTAGAGGTAAAGTCATGTCCCAAGTCATGTCGCATGTACATAGCTGGTTAGTGGCTGAGACCAGACTGGAACCCCCTTGTTTTCACTTCCCACGCAATGCTCTTTCCTTAGTATTCTATACTGTGGTCTATGTGATGCCTTGGGGATCAGAGTCTATTCCTTCAAACTACACAGTGGCCAACGTCCCTTCCTGCAAAGTTTGCCAGGAGTCTTAATATGGGGGCATCCAGAGCCCACTGAAGCATGTGTGGCCTTAGGTTGGGAAGTTCCCATTTCTGATATTAGACTGTCTATCAATAAAACCAGGAAATCTTTAGAAGCAGTGTCTTCCAATTAATTGCCTGGAACTTCTGGGTAGGCATAAGGGCAAAGCAGAGCTTTTGACATTCGAAAGCTGTTCTCTGACTTCAGATTTCAGAGACCTTTCCAGTGACAGCCTCTCAAACATGCCCATGTATCTAATTAAAAATATAGATTTTCTGTTGTGAGTTAAAGTCAAAATATAGCTTTAAAATTTGCTGGGCCAAGTACATTTAATAATACCTAAATGCTCTCATGTGTTAAATATTCATCCATTTTCTCCATAAACGCTTACAATAAATATTGATGATTGTCTAACTTTGAAAATGGCTGTGTACATAGGAGAATATTCATGTGTGTCTCATTGATTTTCCTGACAGAGCCAAATGGAGCAGGTAAGCCAATTTAACACAACCAATTTCCAATTTTGCACAGCCTGAATAGGAGAAGTGCTGTGGAAATGAATAATCAATCTTACTACCATTATTAATAATATTTAGCTCACATACAGCTCCTTCCATCTTCTAAGCACTTCACCAACATTAACAAATTTATTCACTAACACTCAAGGGAGGCATTTTTGTAATGGGAATGAGAGGCCAAGAGAGCTGTAAATGGCTGCCTAGGGCTAAGGAGCAATTCAGGTATCACAGTGCAAAGCAGGATAACCTCCAGTGAGTCCCAGTCTCCACAGGATTTCCTACCTCCTTAAATACTAAAGAAATATTGCAACCTAGGAGGCAAGTACAATTTTTCAATCTTACTTTTAGAAGATGTGTATTTCCCGTAAGAAGAACTGCATGATAAAAGCTACTATGTTTCAAACACCTACTATGTGCTTAACACTGCTAGCTGCTGGAGATACTGAAAGAAAAGAGCCTCAGCACTGAAGAAGCAGACAGATTAGGGAGAGAGAGAGATGAATAACCAAACAGCACACAGTGAGATGAGGGCGATAAAGGGAGAGAGAGAGGGAGAGAGAGAGGGAGGGAGGCCCAGCTGAGCGGACGGAGGAGCACCCAGCACACCGTAAGCATCCTCCCTGAGGAGGAGATGCTTGAGCCCAGCCCCACAGCGTGGCTGAGCGTCAGGGCGGGGGATCTGAGCAGGGGAGTCAGCCACTGTGGAGGAAGGGAAAAACATGGGGAAAAGGTGGCCTGGAAGAACACTCTGGAGACTGCAAATCCTTCAGCCTGATGAGTGAAGGCTACCTGTCTGGGGAGCGCGAAGGCTACCTGTCTGAGATGATTATGTGACGCTAGAGAAACAAGTGCAGCACTTTGTATGCTATCGCAGCAGATTGTATTCCCAAAGATAGCTCCCATCATACCTCCCATGTCACCTGATCTTCGGCAACGTGTCCTTGCCACCCTCTCCCATCCAGAGGTGGGGTTATGTCCCCTCCCCCTCAATCCAGGTGGGCTGATGACTGCCTTGACACCTGGCATCCGGTGGAAGGATGTTCTGTGACTGCTGAGGCTAGGTCAGCCAAGGCAATGCTCTTTCTGCCTTGTCCTCTGGGACACCTGCTGTTTGGAGTGCTGAGCCACCGACTAAGAAGTCCAGCTAGGCTGAGGCCCCCATATTGGTGTTCAGACGACCAGGCTACGTGGAGAGGCCACAAGTAGTTGCTCAAGTGAACACCACCAGCTGAGATCCCAGCTGATAGCTAGCATCAGCCTGCAGACATGAGAGTGAAAACACTTCCAGATGATTCCAGCCCCCAGTTGTCAAGCCACCCCTAGCTCTTGAGTCTTCCCAGACACTGCAGCACAGACAAGCTATTCCTGTTGTGTCCTATTCGAATTCCTGACTCACAGAATCCATGAATGTAATGAAATGGTTGAAATTTAGGGGTGGTATGTCATGGAGCAATGGTAAGAAGAACAGCTGTGCTGCAGACTTTTTACTTTATTCTCAAGCAATGGAGAACCACTGAAGGATTTTAAGGGTGGGTACACCATCATCAGCTTTTGTGTCGAATGACAGGAGCAGGGGGATCCTGTGTGAGATGAAAAGATCACCTGGCTAGTGGTTTCGTTATTTCAGGCCGAGGGATCATTCTTCTTAGGTGAATCTGGGTTGTCACCTTTTTCTGTCATCATTGGTTGATTTTGTCGGTCACATTTGTATCCCTCTGGCTCAGTGATTCTCATTCCTGATTGCACATTAGGATCACCTGGGGAGCATTAAAAAATATCCCATTTCCTGGGTCCCACCCCAGATCAATTAAATCAGAATATCTGGAGAAGTGGGACTTACATTGGTATTTTAAAAGTGTCCCCAGGTGATTCTAATGTGCATCCAAGGCCGAGAGCCACTGAGCGAGCTGTTCACCGACCATGCAGACCAAGCTCGGGGACAAGTGTCTCATGCTGTAAATCTGAAACTCAGTTGAGAACTAAAATTACAAATTGCTAACTTTGTTTTACTTTCTCACCTTGGGGGGAAAAGGAAGTTTCTAGACAGTAGATGCTGGTTACCATCGTAGAACCAAAGGAAAAGTTACAGACTCGAGGCCACATTATGAAAAGGATGTGAGGTCTCGGGGTGAATTTGTGAAAAGAGGAAGAGTGAAGCTCTCTTTTCACAAGGTTTGTCTATTTTCAGTAGAGAGTTCCTTTCTCTAAAACATAGCTTCCCAGCATGGTTTGATGAAGCATCTCTTCCAGCAATTTTCTTTTGCTTTGACACTGGCCCAGGCCAAAATGAATCCATTACATAGCTCTAGTGCATGTCTCTGGAACTGGATAAAAGAATGAGAAAACCTCCCCTGTGTGCATGTGCATAGAGGTGAGGGGGCACACTGTGCGGGTCCGGGGTCATAATGTTGAAATGTAGCGGGGCAAGGCAAGATAGTAGAGAAAGGGACTGACCAGAGAATGAAGTCACAAATGCCTGTGACCTGGAGTAGGCCACGTGCCCTCTCTGGACTCCAATTTCCTCATCTGTAATAGGAAAGTAGGATGATCCTGAGGTCTCTTCTTTAGCTTGAAACTATGATTCCATAGTTAGGTACCAGAAACCTCTGTATTTTGCTTTGCAGTTGTCATTCTGCCCCAGACTAGCTGTGAGTCCTGCTGCATAGCAGCTCATTGCTCTGTGTATTAGCCGTGTGTTACCGATGCTTTGACATCTGGGGCCTTGCTGATCCTGGAGAGATTGCCCCTCCCAGGGCTAGCCAACTGCTAGAGATAATAAAGGACTCACCTGCCAGTGTGCCCTTCATATGCAAACCAACCAATGTAGAGGCCACACCCCAAATACCTCCTTATTAAGCCCTCCAAGGACCCTCACACTCTGGCCTCTAGCCACCTGCTCTAATCACTTCAGGACCAGGTACTGGACAACCAGGGACAGCCTCGATGCCTCAGAGTCCTCTGAAATTATCCAAACTAGCCAAGCCTCTCTGCCTGCTTACCCTATTGTGCCCATTCCCTCCTGTGGAAAACACAGTCTTGCTCACATTTCCCCTCCCCTGTTCCGCTCTGCATCCTGACTGACCTGGTGCTTCCTCACAGGCCCCTTCTCTTGGGATCTGTGAGTGTAATCAGCTCTTTTCAAGGACAGTCATCTTCCGATCTGTTGGCCTCGCCATACCGGCATAATAATAAAATCTACATTTTAAAACTCTCTGACTAGAGCATTCTCATCTGTAAGTCACAGATGAGAATGGTGAACCTCCCTCTCAGTGTTTCTGAAAGCAGCCACCACTGATCACAGAGACACAAATGCAGTCCCCCAAAGCATGCGTGCTTGGAAATGATAGCAATGTTTCAGACCAATACATAATAGCACCTCTGAAGTCCGCATGGTGTGATGCGCTGGTCCAGGCACCTGTTTCCCTCACCCTTAGATCTGTACAGATTGCCAAGGAAATTGTCCATGGTGTCACAGCTAATTGGAATGGCAACTGGGGAAGTGAATGCAAATAAGTCCTCCAGCATGACCCAGGAATCATGGCAGGGTGGCTTTAAAGAAATTGACATTAACCCTTTCAGAAAAACACTATGTGCTCAGCGGCACATGTTCCCATCATCACAGCAGTCCATTATGCCTCAAGTTGGGTAATGTTCCCCATAATCTGTGTCATCATGGTGCACTGATATTGTATGAGAGGGACCGACAGCCTCCTCTCAGCTCCCCATTTTCATAGCTCGCGCAGCAGGATTAATTTCACAGCTTTTAGTTTCATGACATTCAAATACCAACAATTGATTGGGGGGAGGGGAGAGGCCCAAGTTTATTGGATATATCAGTCACTGCAAAAAATCCTGAAGGAAAACTTGCCACTTCGTGAAAGGTCACCAGATAAATGATTGCCTTCAGAATTGGGATAATTCCTGCTGTCATTAAGCCCCAGCAGAGATCTAATACGTGTTAATACTTCTGCTAAATGCTGAGAGACGGCAGTGCACTGGCAGTCACAGAGACAATGAAAACTAAGCACGTGGTGCCTGAGTTGGAAGGGTTTTGCTTTTTTCCTCCTTTTTTTATGCATAAGATGATATGATAGCCACTTCTGAACTTTCAGCCTCCCTGTCCGAGATGATAATCATTTTATCCCTGTGAACACAGTTGATTTGGGTCTTAGCTCCTAAATGACGACCCACATTGTCTTCTGGCAGATGCTTCTCATCCCAGCCTCACATAGTCCCACCCCCACCAACAGGCAATAGCAGTCATACTCACCAAACAATGGGCTCTTTCTCACCTGTCCTTCTGTTAAGTGGTTGCTTTAGATTGAATTGTGTCCCCCCTCATTCATATGGTAAAGCCCTAAGCGCCCACACTGTACCCTGAGGCATCCATCTGCAAGCCAGGACAAGAGCTCTCACCAGAGTACAAATGCTGCTGGTCCTTGATCTTGGACTTCCCCGCCTCCAAAACTGTGAGAAAATAAATTTATTGTTTAAGCCATATAGTCTGAGGTATTTTGTTATGGCAGCTGGAGCAGACTAACAGTGGCTTTCTGGAAAAGTGGGAAAAAGAGATTCTCTCGCTTCTCCACTGAACAGGCCTTCACAGCCAGAACAGACTGTGGGCATAGCTTGACTGGCAGAGGTGCAAGATGGTTTCACTGAGGAGATTTTCTGCCTGCAGGGAGGGAGGCAGTCACTTAGCCTCCAGCCACCCAAGCAGAGGTGATGGGTGAGGATGATCTGGGGCACCAGAGGTCATCTAAGGAAGGAGTCGTGTGCAAAATCTCGTTTCTAGACATTGCTGTGCCTGTCTTTTTGCAAGAGTTCTTTAAATTAGACTGAGGAAGAGGGCAGGTCATGATAGGCGTATGTCTAGGTAACAGAGGTTAGATGAAGCACTGACAGGATTCACTTTCCCCTTGCAAGCTGGTCTTAGAATTATCTGAAGAAATAGTCAGTCAAGCTCACTGACTCATGACCCCTCTGGCTGCCGCAGGTTGTTTCTGTGCTCTGCTACACAAGTGGGCCAGCCGTTGGTTACCTGGTGAATCTCTAAGCTACGATGCTCAAGGGGCTCCTAAACTAATCTGAGCCTGTAAGCAAGCGGTACGTATTTGCATGTCCCAGAACTGAAACTTGAGGGTCACAGGCACATGTCCTGGACTTGGGGTTGGAGTCTATTAATCACGCATGACTATATCATGTTTAACTTATGAGAAACACCGATTATACCACCTCAAACAAAAGAACATGGGCATGTGTAAACGTGTGAGTCCTCCTAATTCATTTCTTCCCCAGGAAACATACAAGATGGAGAAACCATCTTTTAGTGACCCAACATTTCCTGAGCACCCACTCTGAGTCAGGTGCTTTATACAGTAGAAGCTAACGTTTATTGAGTATTATGTTAAGATCATTACATGCATTACTTTATTTAGACCTCACAGTGACTTCACAAGGAGTGTATTATTATCCACCATTTTACAGATAAAGAAATTGAGCCTTGGAGGGGGTTGGTAGCAAAAATGGTAACAAAATCAGCCTTTAATCCAGGTTCCCCTGGCTCTAATGTCTGTAAATGGCCCTTCTATCTCATTAAATTTCACAGTAACCCTTTGCAGTCGGGACTATTAGTAAGCCTATTTCATGGACCAAATCAGTTACTTGCCCCACATTACACAAAATGGAAGCAAGCCTCACCCAGACCTAAACAATTCCACAGCCCATGCACCCTCCATTACATGGGGTGATCCTGATTGTAGTACACACAGAGATTGCCCCAGAGTGGTGCCTCGCAGAGTTCAATGTGCATTACCATTTGCCGTGATTCCACTCCTAAGTATCTACCCAAGAAACGAAAATCTTTGTCTGCCCAAAGACTTGCACACAAATGTTCTTAGCAGAATTATTCATAATAGTTGCAAAACTGAAAAAAAAATGTCCATCAATTGATGAACAGATAAACAAAATGGAGTATTATCCGTACAATGGAATGTTATTTGGCAATAAGAAGAAATGATAATGCACAACACAGATGAACCTCAAAAAACATTATGCTAAATACAAGAAGCAGGCAAGACCCAGGAGACTGCATATTGCATGATCCCATATATTTGAAATATCCAGAAAACACAAATCTATAGACAGATGAGAGGTTGCCTGGGATGGGAATGGAACAGGGATTAACAGTAAATGGGCATGAGGGATCTCATTGGGGCAAGAGAAATGTTTTATGTTGATTTATGACTTAGGGCGATGACTGTACAACTTGCTAACTTCACTAAAAATTGAACTGTACACTTGAAATGGGTGAATTATATGATATGTAAAATATGCCCCGATGAAGTGGTAAAAAAATATTTAGTGTGCAGTGGAATCATCTTGAGGTCTTGTTGAAATGCATATTCTGAGTCAGTAGACAGGATGAGGCCTAAAATTTGCACTGCTAATAAACTCCTAAGGGATGCTGATGTTGTTGGTCCAAGGTCCACACTTTGGGTAGTTAGGAGATATATTTCCAAATTCCTGCTTCTCCAGTTCAACCAGCCTAGACAGACTATACCCTTGCTTGGATGTTGTTTATGAAACAGAGCATCCTCAAAGTTCTCTTTCTCGATTCCTCATTTGCATTGAACCATGTCATGATTGCCCTAAATCCTAGGTGAAAAACTTTATTTTCTTCATCCTTTCCTTTGTTCATCTAGCGTATGGCAAGTTCACCCAAGGACCTACTGTTTAACGTGCAGATTCCCTGACCCACCCCTGAAATTCTGAGTCTGTCGGTCTAAGAACTCAATCTTTTTAACATGCCCAACAGGTAATTCTTCTACTCGTGGTTTGAGGATTATCCTTTGTGAAATGCTAATCTAAACCAGAACAGTTCGATAGAAATATGATGTTAGCCCATATGTAATTTTAAATGTTCTAGTAGCCACATTTTAAAAACTAAAAAGAAATAGGTGCAATAAACTTTAATAATATATGGGCGCCTGGGTGGCTCAGTTGGTTAAGCGACTGCCTTCGGCTCAGGTCATGATCCTGGAGTCCCTGGATCGAGTCCCGCATCGGGCTCCCTGCTCGGCGAGGAGCCTGCTTCTCCCTCTAACCCTCCCCCCTCTCATGTACTCTCTCTCTCTCTCATTCTCGCTCTCTCAAATAAATAAATAAATCTTAAAAAAATAAAAAAATAAAAAATAAATAAATAAAAAAACTTTAATAATATATTAAAGATATAAGGTATTATGATTCTTAACATGTAATTGATATTTTACATTTTTATTTTGGTCCTAAGTCTGAAATGTGGTGTGTATTTTTAACTCACCACACATCTCAATTCAGAGTAGCCACATTTCAAGCACTCAGTTTTGGTCATCCACCCCAAACCTATTGCATCATAAACTCTGGGGGTGGGGCCCAGCTCTTTGTGGTCCAACAAGCTCTCCAGGTGATTCTGATGCTCACTCAAGTGTGAGAACCACTGAGTGAGGCTATCATCTCTTGAACTTGGCTGCATATTAGAATCACCTGGAAAAATTTTTAAAAATGCTTATGCATGGGTCCCAGAAATCATGATTTTTAAAAAAGTCTTTTACATGATTCTAATACACAGCAAAGTTTCAAGACCACTGCTCACAATAGACACCTCTGTTATTTTTAGCTTCGAAGTGAGTCACTGGGCCCCTATTATCACCTTCCTGTAATATTTCAGGGTCTTCTCATCAAATTCCCCATTTCCAGGTTTCTTACTTATTCTGCTTTAATTTTTAGGCAGAAGTAATCTTTTAAATCTACTGTTCACTTTGTTTCCTAAAAATCCACATCTTTTACCTCCTGCACTGGGATTGCTGGTCTCAAACTACTGAGTTACTCAGCCATGCTCATCCCTTTACCCCACCTCCCACAGCCCCCAAGGATCCGGACTCCCCTGGGAGCATGGGTCCACTTATGGCTCCCTCCCACTGCATATGTAACTCCAGGGCTTTGGATACTTACTTACCTATGCCCTTTAATGAACTTTAGCTCTCTCTTTCCTTGTATTTCAGATCCTTGAAAGCCCAAATCTTCCTCTAAAACCTTTTTCAGGGAAAGAGAGCAAGGAGAGAAGCTGAATTCATGAGCCCCTTTTCCTGTCATTGCTAACCGTTTCAATTCTGGTAGATCTTCACTTCCCACACTCTTGAGTTCCAGCAGTTCACTGGGAGGGCGGTGAATCTTGGGTAGGCCATCTGATCACATGTGGAAGGACTGAGAGACCATTAAAAGTCCAGTCATACTCCCATGTCATAAACTGTTAATGAACTAGCAGTTGCTTGGCATGTATGTGTGCTGCCCACACAAATGTGTGTGTTTATGCGTATATAAATACGTATAGTTGAAGCACCCTCTAGTGGAACACCTAGAGAAGACCGCATTTTCTGGAGAAACTCACCCTCAAGAAAAAGAATGGGTTATTTTGAAATTTTATTTGCCCGGAGCATGGGGAGAAATGAGAGCCTGAGTCTGCAGCATCTCCCTAGTTGTGGTGGGATACCTGGGGTGTCAGCCAACTCCTGCTTGTGAGGAGGGACGTGGGCCAAACCGGCCTTTCTCGAAGGGCTCTCATAGAGGCCTTCGTTCTTCTGCCAGAGGTGTACAAAAGCAGCGTTTGGAGGTTGCAGCTGCCACAAAGAAAGATTTCGCAGGTTACCATGCGGTTTCTTCAGTTCAAGAAGCTGCCCACCCCCATTTCAAACCAGGGGACAGAAATGGATTATTCATTATTGGGATTACTGGATTGCCATCAGGAAGAGGACAAATGTGGAGCCCTATCCTCCTTTTTTTTTTTTTACACTAACTAAATTCCAAATGAAAACAAACGAAACAGAAGAAAGCAGTGGAGATTATATTAGAGTGGTGAATACCTTGCCAAAGATAACTTCAAATCCATAAAGGCATAAAAGAAACTATCGATACATTTTCTGACATGGCAAATTTTCTGCATGGCAAAAAAAAAAAAAAAAAAAAAAATGCCATGAGCATATTCAAAAGATAAATAGCACACTGGGGAAAATTGTAAGAGATAGCATAAAAGGATAGTTTCCTTAATATATAAGGTGTTCCTACAATCCGAAGACAAAAGACCAATAATCTCCTAGAAAAAATGGACAGGCGATATGAACAGACAGGTCACAGAAAACAAAAGAAACATTTCAGTACTTAAGCATACACAGTGATGCTCCCTTTCATGCAATAGTTGTTTTTCGAGATTGGAGAGTAGGATAACATGTTGAGTAGGGCGTGCATGGGGAAGTGAACTCAATCATATGTGCAAGTGGAGAGTATAAATTGGTACACTGTACCTGAAGAGCAATTTTGCAAAGCTGTCAAAATGAACAATAGCCACACACATTGACCCAGCAAATCCACTTGTAGGAAATTACCTTACAGATATGCTTGCAGATATGTGAAATGATGCATGTGCACAAAGAAATCTATGGCAGCATGGTTTGAAAGAGTAAAATCCTAGAAACACTCGAAATGCCTATGGGTAGTGGATTGGTGAAATAAATCACAGTACATCCATACAATAGAATACTAGGTAGCCTTGGACTCCATGTTCCCAAGAAAGAGTCAGCTCAGTATGTATAGTTATGGATTGATCTTCTAGATACATGAAAAAGCAAGGTGATGTAAGGATGTTGAGGATTTTCCATTACACTCCATTACTTTAAAAATGAGAACTGCTGGGGCGCCTGGGTGGCTCAGTCAGGCATCTAACTTTTGATTTTGGCTCAGGTCATGATGTCAGGGTCATGGGATCAAGCATCACATCAGGCTCCGTGCTGGGCATGGATGCTGCTTAGGGTTCTCTCTCTCCCTCTGCCCTTCTCCCCCACTTGCTTATGCGCTCTCTCTCTCTCAAAAAAAAATGAGAACTGCTAGGAGAAATTTTTCTCAAGTCTTAGAACCAGCTGGTGATTTTTTAAAAATATTTTTGGTGTTGATTTTGTTTTGATTTATTTTAAATTCAATAGTTTAAAATTATCGTAGGGGAAGCCTGGGTGGCTCAGCCGGTTAAGCGTCTGCCTTTGGCTCCAGTCATGATTGCAGGGTCCTGGGATCAAGTCCTGCATCAGGCTCCTTGCTCAGAGGGGAGTCTGCTTCTCCCTCTGCCTGCTTCTACCCCTGCTTGTGCACTCTCTCTCTGACGAATAAATAAATAATCTTTAAAAAATAAAAACATAAGATTATCATAGAAGGAATACATAGAAATGATAAAAGAACAAACAGCTTTTATGTTAGAGACACGATAGTCATATGACTGTGTTTTCCTCTGTATTAGCTGCCAGAAAGCTCAGAGCCATATTAGATGTCCACTTCTTTGGATGTATAGCATCTTTGGGAATGAATATTGGTACTAAGCTAACCCCTCTGGCTTAGTTCTATTTTCTTTTCAAACTTTCCTACATGTATTGCAATAAACTGCTTCAAATACATCTTGTAATGAAGCAGGTATATTTAAAAAAAAATAGCAAAAAGGAAGCAAAGTGAGGAAAGGAGTGTATAACATAGTACCATTTGCACTGAAAAGAATACATGCGTATTCTCACATTTGCATAGAATGTCTCTGGGAAGATAGGATCTCTGGCTACCTGAAGGGGCTAGGAGATAGAAGTGAATGGGATCTAATAACTCTAAGTTGTTTTGTATTTTAATTTTATGCCACATACATATGGTTGGTTGGTTGTTTTTTAAACATTTTTAAAATTTCTTCTCCCCTTTGCTCTAAAGAGCTACCTGGTTGCTGCAAGATCATTCTTGTGGTTGCAGCTGTTTTACCAACAGGAAGAGGTGTATTGAGAGGAGAAATTGACCTTCGCCCCCTGAATTTCTCTTAGAGTGTGGACTCACCAGTTACTCTGTTTACTCTGCCGGGGTTGGGTGGGGGGGTGCTGAGATGCCTATAAATATTCCCATTGTATTAACAGAGGGTGAAAACTTGGCCCATCTCCCATAGTTTACCCTTTGAAAAAAAGCAATTTGAGGTAAATATGATTTCCCCCCATATTGAAAGTTAAGATTCTTAATAGGGGAAGGACAAGGGCATGGTAAGTTACCTATAGTGAGGCTTTCAAGTTCATTGTCTACTAAGCCTCGTGTTCACATAAGTCCACAGCAGTGATGTACTATGTATGTTTTAAAAGTCAGTTTTATTGAGGTACGACTTATATATAGTTAAATTCATCTTTTAAAGGATATAGTTCAGTAAGTTTTGACACACACATGTAGGACATTTCTATCACCTCTAAAAGTTGCCTCCTTCTCCCTTATAGTCAAACCTTCCCCCTCGCCTTAATTTGGGAATACTTTTATACATACAGAAAGTCTGTAAGATGGTACAGAGTTCTCACACATTCTTTACCAGCTTCCCCTAATGGTAACATCCTACATAACCATGGTATACTTACCAAAATTAAAAAATTAACACTGCTAAATTACTATTAACTGAACCACAGACATTATTTGGATTTTACCCGTTTTTTACCAGTAATGTTTCTGTTCCAGATCTCATCTAGGGACCACATGTGTCCTTATTCTTGTGACAGTTCATCCATATTTTCTCATTTTTTAGACCTTGACACTTTTTAAGAGTATGGGTCAGGTATTTTATAGTATGGCCATCAACTTGGGTTTGTCCTATGTTCTCATGATTACACTGAGGTTATGGATTTGGAGGATAAATACCACAGAGGGGAAGTGCCCTTCTCATAGTGTCTTATCACGGAGACGTGATGTCCTCATTAGTTATTGGTGATGGTGACCTTGATTGTGACCAGTATTCTCCACGGTGAAGTTACAGCTCACACTCAAGGGGATTGGTGGTGACTCCACCTCCTAGGTGGGAGAGAATTTACACACATGATTTGGCCACGGCCTTCCTCTAGGCCAGTCTCCTCCTGGTGCCCAGTCTTTCTCAGTGAGTACTGGACAAGGTCCATGGATAAGTCTGCAAGTATCTGTGACCTCCTATTGTGTCTGCAGCTCCCCAGGATTCTATACTTTCACCCTAGTCCATACTTGGCCTTTGCAACTATTTAAAGTTTTAACTGAATTCTTCTTACTCATTTGTGTGGCCCTGGGAGCTCTTCCAGCCATGTCTGCACCATTGAATCAGTGCTTCCCTCCCATCTCTCCTTGGCAGGCCCTGTCTTTTCTTGGATTTCAGGCTGTTTGGTTGCCTATAACCTCAGATCTTTGATGGTTTCAAGAAGAGCTATGATGTTGTTTATCAAGGTTTTACCTGTTAAAAAGAGCAGCATTCTTTTCAGCTTTCTACATTCTTGGTGGAAGCAGAACCTGATGTACTGAATATGAAAAGATACTTCTATCTCCATTAAGTAGAAGGTGAGATCTAAAGGCTTCACATCTGTGGGAACATCATAGAACACCCTTAATTATGTGACTCCCAATTAGGCCAACCATTGGCAGATATTTCCTAGCACACCAAGGCCCATGACTGCCCTGGGAATGACTGGAGTCATTCTAAGAACAATCAGGACCAACTCTAAGCAAACTCTTCCAGAGTTTCTTCCTCTCATATCCTTCACTCATTCCTCATTTGCCCAAGGCACCTTCCAAATAGCTCCATGTCTTATGTCTGCCACCCACCAGCTGGGATCATCTACCCCTTCACAGCATCTGGGGATGCTCCTGACCCTCCCGAACCATAGACAGATGTGAGCACGTACTAGTATTTGGTGGTAGCTGCAGTGAAAGCCCAGCTGTCCTATCCATAGGACACAGGGAGTCTAACCCCACATATTTATGTCTCTGAAAATTTCATTTCATTCAGCAAGTAGTAAATATGGTAAGAATTATGTGGCAGAAATTATGCTGGGCACTGGATATATCTCTAGACAACCCCATAAGAACCACTTAACATGTATTTGTCTCCGTAGAGAGAGGCTAAACAAGGATCTCTGAGAATGGTTCTAGTATACACAATAATCTTTATAATAAATATACCTTATATCTGAATGAGCCATTACAAAGTTTCATTAGTCCCTCACAACAGCTCTGTGAGGTAAATGAAAGATGGAAACTCAGAGAAGTTACAGATTCTTGCCCTAAGATGCCCTGTTAGTATCAGAGCCAGGTCTTAAGGTCTTTGGACTCCAAATAGTGTTCTTTTTTTTTTTTTTTTTTTTTAAATTTATTTATTTGACAGAGAGAGAGCGAGAGAGGGAACACAAGCCGGGGGAGTGGGAGAGGGAGAAGCAGGCTTCCCGCGGAGCAGGGAGCCCGATGTGGGCCTCGATCCCAGGACCCCGGGATCATGACCTGAGCTGAAGGCAGATGCTTAACGACTGAGCCACCCAGGCGCCCAGTGTTCTTTTTTTTTAATTTTATTTTTTTATTTACTTTTTCAGACTATTTTTATTTTTATTTTTATTTTTTTTTACATTTAAATTTTTTTATTGTTATGTTAATCCCCATACATTACATCATTAGTTTTAGATATAGTGTTCCATGATTCATTGTTTGTGCATAACACCCAGTGCTCCATGCAGAACGTGGCCTCCTCAATACCCATCACCAGGCTAACCCATCCTCCCACCCCCCTCCCCTCTAGAACCCTCAGTTTGTTTTTCAGAGTCCATTGTCTCTCATGGTTCTTCTCCGCCTCCGATTTCCCCCCCTTCATTCTTCCCCTCCTGCTACATTCTTCTTCTTCTTTTTTTCTTTCTTAACATATATTGCATTATTTGTTTCAGAGGTACAGATCTGAGATTCAACAGTCTTGCACAATTCACAGCGCTTACCAGAACACATACCCTCCCCAGTGTCCATCACCCAGTCACCCCATCCCTCCCACCCCACCCCCCAACTCCAGCAACCCTCAGTTTGTTTCCTGAGATTAAGAATTCCTCATATCAGTGAGGTCATATGATACATGTCTTTCTCTGTTTGACTTATTTCGCTCAGCATAATACCCTCCAGTTCCATCCACGTCGTTGCAAATGGCAAGATCTCATTCCTTTTGATGGCTGCATAATATTCCATTGTATATATATACCACATCTTCTTTATCCATTCATCTGTTGATGGACATCTCCAAATAGTGTTCTAACGCCTTGATGCATTGCCTGTCAAGCTTGAATCTATCAGCTATGTGGTGAAAGGAGTAAATGTTTAAAACCAAATGTATCCTATTTAAATTAAAAACCACCTCCACCAAAGAGTAAGAGAACGGGCTGTCCAAGATGATTGAGTTTAAGTGCCTTGGATTCAGGTCTCAATTTATATTGCTCCTCCAACTGCTCTTTTCTAATCCTGGCTCTCCAACTGGGGTTCAGAGAGTCACCACCAGATCCAGTGACCCAAACTATCTGTGACAGTTGATGGCAGCTGGTGTCAAAGTCTCATTATTACCACAGAGAGGAATGCCCACTATCCAGCTTCATAGAAGAAGGATGGAGAAAAACCCCACATAGATTTACAAAGACTGTTTTGAACCTTCTCAGGGAGTTGTAATTAAGGAACAGCAGTGCACATCAAGTCCAGGCTTCTGCACAAGCACAGATAATTTGTCAGTGGTCTCTGCAGGTGCCACTCTGCACGGCCAGCCCCGGAGAGCTCAAATCTAATCTGCACAGAAATCCCCAGAACGAGTGCTGCTCCAGGCATGTTTGAACTTCAGAGGAAAACTGAGAGAGCCAATTTTATTATTTGCAAGCAAATTTACCCAAATACCAGATAAGCAAAGCCTTTTTTGGATCAGTACATTGTGCACTGGAGCAAGAGAGCTATTGCTCATTCATTTCATCTGGTGGGACACTTTTTGGAGTTTGCTTTAAAAAGGAGAGGGAAGATTTGCCTTCTCAAGAGAAAATAAACGGGGATGAGATCAATTTCTTGACTTCACCTAGAGGCATACCCATAAGACTCTAAGTTTTTCTCTATGATTTAAAACAAACAAAAAACAAGTTTGCAGTGGTCAAGCTTCATCTTTGGGGAAGAATACTATATAACCCAGGAGGCTTTTTAGCAAAATGGATTTGCCAACTTTCAATGTTTGTCCTGAAGGAAACATTTGCTGAGTCAAAACATTTACATTGTAGAGTCAGGAGAATGTGTCAGCCTTTCCTGAGGTAATGTCACAACATCTTGAGAAAACATATGCCACAATAAAATTATATCAGTTAAAAAAAAAAAAATCAGTGGTTATATTTGTCTATATGTATTACACACCTCCGCCTAACTCCAGTGTCACTTACTCGAATAAAACTTTGCAAATAAATTGGGAGAAATAAATTGTTCCCAATAAAAGAGGAATTCCTGAAAAGTTTATTTCATGTAGACTAGAATTATCTTTATCACTCAATCCATTATTTTGCAGGTTTATATGGGCCATAACTTCAATCCTATGCCCCTTATCATAATTGTTCTACACAATAAAAACCCATGCAGTAAACTGGTGGTATTTGCAAGGAATGTGTTTGGAATCCTTTGTGAATTCTAAATTCATAAGCATGGAAAGGTTTGAAAGAGTTACATGTGTCCTGTGTGCACCTCACACCACAAATGAAAACCCCAAATAGAAACAATGAAAAATAGAGCTTCTTAGGTTGGATGGACATAGAGCAGAGAACCCAGAGCCTCATCTCTTTGTTCTCCTTTTCACTGGACAGTTAATCCCTTTCCACGCCTCCTCCTGCACCCCCATCCCCGTATGTATATACAGTGGGCAGTCCCTCTGGCACTTCTGGGAAATTCTGGGACAATAACGAACAGCAACTTGAATGCAGCTGCACTAACTGATATCTATATATACTTGTCTGCCAAAAAAGATAAATGGCCTCCCCTACTTGATTCCTAGGAAGAAGTTAAGTGGGCTGTGGTTCTATGCCCAGATTCGTGTTTGATGTACTACTGCCTTTAAAGACTGTAATAAAATTGTCATAGTCATCTACTCACCTCCAGGTCACTCCTCCTTACCCCTTGAGAATTTTAGCACCTGATTCACTCTCTCCCCCTCAACATTATACTTGATATAATTCTTGTGGATTTCAGGATCCACATAGATGATTCTTCTAAAACCCTTTCTTGGGGCGGCACCTGGGTGGCTCAGTCGGTTAAGTGTCTACCTTCAGCTCAGGTCATGATCTCAGGGTCCTGGGATCGAGCCCCACATCGGGCTCCCTGCTCAGCAGGGAGTCTGCTTCTCCCTCTCCCACTCGCCCTGCTTGTGCTCTCTCTCTCTCTGTCAAATAAATAAATAAAATCTTAAAAAAACAATTATAAAACCCTTTCTCACCTTTGACCTCTGCTCCTCCGGTTGTCTTCCACACTCCCACCCCCACTGCCCACAATCCACACCCATGGCCATACCTACACCAAGTCATTGTCAGTAAGTGCCTTCTCTCCTACTTTCAATTTCAGTCATGCCACTCTCTGACCAACACCCCCTATTTTTCTATCTTGCTCGCCCCGGGACATGGGTTCCAATAGTTCTCCAACACATCAGACCCCCAATCTATTGACCCTACCTACTACTTTTACTGTCCCTTTATCCCTTATGTGCTGAATTTCTTTCTTTTCCAGTGTCAATCCCTCGGTCCACCTTTATACTCACGCCCTTGACCCATAACAGGCAAGACATAAGAATTTTGTGCTCATGTATTTACAGTGAGGCAATCAGCACCATTGTATATTTTCCTTATACAATGTACATTTTATTCTTATTCAGTAGGGCGAGGCCAACAGATCAGGAGATGACTGCCATTGAAAAGATAATTTGTTTCACAGATCCCAAGAGAAGGGGGTACCCTCTGTCACAGGGGGAATCCCACAGGGAATCACCAGGTTGGTCAGAAGGGAGAGAGCTAGGGGAAAACATGAGCAAGAGCCTTGATTGTGGTTTCCACAGGAAGGAATGAGTGAAGCAGGTAGGCAGGTTTTAGGATTAGCTCGTTTGAGTAATTTCAGAGGGCTATGGGGCATAGGGGCTGTCCCTAGTAGTCTGGTATCTGCCCTTGAGTAATTAGGGGATTAGTGGCCCTGGGTGTGAGAGAGGTGGTTAGGGTGTGGGCTCTCACTTGGTTGGTTTGCGTACACAAGGCATGCTCCCCGGCCTGTCCTTTACTATCTTTAGGAATTGGCAGCCCTGGGAGGGGCTGTCTCTCCAGGGTCACCAAGGTCCCAGATGTCAAATCTGGGAAACATATGGTTAATATACCTGGTTAAATCCAACCCTCTGCTTACTTCACTCAAGTCCCCAAACAGCCGACTGTGACTGAAGGAAAATATACAATGGTGCTGATTGCCTCACTGTAAATACATGAGCACAAAACTCTAATGTCATCTTGTTGCCCCTCTCTATTGCCCTGCTCAGTTACAGACCCCGTCTCCTAAATGACTCTTAAAAGTTCTTCCTCTTTTCTCAGACATCCAACAGCTTCTGCCCCACTTTCTCTCTTGCTTCTTTCCCTGAGCAAACAGAAATGATCAGAAACAAATTTCCACACACTCTCACCACCAGAACCACACACTTACCTCCCTGAACTGGACTTCTCTCCTATTAAAATGGTGAGCCACCCATGGCTGTCTAAGACCACCCCACCACTGCTCCAGCACTCGTTCCCACCCTCTCTCCTACTCTGAAGGCAGCTCTTCCATGTGTAGCTTCTCTCTTCTGCATCAACAATTGCACCCCCTCATCTGGATCATTCCCATCAAACACAGAGAGGTTGTAATCTCCCATCTAAGAAAACTCTCTTGACTCTACATCTTCCTCCAGTTACTGCTTCATTTCTTTGCTGCCCTTTACAGGAAAACTCTTCTGAAGAGTCTTCTGTCTGCATTTTCTTGGCTGTCCTTCTTTCTTGAATCCACTCAGGCTCCTGTCCCCTTCACTCCACCAACAATGCTTTTGTTGAGGTCTTCAATGACCTCCATCTTTCCAAAGCCAATTGGAATTTCTCACTAATCATTTAATTAAACATATTGGCATGATTTTTGTTACAGAATTTTTTTCTCTGTTGGTGCTTGCAGTTCTTGGTCACACCGCTTCGAGGAATGAAGAGGTAGACCAGACAGAATGGTGGGCAGCAAAAGCAGGTTTACTGAGCAATAGTGAAGTGGTAGTACAAAGCTCCAGAGGAGGGAGGGGACCCGAGAGGGTTGCCATTGGAGTTTCTAAGTCTAGGGGTTTTTATGGGCTTGTTAGCCGGGCTGTTTTAATCTGATGAACCCTCCCTGCACCTGTCATCCAATCAGATTTTTGTCACCTATCATATGGGAAAGGGTGCAGGGCTCCTTTCAGGGTGGTGTAAGATCCTTTCAAGGGTGGTTTCCTTTAGGGCAGGGGACCCTCGTCCCTGCCTGCCTGCCTTTCAGCTATCTTTCATCAGTTTGACAGTAGACTGTTTCATCCTCCTAGAGATAGGCTCTTAGCATGACCCTAGGAAACCATTGTCCTTTGGTTCTCTTCCTACCTTATGAGCCACTCATTCTGAGTCCCCCCTTGCTAGTTCCTTCTCATCTTTCCCACTCTGAACACTGGAGTGTCCAAAGCTGAGTCCTCAGACCTCTTCTCTTCTCTGTCGTCTCTCTTTCCCTAGGTGATTTCATCCTTTCATGGCTTTAAATTCCATCTACATGCTGATGCATCCAAAATGTATATCTCCAGCCCAGTGCCCGGCTTGCATATCCAGCTGCCAATTAGATATCTCGATTTGGATATTTAATAGGCATCTCCAACATAACATGTTCTAAACAAATCTTCATTTTCCTCTATTTTTTTCTACCATCTTCTACATCTTAGTTGTTGAAAACCAAGCTTCTAGTTGCTGAGGCCCAAACCTTAGAGCCATCCTGGACATACCTTATCTAGACCATGAGCAAATTCTGTCAGCTTTCCCTTTAAACATAGGTAGAATCTGACCACTTTTTACCCCATCTATCTGGTCCATGCCACCATCATCTGTTTCTCTCAGTTCTCAGCTGAGTTATTGCACTGCTTTCCTATTTCCATTTTCACTCCAGACTGGAGTTGTAACCTCATCACCCATCTACCCCACCCCCTTACCACGAAATCGGGCTGTACCACAGTCTTAGCTCTAGCCTTGCCAGCAGCAGGGGGTGTAACCTTTGACAATGACCTTCCCCTCACAAGGTGTCTCTCTTCATCTGTAGTATGATAGTTGGATTAGTCTACTTAGGCTTCTTGAAGCTTGAATATTTCAGGGTCATCTGTTTATCACAAACTGTTCCTTTAAAATGTTCATCCCTAGGAAGTCTAATTTAATGATCCCATCTGATTTACTTGCCATTCCAAGGGGCTCTCACAACACCCAGCACCTCCCTCTGTCTTGGTGCTTGCCATGTGATCCTATAATCCTGGATTCACTTATATCTCCCTCCTCATGGGACTATAATCCCCTTTAAGGCAAGGAGCCACATCCTAGGTGCTTTTGTGTCCCTAGTACATAGCACAGCGCCTAGTATATAGTAATGCTCAGTAAACATGTACTATGTGAATGAATGGAAAGCAGGTCACCTTCAAACCAGGGAGAAGATTGAGAAAAGTTAACCGAAACAGGCTCCAAGGGGGTGGGGCAAAAAGAGGATGCTGGGGTGAGAAGGCCAAGTTCAGAGTGATGGGTTTGAAGAAGAAAAAGGGCAGGAACACCCTAGGGAAGCCAGAGGCTCGTGGGGCCTGCTGGGGCATCAGCTTCCACTTACATTCACTGAGGGTGCACTGCAGAGCCAGCCTAAGCCCAGCCCCAAAATGAAAGGTAACTCCCTGCCTCTGAGGAGCTAAGTAAGCTTCTTGGGCAGCCAGTTTGTGAATGGACTTGAAACCATTTAAAATTGTACCAGACTGTGCATGAGCAGTAATCAAGCACTAAATAGTGTGGTGCAGATTATTAACGCTATAAATTAGACAGAGAGAAATTGATGTGGGCTGGAGCCTGTTCCCCTATTCAGTTGAAGACAAATCTGTGCCTCTTTCCCAGGTTGTCTTTTTTAAAAAAATCTACCTGTAATTTCTGTGTTGATGCCCTTGTGAGGCATACAGGGCTTTCAAGCCAGAATTGAAATGACAAACCTCAGCGGACCTCCTGGTTTACTTTCAGTGAAATGTGTCAGATCTAGAAGTTAAAAGATTTCAGTCACCTGTTCACAGCCACAAGTTCCCACCTCGGTCATAGGATCTGTAAACAGTAGTCTTCTTTCCATTACCCACCCCCCTTAGCTACCCCTCCGTGCAATCAGGGACCACGTGTGTCTACTCATGCTGGCTTCCCTGTGTGTGGCATGTGCCTGGAAGACAGTAGCTGCTCAGTGAGTATTTCTGTGAAGAACAACTGAAGAACCCTCAGGAGCACATGTTAGAGATGGGAAGATCTGAAACTAATTGGCATATCTAAAATGTCTGAAGTATCCAATGAGAATTTTTGTTTAAATGTAAGGCAATGAGTTATTTAAACCTGAGAATTACTTATGAATACCCCCATTTTCTTGAAACTTGATTTTATCTTGTAGCTCTTTCTTTCTTTTTTCTTTTTTAATGTGATAGAAATCTCTTCTTGGGTCTAAGCTTTGTCTACCACTGGGATTCAGACCATCCAGACATGTCTGATGAGTCAGTGAGGAAGGTCTGCCAGAGTTGGCTTGCATGAAGACCACAGAGCCTCCAAGAGAACTCTTCCTAAGAGTAGGAGGGGAAGGTCCTCTGCAGAGAGGCATGAGGAGAATAGACTTTGCATACAAGCAAAAGAGATGTGTACACGGCTGGGGGGGGGGGAGGAGTGGTTGCGGAGGGAGTACAGGGCATCATCAAAGTAAAAACAGGGCAACCCTGTCGGGACCCCTCTCACTCTTGAGAGCTTTTTCTGTATCTTCATCTAATAATCTTCTATCGCTTTACTAAAAAAAAAAAAAAAGTAAAAACAGAAAAGGTGGTTTCATTAAAAACTCTCTGAGATAGTGGCAATGAGCAGCTTGGCTTGATGCCCCTTTATACAGTGACCATGTGGAGGGCGATGCTGATCCTTTACTTAGGGTAACCTGAAAGAAAGCCAGAGAGGAGAAGGGAAAATGCATGGCTGAGGCCACATAATAGCCTCCCATAAGTACATAATATACAACCCTTGGCAATGCTAGGAATGTTTGGAAAGATTATGTGGGGGTCTAAGCTCTTCGTGAGAAGGCAGAGAGCCAGTGATATATAGATAATTACCGATAATGCGCCTGGACTATACCTGTGGGTGTGGACTAGCAAGGAGAGAAGATGAGGTATTTAAAAGCACAGACTACAGGGCCAGATTGCTGGGTTCAAATCCTATATCTGAAACTTACTTGCTATATGACCTTAGACAAGTTACATAATGTGCTGTGACTCAGTTTCCATATTCGTAAAATGAAATAAGAATAACATGTAACTCATAGAGTTGATGTGAAAACTATATGGCTTAATGTATATAAAGAGTGCCTGGCAGATAATGAAAAGTAGTGGCTGTCTGTATTATTGCAGTTGTACTCCTAGAAACGTAAGGAATATACAGCTCAATGAAGATCCCCAGTGTATTCTCTGTAGATGAGCATCCTCATGGTGGTTTTAAAGTCCCTTAACATTCCTTCCTTCAAAACGTAGAGCCTATTTGCCTCCCGTTGATTGTAGGATGAGCTCAGAGATTTGCGTCTAGTGATTAGAATGTGGTAGAAATGATGCTGTGTTTTCTGAGGCTATATCATAAAAAGAATAGCTTCCACCTGGTTCTCACTTTCTTGGATGGACCACTCACTCTTGGGGAAGCCAAAGGTCATGTCCTAAGGACACTCAAACAGCTTTGTGGGAGTGGCTCATGGAGGAGAAACTGAAGCCTCCCACCAACATCTAGCACCAGCTTGCTAGCTATGTTAGCCTTCTTGGAAGCAGATGGTCCAGCTCTAGCCAAGCCTTCAGATGAGTACAGTCTCAACTGACATCTCGACTACAACCACCCAGCTAGGCTGCCCTCAAACTCCTGACCCATGGGAACTCTGACAGACCGTAAACTTTTGCTATTATTTTAAGTCACCAAGTTTGGGGGTGGTTTGTTATGCAGTGCTAGATAATGAATACAGTCCTCATCAACTGACCATTATATTGTGTTGTATTTTTCTGCAGGAATTGGCATGAAAATGGGTGTAAAACTGGATTTATATGTAATTGGGGTTTCAATATAAGAAGACTGTTTAATTAAACGTTGTAATAGTTGTAAGTTTGGAGATCATTTTGGCTATAAGTAATAACCCCCCCCCCAAATTAAGCTGGCTTAAACAATCATGCATATATTAGCTCCCGTACTTAGAAGTACATCAATAGGGTAGACTCTGGAGCTGATTTGTCCAAGGGGCACCTGCTGCATCATCCTGTGACTCTCTTGCCCTTAACCTCCCCCAGGGTCAGCCTCATTCTCATACAAGAGGGCTGCAGCAATTCCAGGCCTCAAATCAGTATCCAAAAGAAAAGCATCACTTCTGGAAGCTGGACCGGAAGACTAAAGAAGAATGTTTCTTGATGCATCTCATTGACTAAAATTGGATCATATGTCTGTTCCTGAGGCATCACTGGGAGGGAGGTGGAGATTACCCACAGGTCATTCAGAGCCAGAGACAGTGTCAGCTTTCTTCAAGGCATCTGGGCTGGGTGGAAAAGGCATGGGCACCTGTGTTAGGGAAAAGAAAGGGGATCTATGCTGGGTAGGCCACTAGCAGCAGAGTTTGTGGGATGTGATTGGAACAGACAACCATTATAGCTCCCAGTTCCTAAAAGAAACATGGTAATAAAATAGCTAATAAGGTCCTGAAAATCTTGATGACAACACATTTCATGATGTTCCCACAGGCTTTCCTTTCCAGCTGAGATTTTCTTTCATCTCTGGTTGGGTTTTTTTGTTTTGTTTTTATGTGGGTTTTTTTTTTTTTCTTTTTTGGTTGTTGCTACAGAACTTAGAATTAATAAATACGTCAGATTATTAAAGGAATTTAAGGCTTTAATAATGCTGTAAGCTTATTTATAGACACTTTGAGGAGGAGAGGAAATCTTGGAAGAAGTCTCCTCATAACACAGGTTAAAATATGCGTTCTCTTTCTGAGCGAGAGCATCTTCATGCAGGGCTGTTCCTCATGTTATTAGGTGGCCTTTAATATCTTTGAAATATGGCATAATTAGGAGCCTGAACCTTACGCTAATGTTTATAGCAGCACTTTGTCAAGTTGGGTTTCGGATCATATACAAATTCTGACACTAGAGGGAGTGCATAATGTATTACAGAGAGGAAAAGCACACACCCAATAAATTCAAGGTAAAAATGCAGAGTAGCAAGACAAGACCTTCAAAATATACTGCCCTCCAAGCCCATCCCCCAACTCCCCTCCAAAAAAACAGATCACTGGAGGCCTCTTTTCCCTTGTAGCTCTAGCTGGATTTGTAGGAGGTTGGTAGGTTGCTTGGACTGTGAAAAAAATGCTTTATTTTCAAGTCTTATTAATGCTTTCTTTTCATAAGGAAAAAAAAAGAGCCATATTATTTCCTATTTCCCACATAGAAAATGGCAAAATTAAAATTGCTCCTTGCTGCTTCATTCTGCTTCTGACTTGGTTAACACGTAGTAATCACACTTGTTAAATGAGAAGACCAGAGTTTTATTCCGTGCTTGGAAATGTACATCTTTCACCCCCTTACTAAAGGTGCCACTCTGATTAACAGTGATGTCAAATGGTTAGCAAATCATACTTACTTATTTCCTAATGTTAAAAGTTTCCCATGCTCTTACAAAATAGAATGCCTAATGCCTAAAATATGGAAATGACTGCAAATATGACTGAGCTTAACATTGCAACAAAGGACTGGCTGAAAAAGTGAATGATTGCTGCCATTTGGTGAGACTCAACTATTCCTGAAAAATGTAATAAGTGCCGTGTGCTTTTTTATAACCTTTTTGTGTATTCATTATATATTCCACAATTATCTTAAATCCATCTTGTACTCAACTTTTTGAGCTACCAGTAAACTCTCTTTAATGGAAATTAAAATTAGGAAAATTAAAAAGCAGACTCATTATGAGAAATCCTGGACTTCATCCAGATGGATGAAATGACCCATACAAACGAAACATCCGGAACTCCATTACTCACTTTTAAAGGACCAAAACATGGCTCTGACTCGGGCATATTTGTCCAGACTCACCTGACAGACTTTCAGTTAATGACACGTCACCATAATGGCTTTTGAAAAATTAAACCAGTTTTCAGGCAATGGCACCTTTTTAAATTTTTTTATTTTCATTCAGAAACACACTAAACACCATGAGAAGGGCTATTTCAACATTACGGTTTCAGTCAAAACTACACTTGTCCATTTACTCAGTACAGCAGTTTCTAGTTAGTTAGTATCATGTGGAACAAATGTGAATTGTGCCCCATGTTTGGATGAACCAGAAATATTTTGCTCTGGTGTGTGTGCCAAGTGACAGGGATGAGAAGGTTGCAACTTCTATGAATCTTCAGTCTGTGGTGCACATGAGCCATTTCCACACGTTTCCAAAGCCTCTCACCTTTATGTCGCCGTAAAGGTGTTCTTGGGTGCTTTGGTTTTAGGTGAAATGCAGTGTGAGCGTGCCCCTGAGCCTCAGCAACCTTGCCTGCGTCTATCACCTGACACCCCTCCTCTGCCCAGCACCACCTGCTATCCTATCCTCTCTCCCTAGATAAACTTTCACCACTTTTCATCTACAAATCACATGTATTTATTTTCACATTGTTGTGTATTACTTAAAATAATTTGTCTTTTGTCTTTCATCTGAAATGTTTCCATGTTAGTGAAATGTGGTTAAGTATCCTGGATTAGAATGAAATTAACCATAATTTTTCCCATTAAGATGAATGAAAGTACTTTTCCATTTAACAGCTTTTCACTCAACTCAGTGGCAGGGTTTTCAGGAATGTATGAAAGACGGTAAGCCAGGGATAAATGTATACTGAAGCACAGGATATTGCACTGGGTGAGTCTGGTGGATGGTATTTCTACGGACTTTCTCATATTCCCCAAGGGAGCAAGTGGTAACCCTGGGACAGACCAGATTAAATCCACTCTGTTAGTGTTTAGTATCAGTATTAGTAATATTGGCTCAATACAGCAGGTGGTTTCCAGAGCTTCTGAAACTTTTGTGCTGGGAGTTGCATGGGGGAAGAGAATGTCTTGATTCAGAATCTCTAAGAGATTCAGGGGTTACATGGATACATGGATAATCTGACAATTTCCACAGGTATCTCTGGTGATTTTTTCTTTTAATTATTTCATTTTTCTTTTTACTCTTTACAAAGATTCAGGTTACAACTTTGTTGGTGCTCTGTTTCTAGACTACAATTTAGGTTAAACACTAAGTTTATTAATGTTATATTTACATATAAAAATCTCTACCATTTGATATCTGGGTGCCATGGTTTTGTATATCCTATGTACAGAATTCAAATCTGTATTTTTTTTTATGAAAAATCTCCGGGAAATTTAGTATCTAAGTGCAGGCTGTTTTGTGTTAACACAATCACAGAACTCCAATTTGACATGATCTTTTATTCTCAGAACTACAGTTGTATCTGCAAAGCTACATTTACAGTGGAATAAATAGCCAAAAAGTAGAAAGTATTCCTTACTAGATGCATTGTGTGGAATATGGTTGTTTGAGATTTTAAGAAAAACGACACTATTTTCAAAACAAATTTAAATTCTAAATGTATCCAAGGCACCTCATCTAGGTCTGCAGAGAAAGAGGTTGAAGGAAGCACAACTCAGTTGTTCTGCCTATGAAAAATTAATCAATAGTAGCAAATAAATGTTTTTATTGACACGGAAAGATGTTTACAATATACTACTAAGTGAAAAAAAGCAAGTTACAAAACAGAATCGACGTTTTTCTTAGAAAGATATATGTTGGGAAGGAGATATAACAAAATATAAAAAAGTAAATTTCTCTGAATATTAAAATTACAGGTATTTTTATCTTCTTTATCTTCTACTTATATGTATTTTTCTAAGTTTCTTATACAACGAGCATGTATTACTTTGATGTTTTATTTATGAAGCTAAAATAGTAATAGCTTGATACCCACTTTGAGTAAGGTTTGGAGCAGTAAGGTTTCCTCAGCCCTGGCTGCGCACAGGATCAAGGGGGACAGAGGGCAGGGGGCGGAGGGCAAGGAAGAAGAGTCTGGAGATAGTAAAAGGAAATGGTAAGGACAATGAGCAGTTAGATCAGAACCCTATGGGGAGGGGAGGAGCATTGTTTTTGTTTCTTGGTTGTTAAGTTTTCCAGATGATTCTAATGTGTAGTCAAGGATGAGAATCATTAGCTCAACTTTTTGGGTCACTGTCTATGATCAGGTTTACCAGGCAATATTACCTGAATACATTCCCATTTTGACTTCTCTCTGCAATTCTTTGAATAGTGCCTAACTTAGAATCATGGGCTTTCATAGCTTGAAGAGACCTTACCTCAGTTCAGATCAGCAAATGTGTTGATTTCCTACTGTGGGCTAGTTACCTACTAGGTGCTGGGGGTTGAAGATGAATGAGACCCAGTGTCTGCCCTTACAGAGCTTGCATCCTAGTGAGGGAAACAGACTGTAAGTAATTAACTTCAATATAATGCCTGTTGGCTAGGTGGTAGAAGCACACACACAGAAAACTGAGAGAATGGCAGAAGACAGTCACTCAGAGAATTTGGGAAGGTCACCCTGAAGGAGGGGATCACGGAGGTCCAACTAGTCTAATCCCCTCAGAAGCTGAGTGGTCCAAAATCACACAACCCAGAGATGCCAGTTCAGAAACAGAACCTTGTTATCCAGCACCTCATCCTATACCATTTGATGCCTGCCACAAGCTGCACAAGGCCCGACCAAGGGTACAGGGAACACCTCCCTTTACAGAATATCTCCTTCCTATAATCCACACCAACACACTGGAAATAAACCACCAAGGTGGCAGCCTTGAGCTTTTATCAGTGAAGGCCGCCTGCTCAGGCAGTCTGACCTGGCACAAAAGTTGTCAGATTAATGGCATTAGGAAATTTGCAAATCAAATGGTTCATTATGTATGATACTGTACTTGCAAATAGGATTATGTTGACTATGCACTATAAATAGCATTTTAAAGAGACTCCCTCTGAAATCTTGCTAGTAAGACTTTTAAAGGAAGGCATACTGAATCACTAAACAGATGAAGCCCTGGACCCAGAGATCAGCAGCCCCGTGCAGTTCTGGAGTGCCAGGATTCTGCTCCCAGTTGCATGGTGTGGCATCTTGTTACCAAGATTCCTCCACTCTGAGCAGATCGTTCTGAGCAGAACGATCACAGGGGCCTTGTTTCATGCCAGAAGAAAGCCAGTGCTATAGCCTGAGCCAGCCTTGACCACACAGGGCCACTGCCCAGGCCAGGACAACTGCATTCCCTGGGGAATGAGGGCAGGGTGAGTGAGCTCAGAAGAGCATCTGAAGACCTTGACAGCAATTGCCACTTCAGTCAGCCTCATGGAGTGAGCATACCTCTGTATAAACCTGCCTCGTGCTGGAACCTTTTGCCTTCCTGTCTCAAGAAATTCACGCTAGTCTTCAAGAGACTAGACATTGTTCCTTTTCCAAAGTTTGAGGACTTGGGTAAATACTCAAGGAAAGTGACAGTGGTTCACCTAAGTCCAAACTGGCTCTTTATAAAAATTCCCAGCTTGCTGCATATGTTCACTTATTCCATTCTCCTTGAAGATCAAGCTGGGAAGAGATTCTCTATTAGTGAGGTTACATTTTCTAAAAAAAATTTTTTTACTCCACTGTCTTCAAGCATTTCTTTCTGGAACATCAATATAGCAAAGTCTAAGTAAATGAAGCAAATGGACAAGAATACATTAAATTAGAATCTGGATTAGAATATTCTATTACTTTTAAGCACAGAGTTATTAAGTACATCATTAACAATATTGTCCCACATAAAATTCCTGGCAAAGTTGATTTAAGAGATAAAGAAGGAACAAAATGAATAAATCATGGGGATAAAAGGTAAAGCATAGGGAATACAGTCAATGGAATATTAGTCAATGGCACTGTATGGTGACGGATGGTAGTTATACTTGTGGTGAGCATAGCATGATGACTTGTGGAATCACTGTGTTGTACACTTGTAACTGATACAACGTGTCAACTATACTTCAATTAAAGAAAAGAAGGATCATTTAAGATTTGCATATCAGATGTGAAGAACCAGAGCTGCTTATTTTCTTGAGCAAGCTAAACATGTCCCCTAAAATTCTCTATGGCCTATTAATGTGCTTTGAAATGTCTCCTTTCTTTCTACGTAATCAAAGGTAAATGTAACCTTCTCTGCCCAAATTCTCATGAATTCTACATCAGTATAGTCCTATTTCACTCTAAGTCTTTTCTCCTCTGTTTTATAAATGTGCTGACACCACTCCTCCCACCGCCCATTCACTTAACAAATATGGCAAATGTATACTATTGCGGATGAAGGTTTACATCATCTTAGATGTGTCATTCTCAATTGTCTCCATTTGCTTGGGAACTCATTGAGGTGGAGCAGTATCCTTTCAATAAAGACAAAAGCTTCCTGTGTCTTCAGCTTGCTAATAGTGTGTTGGGCAGCTTCTTTGAGGCTACCCGACATTATGTTAAGGTATGGCTATCAGATTCACCTTAACCTCATACCTGCAGTTTCTGAGGCCACCTAGGCATCCAACTGAGGACAAGTTAATTATACCTTCTGTTGTCACTTAGGACTCTACTCAGAAGTGTGGTTATTTATCTTAGACTTAAGAAAGTTGACTTTCTTTATCTACTCAATGGACAAAAGACAATAACCAGCCATTTTCCCAAGCTGTTGAAAACAAGGCTAAGAATGTAAATTGCCATGTGAGGAATTGCAGGTAATTACATGGCAGAATGTCCCATGGGACATCCTGGAATATCTAACCAGGGACAGTTTGGCATCTCTATTACTAGAAAGAGTTCTAAGATATCGCAAAACCCATTAATCAAGATGGGTTATTTAGAAACCAGTCTGGCAACAGGGAAAGCAAGAAGGGCTTTAAGTTTTCTCCCCTTCCTTTTAGAGAATTAGAATTCTGGCCTGTTTGTATTACTATATACACATCTAGAACTCGTAGGGAATCGCCTGTATACACAAACAGGAATGAACCATCCTCACTGACAGGACTCTGAACCCAACCCACACATAATTTTTTCTTCACCAAACTGAAAGTTTTAAATAAGACATCTACTGAAATAGACAGATCCAGAATTACACTCATTTAAAACTTTTGAAATGGAATATTAACATCTTCTGAGTCAAACCTAAACTGAACTAATATTTTAATGTGTTTGACACTTTCCCACAGGTCATTTGTATCATTTATAGATTGTTTATATTATATATGATGTTTCTATTGTACACTATCTTAAGAAATGATACACCCAGCATGACTGAAGAGCAAATCTGCTTTATACTTACATAAGACAATTATAAATACATCTGAATCCATGTTAAACCAGTCATCATGTTCTAGTGAGCCTAGAAGTCTAAGGATATATTACAGGCCAGCTGACCTAGAGAAATAAAAGTTACCCCAAAGCTCAGTACATACCTTTCTTTCTCACTGTGGTTTAAGGTATTGTATTAGAGGTGCTAATCTCCGCCCCCCCAACACTTTCCCATCAAAGAGAACCTGTATCACCCCAACCCTACCTGTGGGATTTGTACAAACTCACCCTGAACCACAGCTGATTGGACCGGTCCGGAGCACACCCCTGGCGCCCAGACAAGCACTTCATGGGCCAGCCTAAGCCATCAGATTCTCTCTCTCTCTCTCTCTCTCTCTCTCTCTCAGTTTGATCTAAGAAATATAGCAGCTGAGTTAGATGGTAGCTGAAGGACATTGACAAAGGGGCACTGGTGTAAATGTTCGTAAATGATTGCTGCTGAGGGCTCTGGGGCAGCCCTGGTTCCTGAGTCCTGGGGACACAACTTTCTTTTGTATCCCAGGAAAGCTGTAAACTGCTTTGACTTGAGACACTTTAAAATGGATTCTGTTCCTCTCTCAGCTCCCTTGTTTTCTTATATCCATCCCTGCTCCTCTTGGTGGTAGAACCAGAAGAAAAATCTACACCTGCTTAAGGAGGGAAGAAAAGGTCAAATCCACAGAAGTCGTGTCAGATTCCATATATAAGCAGTGAGGACACATAAAGAAAGACAAGCCATAGGGTCAGAAACAGAAGATGGGGGAAGGCTTCAGAGCCACGCTGTGAACAGAATGGGGGCTTTGGTAGCTGCCATATGCTTGGTGTGGGGCAGGTCTGATGGATGAAAGCAGTGCTTCTTAAACTTCAATGGGCACAAGAGTCACCTGGGGATCTTGGTAAAATGCAGGTTCTGATTCAGTCAGTCAAGAGAGGGAATAAGGGTCTGCATTTCTAATAATCTCCCATGTGATGTCCAAATGTGGCCATGGAGCACAAGGAGGTGGCAAGGGTGTACAGGAGCCATGCGGGATTGAATTGTGAACAACAGTAAAATAAATAGTAGATAACAAGAAGCAATACAATAACAACACCATAATGTAAATAAATGAAATGAAATAATGAACCATGAACAGCAATAACAGAATTCCCATTATCAGGTGATCATAGAAAATTACAGGATCTCACGGTGATGGGATTTCTGGGCCCAAAGCCTCCCTAAGCTCTATACATAACATAGTACTTTATGGTTTAGTTGCTCACTCCCTGGGGCTGAGCGGGGAGGACACTAGAAGCTGGTTATGAAGAAGACACTGATGGGGCTGAGATAGTCAGGCAAGGGCTAAAGTGCAGTGCTTGGCACTTTGTACCACAAATACTAGCCCTCCGTAAGACATAGCTGCTATGTGAAAATGAAACCTGGGTCATACCAAATCTATGCTATATATTTAAGGAACAAGTTGCCAAGGTCTTTTGCTCTCCCTTTTCTGCTAACTATAACTGTCTGCATGTCTACATGTTAGTAAGAGAGATTCCTCTTCCTTTGATTAGTCTATCTGGCTACATTCTTGCATGAGATGAGAGAGCCCATTGGTCCTGGTCCATGGAGCTCTGTGATGAAAAGAACAGTTCATGCCTGGAAAGTTTGGTTCTAGCTACTGAAAGTCTTTCTGCTCTGTGCAACGGAGGAAGGGTAGATGAGTTTGGCTCCTTTCTCACTCAACTTAATCCCTGACCATGGAATATATTAGTGCAGATATTAAGTCCTGGAAGCTTGCTTTTTATTTAAAACACACCACTGGAGGTGACAGTGCTTTTAACCATGCAAATATAATGAGGCTCCCAACTTAGTTACGGTTCACTTAACTTAAAATAAACTGAAAAGCCAGGCAGTGGAGAGCTCTGTGCTTTATTGGGAGAATGCCATATAATGAATTCCTTTTAGAAAGTGCACTCTGTGTTGCCTTTATTTAGTGATTTCTCAGTTAACCATTAGCTTTAACCCTTTCTCAACTACTCAAACTATTGCAGAAGCTTCTGATTCAAGAGGGCAGACTGACTTCATATTTTTATATCCTCCCCCTCTATTTACCACCAGAGGAGGGTACATGAAATCATGTTTTCACTGATACTGTGTCAGTAATAGTGTCGGGTATAGGTATTACAGCCGTAGGCAAGACAGATAAAGACAGTTCTCACAATGCTTGAGCACTCTAGATGGGCAGAGGCAAACAATATGGACATGAAATCACTAAGGGCATGAAAAGTAAAAATGATGAAAATGAAACAGGATGATTTGGGACTGGTTGCAATTACATAGTTGGGGACATGTAAGCTAAGACCTCCATGACAAGAAAGAACTGGCTCTGCAAAGATAGGAGGCAAAGGCCATGGCAAAACCATTAAGATGAAAAATGACATTTTTAAGGAACAGAAAGTAGAAGAGTGTGACTGCAAGAAGGGAAGAATGGGATGGGGTCAAAGGGAAGCTGGGGGCAGATCCTGCAGAGTCTGGTAGGCAGCCCAAAGTAAGGAGTAAGGTCAGATGGAATAGAGTCATGGAGTCCAGAAAGTGGGGACCAAACAGCATAGGGCCACGGTTATGGTAGGGAGTTTGGAATTGATTTGAAGAAAGCTGGGAAGTCATTAGAGCACTTTAATCAAGGGCTTGATATAATCTGATTTGTGCTTTTATTTTTTTAAAGATTTATTTATTTGAGACAGTGAGACAGAGATCGAGCAAGCACGAGCAAGAGGGGCAGAGGGAGATGGAAAGAGAATCTCAAGCAGACCCCACATTTAGCACGGAGCCCGACTTGGGACCCCATCTCACGACCCTGAGACTCACCATCTGAGCAGAAACCAAGAGTCTGGTGCTTAACCAACTGTGCCACATAGGGGCCCCTGATTTGTGCTTTATTTTTTTTTTTAAGATTTTATTTATTTATTTATCAGAGAGAGAGAGAGAGCACAAGCAGGGGGAACGGGCAGAGGCAGAGGGAGAGGGAGAAGCAGGCTCCCTGCTCAGCAGGGAGCCTGAGGTGTGGCTCCATCCCAGGACCCTGGGATCATGACCTGAGCTGAAGGCAGACCCTTAACCAACTGAGCCACCCAGGTGCCCTGTGATTTGTGCTTTTAAAAGAGCATTCTGTGCCAAAGAATCCCAAACAATTTATGCAGATACTTCACCCTTGAGGAGGTGAAGCATAATTTCCCATTCTTTAGGTGTGGACTGAGCACAATTACTTCCTTCCAAAGAGTGCAGCATGAAAAGGAGGGGAAAAGTGACTTTACAGTGGAGAAAGCTGGCAACACTACCTCAGCCGGGTGAACTAGGTCAACATCAACTGTGATAATTATATTGACAGCATGTTCCCTCGATATGCACAATGAGAATGGCACTTTACCTCTGTGGTCTTCATCTCCCAAAGTCATAACTTGATTGGATCATGAGAAAAATATCAGATAAATCATAATTGAGGGACATTCTGCAAAATACCCCACCAGTACTCTTCAAGGTCATCAAAAACAAGGAAAGTCTGAGACACAAATGCAGCCACGAGGATTGGAAGGAGACATGGTGACTAAAGGCAATGTAATACCTTGCATGGGATCCTGGAACAGAAATAGGACATTAGGTAGAAACTAAAGAAGTCTGAATAAATATGGGGTTTGGTTTAAAATGCTATCAATATCGGTCCATTAATTGTAACAAATGTACCATAATAATCCCAAAATGTAAGTAATAGGGGAGATTAAGTGTGAGCTCTCTGTACTATCTTCACAATTTTTCTGTAAATCTAAAACTGTCCTCAAATGAAAAGTTTATATATATGGATATATAAACTCTAGAACTTCTTATATAATTTGTTTCTATTTTTTTATTTTATTATGTTATGTTAATCACCATACATCACATCATTAGTTTTTGATGTAGTGTTCCATAGATTTTATTTTAAATCAGAATAATACATGCACATAGAGAAAAAAATATGCATGGGCTTCTAATGGATCAATCACCTCCTGCTCTACCTTTCAATAGCTACATCCTCTGTCCAAAACCAGCCACTTTTAACACTTACAAATTTTTTTGTTTTTAGTTCTTTAGCTTTAGTTTAGTTTATAAATTTTCTTATTTTTAAATACAAAAAATGTATTTATGTACATTTTTCTGAATAATACTCCTGTATCACTGTGTCTGAATTTATCAAATGGAGATTCTGTTTACTGTCAGCTGTGGTAGATAAGGATTTAGATGACTTGCAATATTCATACCTCCCATACCCTCCCAATAAAATTCTAGCATTATTTTTATTCCCTCTATCAATTACCTTTGTAAACTTAAATATACGATTCTCTAGATTTCCTTTCTTCCTTCCTTCCTTCCTTCCTTCTTCTTTTTTCTCCCTCCCTTTCTCTCTTTCATCATCTATCATTCCACAAGTATCTATTGAGTGCCTGGCAAGTGCCTTGCACTCTCATAAGGGCGGGGAACATAGCAGTGAACCAGTTAGATGAGGTCTCCACATATATCAGAGTTTTGAGGAGCCGGACAATAAACATGTAAACGAATTGCAGAGGGTATCTCTCAACTCCCTATTTTGTACAATGAGAGTATCAGCCCCCCTACCATTTTCCTGCCCTCTCCTACCCGACTTGCCCATTTCTCAACTTTGCCACTCCTCCTTTAATTGTATATTGGTAGAACATTATGTTCTAAAAACATTAACGATTTGGGGAGTTATGTTTATAGTTGATGCTAAAAGATGAAAATCTACATACAGCACTTTCATTGTTGTGCTTAAGTAGATGTTGTTCACAGCAGAGCCAGGTCGTGCGCCGTGAGTGTACTTCCTGTCTCAGGCACTACTTTGAGCGTCAGGGGCCGGAGCCTCGCTGCTGGCTCCGCTGCTTACTGACTGTGGACTCTGGGCAGGTTCTTATTAATCTTCTCTGTGCCTCAGGTTCATCATCTATAAAATGGAAATAATAATAGTATGTATCTCTGAATTGTTACGAAGATTAGAGAGCGAATAGAAGTTAGTGTTTAGAATAGTGCCCTGTCTAAAAAAGGTGTTCCATATGTTCCCGATCATTAACGTGTCATTTGTAAGTTTTCCCCATGCCTCTTTGTTGTTCAGGGTGTCTTCTTGATCATCTTCTTAAGTAACTCCACATTCTCTCATTTTACCCGAGCCCCCTCTCTCCTGGATTTCTTCTTCCTCTTGTTAGAAACTGGGCTGCTTGCTCCTTAGGCCAGTCATGATTGTCTTACTGACCTCTCCCTTCCTTACTCCCTGGGCTGGATGCACTATTGTCTGCAGCACAGACCACAAGCACCAGCCAGGCAGGCTTCAAGGACTGGAAAGATGACAACCGGGAGTGGGAAAGATTACTCTGCTTCAGTTAAGGATATTCAGCTGTGTGGGTGAGCTCCCCTCCCCTGCCTCACAGCGTCCCTCGTTCTCATGGAAGTTGATAGTTCAGTGGTCCCAGTACCAGAATAAGGCATCTGCTTGGTCAGGGGACCCTAAAACTGCAGGCCCTCTGCTTTTCGGCCCTGTTTAGGAGGGGAGCCAGTGGTGCCAGTTGCTGTCATCTGGGCTTCGCTCTGGGTTTCTCGGATGACCATGTCTCGCCATCTCATGGTTGCTCTCCATACTTCTGGGCTTTGGTTCTTGCTGCACCACCGAGCCCACTTGAGGTTTCAGTGCAGCTTCCTCCTTCTTGGTTTTTCTTTTATTTTTGTTCTGGAGCACACCCTCAAGTACTTTCCTAAGACAAATGCTGTGGGAGTTAATTTGCAAGACTTTATATGTTTAAAATTTTATTTATTCCTTGTTCATTGCATTCTTGGTATTTTAATGATGCAATATCTTCTCAAATGTCTCTAAGGATAATTATTCTCCTTTAAGTTCTGTTTTATTTCTTGAATTATGTGTTCTTGTGTTATTTTTCCCCATGTTTTTCTTGCTCCCTTTCTTTCCTACTGCAGGCTTTCCTTCGATGGCTCATAATTCTTGGTTATCCATTCATTTTTAAGGATGAGGACTTGAACTTGATTTAGAACCTGTTATGAATCAGGTTATCAATTGGCAGGCTTCATTTTAGGTTGATCAGGCATGGAGCTGGCACTTCGTCTGAGGGCTCTACAAATGGCAAAATTCAGAAGGCTTCACCCTGTGACCATTTATTTCTACAGAGAACTATCATCCAATTAGCGTGAGGTGGAGACGATTATGTAGAAGCTTTGTAGTCCTGAAGCTGAATTAGAAGTATTAGTATGAACTCTTCTAGCTGCAGTTCCCTTTTAAAATACAGAGAATTCTGACTTTTAAGGACATACGGGATATTGCAATCTGCTTCCACTTTTGTGTCCTAGAATTCAGTTTGCAAAAAGCAGCCAGCATGCTTTTTAAAAATAAATACATACATACATGCATACATACATATATATGAGATATATATATATAGTTGACCCTTGAACAGCATGGATTTGAACTGTGCAGATCCTCTTGTGCACAGATTTTTTTAGATAAATACAGTACAGTACTATAAATGTATTTTCTCTTCTTTATGATTTTCTTAGTAACATTTTCTTTCTCTAGCTCATTTAATTGGAAGAATATAGTATATAATACATATAACAAACAAAATATGTGTTAATTGACTGTTTATGCTACTGGTAAGGCTTCTGGTCAAAAGTAGGCTATTAGTAGTTAAATTGGGGAGTCAAAAGTTATACACAGATTTTCAACTGTGCAGGGTGCCCTAACCCTTGTGTTGTTCAAGGGTCAACTGTAGAACCACACTATTTGGGACTCCTATAGTACCTTCTCACATTAACTTGACTTTGATCAATCAATGCTATGAAACTTGTCAGGTAATTAAAAGAAGATGCAGTTCTCTTCCTGCCTAAAGTCAATCCCATCACCCTCTGCTCTGGTAATGTCTCTATCAATTAACCTCTCTCTCATCTTCCACTAGTTCTTTTCTACTAACTCTTTCTCCTCAGCTTGTAAAGCTTGCTCAAGATCTATTCTAAAAAACAAATTTTAATACTCTGTCCCTGTACCCCTTTCCCTCTACCTACTGCCCTATGGTTCTCTTTCCTTCCAAGTGGAGCTTGAAAAGCAGTTACACTCATAGTCCCTACTTCCTTACTTCCATAATGCTCTGATCAACACTTTGCTGTCTGTGTTGGGCTGTTTTCTCCTAATTTGCTCTCCTGAAAGTTGCCAGACCTTCTAATTGCCAGATTCAGAGCACAGTTTTGAGTTCTTTTTTTTTTTTTTCCTTTTCCCTTTCTGGAACATTTGATACCTTGACTCTCAGTCACTTTAATTGGACTGTCTTCTCTCATTCACTGCAGTTTTGTAGGTATTATATTCTCCATATTCTCTCTCTAAGCCTTGTCATCTCCTCTAATGGGTTCCGTGAACCTACCTATATGGTGGTGACAGCCAATTCTGTGTCTGTCTCCCTCATCTATTCCCTTGAACAGGTCAACTTACTTTCAAATCTAAGTTTCCTTTGCACATTTTACCTCTAGAAGATAGGTTTTGGGGTGGAAGCTCTCTCTTGGAACTACTCCCACTCTAGCCTCCCTTTAGTTAGGTCTGGGAAGTCAAGGTACAGCAAGTAACCCAGTCCTGTGGCCACAACCGATAGGCAGACATCAGACCCAGTAGGGGTGAATCAAATTCTTCTCCTGGGACTAGTGCTATAAAAGGGGAAACCTGGATTGGGTCAAGTTTTAAGTTACATTGTGAAGTGACATCCAGGGGTTGTGTAAGAGTTAAGAACAGAGGGGCGCCTGGGTGGCTCAGTCAGTTAAGTGTCTAATTCTTATTTCGGCTCAGGTCTTGATCTCATGGGCATGAGTTTGAACCCCACGTTCGGCTCCATGCTGGGTGTGGAGCCTACTTAAAAAAAAAAAAAAAAGAGTCAAGAACAGAGATTCCAGAACCAAACTGCCAAAGTTCTCATCTCAGCTTCACACACTCACTATGACCTGGGGAAGTTACATTCAGTCTCCTTCACATTTTTTGAGCTAACGTAATTGTATTTGTGTCCCAGAGTCTTAATAAGTGCTTGTTGATAATAAGGCTTATAGCTAACATTTTAGGGGACAACATGAAGGGGGAACATAAAGTTCTCCATCTTGGTGATGGAGACACCTTTTAAGATAAAGACTTGAGGGAAAATTCAACTTCTAATAAATGAGATTATCCATCCATGGAACTAGCAGACCTGGGATCTTTTTCTAAGAAACCAGTGTGGGCTTTAACAAGTCATTTTCTTCATCTGTTGAATGAGGATATTACCAGCCCACGCTGCTCTACAAACAACTCTGGAAATGGCAAAATGCTAATAATAATAACAAAAGCAATCCTAGAAAGCACTTCTTTGATTCTTACTATGTTCTGGTCACTGTTTTAAGTGCTTTTCACATGTTACTTGAGGTTATTCCCACCACATCTGTGAGGTGGCACTATCATCCCCTTCTACAGATGATGAAACTGGGGCACTGAAGTCAGTCATTTCCCAGGGTCACAAAATTAGTAAGTGGTGGGGCTAAGAACCCTGACTGCTTAGTTCTGAAATCCCTGTTCTTAAGTCTTTAACACCTCTCTTTGCCTCTCACACCACTTCACAACATAAGGCAGATTCCCTCAAGGATTAGAGCATATAGCCCAACTGTGCTGTTTTGGACACACAGTCCTCACTCTTGATCTGGGGCAATCTTCCTGAAATAGAATGAGAAAATTAGTTATAAGTTTAAACATGTGTTAATGGCCATGAGAAAGATCCCACAAGAATATGAATAAGTCCATTTCTACTTCTAGAATAGTACCGTGTGTGTGTGTGTGTGTGTGTGTGTGTGTGTGTGTGTGTGTGTGTGTTGCCCCGTTAATAAGCAGACAGTGGTATCTTTAAGTCCCAAGATCAGTTACTGTATTAGTTAGAGTACTGGTTTAGCTAATATAACAATGAAACCTCAAAATATAGCTACTTAAGAGACTTTGCTTCTCATATAAAGTCTAGAAACATGTGGTACAGATTAGGTAGAAATGCTCTACTTGGCTTGGTTCTGCTCTGCCACCCTCACAACATGTGGCTTCCATTGCTGGGTTGAAGTGGCTCTTGCTCCCACTTTCACTATCTCTTAGTCAGCAGGAATGAAGAAACAAAGTGGGATTCATAGCCAGGTCTGTGGAAGGCAAGACTCAGTAGTGGTAGACTTCAATTCTACTCACAGCCTATTGGTCCAAATAGTCACATGGCCACACCTATTAGCAAGGGAGGCTGGGAAATGTTGTCTTTAGTTAGGTGGATGGCTGTGTGCCAAGCTAAAAAGATTTGTGGAGACATTTAGGAATCTACCACTGTATAATTATTACATTATTTAATAATATAATATTAAATTATATTATTATAATTATAACAGCAAGATGAATATTAGGGAAGAAAACATGATGACTTTAAATAAGTTCAGACAAATGAAAATTATGTAGTCAAGTGTAAGTTTTAGGGTTTTATCTTTATTGGGAGGACCTTAATGTGGAGAGTATCTTTGGCTGCATCTCTGCAATTCAGTGATTTTTGTAGTTCCCTGGCTGCTGTTCTTCACTGTCTCCACAATTCCTGGCTCTTCACTCCCTCAGGGCTCTCCGGCCGTCTGGATCCAGCTGGAGGGAGAAGCGGCAGGCAGCTCCAGGAGAAAACTTCAGAACTTTACAAAAGGTTTTGATTAAAGTTTGGACAGAAGTATCCATTCCTTCTTTTCATTTCTTCACAGCAGATGTCTTTTTTTTCCTCATTCTGCTAATTTCTCTTTGGATGTTCCTTCATTCCTTAATTTAATCTTATTTCCATCTTTAGGGCTGCCCCTTCTTTCTCTACTGCCATTTTCATGGTCTCAGTCACTCAATCATTTGGGGCCATCTTTTTTTTCTCTCCTTTTGTCAATCCTTCATCCATTCTTTCTGCCCACTTATTCATTCATTATCTGTTTTCCCACAGTGTTTGGTTGCCATGATTAATTTTATTACTGTTCCATTCCCTCATTTCCTTGCCCATAAAACGAACATCTCTAATTTACTGTGTAATCTTTTCTCTCATTGACTACTTAATTTCCCATCTCATTTGCTATATTTCTTCACTCCTCGTGTTCACCTCGTTTTATGCATTACCTCATTCATTCTGTCACTTTTCTCCCATTTTCCTATCCCTGCAGTTAATTCTCATGAGCCTTTTACTGTTTTCTCATTTTATACTTTCTTTCCCCGTAATCTTGAGCCTAAATTCCTTCTACATCTAGATTTTCATTCTATTACCCATTCTCTTAGTTTTTCACTCCATCTAAACTATAGAGTAGAACTATAATGCCGTAAATTATTCTTTTTTCAAAACCAGGTGGAAATTTATTTATCAGTCCAGCTGTGGCATGCCCTTTTCCTCACTCCCTCTTTTTGCCCTTTGTATGGGTAAGTCATATTCACTCTGCCTCCTAAGGATGTCACAGACCTGCCCACTGCCCCATGCCCCATCCTGTTGCCTTCTGTTCAATCTCAACTTGGGTTTTCTCCAAAGCAGATCCTGAGGCAAGGATTTGGGTACATATCAATTTGGGTTTTTTGCTTAGGGGAAGAAAGGATATAATGAAGTGCGCATTGATGTGCTGGTTACCACTGGGAGCTGAATGCCATCAGAGACACTGTGAGACACTATGTGGGACACACCTCAAAATGTCCCCCTGAGGGGAGAGGAAGCTGGATATTTATCCTCCAATGCCCATCCCACATGTGTGAAGTTCCCTCCTGGGGCATTAGCTCTCCAGAATTTCCATCCTGCCCCATGAGCCGCCCACAGGCTCTCAAATCAAAGGATTGCCCTCTGGCCCAGGTGCCAGAGCTTTGAGCCTGCATGTGAACAGTTGGCAGGTGGCCTCCAGAGGATCCGGCAGGGCCCTGGCAGTGTCAAAATCACCTCCCAGGTGTTCCATCTGCTCTCATTTCCCCTAATCTATCTCCAATGGTATTACCTACACTTGCACACATGCTGAAAACAAGGGAAGACCTGTAGAATATTCATCAAACTGTTAGCAGTGGCTATTTGAAGGAAGGTATGTAAGTGGAAATTATAGAGGATTTTAATTTTCTATATTTTGCATGTTCTTTTTATTTTTTTTATTTTTTTTTATTTTTTATTTTTTTTTTAAAGATTTTATTTATTTATTTGACAGAGAGAGACACAGCGAGAGCAGGAACACAAGCAGGGGGAGTGGGAGAGGGAGAAGCAGGCTTCCCACCGAGCAGGGAGCCCGATGCGGGACTCGATCCAGGGACTCCAGGATCATGACCTGAGCCGAAGGCAGTCGCTTAACCAACTGAGCCACCCAGGCGCCCAATCCTGAAAACGGTTTTAATTTATCTCTGTCTCATTAGCTTAATGCCGATGCTGGCGGCCCCCAGGTTGCTGACCAAGCTTGGTGACTTTCTTTTCAACTTGGCCTGAGGCTTATCAGATCCAAAGATGAAGCTGACAATTTAGGCAACCTTCCCTTGCTGATTCTGCCCTTTGTGTCCACTCACCAGGGACTTCCATTCATCTCTGGGACTACAGTAATTAAAAGCAGGAGGGAAGCCTGTCCTCATTGGCTAGCCTCTCTCTGTGAATTGGCATGACAGGCAGAGTCACATAAATAAATGCTTACCATGCAGGAACCACCTGGAAAGTATAGGGTTGGCTTTGATGACCGAGTGGAGAGCTTTACCCACCTGACAACGTGCTGCTGTGAATAGGAGTCCAGAGGCGAAATCGTTGCAAATTGCTTTTAAAATTGACCCCAGAAAGCAATCCATAAGCAAGAAAGACACAAAACATGAAGAAATGTTTTACTTTTCAGTAAATGATTTAAGTTGCCACTTTTGAAAACCAGAGGCTTGGGTTTGAAATTGATTAAGAATCTTTCAGGAAGAGTGCAGTAGGTAAATCTCTAAGATAAGTAACGGTACTGTCTGTTGATCTGAATCTCAGTTTCTTGGCATTTCATACCATGCAGCATGAACTTGACCTCGTCTGTATTTACATGATCTTCATGTCCCCAGACAGTGAGCAGTGGTGATCTAAGAGAACTTGTTAAGCTGGGAGATACACAAGTAGTTTTGCCTGGACTCTATCAGCCCAGCAGTCTAGATCCAAAGTCTGATGAGTTCTGGGCTAATGTGATTCGGTGTCAGGAAGGGACCCAGCTCCTGGGCAGTGGTTGAGTAGGTTAATCTCTTCCTGTTTAGTGCTGACTAAGGTGATGCAAGCCTTGAACTTTGCTCTACCCTCGAAGCTTTGGCAGTCAGTGCCATCACTAGAAGCCCTCCTTCCTTCCCTCCGGGGCACCTAATCTCTTCTTGCTGCCCACTCTGAGAAGCATCTCATCAATCCACCTGTTCAAACAGCATTCACTGGGTGCCTGGGCTACTAGGCCCTAGAGATGTCTATGTGAGGGCTCTTTCCTCACAGGAACTCACAGGTCAGAAGAGGCAGACCTGAGAAACACGTGGTGATCCTAATCCAGGAGGGAGCCACCGTGTTTGGGAGCCCAGAGGTCAGTGTTTTAGGGTTGGGAGGCCAAGGGTGTGAGGATTCAGGAAATTCCAGAGTCTTCTCCTTCCAGAGCAGGTTGTTGGCTTAGTGGCCTCACTCCCAGACAAGCTGCCAGTGTCCTGCAGGCAGAGATGTGTGTGCCCCCCTCCCCAGCACATCCCCAGGTGGGGATGGTGGGCACCTGGCACAGCGCCTAGCACACAGTAGTTTTTAATGTTTATTAATAAAGAAGTCAATGTGGTAACTTCTGAGTCGGGTCTTTTTTTTTTTTTTTAAGATTTTATTTATTTATTTGACAGAGAGAGAGAGAGAGACAGCGAGAGAGGGAACACAAGCAGGGGGAGTGGGAGAGGGAGAAGCAGGCTTCCCGCCGAGCAGGGAGCCCGATGCGGGGCTCGATCCCAGGACCCTGGGATCATGACCTGAGCCGAAGGCAGACGCTTAAGGACTGAGCCACCCAGGCGCCCCTTCTTCATTATTTCTATCAGTGTCCTTAGACTAAGCAGAATGTAAAACAATGTAATTTCTGCATCTCTGTCTGCCACAAGTACCTCCATCTCGTGTATAGCAGCTCCTTCATCTCTAAGTCATCTAAATTTGATCCTCAAGAGCAAATGCAGGCTAACCCTCATCAATTCATAAGAACCGTCATAAAGGGGAGAAGAAAAATAGAAAGTGTCCAGGGTACTCCCAGATAAAGATGGTAAACTGAACAAAGGCATTTAACCTCTGCTGACTCTGGATGAAAGAGGACTTCAACCACCTCCATTTTGACCTCAGTCTGTACTTTCTAATTGATTAAGTTCTTCTTTCCAGCTTATCTCTTAATTCTGGCAAAAGATCTTGTGGACAAAGCATCCCATGATGGGAACCCAAACTACCCCCTCAAGTATAAGGACTGCCCTGAGCCAGCAAGACCCTGCATGATTGACCCCAAGACAATGATCAATTGAACCTTCACTGCCTACCTGCACATACCCACCAACCTTTGTCCCACATTTTCTTTACATAAATCTGGAAGCATTTTCAGCACTTTGGAGACAAGCTTAGGGACACTAGCCCACTGTCTCCCAGTGGTGGCCTCACTGAAATAAATTCCTTTCTTGTTTCACTACCGCTCATTGTCTGCCTCTGCATTTTGTCAGGGCAAGTGGCAGAACGTGGTCTGTTTCAGCCTCCCAGAGCCAGATGCTCTCACACCCCTACATCTTGGCTACATGGATACTCCACCAAAACAGTAAGGGTGCTTGTAGCTCTCTTTTTCTTTCTTTCTTTTTTTAAGCATAAAACCACAAAGCCAAGGGGCTTCTGGGTGGCTCAGTTGTTAAGCGTCTGCCTTCAGCTCAGGTCATGATCCAAGGGTCCTGGAATCGAGCCCCGTATCGGGCTCCCTGCTCCGCGGGAAGCCTGCTTCTCCCTCTCCCACTCCCCCTGCTTGTGCTCGCTCTCTCGCTCTGTCTCTGTCAAATAAATAAATAAAATCTTTAAAAAAAAAAAAACCACAAAGCCAAAGATAACAGAAGACAAGACAATAGCAACACAACTCCAGAAACTGGAAAGCAGAGAGATGAGTGTTAGCTGACTTAGCAGACCTGAAAATGTTGGATCTTAGAAGAAAAACCAAGAAGCAATTCAATTACCTCCACAGAACTGTGGGGTTCTTAAAAGGCCCAGGGATTGTTATACTGGGTACCAATGAAAATAGGGGGTGGAGCACCTGGGTGGCTCAGTTGGTTAAGCATCCGACTCTTGATCTCACCTCAGGTCTCAATCTCAAGGTCATGAGTTCAAGCCCCTCATTGGGTTCCACACTGGGCATGGAACCTACTTTAAAAAAGAAAAGAAAATAGGGGAAAAGAAAAGACTAAAATAGAAGAATTGGGTGAAAATTTATGTATGATGACATTTGATTCCTAAATTATCTAGAACACTCCCACACTGGGCAATAGTCCCTCACCCACTGCAGAAAATATGAGATGCATTTTCTGAAGCCAGTAAAACAGTTGAGGGCCTGGGTACAACACTGAAAACTCAAGGAGTAAATGAAAATTTACATTTACATTTCACTCACTCAGTGAAGCTGAAACTACCCCTCCCCGCCCCCCCCAAGCCTTTTCCTATCATTCAGATCCTAGAACACTTGGAGGCCTACACTCTCCAGCAAGAGACTGGAAGTCCTTCTCTAGGGAATCTGATCAGCTCAAGAGGAAAGGCCTAAATACACTGTTATTTGGGATACCACAAAGAAATAGACACTGATATTATGTAAGAGAGTTCGGCAGGCCTTTGTCCCTAGTTCCTGGAAGGTAGCCTCTAAATGTTTAGAATTTCTTGAGTGATAAGAGTGTCTGTTGTTCACGGTGGGTCTGTGGGGCCCCACCTGATAGTTTATATTAACAAGGTGACTGAGACTAGAACCTTAGATAGTTTGTGCTAATGACATGACTCAGGATGGGGGCTGGGCATGCCAGAAAGACCAAACTATGTGATTAGAGAGTCAGGACTTTTCAGTAATGTCAGATGAGAGAGAAGGGCTGGAAATTGAATTCAACCATCTGGCCAATAATCTAATCACACCTCTCTCCTCGCTCTGCATGCTCTCTCGCTCTCTCTCTCAAATAAATCAATCTTTATTTTTTTAAATTTATTTGAGAGAGAGCACAAGTTGGGGAGAGGGGCAGGGGGAGAAGGAGAAGCAGACTCCTAGCTGAGCAGGGAGCCTGATGTGGGACTCAATCCCAGGACCCTGGGATCATGACCTGAGCCAAAGGCAGATGCTAACCAACTGAGCCACTCAGGCGTCCCTAAATGAAATCCTTTAAAAAAAAAAAAAATCACACACAATAAAACCCCAATAAAAATTCTGAACACGAAGTCCAGGTAAGCTTCCCTAATTAACAATACTCTTAATATGGTCACACCCTGGAGTAATGCAAACTGATTCCATGGAGAGAAAACAACAGAAACTTTGCATTTGGAATGCTCTCAGACCTTGCCCTGTGTGTCTCCCTATGGCTGGTTCTGATTTTCTTTTTGCTATAATAAAACTATAATAGTAAGTACAGTGCTTTCAGAGAGTTCTCTGAGGTGATCTAGTTTATTAGTGAACCTCAGGGGGTAGTGTGAACACTCAAATTTGTAGTCAATTGGTCAGATCTAAGAGTGGTCTTGGGACATCCAAATTTGTGGCTAATGTGTAAAGTGAGGGCAGTATTGTGGAGGATTATGCCCTTAACCTGTGAAATCTGGCCTAACTCCAGGTAGTTGGTATCAGAAGTCATTACAAATATTAAGGATACTACCAAGGCAATGTCCCAGCCAGATCATCCTATAGTGAATACCACCCAACAACTCAACACTTTGTTTTTTTGTTTTTTTTTTTAAGATTTTATTTATTTATTTGACAGAGAGAGACACAGCAAGAGAGGGAACACAAGCAGGGGGAGTGGGAGAGGGAGAAGCAGGCTTCCCAAGGAGCAGGGGGCCCGATGCAGGGCTCGATCCCAGGACCCTGGGATCATGACCTGAGCCGAAGGCAGACGCTTAACGACTGAGTCACCCAGGTGCCCCCCAACTCTTTTTTTTTAAGATTTTATTTTATTTATTTATTTGAGAGAGAGCACAAGAGGGAGTACGATCAGAGGAAGAAGCAGACTCCCTGCTGAGCAGGGAGCCCAATACGGGACTCAATCCCAGGACCCTGGGACCATGACCTGAGCCGAAGGCAGATGCTTAATGGACTGAGCCACCCAGGGGCCCCTCTGAGTCGGGTCTTAAAGGACAAAAAAGATTTCAGTAGATGGCAAAGAGGAATGGTTTATTTATTAATTGTTTTGTTTTATTTACATTATTTATGTATTTGAATAGCTAGTATATTAGCTGGTTCAAAAATCAAAACAATATAACAGAAGTACACTAAGAAGTTTTACTTCTACTCTACCTCCATCTATGCCTTTCCCTACCCCATCATACCCTGTCCTGCCCCCCTGAGCTATCATTTTTATTAGTTTTTATATATTATTCCAGTATCTATTATGCAAATAAAATAATACACACACACATATATATTCGTATTTTTACCTCTTTCCACAAATGGTGGTAAACTATAAAAACAGCACAGCTGTTTGGTTTTTGTTTTTTTGGTTTTTTTTTTACTCAACAATATATCCTACAGATTTTTGCCTACCAATACGCTGAGAGCAACCTCATTCTTCTTTACAGCTGCATAGTACTTCATTATATAGATGTCCCTTATTTGAAAGGTCATTTTAAGCACCTTGTTCTCCCTCCTCCCTCATCTCTGCACCAAAACTTGCTCCCCAAAACACTGAGCTTCTTTAGTTTAGTAAGCTGATTTGCCTGGCTAATTTAATAAGCCAGTTATACCAGAACATTTTAAAAATGGCAATTTGTTTATATGTATATTTTGTAAAATAGGCTGTTAGAACAAATGTCCTATTTCAGAGGAGTCAGCTTACAAAGGAAATAATCAGTGAAGCATTTTTGGTGCAGGGACTGAGTCTCTAGGTCTTTCTTTTTCTTTTTTTTTTTTTAAGATTTTATTTATTTATTTGACAGAGAGAGACACAGCGAGAGAGGGAACACAAGCGGGGGGAGTGGGAGAGGGAGAAGCAGGCTTCCCACGGAGCAGGGAGCCCAATGCGGGGCTCAATCCCAGGACCCTGAGATCATGACCTGAGTCGAAGGCAGACACTTAACGACTGAGCCAGCCAGGCACCCCAGTTTCTAGGTCTTTCATATTCTTTCTTAAAAGAATCTCTCCCTATGCTGAAGACACAGCAGGGACTCAGCTCACTCTGACTGAGAATTGATTCCCGTGGTGATTGTTGGGGGTTCCCCAGGCTGCTGATGAAGCTACTATTTAAGATAGGTTCCCTAAACACCTTCTTAGCAGTCACACTCTCTGCCCACAGATGTGAGCCTGGCTGGTGTGAAGGTAGAAATTAGGTGCCTCCGGTCTATTCTACCTTCATTGTTCCAGGTTGTAATAAGAACTATACCAATATTCCCTTACCTTTGTTTTGTCTCAACTAAAAACATTTTTTAAATTAAACCAGATGATTTTAAAGGTAATAGCAGATTTGACTTTCCCTAAGTAAACTCCTAGTCAAAATGCTAGTGTGCAGCATGGATATGTGAAACCTGAGAAGAGAATAAAGCTAACGTTTTTATGTTGGTAATTACTGTTGACTTGGTTTTTGCTTTTAGTATTCTAAGCAGCTCCACTGTTTTGTGTGACTGCTATTTTCAGCCATCTTTTATCTACGGTTTCTCTTAAACGTCTTTCTTTTCATTGCTACAGTTAAGAAGCTCAGGTACATAATTTTTCCTGCAGAAGGACGTGGGCTGTGTTTGTGTGTGTATGAGACCCGATTCTGCTGGCTGCCCTTTTGTTTCCGTTGTCTTGATGATTGTGGATTGCTACAGAACCGATTCGTCTGCAGCCTCGGGATCAGTAAGAGAGATGGCCCAAATGAGCAAATGGGTGAGTTGTATTCCTGCTTCTGTTTGCTCATCCTACTCAGAAGTGTCTGGAAAGTGGATGGTGACTGTGGCACGAGGACAGTTGGAAGATTGTGAACCATAATGAATATTCTGCTCCCTAAATCAAGGTGGGTTCTGTGCCGTTTATTCTCGCTGGAGAAGGATTGAAGTACCGTAAGCAGCAAAGAAAAAAACCTGTTATTTCAAATGCCAGTGATGGAAACCCTATTAAGAAGGGCCTTTTGTTGTTGTTGATTGCCCATTTAGATATGAAAAATGAGGCTCCAGGGCAAAATACCGAAGAAGAAAGCAGAACAAAGAAAGGGCTACATTGCTTTGCAAAGACAAGAGAAAAAGAAGAGAAAGTCACCGGAGGACTATATCATGGCAGAGGCTGAGGGCAGAGGGGAGAGAAAGCGAAAGCTAGCCAGGTGTTCCTGGGAGCGGGCATTCCAGACGAATGTCTAACATTCAATTATGAGTTGTTGTCTGTGCTCTAGCTCCTCTCTGTTGTGCCCTCCCAAACCTTCTGGCAAATCTGCTGCAGGCACAACCTTGTGTCAGTGGTCCTGTGGGAGGGAGAGAAATGGGGCCGTGTGTGACATGCGGTGATACGAGTATGTGGAAGCTCCACACACAGCAGTGCAAACACAGACCCAAGGCTGAGGAAAGACATCAGAGCCAGCATGGAACGGCATATGTAAGCCCTCTGAGGATCCCCAGACATGTCTCAAAGGGCTCTGGATTTCTCACTTCATGGCAGCTGGTAGCTCAAGCCCCTTTAGTTCAATATTACAGAAAAGGGTAACCCTATAATCCTGCAAGAATGAGAAAACTCAGGCTACCGACATCTCAGTAACCAGTATAATTGAGGTTAATATATAGATTTTCTAAGAAAAGAACAATGAGATATCCTGGTCCAAAGTAATACAGTTTTTTCCCCTAACATAGAGAGGTCTACAAGAAAATTCAGTGGGCTTGGAGTGCCAGGTCTTTGGTAACTGGAGGGGAGGAAACATTCTTCTCAACCCTCTTAGACTCAGTCTCTGTTGGGTCTGAAAATTAAACTGACAAAGACAACAGGAAAAAAGGTGCACAAATGTTATTGAGTTTTTATATATACATGGGAGCCCTCAAAAGAGAAAAAAGACCTAAAGAAATGACTAGAGCAGGAAGCTTTCATATCATTTAGACAACAAACAATAAATGTGTGAAGAATTGATGAGACAAATGGGTTTAGACTAAAAGTAGTAAGTGGTGAAGAAATAACTAAGGAGATATTTAACAAGGCTTGTTTGCACAGATTTTTTGGCTTCAGATTTGCTGTCTCTGGTCATAAGAAAGACTTCTTCCCTGCTGCCACAGGGAGGGTGCCTTTCGCCTGGGAGTATTAAGACTTGTTTCAGGGAAGAAAGGCTAGGGGAGGGAGGTCAGATGACCTTTCTGCATATGCCATTAAAAAAAAAAAAATTCCTTCCTCTTAAGATATCTTTAAGATTAATGTGGTACCTTAAGATCCAAGGTACCACATTTTGGGGTAACATGCCTTGAAACCCAACAAAAGCAAGAAATGAATATATATATATATATATATATATTCATTATGGTTAAACTTAATTTCTGTTTCTGTTTGGAGTTCCCAACTATCTCAGTCATTCAGTTTAGGTGGGGTTGTGTCTGAGCTGGGTGATGAAGGTTGAGAAGGGAAAAGTGTATGTGTTGCCCAGGTCCCACTGGGGTCATCCTACCTTCTACCTTTGGAGAGACACCCAGTTTCCCTCTGACCTTTGGTCATCAGTCCATGTGTATTGGGCAGAGTTGTCCTGCATTCCTAACCATAAAGCCCTTCCAGACCCAGTTCACCTTGAGCTTCTCTTATGTCCTCACAGATTCTCAGGGATTGTTTGCTACTTCTGGGCTATCCCAACAGGCAGGATACCTTGTGGATCTGCTTTAGACCTTTCATCAGCTCTGGGCCACTCTTTGGTGTGTGCAAAACCTCCCACCACTCCTGCATCACACTGGGACCCAGGGCGCTTAGGCCCATCTCTTAGAGTAGACACTCCTGGGAATGAGGCTGTAGACCTGCCCTGTCATCAGCTCCTTCAAACTATCTGGAAATTATGTTTTACCACCTCAGTGAGAAGAGAAGCAAGGCCTCAAGGCTCCTATTTCAGGGACCTCTAAATTCTGAGCACTCCTCTTCCCTGCCAGTGGTGAAACTTTGTGTACCAGGTGCTGTCCAGGCTCCCTTGATGGAAGCCATGCTCTCAGACATGCAGAGCCTAAACTTCTGAAACCCAAAAAAGGCTGCTTTTGCAGTGCTGGCCACCTTTTTCCTGAGGCAAAGGCTCAAGTGTCAGTGTTACTGTTTGAAACTTCTGTACCCATCACTAGGAGTTAAGAGAGTCATCTGGCAGATTGCCTCTCAAAACACCTCAGTTCAAGGTCAGAAAAGTCAGCACTCTCAGGATACCATGAGCAGAGATGGGATATATAGAAAGCATTTGTAATTCAGATTTTTTTTTTAAGATTTTATTTATTTATTTGAGATAGAGAAAGAGAGAGAGAGAGAGCATGAGAGGGGAGTGGGGGAGGGGCAGGGGGAGAGGGAGAAGCAGGCGCCTCACTGAGCAAGGAGCCCAATGTGAGGCTCAGTGTCATGACCCTGAGATCATGACCTGAGCCAAAGGCAGATGTTTAAACGACTGAGCCACCCAGGTACCCTAATTCAGCCTTTTTTACTAAGAATGAGGATGAATTCCTTTTTAATTGAACCAGAAAAAATCAGGCTCCTTCCAAAGTATTCCCTTTCTTAAACTTTCATTCAGGTGTCTTCTGTCTTAAATACTGTTTTTCAAATCAGAGATTCTGAACCTGAAGTTCATGAACTTGAAATCATGTGTAAAATTGTCTAGGTACCTTTTTCTGAGGTAAGCATCCGTGGCTTTTGTTTGTTTATTTAATCAGATTCTCCAAAGAATTTGTGACCCAGATAAGGTGAAGAACTATTGCTCTAAGCCAAGGTCACAAATCTATTTCTCCTTAACTTTTGTGGATTCCTTTTTTTTGTTTGTTTGGTTTTTTTTTGTTTTTTGAGGTGAATTATATAGAAATCCAGTATATATATATATATATATTTTTTTTTTTTTGTAGTTTTAAATTTTATTATGTTATGTTAGTCACCATACAATACATCATTAGTTTTTGATGTAGTGATCCACGATCCATTGTTTTCGTATAACACTCAGTGCTCCATGCATTACGTGCCCTCCTTAATACCCATCACCGGGCTAACCAATCCCCCCTCCCTCCTCCCCTCTAAAACCCTGTTTGTTTCTCAGGTCCGTAGTCTCTCATGGTTCAACTCTCCCTCCAATTCCCCCCGCCCATTTTTCCCTTCCTTCTCCTAATGTCCTCCATGTTATTCCTTATGTTCCACAAATAAGTGAAACCATATGATAATTGACTTTCTCTGCTTGACTTATTTCACTTAGCATAATCTCCTCCAGTCCCATCCATGTTGATGTAAAAGTTGGGTATTCATCTTTTCTGATGGCTGAGTAATATTCCATTGTATATATGGACCACATCTTCTTTATCCATTCATCTGTTGAAGGGCATCTCGGCTCTTTCCACAGTTTGGCTATTGCGGACATTGCTGCTATGAACATTGGGGTGCATATGGCCCTTCTTTTCACTACATCTGTGTCTTTGGGGTAAATACCCAGTAGTGCAATTGCTGGGTCATAGGGTAGCTCTATTTTTAAATTTTTGAGGAACCTCCACATTGTTACCAAAGTGGCTGTACCAACTTGCATTCCCACCAACAGTGTAAGAGGGTTCCCCTTTCTCTGCAACCTCTCCAACATTTGTTGTTTCTTTCCCTGTCCATTTTTGCCATTCTAACTGGTGTAAGGTGGTATCTCAGTGTGGTTTTGATTTGGATTTCCCTGATGCCTAATGATGATGAACATTCTTTCATGTGTCTGTTAGCCATTTGTATGTCTTCTTCAGAGAAGTGTCTGTTCATCTCTTCTGCCCACTTTTTGACTTGATTATTTGTTTTTTGGGTGTTGAGTTTGAGAAGTTCTTTATGGATCTTGGATACCAGCCCTTTATCTGTAGTGTCATTTGCAAATATCTTCTCCCATTCTGTGGGTTGCCTCTTTGTTTTGTTGACTGTTTCCTTTGCTGTGCAGAAGCTTTTTATCTTGATGAAGTCCCAAAAGTTCATTTTTGCTTTTGTTTCACTAGCTTTTGGAGATGTATCTTGAAAGAAGTTGCTGTGGCCGATGTCAAAGAGGTTACTGCCTATGTTCTCCTCTAGGATTTTGGTGGATTCCTGTCTCACATTGAGGTCTTTCATCCACTTTGAGTTTATCTTTGTGAATGGTGTTAGAGAATGGTCGAGTTTCATTCTTCTGCATGTGGCTGTCCAATTTTCCCAGCATTATTTATTGAAGAGACTGTCTTTTTTCCATTGCATGTTTTTTCCTGCTTTGTCAAAGATTATTTGACCATAGAGTTGAGGGTCCATATCTGGGTTCTCTATTCTGTTCCATTGGTCTGTATGTCTGTTTTTGTGCCAGTACCATGCTGTCTTGGTGATCACAGCTTTGTAATATAGCTTGAAATCGGGCAACGTGATGCCCCAGCTTTGTTTTTCTTTTTCAACATGTCCTTGGCGATTCGGGGTCTTTTCTGATTCCATTCAAATTTTAGGATTGTTTGTTCCAGCACTTTGAAAAATGTCATTGGAATTTTGATTGGGATGGCATTGAACATATAGATTGCTCTGGGTAGCATAGACATTTTAACAATGTTTATTCTTCCCATCCATGAGCATGGAATATTTTTCCATCTTTTTGTGTCTTCTTCAATTTCTTTCATGAGTGTTTTGTAGTTCCTAGAGTATAGATCCTTTCCCTCTTTGGTTAGGTTTATTCCAAGGTATCTTATGGTTTTTGGTGCTATTGTAAATGGAATCGTTTCTTTAATTTCTCTTTCTACAGTTGCGTTGTTAGTGTATAAGAAAGCAACTGATTTCTGTGCATTGATTTTGTATCCTGCCACATTACTGAATTGCTGGATGGGTTCTAGTAATTTGGGGGTGGAGTCTTTTGGGTTTTCCACATAAAGTATCATGTCGTCTGCGAAAAGAGAGAGTTTGACTTCTTCTTTGCCAATTTGAATACCTTTTATTTCTTTTTGTTGTCTGATTGCTGTTGCTAGGACTTCTAGTACTATGTTGAACAACAGTGGTGAGAGTGGGCACCCTTGACGTGTTCCTGATCTTAAGGGAAAGGCTCTCAGCTTTTCCCCATTGAGGATGATATTCGCTGTGGGTTTTTCATAGATGGATTTTATGAGCTTGAGGAATGTTCCCTCTATCCCTATACTCTGGAGAGTTTTAATCAGGAAAGGATGTTGTATTTTGTCAAATGCTTTTTCTGCATCAATTGAGAGGACCATATGGTTCTTCTCCCTCCTCTTATTAATGTGTTCTATCACATTGATTGATTTGCGAATGTTGAACCACCCTTGCATCCCGGGGATAAATCCCACTTGGTCGTGGTGGATGATCCTTTTAATGTATTGTTGGATCCTATTAGCTAGGATTTTGTTGAGGATTTTGGAATCCATATTCATCAGGGATATCGGTCTGAAATTCTCCTTTTTGATGGGGTCTTTGCCTGGTTTGGGGATTAAGGTAATGCTGGCCTCATAGAATGAGTTTGGAAGTTTTCCTTCTGTTTCTATTTTTTGAAACAGCTTCAGTAGAATAGGTATTATTTCTTCTTTGAATGTTTGGTAGAATTCCCCAGGGAATCCATCAGACCTTGGACTCTTGTTTTTTGGGAAGTTTTTGATCACTGCTTCAATCTCATTACTGGTTATTGGCCTATTCAGGTTGTCAATTTCTTCCTGTTTCAGTCTTGGCAGCTTATAGGTTTCCAGGAAGGCCTCCATTTCATCCAGATTGCTCAGTTTATTGGCATAGAGTTGTTGATAATAATTTCTAATAATTGTTTCTATTTCCTTGGTGTTAGTCATGATCTCTCCCCTTTCATTCATAATTTTATTAATTTGGGTCCTTTCTCTCTTCTTTTGGATAAGTCTGGCCAGTGGTTTATCAATCTTATTAATTCTTTCAAAGAACCAACTTCTAGTTTCGTTGATCTGATCTACTGTGTTTCTGGTTTCTAATTCATTGATTTCTGCTCTAATTTTAATTATTTCTCTTCTAATGCGTGGCTTAGGAGTCGTTTGTTGCTTTTTCTCTAGTTCTTTAAGGTGTAGAGTTAGTCGGTGAATTCGGGATTTTTCTATTTTTTTGAGTGAGGCTTGGATGGCTATGTATTTCCCCCTTAGGACCGCCTTTGCAGTATCCCATAGGTTTTGGACTGATGTGTTTTCGTTCTCATTGATTTCCATGAATTGTTCAAGTTCTTCTTTGATTTCTTGGTTGACCCAAACATTCTTGAGCAGAGTGGTCTTTAGCTTCCAAGTGTTTGAATTTCTGCCAAATTTTTTCTTGTGATTGAGTTCCAGTTTTAGAGCATTGTGGTCTGAGAATATGCAGGGGATAATCTCAATCTTTTGGTATCGGTTGAGACCTGATTTGTGACCCAGTATGTGGTCTATTCTGGAGAAAGTTCCATGTGCGCTCGAGAAGAATGAGTATTCTGTTGTTTTAGGATGGAATGTTCTGTAAATATCTATGAGGTCCATCTGGTCCAATGTATCATTCAAAGCTCTTGTTTCCTTGTTGATTTTCTGCTTAGATGATCTGTCCATTGCTGAGAGTGGCGTACTGAGGTCTCCTACAATTAGCGTATTGTTATCAATATGACTCTTTATTTTGGTTAACAGTTGGCTTATGTAGATGGCTGCTCCCATGTTGGGGGCATAGATATTTACAATTGTTAGATCTTCTTGTTGGATAGACCCTTTAAGAATGATATAGTGTCCTTCTGTGTCTCTTATGACAGACTTTAGTTTAAAATCTAATTTGTCTGATATAAGAATTGCTACCCCAGCTTTCTTTTGAGGTCCGCTGGCATGGAAGATAGATCTCCATCCCTTCACTTTCAGTCTGGATGTATCTTTAGGTTCAAAATGAGTCTCTTGTAGACCGCATATGGATGGGTCCTGTCTTTTTATCCAATCTGCAACCCTGTGCCGTTTTATGGGAACGTTTAGGCCATTCACGTTGAGAGTGATTATTGAAAGATATGAATTAATTGTCATCATGTTGCCTGTGAAGGCGTTGTTTTTATAGATTGTCCCTGTAAATTTCTGTTGTAGATCACTCTTGGGGTCTTTCTCCTTTTATAGAACCCCCCTTAATATTTCTTGCAGGGCCGGCTTAGTGGTCACATATTCTTTCAACTTCTGCCGGTCGTGGAAGCTCTGCATCTCTCCATCCATTCTAAATGAAAGCCTTGCCGGATAAAGTATTCTTGGCTGCATGTTCTTCTCATTTAGTACCCTGAATATGTCTTGCCAGGCCTTTCTGGCTTGCCAGGTCTCTGTGGATAGGTCTGACATTATTCTGATGTTCCTCCCTCTGTACGTAAGGACTCTCTTCCCCCTAACTGCCCTTAAGATGGTTTCCTTGGTTCTAAGATTTGCAAGTTTTACTATTACATGCCGGGGTGTTGGCCTGTTTTCCTTGATCTTAGGAGGGGTCCTCTCTGCCTCTAGGACTCGAATGTTTGTTTCATTCCCCAGATTAGGGAAGTTCTCAGCTACGATTTGCTCAAATACATCTTCTAGCCCTCTCTCTCTCTCCACTCCCTCTGGGATTCCAATTATTCTGACATTGGAACGCCTCATGGTGTCACTTATTTCTCTGATTCTATTTTCATGGATTCTGAGTTGTTTTTCCCTGACCTCCTCTTTTCCCTTTTTATCTATTATACTGTCTTCCAGATCGCTTATTCTCTCTTCTGTCTCAGTTACCCTAGCTGTTAGATTATCTAGATTGGATTGGATCTCACTGATAGCATTTTTAAGTTCTGCCAAATCACCTTTTATTTCTGCCCTCAGAGACTCTATGTTGCCATTAATTGATTTCTCCATTCTAGCCATTGTCTTCACAATTGCTAGCCTGAATTCCATCTCTGACATCTTGGTTATATCTGCATCCATTTGTAAATCTGCAGCATAAGTCATAATCTCTGAGTCTTTTCTGTTTTGGGGGCTCCTCCTCCTAGTCATTCTGTTGATGGATGTTTGAGGGAATGTATAGAGTCGAAATTATTGACCAGAACCCAAGCAAGATGCACCTGTTTTCTTGGGACCTTAGGGTTGCTGGCCTCTTGTTTTCCCAGCCTGTCTTCTGCGGGAGGGGCCTGCCGCGCTGTTCCTCAGGCAACCCTGTTTGGGCGGAGTTGTCCTGCGCCCCTGTGGCGGGGGATGGGCTCAGTGGGAATCTGTCTTTGGGGCTTTTGTTCTCTGGCGCCTTTCCCTGGCGGCTTTCCGCGTCTCTTCCGCGAGTCAGAGCAGAAGAGACCGTTTCCAACCCTCTGCCTCAGAGCAGAGAGACCGCAGTCTGTTCTTCAGTGAGCTCTCCAGGCCACAGTCTCCGTTTCTGTCGGTGCTGCTATAAACTGCAGCGGCCTGGGTTGTGCGCCCCTCCGCAGCGCCCCCAGTCCTGCCTCCAGGTCGGGGCACGTCTCTGCCCTTTGTGCTTCTAAAACCACCAGCTGCTCCCAGTTCGCGCGCGCGACTCCGCCGCTCGGGGTCCCACCCCGGGGGTTGCAGTTCACCAGCGGGACCCCGGCGCACCGGGTTTCCTGCTCGGAGGCTGCAGTACGCGTGCGCACGACCGTTGCTCCAGTTTCTGTCGCGTGCGCGCGACCCCACAGGTCTGGTCCTCCACCCCGGGGGCTGCCCTAAAGTCCTTTCCTGACGCTACCGGTCTGCGAGTGTGTGCCCGTCCGCAGCGCGCGAGGCTGTCACTCACCGGCGGTGTAGGATCCCCACGGCCAGGCACCCTCCTGCCGCCGTTTATCCTCCGATATCTGCCCGCAGGATCACGGCTCTCCGCTTCGTACCTCAAAACCAACCGCCTGCGATATTCTGTTTGTAGAGATCCAGATCTTCTTACGTCTCAGGCTGGTTTCGTGGGTGCTCAGAGTGGTCTGGTAGATATCCAGCTCAATTCCAGGGACCAGTTGAAATAGGGTCCCCTACTCCTCCGCCATCTTTCCCCCCTCCTCAACTTTTGTGGATTCCTTTGACCATGTTTTGAAGTTTGGAAAGTAAAGATCTGTTCAAATGAAAATCATCATTCTGTGCACTGAATTAAAGCCTTAAAAACCCAGGGTGTCTGGGTGGCACAGTCAGTTGAGCGTCCAACTCTTGATTTTTGGCTCAGGTCGTGATCTTGGGGGGTCGTGAGATCCAGCCCCGAGTTGGGCTCCACGCTCAGTGCAGAGTCTGCTTGAGTTTCTCTCCCTCTGCCCCTCCCCCACTCACATGCTCATGTTCTCTCTCTCAAATAAATAAATCAATCTTGAAAAAAATAAAATGAAGCCTTAAAAACCCGAACTTTATGCCTGCTATCTCTTCCCCAGGTTCAACTTACGATGGCACCCTACAATTTTGAAGGAGAGCTAGATATGACACCTGCCACCTCTTGGTCAAAAGGGCTAGACACATGTCTGCTTCTCCTTACTGCTCAAGGTGCATGCTTCCTGAGACTGGATATCCCTTCAATTGCAGTATGTGTGCAGTTGTATTCCCCTTAACATAGACCTTTGCATGGTATAAAGCTCTTTGGTGTGCCTTATTTGACCCTTACCACAACTCCATGGGGTAATGAAGGCAGATATTCTTGGCCCCATTTTATAAATGCAGAAGGGAAGCTTAGGATCATGACTGGTTCCTAGTCCTGCCGGAGCTTATGCACAGCAGGGTGCTGACCACAGTTCTTTCAAAAGTGTTTTTATTTAGAAAGCAATTATAAGACACTCATTTTTGTTCTGTTCTGTTAAGAATTGAGTTGTCTCCCCCTCATTCATATATTGAAGTTCCCCCCTTCCCTCCCCTGTACCTCAGAACGTGACCTTATTTAAAATAGGGTTGTTGCTGATGTAGTTAGGATGAGATTATACTTGATTAGGGTGGGTCCTTAATCCAGTATAACTGGTGTCCTTATAAGAAGCGAAAACTTGGACACACACATGCACATATAAAGATAAAGGCAGAAGATCATATAAAGATAAAGGCAGAGATCAGAGTGATGCTTCTACAAGCCAAGGAATGCCAAAATTGCCGGCAAACCACCAGAAGCTAGGTGAAAGGCATGGAACAGATTCTCTGCCAAAGCCCTCAGCAGGAACTGACCCTGCCACACCTTGATCTTGAACTTCTAGCCTCCAGAATTGTGAGACAAATTATTGTTGTTTAAGGCACCCAGTTAGTGGTACTTTGTTACAGTTGCTCTAGCAAACTAATATATACTCTAGTCCACAATTTTTAAAAATCAAAGAAATACATGAATCCTTGCTTAGTATAAGATATTTAAACAATGCAGAATATATTATATAGAATAAAATATGAAATGCCCACCTCACCATGTCAATACCATCCCCCTCCCAGTGTAGCCATGGTTATATTGGGTAGCTATCCTTCTAGAACCTTTTCTATGCATTGACATACATATTTGTAGAGGTTCCCATATGTATATTGAACCTAGTTTTTCTGACTTCGGGTTTTCATTACCTGTAATCTTTCTCTCAGATATCTAAGATAATGTTTGCTCTTGTATCAGTTGTTAGAAGTGTTCTTTCTCTTCAACAATCCATTGAAGTGTGTGTGTGTGTTAATAATCATTCCTAGGAAGAAAGAAAAATTCAAACAGAAGGATCTCCCTGACTCAAAACACACACATTGGAAAAGCTTTTGGAGATTGCACATATAGGTATACTTGCTTTGTGTTCATCCCACTGCAAGACACTAGGTAAAGGTGTGAAATGCAAGTTTCATGAGACATTTTCCACCCAGTTTAGAGGGTAACTCATGCTCCCACATAAACATAAATAGTAGTTGTTTACCCACAAAGATTTGACTGGAACCCTCCAAGTTCCACCTGTTAAGAATATAGTTTTTCCCACTGTCTGGACAAGGTGCCACTCTTTCCTTCCATCAACTCAGAAATGTCTGCTTTTTCAAAACAAAGCAAAACAGAAAAGACAGCACTATCTCCAGATGGCCATTGTTGCAGGGAACATATGGTGCCTGGGAGGAGAAAGAGAACCTTGGGCTCCTCTAGTCTTTTCCAATGGATACATGGGTGAGGAGTCTGAAATGTACCATCTGAGAAAGGAGTGGAAGCTCCAGGTCTGAGAGGCAAAGTTACCAGTCACATCCTGCAACACCAGGGGGCCGTTTCCTAACCTGGTTTTCTTTCCACTTTACTCACCATAATTCTTAGAATATTCATTCCCTGAGCACTAAACAAATGAGGCATCCCTGAGTAATAGCTGAGGTTGAAAATATTCCATTAACTTTTCTGCTTAAGGAAAATAAAGCAGTAGAAGAGAGGTAAGGCCATAGAACAGGAGGCTGAGGCAGAAAAGAGGAACCTGGAGGCCACAGGGAATAAAGAAAGAGAAGGGAAGATACAGAGAAGCAGTGGGGGTTGGGAGGGATGGGAGGAGGGGTGACCAGAAGGGGTGTGGACAGGAAGAACCTTGGCTACTGTGGTAGCAGGCTCCAAGGTTGGTCCCTTGTGATGGTTACTTTTATGTGTCAACTTGGCTAGGTCATGGTATCCAAATATTTGGTCAAACATTATTCTAGATGTTGTTGTGAAGGTGTTTTTGGATGAGATTAACATTTAAATTAGTAGACTTTAGGTAAAGAAGACTCCTCTCTATATTGTTGGTGGGACTCATCTAATCAGGTGAAGGCCTTAATAGAAAATGACTGACCTTCCCCAAGCAAGGAGTAATTCTACCAGCAGCCTGCCTTCAGACCCAACTGCAACTCTTCCCTTCTTTTCTAGAGTGTGGCCTACCCTGCAGATTTTGGACTTTAGAGGCATAGTCAGCCTCTAAAATCCTATGAGCAATTCTTTAAAATCAATCAATGTCTGTCTCTCTCTGCTTCTCTCTGTCTCTCTATCAAGGTCCCCTATACACCCATGCAACTCCTTCAGCCAAAAGATAGGGTTTATTTCTCCTCCCCGTGAATCTGGGCTGGCCCTGTGATTTCTTTGACCAGTGAAATATGGCAGATGTGAAATTCTGAGATTTCTATGTCTAGGCCATAAAAGACTTGAAACTTCCACTTTCTTCCTTTTGGAACATTTGCACTTGGAATGCTTCCACTTAAAACCCAACTTCCATGCTTTGAAAGGCCCTAACCACAAAGAGAGACTGTGTGGAGGAAAATCTAGGCACTCTGGTCAACAGCTCCCATTGAGGATTCAGCACCATCTTGGATTTTCTAAAACCAGATGAGCCCTCAGATGACCATGGCTCCAGATGACATCATATGGAGCAGAAGAATGACCTAACTGAGCTCAGTCAACCCATAGCATCATGAGAGATAAGAAAATTGATGTTGTTTTAAGCCACTACGTTTGGGGCTGGTTTGTTACACAGCAATGGATAGCCTACCTTAAAATTTGGCCTAAGGTAGGCATTTTGTCTACTGACAACTCAGTTTTTTGGGATGGTTCCATCCATACTCTGTAAGAATCCATTAGAGCTCCCAGAAAAATTATTTTCAAACCAGGCTCTCCTTTCCCTAAGTCTTCAAGCAGTTTAAGCTAACATGCCAGCTGGAGAAAAATCATGAACCTGAATTATACTTCTGCACTTGAACCAAGCAGCTAAAAACTAAAAACCTTTCACTGTGTTTTCCAACAGCCAATGATTTGTTCATTAGCAAGGAAGAAAAGTGACCCACACCTTTTTAACTTATAGAGCCTTCTTGGGGTGGAGAAAGAAACTTTGCCATGGAGTCATCTGAATTAACTCCACTATTATTTTATTTTCTTGGGACAAACGGGGCCTTAATGGCTTCCTTTCAACAAAGTAATACACTGCATTACCCAAGGTCATTATCAACCCCAACCATGGTGGAACTAGGCCAAACTGCTCGTAAGCTTCACTTTATGCCCTACCACAGGAATGCCCTCCATCTCTGAAGAAGATGTTCATTCCAGTCCTATGGGAAGTTTGATGTTAAGACCTGGTAATGACGTTAAGACCTTTACAATATGATTTTAACTCAAAAGAATATAAAAAATTTCATAAAATCTCACTGTAACAGGGTCTAAAATTTATTCTTTACACTCAGATGTGTGGGGGGGGAAATGTAGTTTATCTATTTCCTGTAAATAATCTGATATTCCTTAGGGCTACATCAGTTGCATGGGGGTGGAGGTTCAAAAACACAATCTGAACTTGCCACAGATGATGGCAACAGTGTACTGCAGTTCCGCCATCTCTCTTACTCTCTTAGATGACTCAACTTTCCCCTCCTCCTGCTTTTCTTGGGGGGAGTGGAGACGTGCGCAGCTCGCATGGCCTGAGGGCCTGTATCCACATGGTGGAGAGCTTCAGACTTGCATTGTTCTGCTGGGGAATGAGGCCTCTGGTCCAGTCTCTAGAATGTTGGCCACCAGGATGTGTCTGGGTTTCAGACATTTTCCCTGGTCATGTGCCCCTGGGATGTGCCCACTTCTGTGCTCCTGTTTACCAAAAATGTACAGGACCTTCTAACCCCCAACAGATCCCGCTGAGGGAGCTACTCCAGCTCATCTGAATAGTGGCCTTGCTTGCACCGTTGTAGTATTGTGTCGTGTTGGCAGAAGCTGGGTGCAATTCTTTTCTTAGAGGCTTACCCCTCCTGCCCCATCCCACCCCCCAAGCAGAGGAGCATGCCACTAGCCCTTCACCCGTGGTGACCTCAGATTCCCTTACTCTGGATATTTTTACTAAGTACCTCCTGGAGGACTCAGTCCTAGTGGGCACAATGGGACACATATGACTGAGCTCCTTCCCCTACCTCTCTGCCTCACAGTTGACCAGGGCTGGAAGGAGTGTGTTTTACTACTGTCTCCATCATAACTGGGTTCTCTTTATGCTATAGAACAGGAGTTGGCAAACTTTTTCTGTAAAGGGCCAGATAGTAAATATTTTAGGCTTCGTGGGCCATATGGTCTCTGTCACAACTACTCAACTCTGCTGTTGTAGTGTGAAAACAGCCCTAGACAATATATGAATGAATGGGTGTGATTATATTCCACAAAAGCTTTGTTTGTGAAAAATAGGAGGTGGGCCAGATTTGGTCGGTGGGCCATAGTTTGCCGACCCCTGCTGTGGAAGAAACCAGTTGAGCTGAATCTTCCATGTATAGATCTTGATCAGGAAGTGTGGTGGGTTAGAGATAGCCACAGTTTTTTCTTCTCTTTTTTTCTTTCCTTTCTTTTTTTCTTTCTTCCTTCCTTCCTTCCTTCCTTCCTTCCTTCCTTCCTTCCTTCCTTCCTTTCTTTCTTTCTTTCTTCCTTCCTTCCTTTCTTTCTTCCTTTCTCCTTCCTTCCTTCCTTTCTTTCTTTCTTCTTTCTTTCTTTCTTTCTTTCTTTCTTTCTTTCTTTCTTTCTTTCTTCCTTCCTTCCTTCCTTCCTTCCTTCCTTCCTTCCTTTCTTTCTTTCTTTCTTTCTTCTTTCTTTCTTTCTTTCTTCCCATTCTTGCCATCAACTAGTGGCACCCTGAATCTTCACATTAAAAGTTCATAACTGCTTTGACCAATAAACTACAGTGGAAGTGACAATGTGCCCGTTTCTGGTTCAGTCCTTAAGAGACTGGCAGATCTCTTTCTATCTCTTGGAACACTCATTCTTGAAAGCCTGAACTGTCATGTAGAAAGTCCAATTACCCTGTAAAGACTATATGGAGAGGCTCTGAGATTATATGGAGATTAGAGGGGAGCAGAAAGGATCTGGAAGCCCAATCTTTCAGCCATCCCCCCAAGACACCCGGCATGTGAGTGAAATGGTCATGGATCTTTCAGGGAAGCCCAGCAGCCAACCGACTGCCCCCAGCCCAAGCTGTAGGAGGTAGAAGAATCATGCTACAAAGTTCTGCCCATATTCATGACCCACAGGAATTCTCTGAAGTCACTAAATTTAGGTGGATTGTCTGAACAGATTATGGATGAAAAGTCAGTGAATTAACTCAAAACTGTTATTCTTGTTCTATTTAAAATGTAACAGTCACTGGGGTGCCGGGTGGCTCAGTCCATTAAGCGTCTGCCTTGGGCTCAGGTCATGATCCCACATGGGGCTCTCTGCTCAGTGGGGAGGCTGCTTCTCCCTCTTCCTCTTCAGCTCTGCTCCCTCTGCTTGTGCTGTCTTGCCCTTTCTCCCTCTCTCTCTCAAATAAGTGCATAAATAAAATCGTTTTTAAAAAAATCTAACAGTCACTGAATCTTATTGTTTCCTCCTCTTGGTAAATACATGGTAAAGCTTCAAGCAATTGACCTCTTGTCTTACATAGCAGGGCATGAGATGATTCCTTTTTCCTACCACAAAATTCCAGCCAAAAACTTGAAAGAAACATGAGCAAATAAAACAAAACAATAAGTGGTTTGGGAAATAAGAGGACTTTGGCATGTGTTTGACAAGGTTTACATTTTTACTGCCATATAGGGGCTTGTAACTTCCTTGGCATAGTTATTCAGGTCTGTAGGGCAGCACACAGGATAGAATGTGTCTATTCAAGTGTCACAGGAATTAAAAAAAAAAAATGAATACAAGGCCTTTCTCCTTTCTGTCTGATTTTCAAGTAGGAAGGGTTCTTGTTTGTAGGTATATCAGCATCTGGACTTCCCTGATTTTGGGACAGAGTCTGGGCGATGGACAGATTTTCCCAAGAAAAATAATTGGAGTAAGGGACTAGACTACGCCTCCCAGAATGATTTTGGGGGGAGCAGAAATGGAGGCCCTGGGGTTGGGGGTGGGGTGGGGGTGGGGAGAGAATGGAGGAGTCATGTGGAGGTAAGGGCAAAGCGTGGATGGGAGAGAAAGAAACAGATTGTGAGCCACTCTGTCAGCTCTGTGAGTGGGAGACAGACACGGCGCCGGGTGCGTGTGGGGGAAAAATTCCATAGTGGGCAATGGGGATGGGGAGTGATTTATGGAGTGGCAGCCGCTGATTGTGTGGAAAATAGTAACAGAAAGCAGAAGAGAAGATTGTTAAGAGGTTTGTTGGGCATTAAGAATGCTGTCTTCACCTCCAACTCTGATCTTTTCTAAAAGGCTAAATAGCATTGGGATAGTTAGATTATCATACATGCCTGTTTGTAAACCGAGGCGTTTTCTGGTTTTCAAAAGTGTCCTTTAGAGGAGAGGAATCATAGCCAAGTCCCTACAAAGTTTCTCATATTTGGAGCTCTCTTCCATTTACTTCATTTTGAACAGTTAAATGCTGTTTGGGGGAAGGCACAATGGCCTAAAAGATCTCAATCAACGCCATTTTTTTTTTTTTAAGATTTTTTCTTTATTTATTTGACAGAGAGTGAGACAGCGAGAGAGGGAACACAAGCAGGGGGAGTGGGAGAGGGAGAAGCAGGCTTCCCGCTGAGCAGGGAGCCCGATGCGGGGCTCGATCACAGGACCCTGGGACCATGACCTGAGCCGAAGGCAGACGCTTAATGACTGAGCCACCCAAGCACCCCAGTCAACGCCATTTTTGAGTGATTCTAAAAATCACTTGGTGGAGTCTAAGAAAAAAGCAAATATATTTAATATAAATTTTGTTGTTTGTTTCTGGAGTATCAGGTCGCAATTACACTTGATGTCTACAGAACATCTTTTATAGCTCTTTACAAATCTGTTATAAATCTTCAAATAGATCTTTATAGGTCTTTAAAAAGCAAAACAGTATCGGTTTATGTTATGGAGACCAAACATAAACACCAACAAAATGAACATGAATAAAAACAAGACATCTAATAGTACACAAATGGGTACTTGCTCCTAGAGGAACATTACCAGCGACAGCATCGTGCATGGAATCAAAAAGCACTGATTCTCCAACAGCTTAGATGGAAATAAAGATGCTGCACCCTGGAACACTGTTGGGAATGCTTCTAACAATGATTTCGGTTACATTTTTAGTGATTTTTCTTATTGGGGAAAATAGAAATTTTTCTTTATATCTAGGGTTGTTTTGTTTGGGGACATACAGACAAATGTTTATTTCTTTTGTGTTTTTTTGCTGTTTCTTTCCATTAACACTGCACATTCATTGAGCCACACAATTATATTTGGGTTTCACACTATATTCTTTAAGACCTATCTACATAATGCAGACAAAAGTTACTCTTTTGTTTAGATTTCAATTTTGTTTCAAGAGAAAATATAGCATTTAGAATCTTTGTATCTCCCAAAATTTGCTTCTGCATTTCTTGACAGGTATAAACAACTTCAGAGAAAATTCCAGGTAAAATCTCATAGGTGATAATCACATATAAATGTACTTCTTGAAATTGGCACATAATTTTGTAATATTATTTTAACTTCCCAAAGCAGAGAGCAGAAAAGGAGCCTAAACAAAAATTTCTTTAATGTTTGTGTTGATTAGGAATAAGAGAAGTTATGACTAGAGCTCTCTATTGATCTAGCATTGCTGTGGAATCAAAGTCATGAGTTTGGCACAGTACAAGTCGGGTCAGTCCCCAGACTTGCTTTGTTTGGCTTGTACAATGTTTTTTGTTTGTTTTGAGTTTTAATCAGTTCCTTTTAGATGGGGTTTACCATAATTACCATTACTCCCTTATGCCCTGCTTGCTTTAGTCATTTCTATTATCTTACTGATGTTTTGTTTTGTTTTGTTTGCAGTCCTTGGTGAGAATGTATAGAAATTAGTTCCATAAGTTGACTATAAAACCTACAAAGCAATTTGGTTATGCATCAGTTGCTTTATTATTTCTAGATTCACTACAAAGTGGCCTTAGGTTGGCTCTCCCTGCAGCTTTCTTAATGTTATGTGTTTAGTTTACTTGTAACTCTGGACCTAAAAATAATATTGCAGCACCCTGGTTACCATTGATGGCATTGAATTATTCCCTCTGAACAAAGGCCTTTGGTGTTATTAGGGATGTGAGATGCAGGTTCTCATGCTCGTGAACATCAAAACTGGACTCCCTGAAAGAAAAGTTTATTTCAGAAGTCTGGTTCAGGCTGATTTCAAACATTTCTTGAGGGCCTACTAAAAATCTATAGTATTTTTTACCTTTCAGGATCCATTGTGTATTTCTTTTTCCTATTCTGTAGACCAAACAAATAGATCACAAAGAAGAGAAGACTTTATTCTGAAAAACAATGTCAATCACATTAGCATCTACTTGAAATGATATTCCTGTGTGTTAGAATCCCTTAGTAAGTCTCCTTCCATTTTTCTAAAAAAAAAAAAATCTGAGTAGCAATAATATGCATTTAGAAATAAAAGCCAGCTGCTCATCATACATTCACAGCTCCTCCCACCCCTTCTTTGCAGGGCACACAGGAAGTCAAATTTTCAGTTTTATTTTGCCTTTTTCTTAATCTTCTACTGCAAGGCTATTTTCCAGTTAGATGGCTCTGGTGCCTGGAAGTAGGTACTTTTGTGCCCTGCCTCCCTAAATAAAAAAGGTATTTATCCATTTAGCACATTGTCTTTTTCAGCACTTTTTAGACCGAAGGGACTTAGACAGCACACACATTTTGGAAGACTCTGATGCTATTTCATCAATTATAAAACCACATTTTAAGCAAACATGTTTCTCTTATCTGCTTTTTTTTCTAAGATATGAGATGTGCTAAGTTGATTGCATAAAGGGCCGCAATTCTCTACTCCTCCTATCTAAGCCCTTTGCAAAGTGACTTTTCAGCTCCTTCCATCCAGAAGTAGAGTCCATTTCCCCACACTTGAACCCGGGCTGGTCTTGTGACTTTCTCTGGCCAATATGGCAGCAGCAGTGATGCGCTCGTTCCTAGTCCTCGAGAGGCCTTGTGCTTCCATTCTGTCTTATATAGCCTTGCCGCTGTCAGGGGAACAGGGCTGGGCTGGGTTGCTGGAGTGTGAGAGAACACATGGAGCAGAACCAAGTCATCCCAGCTGAGGCCATTCCAGATCAGGCTGCCCCCAGCCAACCTGCCAGCTGGCCATAGATGCCCGAGAGACACCAGCCAAACCCAGTCCACACCAGCAGAACTGCTCAGCCAACCCATAGGCTTGTAAGAAATAATAAAGAGTTCTTCTTAAGCCACTGTATTTTGGGGTGGTCTGTTGTACAGCGCTCGCTATTGGCTATACTTCCTCATAGTAGTTTAGTATAAGTGCACCTTTATCAGAGACAGAGGTGCTGCTACACTGCGATTCGGACGTTAGTGTCAGATTGACATGTTCAGAATCCCAGCTTTATGACTCACAAAGTGTGTGACAAGCGAATCCCTCTAAATTTAGTTTCCTCATAGAAACTAAGGAAAATTAGCACGTCGAAGGGCTATTGTAAAGATGAGAGATGATTATATATAAAGTGCCTGGGAAATAGGCACTCAATAGATGAAAGGGACTAGTGCATTTGTGTATATGTTTGATGTTATGTGACTTATAACAGCTAAGTTTCATCTTCCTGGAGCCCACTGGTTTACAAGTAATAGATTGACAACTGGTCTATGTATCTATCTGGCCTCGGCTTAGGAGGCCTGCCTAAACCTTAAGTAACTGTAGGTAAGTTACCTCTAAGTGACTTTCTTCTCCTAGCAATATCTTAAGGTGGTTCTCCTTGGAGACCTAGGAATTATACAGCCCGGACGTTCATTCTGCAACCCATGGCATTCACTGCTGCTGGCCTTCTCTGTGGTTCAGTGTGACTATGCTGACTTGACCTGCCTCTCCCTGGTTTGCTGCTCTTGTTTGCTTGCCCCTCCTGCAGTCTCTGTGACTGGTGGCATGTGGACATGGTTACCATGGCTTGGCTTCTCCACCCATTCACTCTATCTTGTTACTCTCTTTATCAGTACTTTTATCAGGTTCTCATGGCAAAGACAGTCTATATACTCACTCAACCCCACCCCCTCCCCGGCTACATGGCGAAAGTATATTTCCCTGTCCCTCATATCTGGTAGGGCCATCCAACTAGTTTTAAACAATGGAAATTTGTTGCAGGCTTGATGTATATAACTTCTGAGTTGAAACAATGAAAAGTGGATGAACGTTCTCCATGTTGCACTGGTTCCTCTCCGTGGTTGACTGGTTGGGAAAGATAGATCAGAAGACAATGGTAGCATAGAGGATGACAAAATTACTGGATGGAAGGAGCCTGGATCCCTGTGTTATCACATGGAAGAAAGCCTCCTAAGGGAATGACCTGACCGCGACAATCTGCACTGGACTTTGCACGAGTTAGAAATGATTTTTTATTATGTTAAGGCCCTGAGATTTGAGAGGTTGTTTGTTACTGCAGCAGAGCCTAACGTATCTTGACTAATGCAGCTCTGAAATTTTATAGCCTATTTTGTTTCTTAAAATGCTCCCAGCATCAGAGCTATAATTTGTATCATTGCTTCTCACATATACTTTGCATCTTTAAACCTTGGCAAATTTCTTGGAATTTGGGTAGAAAGAAAATATAAACAAACTCTGCCAGTATTTTGTGGATGCTCACCATTTGCTAGGTTTGGGGTTAGGCACTGAGGTCGGATAGACAAAAGACAAAAATGACACCACAAGGCCTCCTTCAATGTCACACCTCTCCAAGATGGAGTTCTGAGATCTTCACTCGGCCCCCAAGTACAAATTCTCTGCCCATACTGAATGTTGAAGAAGGGCAAGAGATAGTCTTTTTCCCTTTGCTTCTCCTTTACAAGTCTCCATCCTTGAGGCTATAGAGGGCAGCTCTGCCATATCATGTTACTTTTCCCTCCCAGAAGATCCAATGGAGACTCCTGTACGGAAGACCCCTCATTGCCTCCCCTAACATTAGGTGACCCTCACAAACACCCTCACTACAGATATAAAATTTCAGTGTCACAGTATTTTGTTGTTGTCGTTCATTCTCTTGTACAGATGCCAAGAAAGATGGATCACAAGATTGTCAATCTTTGGGTTTCACCCTAGCATTGTGTACAAGGCAGAAGGACCTGGTTATTTAAAATGGGAAAGTAAGTAATTAGTAAAATGATGTTTAGCTTTATTTCCCACTAAAAAGACAAAACACTTGGATAAAGAAAGAGACTATTTGACAGAGGAAAGATGAGGTTGATTAAAAAAAAAAAAAAGTAGTCCCAGCAGTAATCCTTGTTTCAATCATCACAAATTTGCATTCCCAATTTAGCTTCAGAGCCCTGAAACATTTCTCCTTCCAAAGCTTTTTGGGTTTTTCATCTGCTACTAAACAACATGTTGCTGGATAATTGGAGTCACACTTGGGGTGTTTTCAAGGATCTCTGTGTATTGATTAGATGCCGTTTGGGGCCAGGCAAAAGTGTGGTTCAGTAGAACTTCAGATTATTTGCCTGTTGTAAAATATTAAAAGGGTTTTGGGTTTTTTTTTTAAACCAGAGGTGACTACTGAGCCCAAAACGAATCAGAGGAGCCTCAACAGCTGGATGCTATAAATGCCTCAGTATTGGAACTCATCTTTCAATCATTTCACTAATCATACATAGAATATTCAGGAAAAGGATGTTTGCCATGGACCCATCATCTGTTTCCCAGCTCTGCAGTATCTGACAGTGAGTGAGATCGGCTCGCTTAAGTGCTAAATGTGTTGGATGGAGATAATTAATTCTCAATCTGTGTAAGTAAATCAGTTTCCCCTCTTTCCCTAGCTTTAATCAGGCTCCCACGCACAGGCGGGCAGGACCTCACACATGCTCCCTGCTCCCTGGTATGCTGTCAAATCCCGTATGCCAAAAGAAATCGACTTTACAGATTTTAGATGGGATTTAAAAAACAGTGTTCTTTACTGAACAGTAATAAGATTCTACTAACCCCTTGATTTACAGACTAAATGTGACAGATGTGGCTAATATGGCATTGCTAATACTGCAAAATACAATAAAATTCTATTTTTAAAATAGTGCCAGTTGAGAATCTTTCTTCCATGTAAACAATTCAGAAGCCCCTTACTGAAAAAGAAACCCTGTTTCTTGAATATGCTGCAATTGGCACAAAATATTTTGGTAATGAATTGGAAGCATTGCATTTTCTTTTCTCAGTGTTAAATTAAAAAAAAAAAACATTTAGAAGCTTAGCAATGATAGCAAGACTAACTTTATTTTTGTAATTCTCTGACTATTGAGTTCAAGAACCTAATAGCTAGCACAGAGCTGGCCACGCAACAAAGATATGTTGAACTAAAATCTGTAAAGGTTTGTTCAGTTGAAATGTCTGCTTTATCTTTAGCTTGACTTTTATCTGTTTGGAATGTTCCTCTGGCAATAGTACTATATTCTGACACATACTTCTTTTTTTAAGTACTAAATTACATTGCTGTTGGAGTTTTAGACTTTGAATATGCCCCATGTGGGACATTTCAAATGGTAGATGGAACTCCTATGCCACTGAAAATTTTAAACTATGTGAAAGAAAAATTTGTTTCTCTTACTAATTTCTGTCCAACCATAATATTTTTTATCCATGCTAAGATGATAAATCCAACTGAAGTAAATAAATTGTTTGGTTTTGTGTGTGTTACTGCCTTTATTTTTCTTGTAATCATTCTGAAATTCTTCTGTTGTTAAAAGGAAAGAACATTCAGATATACCCTTTTAATGAAAATTTTGATAAAGATGTATGAAAAGAAAGGATATAGAAAATAAGAAATGAAGAGGAGAGGAAGTAAAAGATGCTTTGATGAAGACATAGTGAAGATCTTCACTTGGAGCCTTCTATTCAGTGTAGGGTCCAGACCTCTGGGCACATTCGTTGAACTGTTAGGACCGGTAGGCCTCACCGAGGTTTTTGACATGGTCTCTAAGCAGCCTTTGGGGAAACAATCCATTCTCGGATTCTGAGCCCTTGGACACTTCTGAAGGCCAGGTGAGGGAGATAATGGAATTTGGGGAGAGGGGAGGCCTGAAGAGCATGTTGAGAGAGAGATCCCTTCCTTAGGAAAGATGAGGACTAAAGAGACCTTTAAGCAGCCCTTGGAGTGGGAAGATCCCATGGTCTGAATGTTTGTGTCCCCCCAGATTTCATATGTTGAGATCCTACCCCCAAGATGATGGTCTTAGGAGGTGGGGCCTTTGGAAGGTGATTTGGTCCCTTATAAGGGAGAACATCCCCCCCTCCAGAGCTCCCTAGTCCCTTATGCCATGTGAGGACACATCTGTGAACCAGAAAGAGGGCCCTCTCTAGAACCCCAAAATCCCCAGAACTGTACAAAGTAAATTTCTATTATTTATAAGCCACCCAGTTCATGGAATTTTGGTTACATCAGCCTGACAGACTAAAACAGATGGGGACTTCTAATCCAAATCACTGTGGCCTGAATCCTTACCCAGCCTCACCTTCAGATCTATGTCTGAGTCTAGGAGAAAAGAGCTGGGAGTGAAAACATGAAGATTTACTTCTCCAAACTGTGAATGGCCGTTGCGTACAGGCTGTGACCGCTGTAGGACACTCGAATGAGGAGGGTCCCGGTTTCCCTCACATTCCTCTAACTCATGGTGTGACCTCGCACTGACCACTGAAAGAGTGGACACTGTGTCCAGCAGAGCAGTGGCAGGTCAGCTGGTGGCAGAGCATGGAGTGATGAGCCAAGTACAGTGGCCACAGGCAGGGAAGATGGCCACTCCTGTGGGATGGAAAGAGGGGTGGTGAAGTCCAGCAGAGTCCCATGGTCACCAGGTCATAGAGCACGTGAGGGACATCCGGGATACCCGAGGGTGGCTTCTGAAGGGACTAGAGGTGCTGCAAAAGAAGGTGGAGGCGCTAGGTTAGTAAATGTAGGTATAGATATGAACGTCACCCCAGTTGTCCCCCAGTGGTGTCTGCTGCCTGAACACTTGGGATAGAGAGAGAAAAAGGGACCTGAAGGAAAAGTCCTTATCAACTGAAGTAGAAAATTTTTGTTTAAAAAAATTAGGAAAACCAGTGGAAAGAATTGAAAAACACACATGTATTAGGCACCCACGTGTGCCAGTCTCTCTGTTGGATGCCTTCCAGGGCCGCCTTACCCAGTCTCAACTAGCTCTAAGAAAGGACATCACTAAGTCCATTTTGTATGAGATTAAACAAATGCTCAAGGTATTTAAAAATAATGTTTCTAAAAATCACAGAGCAAGTGTTGTGTGGTGAAAACTTTAATTTCAATTCATGTCTTTTCCACTCAAAGATGGATCATGATTTGTCCTTTATTCTTTCCATGATTTCTAAGAGAAAACCATGCAAGAAAAAAAAAAAAAAAAGCAAAATAATAACAGTTAATAAATCTAAGTGAAGGGTATACAAGAGTTCATTGTACTATTCCTATAATTTTTGAGTACTTTTTTTTTTCTTAAATAAAAAGGAAAAAAATAAAAGTCATGCAAAACCAAACTTTGGAAAGTGGAGGGAATCAAATGTCTGACCTGCAGTGCTCACCAAGAAATTGTCTGCCCCCTGGCCTCCCTTTTCTAGGAATTGCTCCTCCCCTTCCCACAACTTCATTCTTAACAACCACCTTTGATCCACAGAATGCTGAGTGGTCCCTGTATTACTCTCCTAGGGTGGCCATAATGTAGTATCACAAACTTGCTAGGCTTAAAAAATCAGAAACCCAAGGTGTCCCATGGGGCCATTCTTCCCCCAAAGACTGTTTTTTACTTCTTCTACGTTCTGGTGGTTGCCAGAATCGCTGGTGTTCCTTGGCTTATGGCAACATACCTCCAGTCTCTGCCTCCATCTTCAAGTCTTCTTCTCTGTGTCTCCTGTCTCTGGGTCCAAATTTCCCCCTTCTTATAGAGATACCAGTCATTGGATTTAGGGTTCACTCATGGGATCTGAACTCATCTCAACTCCATGACATCTGCAAAGACCCTACTTCCAGGTAAGGTCACAACCACAGATTCTGGGTAGACACGAATTTGGGGTGATTCTATTCAACTCAATCTAGTCCCCTCAGGATCTTCACCTCCTGGTGGACACACCCTGTGTAATTCCCTCTCCTTGAAGGAGTAGGCAGCACCCGCAAAAATGATGGGATAGTCACTTCTGTGATTACATTACATTATAGAAGACTCCATCACAGCAGACTGGAGGGAGATTCACCTGGTGGCTTTGAGCAAGGACACAAGGGTGGTCTCAAGGAGAAGAGAGCAATCCCCAGCTGACAGCCAGCAAGAAAATGGGACCTCAGTCCTACAGCCACAAGGAACTGAACTCTGCCAGCAACCTGAGTGCAAGCTTGAAATGGATTTTCCCTGAGAGCCTGCAGACAAGAATTCAGACTGGCCAACACCTTGATTTTAGCCTGGTGAGACCCTGAGTAGAAGACCTTTGATCCACAGAAACTGAGATACTCAATGAGCATTCTTTCAAGCTGCTATGTTTGTGGTAACTTTTTGCATGGCAGTAGAAAACTGATATACCATCTCAGTCACCTCATTCCCTGTAAATTGGTCTACAAATGAAGCACATTACAGGGACCTTCCTCGGAGATGTGGAATTTGGAAGAGAGACACTAGTCCCATTTGGAGTTGCTCTGAATGATTCTTGGCATCATCGTGACTTGGTTGTTATCGTGTACCCAGTATCCTCCCCAACAATTTGCTTTTTTTTTTCCCTTTAGGAAGCCAGAGTTGGCTTCTGCTTTTTGCAACCGAAGGAACCATAACTAATACAAAAGTATAGAATGTAACTATTGTTGAAAGTACTATTAAGTTGCCTAAATGGTGGAGTGAATCTAAAACACGAAAGCTGCAATTTTTAAAGAAAGGTTTCAATTTAAAAAATTAGTACTGAGATGGGGAGGTGATAATGGAGTATTTTACTATATGCTAATTACCAGGCTACGTACTATACATATAGAAATTCATTTAATTTTTACAAAGACCATATTCAATCCATGTTACTTTTTTTAAAAAGATTTATTTATTTGAGACAGAGAGAGAGAGAGAGAGAGAAGGCACATACACAGAGCGGGGATGGGCAAAGGGAGAGGGAAAGAGAGTCTCAAGCAGACTCTTCATTGAGTATGGAGCCCAGCATCGGACTCGATCTCACAACCCTGAGATCACAACCTGAACCAAAACCCAAGAGTCGGGTGCTTAACTGACTGCACCACCAGGTGCCCCTTTATCGGTTTTACTCTTAATCTCACTTCTAATTTGCAGATTACAGAAGTGGCAAAGCTGGGATATTAACCTTGGTCTGTCTGATTCCAGAGCCTGCTTTATTCATCACTAAGCAATATTGCATCAAACAAAGTAACTAGTGCCCCACGTTGGCCCTAAGCCATAACCCTAAGCTTAAGAGTCTCTTATTCCACCAAATGAAACAAGAGGGAGTAAAAATTTCTCTTGTAAATAACGAAATAAAATCTGGGTAAAATTTTAGAAATTATTTACTAATGATGTCAAGGAACACAAAAGATGTTTGTGCTGGGGCCATGCTTCTCAGCTGTGACAGCACATTCGATGCACCTGGGAGCTTTTAAATGTCATAGAAGCTCTGCCTGTACCTCAGGCCAATTACCTCAGAGTCCCCAGGTGGGACTCAAGCTTTGGTGTTTTTTACAGCCTTCCAGGTGATTCCACTCTGCAGTCACAGTTGAGAACACTGCTCTAGGATCTATGTAGACCTTGGGAAGAAGGGCTGAAAGGAAGCCCTGCCCAGCAGCACATGCCTGGCTCAGTGACAGGACAGAGGATCTCCATGGGGAGGACCTGGCTCAGTCCAAGCTTGTCTGGGGACCCATCACTGCCTTCCTGACAACAGACCAAGAAGGGGTGTCTGGCTGGCTGCCCATGTTTGCATGTGGATCCACAGGTGAGAGAAGTGCTTTTTTTCCCAATAGGATCTTTATACCACTGTTGACTTTATGGGATGATTATACAGAGATCTAAAGTGATATTCTCAGGTGCTTTTCGTCCTGTGGCACTTGACGCAAAGCCTTCAAGAAATGATTTTTGCCTTTTCCTCCTTCAAACCCAAGCTTTACTGCAAAAGGGCCAGTTATGTTTCTGTTTCTCTTGACCACAGGCTTTTGCGGACTGATGATAGTTTGTGTTTTGTTCCATTAAGTATTCTTAAATGTATTAAAATTACTGGACCACACACAAAGTCACAGGGCGGCTGTGCTCTAGCTCAGCAGAGGCTGAAAGGGCTGAAAGAGGCTCCGCAGAAAGCTGCCAGACCTCTGCTTTTGTCTGCAGACCACACTCTGTCTGGTACATCATTTCTAACTGCAGGGACCCTCCAGGTTCCTGGAGTCTGACTTTGTTTTAATAACCTGCCTCATACTCTAACTCCTACTACTTTGGGGCATCACCTGTCTTGACATGTCTCCCTGAAGCGGAGTTCTACTTGCAACTTACCAAATTGCCTTGAGCCTGCGACTCACAGACGGGTCTCCTGAAGCCATCACCCCTTGCTACATCACCCTCTGCTGCGCTTTGCACACTGACCACACCCTCCCGGTGGCGGCCATTAGCGGCCAGGTTGGATTGTCTTCCTCCCTGGCCCAGACACCGTGCTCCCAGCTCTGTCCCACGCTGTCAGTCCCTCTCTCGGTCACCCCATGGTACTTGATGGGATTCTCTTGTGACCAAGCAGGAGCACTTACTAAAGGTAAACCGGTCACTGGCTTTTAGATATTAATACATTTCATCCCCAAAATAGTCTAGCGGTGTTTGAAATGCCTTTTAGAATGTTTATGTGATTTACAGTGCTTACTCCCCAACAGATCAATAAGAGAACATCTATATTTTATATGATTAAATACATGTGCACTCATTCAATAAATATTTTTTATGTGCCAGGCACAGTTCTAGGGGTGTGGGATACAAGACAGCCCAGGTTCCTGTTCCATGAGGCTGACATTCTAGTTAGATGAGACACACATTAAGCAAATAAAGAAGAAACTATTGAAGAATGTTGAGTACTAGGAAGCGGCTACGACAGGGTCAAGCGAGGGACTTTAAACTGGGGAATTATGAAGGTAATTAATGAAGAGGTGGTGTGTGAGTTAAGGTGAGAATGATGAAGAGGTCTGGTGGGGAAAGTGTCCCAGACAGAAGGATGAGCCAGGACAAAGGCCTGCGGTGGGAACAAGCCCCGCTTCACGGCGACCCCGTAAGAAGCCTGTGGAGGTGGGTGTGACGGGGAGAGAGGTACCCGGTGAAGTCAGAGGTGTTGGCAGGGTAGGATCCGGGAGAACCATGATACCAACGTAAGGAGTACAGATAGTATTCTACGAGTTGTGGGAAGCCATTGACAGACCTTAGGTAAAGGCTGGAAGTGATGTGATTTACGTTTGTAAAACATCACTTGGATTGCCAGGAAGAGAATAAATTATGAAGGGCAGGAGTGCAAGCCGGGAGACCTGTTAAGAAGGAAAATGTATCCATCCAGATCCATTTAGCTTGGCCTGGACTAATGGGTTGCAATTCAGATAGAATTAAAAATATCTTTTGGGGAAGAGTTGGTACAAGAAGGTATCAAGGAAAGCGAAGAAGCAAGAACAACCTGCAGATTGGAAGGTAAAAAAATGGTTAATAGTAGCACCTTTAACTGAGATGATGAAAACTAGGAGAATACAGTTGGCAGAAAAAAACCAAGAGATCTACAGACAGGTTCCATCTAAGATGCCTATTAGGCACCAATCACTAAATAATCTCTCACGCATTCAGTGTACTGGGCAATTTACACAGCAAATTAAAAAAGCATAGCATCCTCATACTTGGTAAGATCTAAATCATATTCAGGATGGAAAACGGTATACTCTGGCCTATTAAGGTTCTTCTCACATTTTTGCTCATATAAATAATGTGACAGACATCTGTGAACATACATTTTTATGCTGTCAATACTATTCTTATGATTTTCAACAAATTGGTAAAAAAAAACCCAAAAAAACAACTGTGACAGTCATTCTGTATTCAAGGCACACATCTAACCTAGTGCCCATGTAACTGCAGAGTCTATCAATGGTAAAGTGAACAGAAGGAGCTGGGGAGGCATCTGGTGAGGGGGAGCCAAATGCCAGTCCTCTCACATTGCATCCTGGCTGCTGAGGACCATACATGGGAGGGAATTTCTGCTGAGGTCTTGCTTTCTTTCTCCACCCCTCACCTCTGACCTGACCCTGGGAATATGGCACCTGGACAAGGAACACTTCCTACTCTTCTTCAGAGTAGTCCAGCCTCCAACTATAAGGTAGTGACTAAAATTGTGTTCACACCAAAGAAATTTTGAATTTAAACAACTCTGGGAAGTAAATTATTGCTATGTTTTTCTGGATTATTATGATAGAAAATTTGGAAGTTATAGTAAAGAAAATAAGCATCATTCATGATATCCTTATGCCCAAAGAGACACCCTTGAACTTTTGATGTGCTTTCTTCAAATAAATCTGTGTGTGTGTATACGTATATATACATATTTTTCTTTCATAAAATTGGAGGTTTCTGCTTTTTTCACTTAAAAGTATATCATATACATTTTTCCATATCATTACTTTTCTAAAACATGATTATTAATGACTGCAATCATATGAATGTCCATAATTTTTAACCATCCCCTATCGACAGAATTTAAGATTTCCTTCTCACATTTTTGCTCATAGAAATAATGCTGTGACAAACATCCTTAAACACAAATCTTTATCTACATATTTGATTCATTTAAAAATTTTAGTTTTCTTGATTCCTAGAAATTAAATAACTAGGTCAAAAGGTAAAAAATTTTTTAAAGATTTATTTATTTATTTGAGAGAGAGAGCGAGAGCATGAGCAGGTGGGAGGGGCAGAGGGAGAGAGAGAAGCAGGCTCCCTGCCGAGCAAGGAGCCCGATGCGGGGCTCAATCCCAGACCCTGGGATCATGACCTGAGCCGAAGGCAGATGCTTAGCTGACTGAGCCACCCAGGCACCCCAGGAGTTAAGAATTTTAAGGCAAATTCCCTGCCACCAAAGTTGTGCTAGTAACGATGACAAAACCTGTTTGAAAATGTCTGTGTCCCCACAGCCATTGTGTGAGTGGACATAAGATTTTCTCAATTTGGAAAAAAAAAAAAGAAAAATGGCATTTTGTTTATTTAATTTAAAGTTTTTGTGGTTTTCTTCTTTTCTAATTCTTTCTGTATTGAGTCTGCAGGTGTGTAATTGATGTCTGTTTCTGGAATTATTTTTTACTGAAGGATAGTTGACATACAATACTGTATTAGTTTTAGGTGTACAACACAGTGATGCAGTATTTAGATACATTGCAACACAGTAAGTCTAGTTACCATCTGTCACCATCCAGAGTTGTTACAGGATTAATGACTCTATTCCCTATGCTGTACTTTATATCCCCATGTCTTATTTATTTTATAACCAGAAGATTGCACCTATTAATCCCCTTCAGCTCTTTCTTCCATCCTCTACCCCTCCCCTCTGGCAACCACCAGATCCTTCTCTGTAGCCATGAGTCTGTTCAAAGTTGTTTTGTTTTGTTTTGTAAATACTGTCCAAATAAGCAAATCCATTGAGTCTGAACACTATTTATTTATTTATTTATGTACAGTGGGAGCCAGGGGAAGGGCAGAAGGAGACAGAGAATCTCAAGCAGACTCCCTGCTGAGTGTGGAGCCCAGTGCAGGGCATGATCCCAGGACCCTGAGGTCACGACCTGAGCCAAAATCCAGAGCTGGACGCTCAACCAACGGAGCCACCCAGGCGTCCCTGAACACCTTTTAGATGTCCTTCGGCCACTATTATGAATTGCCGTGTTGATAATTTGCCCATTATTATTTTAGGAAAGTTTATTATCGATTTATGAAGGCCCTTTATATAGAAATAAATGAGTTACTTGGAAAGTGATGTCAGTGTAAATATTTCCCTAGTTTGTCCCTTACCTTTTAATTTTCAATTTTATTTTTTCAATCCTCCTTTTTGTGGGACTATTCCATCAAAGTTAACAGATATTTGGGCATCAGATCTGAGATCAAATCCCGGCTCTGCCTCTTACTGGCTGTGTCCTTTCCAATTGTTTAGCTTCTCTAAGGCTCAGTCTCCCTACGTTTTAAATTATTACAATAACTCTAATGTGATAAATTTGTGGTACAGAGTGAACACAATAATAATGATAACCTTAACATTCCTGTCAAATATTATGTACTCTTTATGTGGATTGGCTTAAATCTCACAGCAGCCATCTTAGGAAGTCTTCTGACAGCCCCAGGCATGTTACTCACGACAGAGAATGCGAACACAGCCTCCGAGGAGTCCTGTAGTAAAGAAACCTGGTACACTCGGTTTATCCAAGCATCTGCCAAACTTACTTGATCACAGAAATTCTTTTTCAAGTAGTACCACTAACATTACACAGTACTGGCCTTTCAAGGACAAACTTCTTTTTTTAATTTTTTTTCAAGATTTTATTTATTTATTTGAGAGAGAAAGCAAGAGACAGAGCAGGAGTAGGGGGAGGGGCAGAGGGAGAGGGCGAAGCAGACTCCCCGCCGAGCAGGGAGCCCAACGCGGGGCTCCATCCCAGGACCCTGGGATCATGACCTGAGCCGAAGGCAGACACTTAACTGACTGAGCCACCCAGGCCCCAAGAAACTTCTTTTTAAATTATGTTTTAGGGACAACTGGTGGCTCAGTCAGTTAAGTGTCTGCCTTCGGCTCAGGTCATGATCCCAGGGTCCTGGGATTGAGTCCAGCATGGGGCTCCCTGCTCAACGGGGAGCCTGCTTCTACCCCTGCTTGCTACTCCCCCTGCTTGTGCTCTCTCGTTCTCTCTCTCTCTCTGACAAATAAATAAATAAATTATATTTTATTTTGAGATAATTGCAAATTCCCAGGCAGCTGTAAGAAATAATACAGAAAGAGCCCATGCACCCTTTACCCAGTTTCCCCAATGGCAACATCTTGCAAAACCACAAGACAAGGTCACAACCAGGACAAGGACACTGATGCGGCCAAGACACAGAACACTTCCCTCACGGCCAGCCAGGATCCATCTGTGACCTTCCACGGCTACCAGGCTTCTCATTCACCCACCCCTTTGTTAGGCCAAACTTTTTTCCAGAGTGGCTGTACCATTTGCATTCCCACTCGCAACGATGAGTGATCCAGTCTCTCCGCCGCCTCACCAGCATTTGGTGTTGTCACTACTTGTTTCTTTTAGACATCCTGGTGGGGGTGTGCCCGCATTTCATTGTGGTTTTGTTGACATTTCCTAATGGCAAATGATGAACATCTTTTCATGTGCTTTTTTGCCATTTGAATATCTTCTCCGGTGACATGTCTCTTCATGTCTTTTGCCCATGTCCTAATTGGATTTTTCAAACTCAAACCTCAAATTCTTTGTACTCGATAGTAGTTTTTAGTCGGATATGTGGCTTACAAATATGTTCTCCCCCTCTGCAATGTACTGTCAATAGGGCTGTTCTTAGAACAGAAGTGTTTAATTTTTGACAAAGTCCAACGTACCAACAACACTTTTTCTAGATTCAGGATTCTAGATGGCAGTTCTCTTTCAGCATTTAAGAGACAGATTGCTACTTTCTTTTGGCCTCTGTTATTTCTGATAAGAAATCTGTTATTTTAACTGCTTTTTCCCTATACATAAGCTATTATTTTTCTCTGATTTCAAGATTATTTCCTTTGTAGTTGTCAGCAGTGTAATTAGGATGTGTCTCAGCGTGGATTTCTTTTGGGTTTATCCTTTTTGGGGCTTGCTCATTTTTTGAATCTATAGGTTTATGTCCCTTGCCAAATTTGGAAGTTTGCAGCCATTACTTCTTGAGACTTTTTCAGCCCCACTGTGATATTGTGTATTTATAATAAATATATATTTCCCTTCCCCATTCCCTTTCCTGGCACTGAACTCCTAAAACCCTTGGAATTTCCTAAGTGATGATAGCAATAAATGTGTCTTTGTTATGTTAATGAATAGACTTTTGGAAAGGCCTAGGTCACCTGAGGATGGGGGCTGGTTGCCAGGGGAGCCAACCACGTGATTAGAGGGTCGGAACTTTCAGTACCCCCAACTCCCCACCTCCGAGGAGGGGAGAGGAGCTGGAGATTGAGTTCAATGGCCAATGATTTAATCTATCACTACGTAATGAAACCTCCATAAAAACACAAAAAGACTGGTTTCAGAGAGGTTCCTGTTTGGACCCATGAAGATGTGGGGAGAGTGCCCAATTCAAAAAACATGGGAGCTCTGTGCCCTTTCCCACATACCTTGCCCTATATATGTCTTCTATCTGGCTCTTCCTGAGTTATATCCTATTGTAATAAACTGGTGACCCAGTAAATAAAATGCATCTCTGAGTTCTGGGAGCTGTTCAAGCAAATTAAGGTCATGGTAATCTACAATCTATAGCTATAGGTCCACCAGGAGCACAGAGACAACCTGAGCTTATGATTGGCACCTGAGCTTATGATTGGCATCTCACGGTCTTGTGAGATTGAGCCTTCAGCCTGAGATATCTGAGACTAGCTACCTGGAGATAGTTGAATTGTTGGACATCTAGCTGGTATAAGAGAATTTCTTTGCGGCGTGGGGAAAAAGCCCACACTTGGGAATCAATGTCAGAAGTGTACCACCCTCTTTCTTTTCTCCTTCAGAAACTCCAATGATACAAATGTTTTATCTTTTGTTAGAGTCTTACAGATCCCTGAGATTCTGTTCATTGTTTTTCAGTCTGTTTTCTCTTTACTGTTGAGATTGAATAATTTCTACTGTTCTATTTTTCAGTTCATTGATTCTTTTCTTTGTCCCCTGCAGTCTGCTGTGGGGCCCTTCCACTGAGTTTTCTATTTTAGTTATTGTCCAGCAATAAAATTTCCATTTGGTTCTTCTTTATATCTTTTTTTGGGGGGCAGGGGGCTTGCTGGGACTTTTTTTTTTTTATTTGTTTCAGCCATGCTTGTCATTGTTCTTTGAGGCATTTTCAACATGGCAAATCTTTGTCAGATAATTCTACCATTTCTGTCATCCCAGTGTTGCCTCTCTCATTCCACTTTGATCTTCCAATTCTTGCTATGATGAATGATTTTTCTATCAAAACCTGGATATCTTCACATGTTATGAGAGTCTGGATCTTGTTTAACCTTGTGTTTTAACCTTATTTAACCTGCTGCAGTATGGAAAGTCAGGGTGCTGCATCATTTGCCAGGGGAAGGTAGAAGTCCACGTTTCCCACTCAACTCCCATTGACACCCAGGGAGGGGGCTCCCCATTACTGCTGGGCAGAGACAGCAATTCCAGCCCCCCAACCACCTGTGGTTCCACTGACAACTCTCTGGGGGTGACCTCACTTCTGGCAACAGTGAGAGACTGGCTGTCCACTTGGACTCCTCTGAAATCACCCCCTAGTTAGGTACCCTAACTGCCAAGGGAGTGGTGGTCTGGGCTCTCTTGCATGGTCTCCATTGACACGGGGTGGGGGGGGGGGGTTGGTGCAGGGCAGCTCATTGCTTGACCTTCTCTGACACCACTCCAGAAGGGCATGAAGATGTCTCATTATAGCCTCTCAAAAGTTGAAGTCTAGGCTTCCCACACAGCTTCTACTGGTGGGAATGGGGCCACAATTTGTTCCTGTGCTGCTGGCTGGAGGAGAGTGGTGATTGTCCAGAAGTTTTTTTATCATGCTAGGCTGCCTCTTTCCTGATGCTTTGACTAGAGAGAACAAGTTTTTGTGGGAATTTTTTTGGTACGTGTCTGTTGGCATTTCCAAATGGCCGGCATCTTCAGCTCCAAATCTGGGATAGACAAAGCAAAAAGAAACCCCAGGACACTCACCATTGTGTCCTTCCTCAGGTCCCATGGCTCCCTAGCTGGTCTGCCTTTTCTTTCCACCTTTCAGAGTTTTATCTGCTTTATATGTAATGTCTAGCAGTTTTAGTTGTATTTGTCAGAGGAGTAAAAAAAAAAAAAAAAACAAAAACAAAAAAACCTATCTGCTCCATCTTTCCTGAAGCAGAAGCCTTTCAAAAGGCACACTTTGAGAAATGTTCTTTATCATGCTTTGCCATTGTGTTGTGACATGCCAACATGTTTGAAGCACTTTGTTACTTATAGCTGATAAGGTGTCAAGGCTTGCAAACGATTTACTCTTTGATATATTAGAGCAGATACAGGGTTATCCGACCTTCCAGTTAGTTTTTGCAGGATAACCAACACCCCAAAACTTAGCAGCTTGAAGCAGCCATTTATTTCCCTCGTGGCAGATCAGAAGTTTGGGCTGGGTTCCACTAGGCGCTTCTGTTCTGGATTGCTGCTTTCATGTGTCTGTGGTCTGTTCTGAATCAGCTGAAGCCCACCCGTTGGCTGGGCTCTCCCATATCTGGACGACAGGGCTGAATCAGGGCTGGCATGCATGGTCTTCTATCCTACAGCAAGCTAGCGAGGCCTGTTCATATGGGGGAGTCAGGACAAGGAGAGAGCAAAGATGTATGTGGCCTCTGGAGGTGTAGGCATGCTCTGGCCCACAGTCACTTTCACCTCACTCTACTGGCCAGAGCAAGGCACAAAGCCAGTTGAGATTCAAAGTGTGGAGGAAATAGACTCCCTGTGTTGATGAAACAGCGAAGTCACTTTACAAAGAATGTGGATTACATGGAGGGGTAGAGAACTGTGGCCAGTTTTTCAGTCTACCATATCCCTATAAAAATGTCTTCTCACTTGCATTTTCTAGCATGTTTTCTTGAGCAGGGAAAAAACCCTGGCTAGTAATTTCTCATAACCCCTGGATAAATTCATGGGGAAATGTCACATGGATGAGAGTCACTGGTGATAGCAGGAAACAGCCAGTCAGGGTGATTGCCCTAAAGTGCAAATCTGATCATGTCACTCATGAACTTAAGGCTCTTAAATGACTTCCCAATGTCTATAAAGAATTCCAAACTCAGCATAATACATAAGGCCACCTGTGAGCGCACCAGCCTCCCTCCCACCTCCCGCTCTGCAGGTTAATATATGGATCTGAACACGGTTCCCTTGCACCTCCTGTGTTATTCCAGATTTTGCCCTACCCTTTGTGCTATTTCTTGTGCCTGTAATACCTTTCCCTGCCTGCTCTTCAACCACCTTCTATGTCTGGCTAGCTCTCCCTCCTCCTTACAGGCTTAGCATATGGGTCATGCCCTTGAGATAGGCTTCTCTGGCCATCCCCTCCTCACAGCCTGGATTCATTAATTCATCTCTGCTCAAAATGTGCATTGTGCTAATGGTGTACTTATTATACTGAAATTGTCCATTTATAAGTCTGGCTTCCCCAGTAGACTATGAGTTCCTCCAAGAAAGAGAGTACATTCTTATTTAACTTTGTAACTGCAGTTTTTAGCACTGTGCATATAGTGTCGAATAACTAACATAGCAGATGCTGATGGGCTGCCATCCCTATCTCTGGGTCCTTAGCACTTTACTCTGCTCTGGGTGTGACTTCCATCTGTTACTGGCTCATGGCGATTCTAGCTGTTCTTGAAATAATTCACTGTACTTGTTTCTTCAGATAAATAAGAGGTGGGACAAAATATCTTCTTTTGAAGATGACCTAAAAAAAAAAAATAGTGATTTTTATATGCCTCATCCAGATAAAAATGAATTTTTAATGATCTGGGTTCAAATCTTCTTCTAATTAGATATTCAACCTAGACAAAGAACCCAACCTCTCAGTGACTGCCTCTGAAAAATGGAGCTAATATAACTGGGTTGTTGTGAGAATTAAATGCTGTAATCCTTGCAGACTGCCTAAGCACAGAAAGGTTATGGCTAGAAATTTGCATATCTATACATAATCTGAAAAGAGAACTTTGCGGAGGTCACACAGTCAACAATCAAGGGTGTTTGTTGTAAACTTAGAAAAGTGCCTTTGCGCAGAGGCATAAAAAGGTTAACTTCTTATATATCGGAGTGTCCAAGATCCAATGATCTTTGGCCCCTTTGCAAGTTAAAAGGATTGAGTGAAAGGGAGCAATCGATTTCTAGAGATAGGGTTTGGTGGAGTCCCTAAATGAGTGTGTGTTTGGGGGGAGAGGTGGTTCTGTTTTAAAGAACTGGAAACTTGTCTGCTAAACGCTTTGTAAACAAGCTTTGTTGGATTAGCAGAACCTGCGAAAAATATGATGACTGAAACCAGAACCGCCAGTACGCTCTAGTATGCCATGGTTTTCAACTCTTTCTAAGAGCCCCTTATGTGAAACCTCTCCAGGGGGTAAGGGGAATCAGGAGACCTGAGTTCTAGACCTAACTACTCCACTCCCTGGCTGTATGTGACCTTGAACAAGTTCCAACCTCTCTGTTCTCAATTCCCTCACTTATTAAAATGAAGAGACAATGTGGTCCCTTTCATTCTAATAGCCACAATTTTTGAAGTCTTCCTATCTGCTTTTTCCAGAGCCCACTCCAGCCTCCCTGAGCAACGGGAGCTCCACATTTGTCCCTCAACTTTGGCAAAGATTGTGCTTTTCCCTTATCCAAGGAGGAGTCAGAATTTTCAAAGTAACTAAATGATACTGTGTCTAGTATTGTAGATGAGATTATAGGCTGTGTCTATCCAAAATTACACTGTGGTTTGGGAGAAACTTTCAGGGAAACAAACTTTGGAAGCTGCAGATAAGGAGCTAGTGCTAAGAATGCGAGGGGCTGGATTTCAATGAATAATAAGCATGTTGATTTATAGGTAGCAATCAGCATTAATTATATTTAAGTCCACATCTCAGACACTTTTTGCTATAGCATGAGATATAGTGATCTTCAGTTCTGATTCAGGATTCAAAATTCCAGAAGATCCCCCACCCCCGTGTACACACAGAAATTTCAAATTCAGTTGGTGTGGGTAGGGTCTACAAGACTTTTGTATCTGGGGAATTCTGAAGTCAGTCGAGTTTGAGAACCAATGTATTTAGAGTGCTGACGTGCCTCTCTGCTTCTTCCTTGAGGCAGACGCTTCCATCTGCCCATCAAAGGCAAATAACAAAACTGAGAGCCTTTTATCATTTACCTGACTAAATCTAGCTTTCAGTGACTGTCATTACTATTTCCGTCTTACCTAACCCTGGCTTGGCATGTAACAGACAAAGTTAGTATTTATACTGTTTACAAAACAGGTCAATAAGCACTGGAACCATGGCACACAGTAGAGAATTTGCTGCATCATGAGTCCATGTGAATTCTCTGATGGCAGTTCAGTGGTCTGTATGACAGAGTTCATGGACTTTGGACTAGTGAAGCTCCAGACTTTGCAAGTCCTAGATCATAGCTCGTAATCTTCAAGAAGGTGACTGTTTACAAGAAAAAAAAAAAAAAAGTTTAAGGGAGCGGGATTAATATTGTTCCTGCTGAAGCTTGTTCTTGGCACTGGTAACCTTGTTTACTTGCTCTCCGAAAAGATTGGCATCCCCAGTTCCAGCAGTGTGCTTCCAGCAGCTGTCCCCAAATGATTAATGCAAGCAGGCAGACAAACCTTGGCTCATTTCTAAATTGGAGAACTACCTGCAAATTAATATACTAGCCTAACCTCCTTTGAGTGGGATTGATGAAGATTTTCTCAAATTGATGTCCATCCGACATCACTGAGGGGCTAAGGCTGTACTTAACTCTAAATTGTACCTGTGACAGGGCTGGTTCAATGACCTGTTTGTTTAACTTAGTCAACAAACCCTGATTTCCAAATAATACTCCTCAAAACACTCTTCAGAGCAGACTTGGAAAGCACCCCCTGCTTTCTTCCCTGCCACGAAAGCAAACCAAGTGTCAGAAATGAAGAATTTCAATGAAGGGATCTACTGGTTGGTTCTGCCTGTGCAGTGTTTTCAATCAGACTCCAAAGTTTGCCTTTTCTAAAACCCATATCTCCCAATTTTGCAAGAGAAAGCTCAATAAATTATTTTAAAAGAAAAAAATATTCGTTCTCTTTGCCTCAGTAATTCCATTCCTAGTGCTTTATAATCTGTCTTCTTTTCCTTTTCCGTGCTAGAAGGAGGGAAGGCAGGCAGGAAGGAAGATGTTACACATATAAATGTGCTTCAGACAATACAGGGATTAGTTAAGTAAATTGTAGTATATCAATTTGAGGGACTATTACAAAATTGTAATTATAAACAGTATACAACAATGTAAAAATGCTGATGTTTGTGTGAAAAAAAGCAAAATACAACAATACATCTACACTATGTATTATAAACTAGCAAGAAATATGGAAAATAAAAAGTTGATATTTGGTAACTATGGAATCCTGACAGCTTTTATTTCTTTTCAAAATTTCTATTGATGCTATTCCGATACAGTTGTGCATTCAAAAAGAAACATCTTTTTTGCAACTGTTTAAATGCTCTTATAAGTATAATCTAACAGTAAAGTATACTCTAAAGAGTATAAACTCATTCTATTCTGTGAAGACTTGAAGCTTCTTAAAGATTATATATATATAATTTTTAATATTTATAACATGGGTAGAATATATGTATCATTATCCCTTGTTTGATAGATGAAGGCTCAGAGGTGCTGGGACATGAATGGTTTAACCAAGGTTGTATCATTTATCAATGACAAGCAGGAGTAGGAGGAAGAACACCATAAATCCCTGAGGGCTGAAATGAAATCCAACTCACAACCTATACTCGCGTTTTCAAAGAGCCCAGTAGACTACCACAGTTGGGGAACACTGATTTTTTTAAGCTCAGGGATTTGTATAGTACAAGGGACTGATAGCCAGTCTTCCTGACTCCAGCCTCAACTTTGTCTAATTCATACAACATTGAGAGGAATCTTGAAATAGAGCTTTCATGCTGCAAATTAATATACGCCCCTACTCTAGAACCAATAGTGACTAAAAGTTAATAGCTCAGACTCTAGGTGCTGGCATTCAGGGTCATCCATAACTCCAGTCTACTTCAGCTAACCTTTTTGCTGAGAACTACCTGCAGTGTATCTCTCTCCCTTCTAGTCCAGCCAAATTCTAGTACTTTCTGTGCAGTTGATAATTCCCTGCAAGAGTTCTTAAATTTTGTATTTTCATTTTCATGTTAAAATCTAAAAAAATGTATATTTTTAAAAGTCTGATTTCTTTGGGTGACCCCTGATCACTGAGTGCTGACATTCACCCTCAGTGCCTGGATTCTTCTATGTACTTAGGATCACATCGGCATCAAGGAGAACATCTTCCATTGTAATGGGCTGATGTGCTAAGAACAGAGACAGGAGCAGAAAACGATGATGACATGTTAGCACTATGTAAAGGCCAGACATCTCTGTGCACTACAGAAGCAAAGGTTTCCTGGTAGTTGGGACAGAGCGGTGTAGCAGGAGAGCTGAGTCATCACATGGCACGCATGTATCAATCTGCCAAAAGCTTGCACCGTGGCATCCACCTTTCAGTGATGTAGGCATCGGTTTGGCTACTGTGAAGCATCATCTGTCCAAAAAAAAAAAAAAAAAAAACTAACCTATTGAAACCAAATATTACTGGTTTAGGAGTCTTGTTAATTGTAAATTTTCTTTGGTTTATAAGTGCTCTAATGCCTTTGGTTATTGTTCCAGTTTCTACGGGTGAGTAACATTTGAATTTAGTGGCTTAAAATAACAACATCTTATTATTCTCTGTCAGGGCTCTAGAAGTTGACTAGGCTCAGCTAGGCCGATCTCGCTCAGGACCTCTCACAGTTACCGTTGGCTGGTGGCTGGGGCTGGAATTATCCGGAGGCTCGCTCACATATCTGATGCCAGAGCTGGGGAGATCTCAGCAGCTGAAGCTCCATGGGCATGTATCTCTAACTCTGTATGATCTCCCCACATGGTCCCATGGTAGCTTCAAGGTAGCCTTACTTCTTATAAGGTAGCTCAGGGCCCTAAAGGGGATAGACAGACTGACAGAAAATAGAGGGAATGACACACTGTCTCACATTTTATAATTTAGTAGCAGATGTCACCCAATCTCCCTTCCACCACATTCTACTCATTAGAAGTGAGGCGCCAGGATCAGCTCACATATGAGGGGAGGAGGCTTAGACACTACTTTTATGGAAGAAGTGTCCAGAATCACCACAGTTACACAGTTCCCTTCCCTTCCTATTTGCTTATCCAGATCCTGTCCTCCTTTGCAATCAGATTAAGAATTCCCCTGAAGACATCTCAGGTTGCTCCCTAAGTCATTTCTCCTTTAATGAAAATCTCACAGCCTGTTGTCTGTACCATAGAGGTAAACCTTTAATTGTTCTGCCTCATGTTTTATTTCTGATGATGGAACAAAAATTGTAACAGACATTATACATATATGATCTAACTGAATAAAGTCCTCGCACCAGTTCTGTAAGGGATGTCTATTAACCCCATTTTATAGATGAGTTCATTGCCCAAGGTCACTTCAGCTCTGCTGGGTCTATTTGACTCCTGAGCCTTTTCTCTTAAGCACTATGCTATGTGCTACTTCCTGTAATTTAAGTCGTATTTGTGGAATATGACTGGGGGGCATAAAGGCAAAAAAAAAAAAAAAAAAAAAACAGGAAAGGGAAAGGGGAAGGGAACCCATAAAAGAGATATACGAAGGCAGTGATGTCAGAGGAATGACCACAGTGACTGCTTCAGAGGCACCCCGGCACCCTGGTCAGCTACTTCCCCCTCACAGCCATGCCAGTCTTTCCCCCTTTGAACTAGCAATCATAAAACGTGCAGACATCTACAGTGACATTTGGAGGACAAAAGCATTTTGCAAATATAAATGCAAAATATGCAGAGTAACCATTCAGAGATGAAAGGTGAGTGGAGAAGCTGAACTCTCTGGCTAAAGTGACTACCACTGATTTATTGCTAAGTTCAGGCAGACCATAAACCCAACACCCATTCCAGTGCACACACAATATGGCCTATCACTCATCACATTTGGTACAATCAATTTAATGTCCTCATTTAAATATCCCTCTGAAAGCGGATCTCTGAAAATGGGACAGATTTGCAGTGTTATCCTCAGCAAATGAATTCCCATAATATGCAGGACCATTTCTGGAGGTTTGCAACTATTTAAATAAGAACTGATAAATAAATTCCATATGAATTTATCGCTGCTAGAATGCTTTACATCACCAGGGGTACTGCAAATTTGCTTTTCATTAACCTAATGAGCAGAATTCAATCGTCAAACAGGACTTGGAAAGTGCCTGCCAATTAGGTGAGGCACCAGAACTCGTCCACTTGGAATCTGAGGCCAATGCATTAGTAAGATTGCACAATGATGAAAATGTATTCAAGTGTCTGGTTATGTCTCCAGTTATATTTATGACATGTGAACTGGGTTGTCCTGCCAGAAATCTGAGAGCTGGTCAGTTTGTGACTGCCCAGGGAGCTAAATTTAAAAGCGATTTTTTAACCAAAATTATTAAGAGAGACCAAGAGGGGTAAAGTAAAATTAAATTGAGGACTGAAGAAATACAGTATAATGGCTGAGAGGGCAACTTTTTGGGCATCTCTTTCTGCCACTGACTAAGCACATGACCTGGAACATCTAACAATACTTCTCTAAACCCGAGTCTCCTCATTGGAAAATTAAAGATAATAATAACAGAATTGTTTTCAAAATTAAATGAGAATGTCTGTAAAAGTGCTTAGAACAGTGCCAACTCACAAAATAAATGTTCAATAAATTATTGTTAATACCAGCATCCGGGAATAAATAAAAATGACATTTCTTCTATCTTCTCTTGGCAACAAGGAGTTTATTTAACCTTTTATGATTTAAAAACCCCTCTAAGACTCTGATGCAAAGCCATGGTCTACTTCTCCAGACAAGTGTGTGTACACACTCGAAATTTTGCAATTTCAGAGGTTCACGGACTTCCTGGGGTCTAAAGAGCTAGGGCCTCCTCTATCTTCCCATTCTCTCTTACTGTCATTTTCAAGTTGTGTGGCTATCCAGATTTTACAACTATTTAATTAGTTGTCTTTAATGCCAGCTTCTGGAAGTAAGAAAAACCAACACTAAAACTGTCAGTGTTTATATTTAAGATTTGAGAAAACTTAAGATCAAGGTAATCACTCAATTAAAAAATTATAGGCAACTCAACAATAGGAAAATAAACAACATGATTGAAAAATGAGCCAAAGACCTTAAATAGACACCTCACCAAAGAAGACCTAAAGATGGCAAATAAGCATATAAAAAGATGCTCCACATCATATGGCATCAGAAAATACAAAATAAAAAACAATGAGCTACCACTACACACCTATTGGAACAGCCAAAAATCCAGAATACTGACAATACCAGATGCTGACAAGGATGTGGAGCAACAGGAATGCTCATTGATGGCTGGTGGGAATACACAATGGTGCAGCTACTTTGGAAGAGAGTTTGGCAATTTCTTACAAAACTCTTTCAGTACTCTTACCATATGATCCAGCAATCACATTCATTGGTATTTACCCAAAGGAGCTGTAAATTTATGTCCACAGATGAACCTGCACACGGATATTTATAGCAGCTTATTCATGATTGCCAAAACCCGGAAGCAACCAAGATGCCCTCTGGTAGGTGAATGGATAAATAACCTGTGATACATTGAGACGATGGAATAGTATTTAGTGCTAAAAGGAAATGAACCATCAAACCATGAAAAGACATGAAGGAAACTTAAATGCATATTACTCAGTGAAAGAAGCCAGCCTGAAAAGGCTCTATACTGTATGGTTCCAACTGTATGTCCTCTGGAAAATGTAAAATTATGGAAACAATAAAAAGATTAATGGTTTCCAGGGGTTAGGGAGGAGAGAGGTGTGACTAGGCAGAGCACAGAGGATTTTTAGGGCAGGGAAACCACTCTACGTGACACATAGAGTAATGGTGATTGCACATCATTATACATTTATCCAAACCCATAGAATGTACAATGCCAACTACACTATGGAAAACCTTGGACTTCGGGTTATAATGATGTGTCAGTGTAGCGTCATCAATTATAACCAATCTAGCACTCTGGTGGAGGATGTTGCTAATGGGGGAGGCCAAGTATGAATAGGTGAGGGGAGAACATGGGAAGTCTCTGTACCTTCCACTCAATTCTGCTATGAACCTAAAACTTCTGTAAAAAGTAAAGCCTATTTTTAAAAAAATTACAGGCTGTTTAAAGCTCATTAGCCCTTTTCCAAAAGAGTGATTCTAAGTTGATGGTATAGAACTCAGAACATACTAGCTCTTAGTAACTGTATTTAAAATGACAGTTCCATTACCAGGACAGTGCTCAGAACATATTTAGCCTATGAGGTTGGTCCTGAACTCATTATCTTTAACCTAATATTCATCCTGCATTTCCCATCTTGAATTTTTGGGTCTATCATTAATTTATTTACCCATTCAGAAATTGTACTAGGCCCTGGCAAGGTATAAAAGAACAAATCAGACCCCACCCTCAGAAGCTTAAACTCTACAGGAGAAAGATAGCTAAACAAAGAAAGGATGGGGGGGGGGTGCTGTAATGAAAATATATACCAAGTGTAGGGTAGTGGGATAAATTGCATAATTTTTCCCTGGTGTTCAAACTGTCTGTCCTTCTCTAAAAGGAGTAAAATCCCTACATCACTGATGTTGGGCTTGGCCATGCAGCTTGCTTTAGCCGAATTTTTTTTTTTAATCTTTGATATATTTTATTACATATTGTATAGTACAGGCTTCATAGAATGTTTCCCAATGTTCTCTACTAAATACATTGCTGAATGAAGCACTGCAAGATACCTGGAGGTCTCCCACATGAGTCTAACTTCTGTCAATACCCATAGAGTTACAAAAGAAATCTGCAAAAGACAGCGAAATGGAGGCGGCCAGTCACTGTGGCCAGCGGGGCTCTTGACTGCTGAACAATGACATTGTCTTCCCCAGGGGCTGATCCACGTCCATGGCTGACAACCCAGAAAAGGCTGGGACCCAAATTTGTACAGAGGTAAGGCCAAGTGGAGAGAAAACAACTCCAGACAACCTAGAAGTCTCCAGCCACTACTTCTTATTCCTGGGTTTTAGCTCTTCAGCTGCATACACAGGAAAATGTAATTTTTCTTTTGGGGATTACAGAATTCATGTCCTTTTGACCAGGCATCGCTAGAAGTATATGCAAATGTTTTCCCATAATGACGGAAGTAGCAAGCTGATATCGATTGATTTAACTGTTTCTGAAGTTTTTAGTTTTGTTCTGGCATTTTTGTCCCAAAAGCTGAATCTGTCATCGGATTCCACAGTCGCTGGGGTGCCAGGAACATGATGGAATGTGATTCCATTTACTGCGTAGATGTCCTAAAATGTGAGTGAGCATGATGTATGTCATAAAAGAGCGGAAGCTTTAAATGCAACCGTGTGTTTCAGATGACCTCCAACTTGTACTTCTGATCTCTGCCATAAGAAAAGCATGCCCTAGGCAACAGCTGCTCCTTCAGTCTAGGTCCATAAGAAGAGTCATCTGTTGCAAACCCACAGTTAACCTACTGTCTGGTGCAGACCTACAGCTCATCCCTCTGCACTCATGTAAATAAGCAAGAGATGAATGTTTGTCATTCTAATTTGGAGTTGTTACTGCAGCAAAACCTGACTGATACTGGTGGGCTTAAAGGAGAGTATACCTATTTCTACCTGGGTATCTGAGAAGAGAGTATGACCAAAAAAAAAAGACTTTGAAAAGCTCAGGATGATAGTAGGTCTGGTATGGAGATTTGTACATGTTTTGGAGCAAGGTACAGAGATTAGGATATCTGGATTGGTAGTGAAGGGCCTAGTATAGCATGCTAAAGGATTTGTACCATATTCTGTAACATGGGACCTTTGAAATAACTTTAAGCAGTGGAGGAAAAGGGGCCAAATTTTGCATTTCAAAAAATTATTGTACCGTGGTTGTGTGGAGAATGTATAGATATAACATCAGTAACAAAGATATTTGTTAGATGTTTAAAACAGTCCAGGTGAGATGCTTGAAGCTGTGCGACATAGCAACCCTGAGCAGACCTGGAGGACATGCAGGGTTGTGATGTGGGGCATCATAGGGGGAACAATTTCAAGGACTAGGACACTGATACAATATGGGAAGTGAGATAAAGAAAGGAATGAAATGGCTCCCAGATTTCTACCTTGGGTGACAGGGTAGATGGTAACACCACTAAGCAGAGTAAGACAAGAGAATGCCAAGGAAGAGGGAAAGGAAAGATAAATCATGTAGTCTTGGACATCCTGTGCTGAGGTGCCTTTGGGATGCCCGGGAGGATGTGCCAACAAAGAAGTCTGAATTGGAAGGAGGTTATCCAAGGAATGCGCCTGTCAGACAAGCGCTAAGGGAGGCAGGGAGAAGCTGAAGATGAGAAGCCCACAGAGGACACAGAGATGGACAGGTTAGAGACATGAGAGTAAAGCTGAGAGGCCGGCACAATAGGAAGGGGTGTGGGCATGAATGCACTGAATCTCCTCTCCCTCCAAACTGAGATGTAAGGTAGCCTAGACAAAAGGTCACGATGCTTCACAAGCCACAGCTACTAAAAGCCATGGATAGAGGGTGCCATGTTGCCATTCCATAAAGCAGCCCACTCACAATCACCTAAGTAAATAAATAAATAAGAGGTGGCCAACACAGTACAGTGGAAAGGGGATGTGTCCCCTTCCTTGCACAAAGAATCCTTGACTCTGCTGTGGTCTATTTGCATTTAAAACACAGTTGGGGGGCGCCAGGTGGCTCAGGCAGTCCGTTGAGTGTCTGCCTTCGGCTCAGGTCATGATCTCAGGGTCCTGGGATGGAGCCCTGCATCGGGCTCCCTGCTCAGTGGGGAGCCTGCCGCTCCCTTTCCCTCTGCCCCTCCCCATCGCTCCTGTGTTCTCTCGCTCTCTCTCAAATAAATAAATAAAATATTTAAAAATAATAAAACAAAATGCAGTTTGGAAGTCAGGTTTTCACATGCCAGGGACATCCATCTTACAAAGCACCACAAAGGAACTTGAGGCTGCTAACTAAAAACAAGGAATTAGCTTGTCACTGATTCCTAGCATTTTGGAGGGGGCAAGGCCAGCCTGGAGTCACCATCAATCGGTTCAGTTATTTAAAGACACGACCTTGCCTAGGTTCTTTCATTCATTTATTTGTTAATATTTTCTCAGTGCCTGCATTGTGCCAGACTAGCAGCTGGGGATACAGTAGTGAAGAATTTGACGGCTTCACCCTCATAGAATGCTGTTCTGGCAGGAGAGATGGGCATTAATCATGCAAATCGACTGATAATGGCTATCTCTGATAGTGATATTAAGGAAGTAAATAGGGATATGCAATAAAGCCAGTGGCCTGCTTGAATCACCTGGAGGGCTTGTTAAAACACAGATTGGCGTGGGGGGGGGGGGGGCGGGGGCGGTGCTTCGGTGATCTGGGGCGGGGCCTGAAAATATGCATTTCTCACAAGTTAATGGGACACTGCTGCTCCAGGGATTGCACTTTGAAAACCAGTGAGATTTTAGGAGGTTTTTTTAGATAATAACAAATAACACGTATGTGGGCTTTGTTGCATCCCGGGTACTAATTTAAGTGATTTGCCTGTGTTAACCAAGTTAATCTTAGTAACAACTTTCTGAAGGGAGACCTAATTGGGTGGGCCCATTTTAGAGCTGGGGACACAGAGATGTTAAGCATGGTGCCCAGGTCTTAGAGCCATTAGGCGCAGGTGCTGTGATTCAGCCCAGCTGCAGGGCCTAAGTGCTGTCTCTCACTGTGGGTCTGGGCGTATGTGCTCTGCAGGTGAGGGACAGCTCTTCCGAGCTGGTGGAGTTTGAGCTGAGACCTATAGAATCAGAATGAGGAGCCATGCAAAGAGCTGGGAGGAGAGCATTCACAGGCAGAGGAAATAGCAAAGGCTAAGACCAGGGGTAGAGAAGAGCTTGAAGAAGCTAAAGGAAGAGTAAAGCAGTCATGTGACTAAAGTTAGAGAAAAACAAAAGCACTGTGACAAAGGGTTGGAGGATTAGGCAGAGGACAGGATCAAATGAACCCCTGCAGGCCACAATAAGAAGTTTGCCTTTTATTTTACAAGCAACAGGAAGTAAAGAAATAATTTTTAGAGTTAAGCCTTTTATTCTGAGAAATAAATGTCAATTCACATGTAGTTGTAAGAAATAATACAGAGGTCCTACATACGCTTTACCCAGTTTCCCCCAAATGGTGACATCTTGTAAATCTATTGAATGTTATCACAACCAGGATAGTCTTAGAGAAAGTCAAGGTAAACATTTCAGTGCCCACAAAGATCCCTCATGTTGCTTTTAATAGCGACACTCACTTCCCACTCACCTTTGCCTGCTCCCCCTCCATCTTCAACTTCTGGCAAGCACTATTCTATAATTGACTTTTATAGTTTGGTCATTTCAAGAATGTTACATAAATGGAATCATACACTGTGTAGCTTTGGGGGATTGCCTTTTGTCACTCAGCATAATTCTCTGAAGAGTCATTCACTTTGCTGTGTGCAATCTGTGGTTTATTTCTTTTTATTGCTCAGTAATACTCCGTGGTAGGATGGACTGCCATTTAAACTGTCACCATTGAAGGACATCTGGTGTTTCCAATTTCGGGTTTCTGCAAATAAAGCTTCTACAAACACTCATGGACAAGTTTTTATATGTCTTCATTTTGCTGGGATAAATGCACAGGAGGACAATTAATAGATCACAAGGTAGTTACATATTTAGTTTTTTAAGAAACTGCATTACTGTTTTCCAGGGTGGCTGTACCAGGGTACATTCCCACTAGCAAAAGTAGGAGTAATTTAACCTCTCTGCATCCTAGCCAGAATTTGGTGGTGTCACTGTTTTTTTATTTTAGCCATTCTGATAGGTACATACAGACATTTCATTGTGGGTTGTTGTTTTTTTTTTAAGATTTTTATTTATTCACTTGTCAGAGAGAGAGAGAGCACAAGTAGGGGGAGTGGCAGGCAGAGCCACCCAGGTGCCCCTTCATTGTGGTTTAATGACATTTTAATAGCTAACAATGGTGAACATCTTTCCGTATGTCTATTGGCCACCTATATATCTTCTTCAGAGAAATGTCTCTTCATGTCTTTTGCCCATGTTCTGATTGATTTGTTGATTTTTTAACTCTTGAGTTTTGAGAGTACTTTATCTATTCTAGATCCTATTCCTTTGTCAGATATGTGGTTCACAAATATGTTCCCCATCTGTTGCTTGTCTTTCGTCTTTTAATAGTCTTTCACGAAGCAGAACTTTTTAATTTTGATAAAATCCAATTTATCAATTTTCTTTTCATGGATTATACTTTTGGGGTCAACTCTATGACTCTTTGTCTGGCCCAAGAGCTTAAAGGTTTTCTCCTATTCTTTTTTAACCATAATTTTATGTTTCGCATTTAAGTCTGTTGTCCGTTTTGAATTAATTTTTGTGTAAGGACTGAGGTTTATGGTGAGGCTCATTTTTTTTTTTTTTTTTTTGCTTATGGATGTCCAATTGCTCCATTTTTTGAAACATCCATTTTTCTTCCATTGAATTGCTTTTGTACATCTGTCAAAAGTCATTTGAATATATTTGTGTGAATGTATTCTGGGTTCTCTATTCTGTTCCATCAATCTATGTGTTTATCCCTTTACTGGTACCACATAGTCTTGATTCAAGAAGCTATCTAACCAGTCTTGAAATCAGGTAGATTGGTTCCTCCCACTTTATTCTTCTTTTTCAAAATTATTTTAACTCTTCTATTTTTTTTAATTTTTCATATAAATTTTTGAACAATCTTGTCTATATCTACAAAAGAATCTTACTCAGTTTTGGTAGAAATTGGGTAAAACCTGTATGTTAATTTGGGGAGAACTGATATTTTTAATATGCTGAGTCTTCCAATCTGTAAACACCATACAACTGTCCATCTATTTTTTTTAATTTTTTTAATCAGCATTTTGTAGTCTTTACCTTACAAGTCCTAAACATGTTTTCTTAGATTTATGGCTAAGTATTTTATTTTTGTTTTTGAGCAGTTATAAATGGTATTGGAATTTAAATTTCAGTGTCCACAGATTCATTGGTAGTAGATTGAAATACAGTTGATTCCTGAATGCTTATCTTGTATCTTGCAACATTGCCGAACTCACTTATTAGTTCTAGGAAGTTGTTTTTGTAGATTCCTTGGGATGTTCTAAGTAGACTGCCATGTCACCTGCAAATAGTACCAGTTTTTTCTTTCCATTTGTACAACTTCTGTTTCCTTCCCTTGCCTTACTGCACTAGCTAGAATTTCCAGCACTATGCTGAATAAGAGTGGTGAGTGCAGACATCTTTATTTAGCTCCTGAACATAGGGAGAAAGCATTCAGCTTTTCACCATTAAGTATAATGTTAGCTGTGGATTTTTTTGGTAAGTACTCCTTGTCATGTTGATGTAGTTCTCTTCTATTCCAATTTTTCTGAGAGGTTTTTTATTTTTTATCATCAATGGCATGGAATACATTTCTATACTGAGGGATGTGATCATGTGATTTTTCTTCATTAGCCTGTTAATATAGTGGATTACATCGATTTAATTTAAAATATTGAATCAGCCTTGTGCCCTACAATAAATCTCACTTGGTCATGGTATATAATTCTTTCATATGTTGCTAAATTCTATTTGCTAATGATGTTTTGTTAAGGATTTTTGTGTCTGTATTCATGAGGGATATTGGTCTATAATTTTCCTTTTTTTATGCTATCTTTGGTTTTGATATTGAAGTCATACCAGCTTTAAAAAATGAATTCAAATGTTTTTCCTCCTATTTTCTGAAAGAGATTATGTAGAATTGATTGTTAATTATTCTTTCCACCTATGGCAAAATTCTCCAGTGAAACCATTTAGGCCTAGAGATTTTGTCTTAGGGGGTTTTAAAATTACAGTTCATTTCCTTAGTAAGTATAGAACTATTCAAATTATCAACTTCATGTTGGGTAAGTTACAGTAGTTTGTGGTTTTTGAGGAATTGGTTAATTTTGTCTAAGTTGTCAAATTTATGTGTGAACAGTTGCTCATAGATTCCCTTATTATCCTTTAGATTTGTGCAAGATCTATAGTCCTATCCCCTGTTTCCTTCCTGATATTGGTAATTGGTTTTTTCTCTCTTTTGGTCAATTTTTTGCAAAAAGTTTGTCAATCTTATGGATCTCTTCAAAGAACCAGTTCTTTCATTGATTCATTGATTTTTTTGTTTCATTGATTTTTCACTATTTTTTAATTTTCAGTGTCCTCAATTTCTACTCTAATCCGTTATTTTATTCTTTCTGCTTTCTTTGGGCTTCTTTTGCTTTCCTTTTTCTACATTCCTGAGGTGGGAACTTATATAATGTATTTGAGACTTTTCCTTTTTTTTTTTTAATGCATGTTTTTAGTATTGAAAACTTCCCTCTCCATACTGCTTTAGCTATGTCCCACAAATTTTTACATGTTGTATTTTCATTTTCATTCATTCAATGTATTTTTAAAAATTTCTCTTGAGACTTCATCTATCCCATGGATTACTTAAAAATGTGTATTTAGTTTTCAAGTATTTAGAGTATTTTCCTGCTATCTTTCTTATTGATTTCTATTTTGATTCCAGTGTGTTCAAAAAACACACTCTGTATGATTTCAACTATTTTAAATTTGTTAAGATTTGTTTTATGATCCAAGATATTATCTATCTTTGCATATGTCCCTTGGATACTGCTGTTGTTGGGTGGAGTATCTTGTAAATGTTGCTTCAATCCTGTTGCTTGATAATGTTGTTAGGACTCTTCTATATCCATACTGATTCTCTGTCTGGTTATCCTATCTGTGCTGAAAGGCATAGTGAAGTCTCCAACTGTAATTGTGAATTTGTCTGTTTCTCCTCTCAGTCCTGTCAACTGTTGTTTCATATAGTTTATAGATCTGTTGTTTGGTGCATACATACTTAGGATTACTATGTCTTCTTGATAGGTTGACCCTTTTATCATTATATGATATCCCTCTCTGTCTCTGGTAATTTTCTTTGCTTTGAAATTGACTTTATCTGGTATTAATATAGCCCCTCCTGCTTTCTTTTGATTAATGTTTTCATGGCCTATCTTTTTCCATACTTGCCTTTATTTATTTAATTTTTTTTTTTTTGGTGAAAAAATTTATATTTAGATTTAGCCAGCTGGACTCAGTTTAGATGATTCCAATTTTGTTGGCAACATCCAAAGCATCGTAGTCAGGAGCCAGTTGAACATATGCCTTCTTCTCTCCATCAGGCCTGATCAAGGTGTTGACCTTGGCCATGTCAATGTTGTAGAGCTTCTTCACAGCCTGTTTGATCTGGTGCTTATTGGCCTTGACATCCACAATGAACACAAGTGTGTTGTTGTCTTCTCTTTTCTTCATGGCTGACGCAGTTGTCAGGGGGAACTTGATGATGGCATAGTGATCAAGCTTGTTTCTCCTGGGGGTGCTCTTTCGAGGATATTTGGGCTGCCTCCACAGACGCAGTGTCTTGGGTTGTCGGAATGTAGGTGACGTGCGGATCTTCTTTTTTTGTGTGACTGTAGACGCCTTTCAGCACCACTTTCTTGGCCTTCAAAGCCTTTGCTTTGGGTTCAGCTCTGGGAGTGGTAGGGGCTTCCTTCTTAGCCTTCAGCACCATCTTTGTAAAAGGGCACTACTTGCCTTTATTTTTATATTTGAAATGAGTTTCTTATAGGCAGCATACATTGGATTATGGTTTTTAATATACTCTATCTCTGTCTTTTAATTTGTGCGTTTAGATTGCTTGCATTTATATTTTTTATTATTTTATTTTTTAGATTGCTTGCATTTAATGTGATTATTGACATATTAGGACTTAAGTTGTCTACCCTGGGAGAAGGGGGTACTTCTTGTTACTGCTGCATGGGAATGGGAGTTCCTGCTCCCTAGGTGGTCTCCACTGGCATTGCAGAAAGAGTGGGCCTCAATACTGGCCAGTGGGGTAAAAGCCCTGAGTCCCCACTTGGCCTCCTCTGGCACCACCCCAGAGGGAAGGGTAAGCTGCCTTGTTATAGCCTTGTGAGGTTGGAAGTCTAGGCTCCTTCTTGGCTTTTGCTGGTGTGGGTGGGGTAGAGTCACAGTGTTGTTTCTGTCGTGTTTGGCTGGAGTGAAGTAGTTACTGTCTAAAAGTTTTTGTCTTGCTAGACTGTCCTTTTCCTGATCCTTTTACTAGAAAGAGCAGGGTTTTGTTGGGACTTTTTTTTGTCTGCTCCTGTTGTTGGCATTTCCAGATGCCAGCTCCAAGTCTGCAATAAATGGGGCAAAAGGAAAACCCAGGAAAATCACCACAAGTTTGGTCCTTAGGTCCTGAGGTCCTTTGCCAATCTGCTTTCTTCTCTCCACCTTTCAGGGTCTTTTATGTTAGTTTTGTATATGATGTCCAGGCATTTTAGTTGTGTTTGTGTATTAATCATGTTTTTAATTTTCTGTACATTAAGATGTTTTGACATTTTTAAAAAATATTTATTTATTTATCAGAGAGAGAGAGGGAACACAAGCAGGGGGAGCTGCAGGCAGAGGGAGAAGCAGACTTCCCACTGAGCAGGCAGCCTGATGTGGGACTTGATCCCAGGACCCCAGGATCATGACCTGAGCCAAAGGCAGACGCCTAACTGACTGAGCCACCCAGGCGTCCCAAGATCTTTTGACATCTTAAAAAACCTTTCTAGTCCCTCCATGGCTAGTCAGTTCTTAGAGATAGCAAAAGACTCAACCATGAGCATGCCTTTGTAATATAAACTAACAAATCCAGAGTCCTATCTCCCGATCTGTTCTGTGCACCCAAGGAGGCAATATTTCTCTGCCTTAATCATCCCAGGACCAGGTGCCAGACAGCTAGAGACTATCCCTATAGCCCAGAGTCCACTGAAATTATTCAAACTAGCCAATCCTAAACTGTTTATCCTGCCCTGCCTTGCCTCTGCCAGGGAACTCCAGTAAAGTCTTCTGGCCTAGGCTCTCCCCTCACTTCTGCTTCTGTTTCCTGACCAAAAGCTAGTGTTTTTCTGTGGCCCTGTGTGGCAAGCCCTCTTTTTCCTACATCATCCGTTTTTATTTATTTATTTTTTAAAATGTTTTATTTATTTATTCATGAAAGTCAGAGAGAGAGAGAGAGAGAGGCAGAGGCAGAGGGAGAAGCAGGCTCCCCGCCTAGCAGGGAGCCCGATGCGGGACTCGATCCCAGCACCCTGGGATCATGACCTGAGCCGAAGGCAGACTCTTAACCATCTGAGCTACCCAGGCACCCCTCATCATCCGTTTTTAAATCTCTACTTGATCATCTCATCATTATGCAAACATGTTATTTTCCCACCTTAAAAAAAAAAATCTCCCAGGTACACTCTAATGTTTTTCTCACCTTTGCACAAAACATCTCAAAGAAACTGCCATTAGTCTCCCCCTATTCTCAAACACACTCAACTCAGGCTTTTTCCCCAACAATTCATGAAAACTGTTCTTGTCAAGTCACCAATGACCTCATTGTTGCTAAAGCCGATGATCAGTTTTAAGTTCCTACCCTATTTGACAATCAGTAACAGTGATCACTCTCTCATCCTTAATACACTTTCTTCATTTGGCTTCCAGGTCACCTCAGCTTCTTGGTTGTCTTCCTAATTCACCGGCTGCATCTTCTCAGTCCCCTCTGCCGGTTCCTCTTCTCCCCAACTTATTAAAGTGGCAACAGATCAGTTCTAGGACTTAGTCTTTTTTACTCTAACAGAACTCACCCTTTTAGTGATCTCATGCAATCTCATGGCTTTAAATACCATCTCTAGGCCATGACTCACAAATTTTTCTCCACTGTGCAGACCTGTCAACTGAATTCTTGACTCATGCATTCCACCGCTTACTCAACATCATCTCTTCTCAAATGTTTTGGTAGATATTTAAAATTCAGCATATCTAAAACTGAGATGTCCATCTCATTCCATAAGTCTGATTTGTACTCAGTCTTCCTCATCTGAGCTGATGGTAACTCCAACCCATCTCCACTATCACCCAGGCCCTTCATGTCTTTTCTCAGATGCCCCCTTCTCATTGAATCCATCCTGACCACACTTTAAAATTGCAACTCTCACTTCTGATCAATCTTACCCTGCTTTATAATTTTTCCTTTTCTCCCCTTATAGCATACATCATCCTCAAACATACAAGTAATTCACTTATTTACATGATTATTATATTTCTGCCCTCCACAAAAACAAGGGTCTTTGCTCTGTTCACTAGTGTGTCCCAACTCTGTTTGCTTTGTTCACTGGTGTATCTTATATCTATGTGAACCTAGAAGCATTCACAGCACATAATATGTGTTCAGTAAATATTTGGTTACTGAATAAATCTTGCTTATGTTTAAAAAAACAACAAAACACTTCTCTGGATGCTGTGTGGATATGGATTGATGGGGGTGGGGAGAGATCATTTATCAGGAATGTTTTCACCTGCAAATAATAAGAAAATAATATGACTATTTGGGATTAAAGAAACAAGTTATTTTTCACTCAGAACATGATATCTGAAGGTGTTGTTTTGTATCTAGTATATCAGAGCTAATGTCTCTGTGATGCTGCTGCCATTTTTCTTATGCTCGAATGATGCCACATCTTCGGCCATAAAAAAAAAAAAAGAAAGAAAGAAAAAGAAAACCTACATTCTAGGCAAGGAGAAGGAAAAAGGCAGATGAGGTATTATTGGGGGCAAAGTTTAGGCAAAGCTAGAGATGGAAAAATGCAAACAGACTTACAATATATTTTTGTTATTGATTGGGGAGGTAGTAAAGAAAAGAGGGGTGTTTATTTGTTTTTAATGAGCAATTGTATGAATGGTAGAACCATTTATGAAAGTGGTTCAAATCAGGGAGAAAGAGATCTGCAGAGAAAAAAAAAATCAAGGTCTCCAGTTTGCACATACAAATTGGAGATGCTTGCCCATCATCTAAGTGTAGACGCTAAGTAAGCAGCTAGATATGCAAGTCTAGCAGCAATGGGAGAATTTGAGGCTGGAGATACATACTGGAGAGCTATGAGCACATGAATAGTATTTAAAGCCATTGACTGAATGAGATCACCAAGGAATATAGATGGAGAATGTCCAAAATTGAGCCATGGATGAAGGGGGAAGGAGAAAGAAATAGTAAAAAGGCTGAGAAGGAGAAGAAAGGGAAAAATTAGGAAAATGTTGTATCATTGAAACATGAGAGCAGAACATTTTAAGAAAATTACTTAACCTTTTTAGAGCCCCAGTATCCTCATCTATAAAATGAAGTGAATCACAGTAGCTATCTCCTAGGGTGTTCATGAGGATGAAACGCTACAACATCTGTAAATGGCTGGCATAGTGACTCACTGTGACAGGCACACAATCAAGGTCTGTTCCCCTCCCCTTTGGGTAGTTTCCTAGGCCATGTTACCAGACCCATGGGAAGAGCGAATATTCGAGAGAACCTTTCTAATATTCCAACAGTGTTTGTTGACTCAGTATGGTAAATAGCCACTTGTCTGGGAAAATATTTATGCAGGATGAATAGAACAAATATTGATTTTGTTTTATCCTGGTATCCATGTAACTCAAGGGCAAGAGAGACTCAGTACATGAGTTTTAGAAACAGTAAATGTGCTGTCGCATCTTTTCCAGTCTGTATTAGTAATGAATGAATTAACATTTGCTTGACAAATAAATGAATGAACAGATCACATAAAAGGAAATGATGTAATGTCTATTCCAGGGCAGCATTAACATGTTTGTGAGTGTATGTGTGTGTTAATTATCTTAAGGTGGTGCTAATTATCTTAACGTGATTGACATAGTTGGTTGGTTCCATAATGGTGTTATAAAGTCAATATTGCTTTTTTCTCTAATACCACACACTGAACTACTGCCCACCCAAAGGTGGATCAGTGGTGAGCCCATCACCACTACAGGAAACAAAAACTCAACTCAAAAAAGAGGAACTCTACCCTCTGGAGAGTGGATATAGAATGTACAGTCTCTTTATATATTAAGGCCAAGATTAGCTGCTGGCGCCTCTTCATGTAGTTATACCTACAAGTGTATTTGTGGATGTGTCTACCGGCCTGGGCAAGCAAGGTAAATTCATGTCCTTGGACAAAGGAGTGCAAGCCCACTTGATACCAGGAAAGATTTGCCCACTTAGAGTCAAGTGAATGGAAATTAGAGTGAAAAAAATCAAGGGACTATAACTTGAAGTGAGAGTAGTACTGGAGTTTGTTTTATTTATAGTGGTTCTGAGTACTTACAGTCAAACAGTTTTTTCTCAGGGCGCCTGAGTGGCTCAGTCAGTTAAGCTTCCTGTTAAGCCTCCAACGCTTGATTTCAGCTCAGGTCATGATCTCAGGGTCGTGAGATCAAGCCCTGCATCTGGCTCCGTGCTCAGCTCAGAGTCTGCTTGAGAGTCTCTCCCTCTCCCTTTGCGTCTCCCCGCTCTCATGCTCTCTCTCCCTAAAAATAAATAAATAAAATAAATCTTCAAAAAAATTTTTTTTCTCATCTCTTGGTGGCATTTTGTGCTTTTTTTTTTTTTTTTCCTTTTTGCCCTCTTTTTGCAGCTTGCTTAGAAACACTCTGGAAAAACCAATGGTAATAATTTAAATATGACCCATGTAAAACCAGCCTGACATTTGGGGTGCCAGGTTCCTGAGAACTGCTCAGCAACACTTAACATACCAACCTCCTTTCCCTTCACTAGGGAATGACTCATGTACAGACATCAGGGGATGTGGTTGAATGGTTATAGAACCTAATTTAAACTTGTTTTTAAACAGCAAGAGATGTACACTGGGCTGAAGAATCCATCTTGTGGCTGCCTACAGCCATTTTTTTTTAATCACTCTTTTATGCGGCATCCCTGGAAAGTCATCCATTTACCCAACAGAGGGAGCAAGGACTCTGCAAGGAAGCCTTTCGTTGCTCACTGAACACATACTTGAGCACTGTTTTGCAGTTTGAAAATTTTCAATCTGTTGCACCCTTCAAATCTTGGCTGGTGGAGACATGGCCCTAACAGATCCCATTCCCAGAGCTTTGCTGCAGTACTGACAAAATGAAATGAAGCAGCCAGGAAAATAAAAGCCATCTTGCGAGCATGTGGAGTTCAGGAAACCCTGGTCAAAAATTTAATGTTTGTTAAATGGAAAGGGAAATAAGATATCCTCCAGCGCCCACTAAAAACTTAATGATTTTCCTGGCAGGCTTTAAACAAAGGACAAACCACAGTTCCAAGTGCAATTTCATATGGCCCCTTGAGAAAGAAAAGTGAAAGCAAAAAAGAGAAAAACTGATCAGGAGCAAGATTTTTGCCACCGGTTGTCCCTTCCAACCCATGGGAGCCAGTGGAATGAGAGCTAATAGTAAGGGCTGTTGTTTTTTTTCTCAGTGTCTGTGGGAGGCATTCTGAGCCCAGGTGAGGTGGTGAACGGCAAGGAGCTGGACTTGAAGACTAAGCTCAGCACGAGATAGGTCCTCGGAGATGAGGCTGGCAGAAGTTAGGGTCGGCGGTGCTTCTGGGCAGCCTGGGGTGGATTAGAAAAGGGTCGGCGGCTGGCCTGTGGACAAGACTGGGGGCATGGGGAGATCAGACAGTAAGAGCTAATTCTTATTAGGCACTAGCTACGCCCCAGGCCTTGTACCAAGTACATTCCAAGCATTACCTGTTTGCTTCGCAGAGGTTACAGTGTCGCTCTTGGTTTACAGATGAAGAAACTGAGGCTCCTGTAGGCTGAGTTCCCTTCTCCCCAAAGGTTGCTCCTAGAGTAATGGGGAACCAGGACCCCAATCTAGAAGATCGGACTCCAGAACTGAGCCTCTTATCATATGTGCTAGAGCAGGCCTCTATGACACGGCAGCTGAGTTTCTAAACTGGGGTGTGACAGTGACATCCTCCTCTTCTCTCCCTCCTTCTCTCTTCTGCCACACCTCCTGCAGGCCTGGCCACCACCCAGGCTCACATGCTGACAAAGGGAGAGCAAAAGCAAGCAGGGCCCCAACGAGAGTAAGTTGACAGGAAAGAGACAGGCAGTATGGGGCCGGAGAAGGAAAGAGCTGGTTGCTGGGCACATGACAGCCCATGGGAAGGAGGGAAACACACCTCACATCCCATATTGGCTCCTCAAAAATCGGTTCGCTTCAACTTTGAGAGAAATCTAACCTTTTTCTCTGTGGTTGTCGAACTGTTTCATCAAGAAGTCAAAATAATGAAGCTAGGACAGGATAATAGCCAAATAGTGGATCAAAAGCCACATTGCCACACTGTGAAATAGTATGATCTAAGAGTATAATTTAAATTGGTACTTTGGGCCGTAGGAAGGAAGAAGTTATAGCTAATACAGTTTAGTGCATCGCAAATTGTTTACTGTCTTCATGTGTTTGGAGGACTAGCCAGTGAAGGAGGGAGCTGACTGGTTCTGGATGGCCTCCAGAGATGCACTAATTCCTATTAATTCTAATAGGAATGGACTGTTTAGCAGTGAATCGTCACCCACAAAGCAGAGATTTTTCATCACGGCACACAGCTAAGCAGAAGCTAGATCTTTGGTCAAAAACTAGTTGCACGTTACAATCCTCGGGAAAGTTTTTTTTTTTTTTTTTTTGGGGTCAATCCTCGGGGAAGTTTTTTAAAATGTTGATGTCTTGGCCTCATTCCCAGAAATTCTAATTTAATCAATGTGGGGTAGAGCCCCAGCATTTGGGGTTTTTTAAACTCCTCCAATGATTCTAATGTGCAACAAACTTTGAGAACCACTGAGCTAACTCTTTCACTGGGGATGCTGGAGAACAGATGCCCACTGTGGGTAGGTGGCTGGACCAGATGGCCTCCAATGCCCCTTTGTTTTAAAATCCTAAATTTGCTGACTAAGGCCCTTCACTGTGTATTTCTTGTTTATGATGGCTACCAATAATATTGTGAGCAACTGTTAGTCAAAGAGGGCCACAATTTTTAATGTGGAAGAAAGTCACAAGCTGTGAGCAACAAAAGACCACATCCACTCCCTTGGATTCCTGTCTCTTCAAAATTACATTCAAGGAAAAGAAGGTAAGAAAATGCATGATAAATTTAGCACGTCATTAATCCGAAACCACCCTTCTTCTCTGGCTCTAAATCCTGGCACATTGGAACATGAATTGTTTCTGGAGACTCATAACAGCCGTGCACATGGATATACTTGCATCATGAACATTCAATCTAATTATTTCAAGGGAAAGATGATTTGGGATTGAAAAGAATTTTCCAGAGGCAAAAAAAAGAGTGTCGGTCCTGACTGCCGACTGAAAGGCGCAGGAAGAGCTCCCCTGTTGCCGCTGCACTTGATACCCCTGCCGTCTTGCAGCTTTTTTCTCACTCCTCGACCTAAGTATTATTATATTTGGCAGAAACTGCCAGAATCCTTTCAAGCTGCAGTCTGAGCTTCACACAGTCCTGCACTGAGCCTACAAAGGGACTTACAAACATGACTGCCACTGGACTATTTAAAGACAGAAGTGCAGGACCGGTATCAACATAACCGCGTCCAGGAGTTCTGCCTGGTGGAAACAAGTTCTTGGTCTGATTTTAGCCTGCCACGGTCCTGCAGCGGGGCTCGGGGTGAACTGTGCCCCCCGTGGTGCTTCAGTAACCTTAGAAGCTGAACAAGCACAGAAATGCTGACTCATGTCAGAGGGGGCTGAGCGAGACTCCGAAAGAGGCCCTGCATTATCACAGGAAAGCAAGCTAAACTGGGTTGTCGTGATCCTGGACGAGAAGCCCCAGAACTTTTAACTTGACACGGTTTTGTGTTTCCTGCAGCAGGAAGGCCTGTGACAGACAGTGGAGTTCAAGTGAAGCCACTCAATATTTGTCCACAGGAAAATCCCAAAGCTTGATGCTTGGGACACTATCCTCTCCTAAAGAAAAAAAAAAAAAAGTTATGGTAAATTGCACTGTTCCTCTGTGGGTTAAAAGTTTAATACGTTATATTGATGAAAAATCTATTTCAAACTGTGCACTTTGAACTGTCAAGCAGCTTTGGCAGGAGCAGGATGGGTTGGCAGACAGACAACTCCCTCGTGCGTGGGTAGAACCACTTAGAAACCTCTGCGCCCTGGTGGGGAGAAGGATGCTGGGAAAAGAGAAACCAGACCTGGGCTCTGAAATGGCCACTCCTATATAGAAGTACACTTCTATGGCCCCTAAAACTGTTGGCATTGCTCCTCAGGCAGGTGAATGATGATTGGCAAGAGCAGAGATAGTCGCTGATGAACCACCCACCCACCAGCCTCAGAGGGTAGCAAATGACGGGGAAGCAGGAAGGAGGCTGGGAAAGAGAAGGAAGCAAACCATAGCCTCACTTACCACTGAAGAGAGGTCATTTCTAATCCTGTTACAAGGAACGAAAAGGAAGTAAGTATTACAGGAGGAGATTGTGGCACACAAAACCAGTTGGCTGAAGAGTATTCTCAAAGAGGGACTAAACTTAAAGAGTGTGTTTTCCTAAATACCAATTTGGAACCTGATTATAGATCATATATATAATATATAATCTCTACCTTCTCTCTCCCACTATCCTAAGCAAGGAAATATCTTGGGGAAATACTCATCTCTACTCTTGCCTGAATGTCTCTTAATCTACTCAGCTCCATCCACCTTCATCTGTGCCCTCCTTGAGCACCCCACTCTTGCAGCCATCCAGGATTCTTGTTATGACTTCACAGTATCCACCACAGACATTGAACTCTGACCAGCCACTCCTCAGCCAAATCCCTTTACGTAGTTAACTTCCTCTCTTTCTTCTCATTGTCCCTGCCTGCTGAGACCTCCTAAGACCTCCATTAGGTCTCCCAAATCCACCCATTGTCCCAAGCCCAGCAGTTATCCACAGGTTCTACTTCCTGTCCTGTGTACCCTGAGTCATCATGATGGTTCATCTAGTCAACCACTCCTTCTCAGTGACCTTCCCTCCTCACCACCCTTCCACCACCTCTCAGGAGCCCTGCTTTTCCTCCCAATCTCCTGCATCTGTGCTGCCAAACACTGCTTGGAAAAAAATAACACAAATGTGAATCATAGTCACCACAGTTTATGGTTTTCATTCTCTGCAGGGCAATCAGTGCTCTTACAAGTTTGCCTTGCCCTTTCGCCTCTCCACAGCCACCTCACATCCCCAGTGCTGCAGTCAAGCTCCCCTATTCCAACTCAGCCCAACCCATCTATTCTCCACTGATAACTTTTGCTTCCACTGGCCAGAGAACAAGAAGTCAAAGATGTTCCTTCCCGCCCCCTAGTCCAGTCTTACCATCTAATTTATCCATATCTGCATCCATGCTCACCAACTCCCCTCCAGACCGAGGGAAGAAGGAACCTTCCTGGATGTTTGAAACCACTGCGTCCTTCCCTCTCCGTGATCTCAATCTTGTCCCTCCTTTCCCCCTGGTTTCTTGCCCTAAACTTCATACCTGCTCAAGCCTCTCCACTCTTTCCAAAACAACAAAACCAATACCAATAACCAACAGACATAACCAATTCTGTAGCCCCTTCTAGTTATTGGAATGCTCTTCGTTCCTTTCCAATGAATCTTCTTTAAAAGTAGATTTGCTTCCAAAGAATCCTTACCTCCCATTTGAGGTTTGATCAATAGACATGTGACTTCTGTCCATTGGCACTGCTTTTGCTAAGATAACCAATGACCACTTTCTAGATCTGAGGGATAGTGTTCAGTTTTTATCTCATTGAACTTATTTCACTTTTTTGAAGCCTTTTTCTCCCTTGACTTTGGTAACTCACCTTCTTCAGTTCTCTTTCTGCCTCCCAAACTGCTCTTGTCCCTTAAATGTTGCGGCTTGCTAGGATCCTCTCCTCTCCACAGTTCCCCAACTATTGTCCTTACTTCTGCTAGCATCTGCTTGTCACCTCTCCCCCATGAAACCACCACAGTAGTCTTTCTTTGGCCAGAGCTAATCATGTCATTACCCTACCTAAAATTCTCCAGTGCCTCCTTAGCACCCTCAGGATGAAACCCCTTCTTTTTGTAGTACACAGGCCTCCAGGAAACCTGTCCAGCTTCCTCTCTTTTTCTGCTGAAAGGCATCCTCTGCTGTAGCCATCTGATAAACCTGCAAGATCCCTAGGAAACAAGAGCAAAATTGGATAAATAGTAATTCATATTCAATAAGAGGACATTCTAATAGGAATGAGTTACAGAGGGTTTGATTAATATCTCCTTATCTTATTATTTATTTAAATAATTTTTTTTTCCCCCGGAAAGTCTTTTTCATACCTCTTTGTTTTTATACAGCTATTTCCTCAGCCTAGAGTGGTCCTTCCCACTTGGTGAATTCCTCAGCCTTCAAGATCCAGTCTAAATTAATGTCACGTCCTCAACAAAGCCACCTTTTCCTTGCCTCTTTCTGGGCTTCCCCTCCTGGCCCAACAGAATCACTGGCTCTCTCTCTTTTGTCCCCAGCGTCTTGTAATACTCCCACTGTGGCACCCGTCCCCCTGCATTGCAGTGTTTTATTCAAGTGTCCATTTCCCTCACTGGTCTGAGAGCTCCCTCAGGGCAGGGACAATGTCTCAATCATCTTTATATCCCCAGACCCAGCCCATGCCTGCCACACAGGAGGCTTGATGAATGATGAATTTTATTGAGTTAAATCACATGAAATTGCCATTTTTATAGACCATCAATGGTCAAATACCAGCAATTTCTTATGGTTCGACTTATTACCATAAATATTTTCATTGTGTTTCTCCCTGGAGCTGAAAGCTCCTTACAAGCATTGTGTAATTCATCTTGAGGAAATTCCTGTACGATAGTATGAGAAATCATAATCATCATCTTATAGATGGCTCAGTAGGTTGGTGGCAGAAGAGGAGCTAAAACCGGATCTTACAGTAATACCCCTCATTCTAGGGTTCACAGTGCTAGATTCATGGAATTCTAGAGTGAAAAAGAAATTCAGAGGGTCACCTCCCTGCCAGCTTCAGGCAGCAAGATATATAAATCATCCTTAAATGGTTTTTGGCCTTTCCTATCATGTGTCCAAAGTTGAAGATGATAGGTTCTCTCACAGTAATAATGTAATATTTTCCTCTTACACCCTCACTATGCAGTCCATTGCTGACCCAACTCTCTCTAGCTGCACTATGTCAATTTGTGACTTTATGGAGATAAAGCAGCTGTGATGTACCCAGCTTATAATAACCCTCCTTCTACTTAGAGCCCCTTTTCTCTCCTCAGTTTTATTTTACTCCTGAAAAAAAAAAAGAATCTCTTCTCTTTTAAACTCTATTCATAGGTCCTTCACATCATTTTAATCAAAAGATTTCAGGGTCTTCTATAACAACATTTTCCAGTTTCATTAGACCATGTTAAAAATGGAACACCCATTATTAACATCCTGCTGATCTAATGTGCAGTGGAATAAAATTTGGGAGACAGGACTCCGTGATGCTTACACATTCCTTTTTAAATATTAAGATAAAATTTAGATGTGATATCCTTGTAAGGACAGTATAAAGATGCCTTCCTAGCCTTGGCAAGGTCCTATTTCTGTTTACATAGTCATTATTGCAATTATCTCTTTAACCATGGACTCATAATGCCACTCATACTTAGACCATACTTGTGCTTTTACAGTCTTGAATAATAATTGAGCTTTTATTCTCTGTCATGCATAATAATTGAGTTTGGGTTTATTTATTGTGTATGCCATCTTGATTGGGTTCTGACTACAACCAATTTTTTTTCTCTATTTCTCTTCATCATTTTGAAGTCTATCCTTCTGAAGCGCTAGCAACCACCCCCATCCTGTTGCCCCCTCCCCTTCTACCCTTCAGAATTGTTGTTACCTATAGGTTACATTAGGATGCTTTCAGATAAACCACCTTCAACGTTAATTTTATTTTGTCTCTAAATATTAAGGATCTTGGGTGAGCAGCTTCCTGATAAGTTCCATACTGCACATTTGCTACGTGTTTAACCCTGTGCTAGATACTGTGACAGCTTTCAAAGCTCACAGTCACTGTGAAGAAGTTGTTCATCCACACACACAGTTAACTAAGAATAGGAGATATCGTATGATCAAAAAGATAAAGGAATCATAATACAGTGTCATGCAAATCATAAGAAGAAAGGTGTCAAGATTAGACTTGATCTATGATATGAAAGGTTAGGAGGATCTAGGCATTTAAGAAGGATTAAGAAGGGATGAGGTGGACCACAGAAGCAACAGCAGATGCCAATATGGGCATCAGTGGCCCCTTGCTATGTGGGCTACAGAGCTGCACATTAATCAGTTACAGCCATATTACTCTGTGCTACCATTGGCCATATAGAAGTCTGACATCCTCAGTGGCTTATAACTACAATGAGGGCAGGGACCATAATGACTTTGTCCGGTAAATGATATACAATTTTAAAGAGTGATTTTAAGAGTGCCTGGCCTATAATACATGGTCAGTAAGTATACATTTAAGATTTTTTTTTTTTAATTGGTTTGAGTGAAAAGCTGGGTTAATATGGGGATGGTGATTAAATTCAGGTTATGGAGGCCTCTGAAAGGCAAGCAGGCCATTTCAGCTTCATTGGGTCGGAGCCACTGAAGTCTGGGATAGGAGTGACAAGATAATGTGGTTTCTGGGGAATTTACCTGGCAACAGTGTTCAGAATGAATTAAGGAGGGGAGCGGGGAAGTTGGAGGAAGAAAGGAGTTATTGTTTAAGTCTACCTATCACGCTATCCCTCACCCTTGCATCTCATTCAAGCTTCTAGAAAGATCTTTGGCATCTCATTATCTTCAAGCTCCATTCACTCCTCAGCTCGTTCTAATGTACCTTCTGTTCCTACTTCATAGTATTGAACTACTCAGTCTCTCTGCAGTATTTAACATCATTAACATTTTATCTTCTAATAACAGCTTTATTGCTTACAAATTTTCACTAGACTTTATTTTTTAAAGCAGTTTTAGGTTACCAGCAAAATTGAGCAGAAAGTACAAAGATTCCCTACATTCTCTCTGTTCCTACATATGCAGTTTTATTTTTTTATTACATAATTATTGTAACAAATTTAAGCAATACTTTAAATGCAAAGAAGAAAATAAAACTTACCCCATTCTCCTCTTCCAGAGATAATCACCATTAACATTTTGGTGAACATTCTCCCAAACATCTCTCTAGTCTATGCCTACATGCACAAGCAGATGGCTATGTGTATAGAGATTTACATAAATTGGAACATATAATACTCATTTTTCAGTGACTTGCATTGCTTTTCCTGAACAATAAGTATAAATGTCAGTGAGCATAAATCTGTGTAATTTTTGATAGGGGCATAATCTTCCAGAGACTATGTGTATCATTATTTATATAACATGTTCCCTAGAGGATGAATGGTACAGCTTGTTTTCAGCTGTTGCTATTATAAATAATGTTGCAGTACACATTTTTATTTTTATCTTTTTGCCATTTTACCATTATCTTAACAGACCCCCTCCTCCTTCAAATTCTCTGTTGTACTTGGTACATTCCTATAATCTGTCTCTACTGCCCATTGGCTCTGGTTCCTCCTGGTTTTCCTACTGCTCTGATGGATGGTTTCTTCTCAGCCTTCATCATGGGCTCTTTGCCTGGCTTACTCTTTAAACGTTCATGTGTAACTGGCCTTTACACTTGTCTCAATCTTACCCTTGCTCTCCATCCTTTTCCCAACCCATCTCATCTACTCTCATTGTTTAACAACCACATCCAGATGGACAAGTACAAATTCAGGATCTCTATCTCTGACCTCTTTCCTGAAATTCACATAGATATCTGCTAGCTGCTGCGCCCAACATCTCAGGAAACTCACCGCGTTCAGTGTCTTCACTCCACTCTCAAGCCCAGCCCCATTCTTCTGCACTCAGCCATTTAGACACGTCAGACAAGAGCTTGGGGATCATTTCTTATTCCTTCCTCTCTCTTATCACTCTACATCCAGCCGACCATCAAGTTTGTGAATTCTGCCTCCTAAATATTTCATGAAATGTCTTAAGATATTTCTCAGGAATCTACTGGAGGATGCACTGCACGAAAACAAGAAAGTAAACCAAGTAAAGGAAGATATGGTAATTAGGACATAGTGGCCCCAAGGCAGGAGGGAGAAAAGGGAATTCCCAAGATGATGGAGATGAGAAGTTGCAGGCAATGGCTGCTCAGCAGCCCAGGGAAGACCCCATCCAAGGGGAAGCAGGAATGATGGAGGACCCCTGGAAGGATGCCTCCAAGAAGAACGTGAAACTGCTAGAACACGTGATGTGTTGGGACACACGGGGAGATGTTATAGCAGTTTGGCAAAGGTTTGGGGTAGAATAATTGACTGCTTCACAGAAAAAAGAGGGTGTGTGTGTGTGTGTGTGTGTGTGTGTGTGTGTGTGTGTGTGTATAAAAGGAAACCCAGAGGCTGAACTCTGAAAAATAATTTCATAATCATATTGCCAACACTGAATACTGATTTAATTGAAAATATGAATATAACTACACTGGAAAGAAGAGATAAAGGAAAGAGTTTTGTCTATGTGTCCGTGGCGGAGTCTAAGAGAGCTTATTTCTTATCTTCCATTTTAGAATGTGAATAAATAACATTTAAAATTGAAAAATCAAGAAACAGTACTTAAAGAAAACAACCAAAAGAGTTGATAAGAGTTGCCTGAGAGGAGAGGGGACTGAGGATGGATGGGACAGGAAATTCCTGTTTTTCTTCAGAAACCCATAGTGTTATTTCTCTTCTTAAACTAAATATATGGATTACTTTGATTTAGTAAAAAATTTTAAAAAGGAAGAAAAGTTGGGAAGAATCCAAGTATTCATCAATAAATAGTTTAAAAAATGTTTCATTCATATAGTAGATTATACATTGCTTTTTTTTTTTAAGATTTTATTTATTTATTTGACATAGAGAGAGAGACAGCGAGAGAGGGAACACAAGCAGGGGGAGTGGGAGAGGGAGAAGCAGGCTTCCCACTGAGCAGGGAGCCCGATGCGGGGCTCGATCCCAGGACCCTGGGATCATGACCTGAGCCGAAGGCAGATGCTTAACGACTGAGCCACCGAGGCGCCCCTATATACTGCTTCTTTAAGGTAGATCTAAAAAATAGTAATAATAAGGTAGATCTATGGGGAAATGCAAATGTGTCCAAAATACACTGAAAATGAAAAAAGCTAGTTGCAAAAAGTATCATGGTGTTATCTGATTTTCACCTCCCCACCAACAATAATCACAAGTCATTTTTAGAATTAAACAAATTGAAGGAGTTATAACCAAACCATCAATGATTTGGGGGTGAAATTTCACTTTTCCACATTATGGATTTTAGTAATGTTTGAATTTTACATAAGGAAAATATTTGTTTTGTTCCTGGTCACAAAACAATACCAAACAGATATATCTCATATCCACTATGTGCTCTTCATTCCTAATATCCCTGTCCTGAAAGCCTTTAAGTGCCTTATTAGCAGCCCCAGAGTAAGTCCAAGCTCATTAGGATGACATTTAAGGCATTCTAGGCAGGGCCTCTGCTGAGTATCCAGCCTAGGCCTCAGCCACTTCCTGCCTTGCCCTCTGAGGACTGCTCACACATCATTCTTGTGCTTGTCCTGCTCTTCCCTGGGAGACCTGTTTCTATGTCGCCATCCCTCCACTGACCCGCTCCCAGCCCCGTCAGCCCCCAGCACAGTCTAGGCCTCACCTACTTTAGGGAGCTTTTCCTCAGCCCTGCGCTGGGTTGAGGTCCTGCCTCCATACCCGCCAAAGCAGCTTATACACGACTTTCCATAGATGTACCACATTGTACAGAAATAATTATGTTCTGTGCCAGCCTCCTGTCACTGAACTCTTAACTCCAAAAGGACAGGAGCATGTTTTATTTATTTCAATGTTCTCAGAGCCTAGCTTAGTGTCTGGCATCTAATAAACATTCAATACATGTTTCACTGAATAATTCAAGCACAGGTGGATGAGAATTTGTGAGATGTCCACTTGGGTTAAGCATTACTATTAATCTCTACTTTAAGGGTCAGAACACTTTGAAAAACCTCTGTGCACTGGCATTCTAGGATGTGGGAGAATGGAAAGGGAGTAGGTGCCACGGTCTTCATGCCCACCTTCACATGAACACAGCAGCAACCATGTGCCAACTCATGGAGAAGGGGTGGCAGACCACCTGTGGTTGCAAGTAGCTATGCTCACTGTTCATGGCTTGTCACTTTCCTGGGTCTCTCGTCATGGCATCTTTGCCATGCAGATATGACATGCTCCAGAAGTCTGACCCGATCCATCAACTGAGCCAATCTTTTAACCAGTTATGAATCTACTCAGTGGCAATCTGATTCAGTACTGACAGGCCTTGCTTCTTATGATGGTTGTGGGAGCAGAACCAATGTCATTCCTTCCATCCAAGTAGACTCGATCTGCACCCATCATTCTTTCACCATCACCAGTCTGTAGACTCAAGGGGGGTCCCATCAGTGGTAATGATCCAAATTTCACTGACTCTCATGCCTACCTTGACAGACTACAAGGTATGTCCCTCCACACCAGCTACCATTTGGAGTCTCTGGTGTGGTCTAAAGCACTCACACGTGTTTTTCCTCTCACTCTATTCTGGCCTGCCTCTCTACACCACATCTCCCACCAGGCTCTGCCCTCTCCAGGCAGATGCACCAGAGACTGTGTCCCATGGGGACCCCGTCAGTGTCACATGGTTGTAGGGGTCACAAATCAGGGCTACTTCTGTTACAGTGTCTTAGAGAGGTTTTCATGAAATTGCTCATTTTGTTTTCCCTGTTCTTCCTCCTCTCTACCTACAAATAGCCCTGGGTCCTTCTTACCGTGAATTGAATTCACTCCCCAAAGGATCCATATTCAAAATATGTCCAGAATCCCACCACTTCTCCCCTCTCTTACTACCACCCTAGTGCAAGCCACCATCTTCTCTCACTAGCTCATTGACATCGCAACTGGTCTCCTTACACGCACCCTTTCCCCTCCAACCTCTTCTCAACACACCAGCCCAGTGTTCCTGCGAAATCTAAGTCAGATCTAAGCCAACTTCCTCTCATTTTATTCCACCAACCTCACCTCATACTGTTCTTCACTCTCTCATCCATTCATAGCCATATTGAGTGTCTCTCCTTCGTTATACGTCTACCATCAGAATCGTCTCCTAAAACTTGGTAATCTGATTACTAATGATATAAATAGCAAATATTTTATATTTGGGGATTTTTTAATTGTATATATTTTTGGTACAAATGGGATATATTCAATCAGTAAAATAAATAAGTATTAGATTTAAAATAAAGAATGGATTAAAATAAATACCTATAAGGCGCTCTAGTGGAACGAGTGGGAATAGAAGCTAAACTCTTAAAAATATATCTTGCTTTGACTTGGTTTTTGGACCATGTTAAGTATTTTACATGATTATGAAACAAGTGTTTTAGAATTCCCAAAAATAAAAGTCAAACGTAACAATAGAATTTAACTGTTATCTAATTGGTGGCCTAAGCACATGAAGAAGAAATTTTCCAAGCAGTTTTAAACCTGGTAACTCTATTGTACACATCTCTAGCGGAATATACCTTAATGACAAAAATAACTGCCGGAAAAAAAAAATCTTAAATTGTTCTTAGTATTTTTATTATTGGTGATAGTGCTGATGTTCCTATTCTAAGACTGTTGTATATATATTATGGAATAAAAGAAAAGGTAGGGAAATTATACTGATATCATTGAAAACTAATTATTTTTGGCATTAAGTAAAAGGACATACAGGGACACGAGGGTGGCTCAGTCGTTAAGTGTCTGCCTTCGGCTCAGGTCATAATCCCGGGGTCCTGGGATCGAGCCCTACATCGGGCTCCCTGCTCAGCGAGGAGCTTGCTTCTCCCTCTGTCTCTCCCCCTCCCCCTGCTTGTGCTCATTCTCCTTCTGACAAATACATAAATAAAAACCTTTAAAAAAAAAAAAAAGTAAAAGGACATACAGATATAAGATTCATGAAATTAAGTAAAAACACTCTAGACCTGAAATTGAATTGCAAGTATCAATATGAACTGAAAATAGATTTTATCTTTAAAATGGAAAGCCTATTTGCCAGTTCTTTCCACTGAAAACCAATCCAATGGCAATAACCAGACTGTGGTCTCTAAATACTATTTCCTAATAAAGGAACCCAAGTTCTTTGTAGAAGCAGATGACTCCAGGCCTGGAACTGAAAACTACACAATGAGCCAGGAATATCTTGTCATAACAGACAATTCAGAATCTATCGATGACTTTCAGGTCATGGCAAAAAGTAGCAAGGACCAACTTCAATAATGAAAATAAGTGCAGTGAATTCAAACACATCAAGTATGTTTTAAGTCAGTGAGTTCAAAATTATACTAAAAGAAGAAAAATCTCATTGGCCACCTTTGGAAGATCCTAGGGAGCCAACTTGTTGCTTAGAAAAATGTAAGCAAAGGAAAATAATTGAGTATTTATCCTTCCTTTTCTGTGAGAACTGTATCTCAGAAAAACTAAATAATGGATGAAAGGACATACTTTGGATGGAACTATATTAGTTAATAATGAAGAAAGAAAAACAGAATTAGAATATCTTCATTTTACAACTTTGAATGAATTGATGAGTCTACTCAATAATAATAATAGACAAGCAGACATCAAGTACTGCCAAATGGAAAAACACACCACCTACAAATTAGTTTTAACAGAAAAAAAAAAATTGATTCTAAATCTGATCAAGCATCTAAATCCAACTACTAACTTATAAAAAGTTCAGGAGACTAAAGACAATGTTCAATGAACCACAAGGACACAATTAACAAAATCTTAAGTTCACAAAACTCCTCAGAATTCTAATGATAATTTAAAAACAGCTTCCTAGAAAAAATTTCAAGGAAAAGAGAGGAGCAACAGATGGCTTGCACCAATCATAATGTATGGACTTTATCTGGATTCCAGTGCAAACAAATCAACTGTTTAAAATTTTTAAAAAATAATTGGCTGGGGAAATGTGAACAGTAACTGGTTTATTGATGATAGTGAGGAATTACTGTTAATTTTTTTGGTGTGAAAGCAGTATTGCATCTTTACCTTTAAAAACAGTTCTTATTCTTTTTAGAGACATATTCTGAAATATTCACAGGTGAAAATGTAGGCTGTGTAGGATTTGCCGGAGAATAATCCAGAGGAGGTACTGAGGGTAGAGATGTAGGAGAAATGTGATGACAAGTTATAAGTAGGTAACTGTAGAAGCTGAGCAACAGATATTCTGAAGGTCGTTATACTCTTCTCTCTACCTTTTCACATGTTTGAAATGTTCCATAACAAAAAAGCGTTTTTTAAATAGATAAGTATATGTTATCAAAAAGAATGAGTCTGGAACTTTGGGAGCAAGATGGCGGAGGAGTAGGCGACCTGGATTTCGTCTCCTCTCAGGAATTCAGCTGGATAGGGATCAAACCAATCTGAACACCTACGAACTCAACAGGAGATCGAAGAAAAGAAGAGCAACAACTCTCTGAACAGAAAAGCGACCACTTTCTGGAAGGTAGGACGTGCAGAGAAGTGAATCCGAGGCAATATTCGGGAGGATAGATGGCGGGGGAGGGGCCTCCGTCGGCCGCTTCTGGCAAGTGATGGAGCCGCGGAGCACAAAATCGGAACTTTTAGAAGTCGGCTCTGCTGAGGGACG